>NW_022631012.1:12145391-12745391 GCF_010015895.1 Lontra canadensis | reverse complement strand
TATTATGTTCCAAGCCCTTTAAAATTCTTTGAAATAGATGATAATATAATCATTTTGCAGATGACAAAACTGAAACTCAGATGTAAATTGCCCAAAGTTATATGACCATGAAAGTGAAGAATCTGGATTTGAACCTAGATATTTCTGCCTGTAAAATCCAAGGTCTTTTTACTATATTAGTCTAATTCTCATACCATCGCCAAACAATGCCTTTAAATGGTAGGTAAAATCAAAATCCCCATTTTCCCCCCACCTTTCTTTCATCCTGACCTTTGGGGAAATGATTTAGCATCCCATCATGGTCAGGGTTTAAATAGAAAATAATTATATCTTGAAAGACTTAATTTATGAAGGGGCTCTAAAAATGTGAAGGAACTATTGAAAGACTGTCACCTGAATCAGCTATGAGTTGAAAGAGATGTTTGTTAGTCCTTTCCAATTCAGATTAGCACTCCAGATGTTTGTCTCAAAATACTGCATTTCTTTAACATACTGTCTACCTTGGTTCATAAAAAAAACTCTTCTTTTAATTTCAAACAACTTCAAACTTTATTTCCCTACAGAATTCTGAAGATTTTGTGACTTTGTGAAGCAATTACCTTAGACTTTTAGGAATTTGTTCTAGAATTCTGATATGTCTTCAGTTTATAAGCTTGTTGCCCTAGGTGATAGATTCTTTCAAACTTTTAATCTGTTAAAGTGTATATAACCTATGTTTTATGGTTTACCAACTTAATTTATATTGTTCAATTTAAGTTTTATCTATTTCATATAAGGTCTGACTACCACCCTAAAGGAAAATACTTAAGGTAAGTTTTCTTTTTCTTTACTTTATAAAAACTAAACTTTTTATTTTGAAATACTGCAGTTTCCCATGAGTTGTAAGAAATAAGAGAGAACCCACATACCATTTATCCAGTTTCCCTTAATAGTAACATTTTATAAAACTAGTAAAATATCACAATAGGATACTGACACTGTATAGTCAAGATCCAGAATATTTCCATAAGAATCCCTAATGTCCTTTTATAGTCACATCCACTTTCCTGCCTCCACTCCCTATTTAATGCCTAACAACCACTAATCTATTCTTCATTTTTGTAATTTTATAATTTCAAAAATATTATATAAATGGAGTCATACAGAGTATAACAGTTTGGGATTGGTTGTTTTCACCCAGCATAATTCTCCAGAAATTCATCCAGGTTGTATATATCAATACTTTGTTCCTTTCTATTACTATTATTCCACAGTATGGATGTACCACAGTTTGTTTAGCCAATCGCTAGCTGAAGGACAAACCGGATTGCTTTTATGTTTTGACTATTATGAATAAGTCTGCTAGAGAGTATTGTGCTAAGCAAATAAGCCATTCAGAGAAAGACAAATACCATGTGATTTCAGTCACATGTGGAATTTAAGAGATAAAACAAATGAGCATAGGGGAAAAAAAACAGAGACAGACTAATAAACAGACTCTTAACTATAGAGAACAAACTGATGATTACCAGAGGGGAGGTGGGGTGGGGTGGGGATGGGTGAAATAGGTGATGGGGATTAGGGTGTGCAGTTGTTGTGATGAGCACTAGGTGTATGGAATTGTTGAATCACTATAATATATACCTGAAACTAGTATTACACTGCATATTAACTAAGTGAAATTCAAATAAAAACTTAAAAGACATAAATTATATTAAGTCAACAGGTCAGTCTGGGGAGAAGTGGCATCGTTACTATGTGGAGTCTTTCAACCCATGAACATGGTATGTCCCACCATTTATTTAGGCCTTTGATTCCTTCTGCAAACATTTTATAGTTTTTAACCATACAGATCCTGTACTTTTTTTTTTTTTTTGATCCTGTACATTTTTTAAAAGTATTTAATTTTCTCTGGAGTTACTATAAATGTTATTGTGTTTTAAATTTTTGTTTCTACATGTTCATTGCTAGTATACAGAAATGCTATTGATTTTTTCATTTTGAATTTGCATCCTCCAACCTTGTGGAACTCACTTACTAGTTCTTGTACGTGTTGTTGTTGTTGTTTGTAGACTCTTTGGTATTTTCTAAATAGACAATCATTCCATCTAAAAATATAGTTTTATTTCTTCTTTTCTAATCTGTGACTTTTCTTTTCTTGCCCTATTACAATGGATAAAATTTCTAGTACTATATTGAAAAAGCGTAGCAAGAACGTGTATCCTTTCTTGATCTTGGAAGAAGAGCATTCAGGCTTTCATAATTAAATATAATGTAAACTATAGGTTTTTGCAGATGTACTTTATCAAACTGAGGAAGTTAACTTTTAATACTAGTTTGTTGAGAGTTTTTTTTTAAAGATTTTATTTATTTATTTGACAGACAGAGATCATAGGTAGGCAGAGAGGCAAGCAGAGAGAGAGGAGGAAGCAGGCTCCCTGCTGAGCAGAGAGCCCGATACGGGGCTCGATCCCAGGACCCCGGGATCATGACCTGAGCGGAAGGCAGAGGCTTTAACCCACTGAGCCACCCAGGCGTCCCTTGTTGAGAGTTTTTATATCAAGATTGTATGTCAAGTTCTGTAAAAAGCTTTTTTGGTGTCAGTTGATATCATATGATTTTTCTCCTTTAGTCTATCGATACAGTGAATTACATGACTAATTTTCAGAGGCTGAACCAGCCTTGCCTAGCTGTACATGGTGAATTACATGGACTGATTTTTACATGTTGAACCAGTGTTACATGGTATATGATGCTTTTTATACATTGCTGTATAAGCATGCTAATATTTTGTTGAGGATTTATGCATGTAAATTCATGAGAGATATTAATTTGTATTTTTCTTTTTTTCTCCCTCTCTCCCTTCCTTCCTTCTTTCTTTTCTCTTTCCTTTCCTTTTCTTCCTTCCTTCCTTCTTTCTTTCTTTCTTTTTTTTTTTAAAGATTTTTATTCATTTATTTGACAGAGATCACAAGTAGGCAGAGAGGCAGGCAGAGGGGGGGAGGAGAAGCAGGCTCCCCGCTGAGCAGGGAACCCAATGTGGGGCTTGATCCTAGGACCCCGGATCATGACCTGAGCTGAAGGCAGAGGCTTTAACCCACTGAGCCACCCAGGTGCCCCTCTTTCTTTTAATCTTTTTCTTTCTTTCTTTCTCTTCATTTGTCCCTTCCTCCCTCCTACGCTCCATCCCTCTCTTTCTCCTTCTCCTTTCTCTTCTCTTCTCTTCCTTCCTCCCTTCCTTCCCTTCTTTCTTTGTTCTTTCCTGTCTTTATTTGGTTTTGCTATAAGACTAATAATAGCTTCGGGGTGCTTTGGTGGCTCAGAGGTTTAAGCCTCTGCCTTTCGCTCAGGTCATGATCTCAGGGTCCTGGGTCATGATCTTAGTAGGGTCCTGGGATCGAGCCCCGCATCGCATCGGGCTCTCTGCTCAGCAGGGAGCCTGCTCCCCGCCCCCTGCCTGCCTCTCTGCCTACTTGTGATCTCTCTATGTCAAATAAATAAATAAATAAAATCTTTAAAAAAAAAAGACTAATAATAGCCTCATAAAATGAGTTGGGAAGTGTTCCTTCTTCTTCTGTTTTTTGGAATAGATTGTATAAAATTAATGATAATTCTTTCTTAATTGCTTGGTAAAGTTCTCTAATGAAACCATCTGTGCCTGGACAGTTCTTTTCCAGGACCTTTTAAATTACTAATTCAATTTTTTTAATGGCCATAAGACTATTTCGTTCCATTTGAGATCTCCTATTTTACCCAAGGATTATTTAGAAGTGTGTTGTTTAATTTATAAGTATTTGGAGGTTTTTTCTGTTGTTTGTTATTGATTTCTGGTTTGATTCAATGTTATGTATATGGACAAAGATGGCCTCTATATACTACCACCCATCAGGTTGTTTACGTCTTCACAGTAGGCTGAGACCCATTAGCTTAAAAGCCTGCAAGCACCAAACTAAAACTTGTGCACATCCAATTGTTTTAAAAACAACCCTCAAAAGTATATTTTTAACTATTTATAGCCCGCCTGCTTTGCACAGCACATGAAACTGTGCCAACGATATGCTATCCATAGATAAGATAAAACCTGGGGACATAAAGACCTCTGCTGCCTTTGGACTTCTCTGACCCAAAGAGTCCTTGCTGAGCTATTTGCATGAAATCACCTAGACATGCAACACCTTTTCTAAAAACCTTGTCTCCCACAAATTTCCTTGCCGTCCTCCCCTTCTGAGTGGCGGTGTCTGTGCTATAGCCTCCAGATGGTCTCATGCTGTGAGGGACTTCCCTTACATGCAAACCTATTGCATTGTTACTCAAATAAGACTTGTGTGTGGTCAGAGAACACAACTTCTTATGGTTTTAATTATTTTAAATTTGCTTAACTTGGTTTTATGAACTAAGATGTGGTCCATAAAATCTAAATATTCCATGGGCACTTGAAAACAAGTTGGGTAGAGTGTCAGAGCCTGTTGCCTGATTGTGTTGTTCAGGTCTTTACATTCTTGCTGATTTTCTGTCTTGCACGTCTGTAAATGACTGAGAGTGGGCTGTTGACATCCCCAATTAACTGTGGATTTTATTTCCTCTTTAAGCTCTATCAGATTTTGCCTCATGTATTTTGGCTCTTTTACTTTAGGATTATTATGTCTTCCTGGTGGATTGATACTTTTGTTATCATAGAACATCCTTCTGTGTCTCTAGTGATTTTCTTTGTACTAAAATCTATCTAGTTTATCTTATATTAATACAGCCATTATATAATCAATATATATCTGATTAATATAGCTTTTTATGATTAATGTTTGCATGTCATATCTTTTTCCACTCTTTTATTTTAACTTTCATATTTAAAACAAAATATTTTGTTTATATATTTCTTATAGAAATCATATTGTTGGATATTTTTTTTTACCCTGCCAACTCTATCTTTTAAATGATGTATTTAGACCCCTTACATTTAAAATAGTTATTGACATATTAGAGCTTAAGTCTGTCATTTTATCATTTTGTTTTCTGTTTATTCCCTCTACTTCACATTCCTCTGTTTCTTTTTTCTTATTTTTTGTGGGTTAATATTTCTTAGAATTCCCACACTGATTTATGCATACTGTTTTTTAGTATGTTGCTTTTTATAGTTTCCTTAGTGGTTGTGCTATGTATTATATTTACATAACATCACAATCAATGATAATTGATACTTTACCTTTACCTAAGATTTACAGAAATCTTCTATTTAAGATCCTTCCCTTTAAAAAAAAAAAAAAAAGATTTATTTATTGTAGAGAAAAAAAGAGAGATTGGCAGACAAGGGCAGGAGGAAAAAATTTGATTCCCAAACAGCCTAGGTGCTCAGTGCAGAGCCTGACATGGGGCTTGATTTCATGACACTGAGATCATGACCTGAGCTAAACCAAAAGTCAGTTGGTCAGCCCACTGCACCACCCAGGCACTCCTGAGGCCCCTTTATTTTTAAAATATAATTGTCTTAAGCATTTTCTCTACTTACAATGTGCATCACAGTAGATGGTGTTATAATCTTTGCTTTGACCATCACATATTATTTTAAAACTCATGAGACACAGGATAGTCTGTAATATCTGCCAATTCTCATGTTCTTTTCTTTCAGACGTCCCAAGCCTTCATTCTGTTCTTTTTTCTTTTCTTTTCGAGATTTTCCTTTAGCCATTCATTAAGAATCTATTTGCTACCAACAAATTCTCTTGGTTTTCCTTTATCTGAGAATATCTTTATTTTTCCTTCACTCCTGAAGGAAATTTTTGCTGGGTATAAATTCACATATGTCAGTTCTTCTCTTTCAGTACTTGAAAAAATACTGTGCCACATCCTTCCGGCCTCTATGATTTTAGATGAGAAAATCAGTCATCCTTTACCCTATTACCCTATTCATTACTCTATAGGTAATGCATTCTTTCCAGATGCTTTCAATTTTTTTTTTTCAGTTTTCAAATGTGTAATGATGATGTGACCTGGTGATTTTTTTGGATTTATACTCTTTGAACTTGAAATCTTGAAATAGTTTCTTGAATCTATAGATTTATGTCTTCCGCTGAATTTGGGAAGTTTTCACAATTATTTTTTTAAATATCTTCTCTTTCTCTATCATTTATTTTTCTTTTCCTCTCCACCTTCTCCCCCTCCATCTCCCCCTTCTCCTCCTTTTCCTCTCACTCTTCTCTATCCTTTTCCTTCCTCTCCCTCTTTCCCTGTCTCTCTCCACTCCTTCTGAAGCTCCAGTAATATGAATGTTAACTCTTTTGCTGAAACTCTGTTAATTTTTTCAGTCTATTTTCTTTTTATTGTTCAGACTGTGTAAATTCTATTGATATTTTCTTAAGTTTACTGCTTCTTTCCTCTGTCATCTCCATTCTATTATTAAGCCCAAACAGTGAGATTTTTATTTTGGTTATTGTCATTTTCAGTTCTATAATTTCCATTGGTCTTTTCTACAACTTCTGTGTCTCTGCTGATAATTTTTGTTTGTTTCAAGAGAATTTCTGATTGTTTGATGAAGTATTTTTATGGTGGTTGCTTAAAATCCTTGTCTGGTTATTTTAGCATCTGATTCATTTTGATGTTGGCATCTTTTCATTATCTTTTCTCATTTATGTTGTGATTTCCCTGGTTCTTGGTATGCCAAGTAATTTTCAAACATATCCTGGATATATAGAATCTTATGAGACCCTGGATTCTTAAAATATATATATACATATATGTGTGTGTGTATATATATATATACACATATACATATATATGTATATATATATATACACACACATATATGTGTGTGTATGTGTGTGTATGTATACATATATATAAGAATGATTATATACATATATATGAATGAATGATTATATATATATGAATGATTATGAATAAATGATTATATAATCATTCATTCATTCATTCAAAGTAGGCAGTTACCCTGTTGAGAGGTAGAATGGGGCCAGCCTGGTGAATATATTTCAAAATGGGGAACTTTTATGTGTATGTGTTTGTGCATATTTCTAACAAAAAAATTGCAGGGTTTTAGCCAAGTTGAATATCCCTCTCCCCACATGAACCTTCACTGCCTCCAATCTAGATCCTTGGGAATTGTGGCATGTAGTTCCTCACATCCACAGGTGATCTTTGGCCTTGGCTGCAAGTGATCTAGAGGGGGTGAAGAGTGTAGTACACCTGGGAGTAAAAAAATATAGAGTATGCTTGTGGTCATTTACCTAACACACTACCAACACATTTGGGGGGATGTCACAGAGCATTTAATAGATAGAAACTATTAGTGATAACAGCAAAAAACCAAAACCTACATGACAAATAGACAAAATATAACATCTGTTGGTGGCTACTTTTTATTACTGTGCCAGGTGCCAGAAGAAAGAAAGATAATATAAATACTTTACCCCAGTGTAGTAAAGGCTATGGTTATACCATCAGCTATAAAGGATGGGATATTTCTTTTGGTGGTAATATGCTAAAATGGCACTTAAAGTAATCAAGCTCTATCTGAAGCTATTTGTCAAATCATCTTTAACTGTCAGTGCTACTTTGCTTATGCCTATTGCACTTTGTAAATTTATCTCACTTAAAACAATTATTTACTGTAATATAACGGTTTATCCCATTAAGTCTTTCCCACTACCTCATTATAAGGTCTTTCAAGTCAAGAGCTATATTCTGTTCATTTTTGTATTCACAGTTCCTGGTACATAGTAGGTACTCATTCAGAAAGTATTTGTCAAGTGCCTAGGTTTCAGACACTGTTTCAGATAAAAGGAATATAAGACACAGAATCTCCCAGCTCTCAATATCCTTATATTCAGGTAGAAAAGATGGACAGCTATAGTTAAAGATCTTACCTACCCTGGCATTTAGAAGATGGTTTGCACATTGCTTAAGAGTCTCTGAGTCCCTTAGAGACCCTTATGGCTATAAATTTCTGATAAAATTTATCTTTCTGATAAAATTTATCTTCATCAAAATATTTTGAGTTAGATAGACATAAAAATCTCTCTTTCTTTAGCTCATTGATCTTATCACAATATGAATTGTTTGAATGGACTTGGTAATACTACTGCTATGAGGGTTCAGTTCATTTCAACCAATACAATGCAAGTTGTATGTGTAAAGCACTGGAAAGTATTTTATATATATTAACTCACTGAATCACCACTTTGGTTAAAAAGGCCTTTCATTACCCATGTCTACCCTCCTTTCCTGCCCCAGGTCCCTGTAAAGTACATTTTTCATGGAATATTCCCAATGCACCCTGTGTGTTAATCTAGTATGCTAGATTATAATTCCTTGTTTATTTTTATGTCTGCTACATTCATTAATATACTTTTGGTTACTCAAAGTCAGGAGAAGAGGAGAAGGTGGTTGATTATATGTGCTCTAGGGCCATATCCCAACTGCCTTACTAACTATGTGACCTTATACAATTTATCTAATCTCACTGAGCTTCAGTTTCCTCATCTGCAAAATATACACAATAACAATGCCTACTTTATTGTGAGGATTAGATAAAATAATGAATATAAAATGCTTAATGTGGTGCCCATCCATATTATCACTAATTATTAATTAGCCATGGTGCTTCTTATCTAGTAGGTATTCAATAAATGTTTTGTAATTAATCCCCTTTTAACCTTCAGCCAATAGTGAAAAGACTGCTGCCAGAATTCAAGTCTTCTGACTCAAAATCTTGTTCTTCTGTAACAGTAGGATGTTTTGTAGATATTATGCCATTTTTTTCCTAAATAAAAGTTTAGGCCAGTAATCAGATGGGATTTTTGTGCTATTTTTAGATGCGGGAATCAGTCTGGAAGAAGTAGTTTTAATTCCAAATCATTAAAACATCCAGGATATTTTGATGGTTTATTGGAACAACCAGATTGAATATTAGAATCAGTAATGCCCTGGCCAGTTGGGATTGATGCCTTTAAAGTAACCAAACCTTTTTGCATGGAGTTCAAGATATTCATACATCAAATTCTACCATCTACAAAAGAGTATTAGTATGGGGTTCCAATGTCTTGGATTAAGGAGTCAGTCATTCATTAAATTACAAAATAAAGCACTTAAATTCTCCCTTTAGTGAGAGATGGTTCTTACCTACTGAGTGCAAAATATGAAGTAAGCCAAATTTTTCTTTCTCTTCTCACCTTCCAAGTCAGTATTTCTTTCTTGCCTAATCATTCCAACCCACATAAGCCCTGTCCCATTTCTGAAATATTATTAGCCTGGCGTGGCATTTAAACAGCTGAATCTTAAGCAACTGGAAGTTTTCAAGATGTAGAAAAAAAGAATCCAGTATACTTAATTTCAAGTATTAATGGACAAATGAGGTGAGGAGGATGGATTCTTTAAAATTGTTCATATCAAAATAGACGGGCAACAAATGTAGGGATCTGAAGGGGCACATGCACTGGAATGTTTATAACAGCAATGTCCACAATGGCCAACTATGGAAAGAACCTAGATGTCCATCAACAGATGAATGGATAAAAAAGACGTGGTATACACACACACACACACACACACACATACACACACACACTGGAATACTATGCAGCCATCAAAAGAAATGAAATCTTACCATTTGCAATGACGTGGATGGAGCTAGAGGGTATTATGATTAGTGAAATAAGTCAATCAGAGAAAGACAATTATTATATGATCTCTCTGATATGAGAAATTTGAGAGGCAGGGCAGGGGGTCTTGGGGGGTAGGGAGGGAAAAATGAAACAAGATGGGATTGGGAGGGAGACAAACCACAAGAGACTCATGAAATTTCATGAAACAAACTGAGGGTGGCTGGGGGGTGGGGAGATAGGGATAAGGGCGGCTGGGTTACGGACAGTGGCGAGGGTATATGCTATGCTGAGTGCTGTGAAATGTGTAAGCATGATGATTCACAGGCCTGTATCCCTGGGACAAATAATGTATTATATGTTAATAAAAAAAGATAGATGGGCAGAGTAGTCTATCCTTCCCTAGTGCTACTGTGAGTTGCACTAAGCAATAGCTATATGGGAGGAGGCATAACCAAAGAATTCAAAAGTGTAGCCTGCTAAAGTTAATGTTATGTTTATATTGCTTTATAATAATTTATAAATTTAAAATAAACTATTATAAAATATCTAACAAATTACATTTATAATAAACTAATAATAATAAAATATATGCTTTATTGATGAAAGAATGTCAGTAAAAATTAATTCAAAACAATAAAAAAATGAATAAAGATTTTTAAGGGATATATCAATCTACTTACTGATTTTCCTTTTTTATTTGTATTTTTTTGTCCACAGGGATAATCTGAAAATGAATGAAAAAAAAGATTATAAAAATAAGTTGGCACAGGTGGCATTTGACAAACATGTTCTATAGGCATATCTTTAACTAATGATGGTATAGCAAAGCAATTAAGAGCATAGGCTCTGGAGTCAGACTGCTTGGACTCAGTCCCTGCAACTAATGATCTGCCTTTGGACAAGTTATCTTGGCTTTCTGTCTCAGTTTCCTCATCTGTCAAAGGATAAAGATCCTATGTCATAGAAATGTGTGACTTAAAGGGCTAAGGCATGTAACACTGGGTCTGGGACATAATAAGCACCAAATGAGTGCAAGCTTTGTTGTTTTTGTTACTATCACTACTACTCCCTGTACTCTGACTCCTGACACATTGTACCCTTGGGTTTGTCACCTAATAAGTCCAATTAGATTTTCAATAGTATTGTTAAAGTGTATACATTAAGTGATTAAAATGAAATGCCATCATGATCTAGATTTTTATGTACATAAAAGACTTTTAGTCATATGATAGTAAATGTTTGTATGGAGTATTACTTTTGTGGTTCTTAATTCTAGTTCAAAAAAGTAAAAACTAAAAAACAATCAAAAAACAACTTATCATTGCACTCTAAGTGGTTCTGAATGTTTTTGTGGCTGTTAAATTTTATGCACATTATTCAAAGTGGTGCTTTACTGAATGATTAAAAGATTGGTTTTACTTATCCTTCTAGGAGCACCTTTTTAGCCTATCCTCTAGCAGTCATTTGGGTAAACTTCCATCACACATTTCCTAAACATATCTACCTCTATAAAGTTGTATAGACTGACAATTTACATTCTAGAAAGCTTCCATGGATAATTCTGTATTTCCTCAAGAATTCATGACCATAGAGGAGAATCTTATGAAATAAACTAAAAAAATTTATAAAGCGTGTGTAATGGAACAACTATGGTCTTCAATGATTAATGGTGCAAGACTGAAATATATATATATTTATGTTCAGGGGTGAACGGAATCTCTAAAAGCAGCTCCAAAGTAATGGGGCTAGGCACATTACTCTAATTTGTTTGTAGATAATAATAAATCAAGGAATTCAAAAAGAGCAAATAAACTCTAAATGTACTGCTTTTCATCTCATATAATGTATGTATAGATATGTATTTTTGTGAAAGCAAAATTAACCTGTGCTTTCATTTTTACTTTTTAAACTTTTTTCAAGTTTTTATTTAAATTCTGATTAGTTAATATACAATATAATATTAGTATCAGGTATAGAATTTAGTGATTCATCACTTACATATAACACCCAGTGCTCATACTAGTACCTTCCTTAACCCATCACCTACTTAATCCATCCCCCTAAACACCACCCCCCCCCGCCATGTCCCCTCCAGTAACTCTGTTTCCTTTAGTTGAGGCTGTTTCCTGGTTTTCCTCCTTTTCACCCCCTGTGTTCATCTGTTTTATTTCTTAAATTCTACATATGAGACACACATTTCACTTTCTGACTTATTTAGCTTAGCATAATACTCTCTAGCTCCATCCATGTCATTGCAAATGGTAAGATCTCATTCTTTTTTAAGACTAATAGTCTGTTGTATATATATATATTCACTATATCATTTTTACCCATTCACCAGTCGATGGACATGTCGACTCTTTCCATAATTTGGTATTATTGATAATGTTTCTATAAATATCAGGGTGCATGTATCCCTTGGAATCAGTATTTTTTTATTCTTTGAGTAAATATGTAGTAGTGCAATTACCGGATCATAGGGCAGTTCTACTTTTAAATTCCTGAAGAAACTCCACACCTTTTTCCAGAGTGTCTGCACCAATCTGCATTCCCACCAATAGTGTAAGAGGATTCCCCTTTCACCGCATCTTCGCCAGCACCTATTGTTTCTCGTGTTGTTCATTTTAGCCTTTTTGACTAGTGTGAGGTGATATCTCATTGTAGTTTTTATTTGTATTTCCCTGCTGATGAGTGATGTTGCACATCTTTTCATGTGTCTTAGCCATCTGCATGTCTACTTTGGAAAAATGTCTATTCATATCTTCTGCCCATTTCTTAACTAGATCATTTAGTTTTGGGGTATTGAATTGTGTAAGTTCTTTATATATTTTGGACATTATTCAATATGTCATATTGTATTCATATGTCAGTGTATTCATAGGTATTCATATGTCAATGTCATATTATCTAATATGTCATTATGTCATTTGTATGACATGTCATACAAATTATTCAATTATTCAATATGTCAATATGTCATCTGCAAACATCTTCTCCCATTCTGTAGGTTGCCTATTATTTTCATTGATTGTTTCCTTTGCTGCAGAGCAGCTTTTCAATTTGATGAAGTCCCAACAGTTTATTTTAATTTTTGTTTCTCTTGTCTCAGGAGACTTACTTAGTTGTCTAAGGTTGCTATGGCTAATGTCAAAGAGGTTACTGGCTGTGTTCTCCTCTAGGATTTTAATGGCTTCATGTCTCACATTTAGGTCTTTCATCCATTTTGAATTTATTTTTGTGTATTGTGTAAGAAAGTGGTCCATTTTTAATCTTTTGCATGTTGCAGTCCAGTTTTCACAACATTATTTGTTGAAGAGACAGTCTTCTTTCCACTGGATATTCTTTCCTGCTTTGTTGAAGGTTAGTTGACCATATAGTTGTCATTTTACTCCTTGGTTTTCTAATCTGTTCCACTGATCTACGGGTCTGTTTTTGTGTGTGTACCATACTGTCTTTGATCACTACAGCTTTGTAATATAACTTGAAGTCTGGAATTGTGATGCCTCCAGCTTCATTTTTCTTTTTTCAAGATTGCTTTAACTATTTGGGGTCCTTTGCGGTTCATACAAATTTGAGGACTATTTGTTCCAGCTCTGTGAAAAATGCTGGTTGTATATTGTTCCCTGTCATTAAGTGTGTACATTGCTTTTGGTAGTATAGACATTTTTTAAAAAAAAATTTAAATTCAATTAACCAGTGTATAGCACATTAGTTTTTTTTTTTTTAAAGATTTTATTTATTTGACAGAGATGACAAATAGGCAGAGAGGCAGACAGAGAGAGGAAGATGCAGGCTCCCCGCTGAGCAGAGAGCCCGACGCGGGGCTCAATCCCAGGATCCTGGAATCATGACCTGAGCCGAAGGCAAAGGCTTCAACCCACTGAGCCACCCAGGCACCCCACATCATTAGTTTTTGATATAAAGTTCAGTGATTCATTAGTTGCATATAATACCCAGTGCTCATCACATCACATGCCCTCCTTTTGCCCATCACCAAGTTATTCCATCCCTCTACCCAACTCCCTTTCCATAACCCTCGGTTTGTTTCCCAGAGCCAAGGGTCTCATATGGTTTGTCTTCCTCTCTTATTTCTTCCCCTTCAGTTTTCCCTCCCTTCCCCTATTGTCCTCTGCACTATTTCTTATATTCTGCATATGCATGAAACCATATGATAACGGTCTTTCTCTGATTGACTTATTTCATTTAGCACAATACCCTCCAGTTCCATCCATGTCAATGTAAATGGTAGATATTCATCTTTTCTGATGGCTGAGTAATATTCCATTGTATATACGAACCACATCTTTATCCATTCATCTGTTGAAGGACATCTCAGATCCTTCCATAATTTGGTTGTATAGACATTTTAACAATATTTGTTATTCCAATCCATGAGCATGGAATGTCTATCAGTTTGCATCGTTGTCAATTTCTTTCATCAGTATTTTATTGTTTTCAGAATACAGAATCTTTTCAGAATCTTTTACCTGTTTGGTTAGTTTTATTTCTAGGTATCTTATGGTTTTTGGTGTGATTATAAATGGGATTGATTCCTTGATTCTCTTTCTACTGCTTCAGATGAAATGCAACAGATTTCTACATACTGATTTTGTATCCTATGACTTAACTGAATTTGTGTATCAGTTCTAGCCATTTTTTTGGTGGAGTCTCCCTGGTTTTATATATAGAGTACCATTCATCTGCATATAGTGACAGTTTTCTTTTTTTCCATGCCAATTTGAATGCCTTTTATAACTTTTTGTTGTCTGATTGCTGTGGCTAGGACTTCCAGTAGTGTGATGAATGAACATGATGAGAGTGAACATCCCTGTCTTGTTCCTGATGACAGAGGAAAATCTGTTTTTCTCCACTGAGGATGATATTAGCTATGGGGTTTTTGTATATGGCTTTCATTATGTTGAGCTATGTTTCCTCTAAACCTACTTTGTTGAGGGTTTTTATCATGAACGGATTTTGTGCTTTGTCAAATGCTTTTCCTACATCTATTGAGAGGATCATATGATTCTTATCTTTTCTTTTACTGATATGGTGTTATCACTTTGACTATTTTGTGAATACTGAACCACCCTGGTAGCCCAGGAATAAAACGCACTTGATCATGGTGAATGATTCTTTTAATGTACTGTTGGATTTGATTTACTAGTATTTTGCTGAGAATATTTGCATCTGTGTTCATCAGGGATATTAGCCTGTAGTTATCTTTTTAGTTGGAGTCTCTGTCTGGTTTTGGAAGCGGGTAATGCTGGACTCACAGAATGAGTTTGGAAGTTTTCCTTCCATTTCTATCTTTTGTAATAGTTTGAGAAGAATAGGTATTAACTCTTCTTTAAACATTTGCAGAATTTGCCTATGAAGCCATCTGGCCCTGGACTCTTGTTTTTTGGGAGATTTTTGATTACTGATTCAATTTTATTGCTAATTATCAGTCTGTTCAAGTTTTCTTTTTCTTCCTGTTTCAGTTTTGGTAGTTTATATGTTTCTAGGAATTTATCTATCACTTTCAGATTGTCCGATTTGTTGGCATGTAATTTTTCACAATATACTTTTATAGTTGTTTGTATTTCTGTGGTGTTGGTTGTTACTTCTCCCCTCTCATTTGTTATTTTATTTGAATTCTTTCTCTTTTCTTTTTGATAAATATGGCTGGGGGTTATCTATTTTATTATTTTTTTCAAAGAACCCTGTTCTGTTGTTTTGTTTTTTTAACTTCTACATCAATTATTTTTTCTAATCTTCATTATTTCTCTCCTTCTATCTTTAGGCTTTGTTTGTTGTTCTTTGTCTAGCTCCTTTAGGTGTAAGGTTAGATTGTTTCTTTGAAATTTTTCTTGCTTCTTGAGGTGGGCCTGTATTGCTATATACTTCCCTCTATGACCATGTTTGCTGTATCCCCAAAGTTTTGGACCATTGTGTTTTCATTTTAACTTGTTTCTATGTATTTTTAAATTTCTTCTTTGATTTCCTGGCTGATCCATTAATTATTTAGTAACATGTTGTTTATTCCATGTATTTGTGGTCATTCCAAATTTTTTCTTGTGGTTCACTGCAAGTTTCATAGTGTTGTGCTTAGAAAATATGCATGGCATGATCTCAAACTTATTGCATTTGTTGAGGCCTGATTTGTGACCTAGTATGTGATCTATTCTGGAGAACGTCCCATGTGTACTTGAAAAGAATGTGTACTTTGCAGGATGCCTGGGTGGCTCAGTCAGTTAAGCATGTACCTTCAGCTCAGGTCATGATCCCAGGGTCCTAGGATGGAGTTCCACATGAGGCTCAGTGGGGAGCCTGCTTCTCCCTCTGGCTGTCACTCCCCTGCTTGTGCATGCACTCTCTGACAAATAAAAAAAATACAATTTTTTTTTAAAGGGTGTGTATTTTGCTGCTTTAGGGTGAAATGTTCTGGATGTATCACTTAAATCCATCTGGTCCAGCATGTCATTCAAAGCCACTGTTTTCTTGCTTATATGACCCTGCATTGATGTAAGTGGAGTGTTAAAAGTCCCTTACTAATACTGTATCATTATCAATGAGTTCCTTTATGTTTGTTATTATTTCATATACTTGGTATCTCCATGTTGGGGCATAAATATTTACAATTGTTCTTGTTGGACAGTCCCCTTTATTATGATATAGTGTGCTTCATCTCTTGGACAGTCTTTGGTTTAAAATCTAGTTTGTCTGATTTAAGCATTACTACTCCAGCTTTCTTTTGATGTCCATTTGCATGATAAATGTTTCTCCATTCCCTCACTTTCAATATGCAGATGTCTTTAGGCAGCATATAGATGGGCCCAGTTTTTTTTTTTTTTAATCCATTCTGACACCCTATGTCTTTTCATTGGAGCATTTAGTCTATTTACATTCAGAGTAATTATTGATAATTATTGATAATAAATACATGTAGCTCTGTATTTAGTACCATTTTATTGCCTGTTTTGTCATTGTTTCTGGAGATTATCTCTGTTCCTTTCCAGTCTTTGTCACTTTTCGTTTTTCCTTCCCAAAGAGTCCCCTTTAATATTTCTTGCATGGCTGGTTTAGTGGTCATGAATTCCTTTAGCTTTTGTTTGTCTGGGAAACTCTATCTCTCCATCTATTCTGAATGGTAGCCTTGCTGGATAGAGTATTCTTGGCTGTAGGTTTTTCCCATTCAGCATTTTGAATATATCACACCACTCTCTTAAAGCTTGCCAAGTTTCTGTGGAGAGATCTGCTAGTTTTCTTTGTCTTTCCTTATAAGTTAGGGACTTTTTTGCTGCTTTTAGGGTTTATTACTATATTTTGCAAATTTAAAGTATATAACTTGGTGTTGGCCTGCTTTTGTTGATTTTGATGGAAGTTCTCTGTGCCTTCTGCATTTGGATGTATGTTTTCTTCCCCAGCTTACGGATGCTTTCAGCTATTATTTCCTCAAATAAACATTTTTGCCCCCTCTTTTCTTTCCCTTTTTCTGGGACTCCTAAAGTATAAATGTTACTACATTTGATGGAGTCACTGAGTTCCTTAAGTCTACTGTCATGATCCATAATTCTTCTTTATCTCTTTTGTTCAGTTTCATTATTTTCCATTATTCTATCTTCTGAACCATGTATTCTTTCCTCCCCTTTTTTCATCCTTGTGGTCATTACATCCAGTTTTTCAAATCTCAGTTACTGCATTTTTCTTTTTTTTTTTTTTTTTAATTCTTTTAACTCTGAGGTAAGGATCTCCCTGATGTCTTCCATGCTTTTCTCAGTCCAGTCCTTATGATTGTTGCTTTAAATTCTCCATCAGACATAAAACTTACATATGCTTCTATTAGATCTCTGGCTTGACCTTTTCCTGTTCTTTCTTTTGGGATGAACTCCTCCTTTTGGCATTTTGTCTAGGTCTCTGTCTTCTCCTGTGTTAGAAAAGCCAGGTATGTCTCCTGCTCCTTAGAGTAATGGCTTTATGAAGAAGAGGTCATATTGTGTCCAGGACCTGGCATTTCAGGGAGTGTCTCTTGTGTGTGCTGTGTGCACTCTGCTGCTGTGTTTTGGCTTCTCTATTCCACAGATTAGTCATCTGCAGAGGTTCTCCTTGCCTGCAGCGGGGAGTGTTTAGATGTTGGGCAGAGTTTTGCTAGTTTCAATTAGGGGTGTTCTGATCTGCTTGTTAAATGAGACCTAATGCTACTTCCACTAGAACTGTAGCCTTGAGGAACTCTACGGTTGGTAGATGTGCTGCATGCAGGGGTTTCTACTGATCTTCTGGGGAAGGGGCCTGCTATGCTGCTTCTTAGGCACACTCATCCAAGAAAAGCAGCACCAGCAGAGGGCAGGAGGTGAGACTTGGTGTAAGCAGGTTAGGCACCAGTGTTGGCATTGTGCTATTTATTGAAGTTTGTTTATGCTGAAAGGACGGGGAGGGAAATGGAACCAGCCAGTTGCTTTGTCCCCAGAGTTGGGATTTTGTACTTGCTGCTCTCAGGGAAGCACTCCCAGAAGAGGGAATAATTCCCCCGTGTGTGTTCCAGATGTTTTTCAGATTGCTATTTTCATGTTATCTGTCTTTGGGTTGCTTGCCTTCCTGGAGCCACTTTGGGTTCTATCCCAGTTGAACCTGCTGACTTTTAAAACTCCAAATTTTAAGGACCTGGTGTGGTGGGGACATGCACTGGTCTTCTGGGGGCAGGTCTCACTGCACTGGAACTGATGTAAGTTTGACCAAGAAGGGAAGTCACGCTAGAGTTCAGGGACATGGGATTTGGAGGAAGCAGGCTAGACAGCCAGTGTCTGAGTTCACTGCCTTCAGTAGGTGTCTCTGCACCTATGCTGGGAGATGGGGAGGGAAATGGTGCCCACCAGTTCATTTGTCCTCAGATAGGCAACTCTGTGAATGCCACCTCTCACAGATGTGCTCCAAGTAGAGTGAAGTCTCTCTCCCTGTGTGCCTTAGGTGATCCTCAGATCATACCATCTGCCCTGGGGTTGCTTGCATGCCTTCTCTCCAGGGTTAGGGCAGCACCTTCAGGTCTCTATTCCAGCCAAGCCCACTAGCATCTAAAACTCTAAACTTTGAGCCTTGTTGTTTGCTAAAACACAAAAATCAGTCCCTTTCATTTTCCCAGCCAGTGGCTTTGGGGAATTGTGCTCCTCTCTCCCTCTCACCTTTCTCCTTGACCAGGGTTCCCTCCCCACCATAGCACCTATGATCCATTTCTCCCCCAAATCATGTCTCCACACTTCCTACATTCCTCGATGTAGCCTCTTCTCTCCCTCTAGATGTGCACTTTGTTGTGTCAGTCCTTGGGTCGATTTCTTGGGTATTCAGAATGATTTGGTAATTATCTAGCTGTGTTCAAGAACTGAGGCAAGCCTATGGTCCTCATACTTATGCCGCCATCTTAGCTCCCCCCCTCATATAAAGTATTTTTAAAAGTACTGGGTTAATTATGTAAGACGGGTCTGCATGAGTAAACTGAAAATAATAGTTCAAAGTACAACAAACCATTTTTTCTTGATTTATGTATTTATTTTTAAATTCCAGTATAATTAATATACAGCATTATTTTAGTTTTGGGTGTACAATATAGTGATTCAACAATTCTATACCTTATTCTGTACTCATCATAGTAAGTATACCTACACCTATTTCCCCACCCGCTTCTCCTCTGGTAACCACCAGTTTGTTCTCTATGTTTAAGAGTCTGTTTTCTTTGATTTGTTTATTTACTCCTTGTTTTTTTTTTTTTTTTGTTGTTGTTGTTTTTAAAGATTTTATTTATTTATTTGACAGAGAGATCACAAGTAGGCAGAGAGGCAGGCAGAGAGAGAGGGGGAGGCAGGGAGAAAGAGGGGGGAAGCAGGCTCCCCACTGAACAGAGAGCCCGATGCGGGGCTCGATCCCAGGACCCTGAGACCATGATCTGAGCCAAAGGCAGAGGCTTAACCCACTGAGCCATCCAGGAGCCCCATCCTTGTTTGTTTTGAAAGTATAACAAAGCCATTTAAAATGTATTTAGGGGCGCCTGGGTGGCTCAGTCAGTTAAGCTTTTGCCTTTGGCTTAGGTTATGATCCCAAGGTCCTGGGGTTGGGTCTCACATTGGGCTCCTGGCTCTGTAGGAAGCCTGCTTCTCCTACTGCATCTCCCTCCACTTGTTTTCTCTCTCAAATAAATAAAAATAAATAAAATGTATATTTAGGAATCTTAGTTTTTTTTTAAAGGCTCTATTCAGATATAAATTTAGGAATAGAGACTCAAAGAGTAATAGGAGACCCAATCTTCTTAAAACCATTTCTCCCATTTTAACAATGAGAAAAATTCAGAAAACTTAATGACCTACCCAAGAGCAAGATAGAAGTCAGCAATAAAGAAATAAGTCCTGTTTTCTAAGAATTTACTTATTAAAAAAAAAAAAAGATCTACTATAGGGTTACCTCAGTGGCTCATTTGGTTGAGTAGTTGACTTTTGGTTTTGGCTTAGGTCATGAGCTCAGGGTCCTAGGATAGAGCCTCGCATTAGGCTCCATGCACAGTGGGGAATCTTCTTGTGGATTCTCCCTCTCCCTCTTCTTCTATCCCTTTACCAACTTGTCTCTCTCTCTCTAATAAATAAATAAATCTAAAAAATAAAAGATACAGATGTTCTTTCTAATCCTGTATTTGATTTGACACTGCTTATAAAGGTTATTTACCCTCCAGAGATAACTGGATCACTGACTTGGTTCACATACTTCTTTTACATAATTTAATTTTCCAATTACTCAGCCTTTCCATGCCTCAGTTGCCTCATCTGTAAAGCTAGGATAGTAGTGTGAACCCTACACAGTTGTGTGAAAATTAAATAAATATATGGAAAGCGTTTACAAAGTTATGAAGATTAAATAAGGCAATATCAGGCAATGGCAAGGAAAGTGTTGAAAGATTTATTCTTAGTATTTAGTTCTGCACTTTTGTTTTGAAAATGAGAAAATTAAGTTTTTTGTAAGACAAATGATTCCCTAAGGTTGCAGAGTTAGTACCAAGGCAGAGGTGAGGTCCGATTAATCCCCTCATTAATATTTTCTATTATTTGATAGAGTATTTCTTTTTTTCAAGGAATAGTTTGAAATAATAGAATAAGGAACCTGTTTACAATTGTATCAGATTTACCCCAAAGGTTCTTTATGGTTAGAAGAATCCAAAGGGTATTAGAATGAAAGTTTTGTAGGAATCCTATTATGAATACTCAAGCATCCCCCTCCCCCAAATTGTCCTTTTTTTAAAAAAAAGATTTTATTCATTTATTTGACAGAGAAAGATAGTGAGAGAGGGAACACAAGCATGGGGAGTAGGAGAGGGAGAAGCAGGCTTCCCACTGAGCAGGGAGCCTGATGTGGGACTTGATCCCAGGACCCTGGGATTATGTCCTGAGCCAAAGGCAGATGCTTAATGACTGAGCCACCCAGGCACCCCCAAGTTGTCTTATTACTCCTGAATGTTAATCCAAATCATTTTTCTTCTAGAATAAATAATAATTTAGATGTACTTTAAAACTTTCCTGACATTTAAAATATTAGTTCCTGAAACTGACATCCTATGTTTCAAAATAGCTTCCTGCACCCCAACATATATTCTTAGAATTGCTATTGATGTATAGAATAAATGTATAAATACATATACAATAGTGTACATATATATAAATACAAAAACATATATGCCTAAAGTATTAATTTCTAATCATCTTTATTTCATTATATTCAACTATTCAAATAAGCAAAATTTCCCTTTTGGGGAAAATCTCTGTTCTAAAAACATTCTTGTCAATCACATTTTCATCAGATAGCCCAGAAGATGGAGTGTTGAAGAAATTTTGCTTGTTACAAAGAAATGTGCTTGCTTGCTTATTTTTCCTGTCAAGAGTTCTTGCTATCTTATTTTCTCTTCATTTTAATTAGATTACTGTAATCTCTCTGGAACATTCTGTACTAATTTATAAAAAGTTGCTGCCTCATGATATGATACGATATGTGGAAAAGCCAAAAGACTCCACTCCAAAACTGCTAGAACTGGTACAGGAATTCAGTAAAGTGTCAGGATATAAAATCAATGCACAGAAATCAGTTGCATTTCTCTACACCAACAACAAGACAGAAGAAAGAAATTAAGGAGTCAATCCCATTTACAATTGCACCCAAAACTATAAGATACCTAGGAATAAACCTAACCAAAGAGACTAAGAATCTATACACAGAAAACTATAAAGTACTCATGAAAGAAATTGAGGAAGACACAAAGAAATAGAAAAATGTTCCATGCTCCTGGATTGGAAGAATAAATATTGTGAAAATGTCTATGCTACCTAAAGCAATCTACACATTTAATGCAATTCCTATCAAAGTACCATCCATTTTTTTCAAAGAAATGGAACAAAGAATCCTAAAATTTATATGGAACCAGAAAAGACCACAAATAGCCAATGGAATATTGAAAAAGAAAGCCAAAGTTGGTGGCATCACAATTCCAGACTTCAAGCTCTACTACAAAGCTGTCATCATCAAGACAGAATGGTACTGGCACAAAAACAGACACATAGATCAATGGAACAGAATAGAGAGCCCAGAAATAGACCCTCAACTCTATGGTCAACTAATCTTCGACAAAGCAGGAAAGAATGTCCAATGGAAAAAAGACAGCCTCTTCAATAAATGGTGTTGGGAAAATTGGACAGCCACATGCAGAAAAATGAAATTGGATCATTTCCTTACACCACACACAAAAATAGACTCAAAATGGATGAAGGACCTCAATGTGAGAAAGGAATCCATCAAAATCCTCGAGGAGAACACAGGCAGCAACCTCTTCGACCTCAGCCACAGCAACATCTTCCTAGGAACATCGCCAAAGGCAAGGGAAGCAAGGGCAAAAATGAACTATTGGGATTTTATCAAGATCAAAAGCTTTTGCACAGCAAAGGAAACAGTTAACAAAACCAAAAGACAACTGACAGAATGGGAGAAGATATTTGCAAACGACATATCAGATAAAGGGCTAGTGTCCAGAATCTATCAAGAACTTAGCAAACTCAACACCCAAAGAACAAATAATCCAATCAAGAAATGGGCAGAAGACATGAACAGACATTTCTGCAAAGAAGACATCCAGATGGCCAACAGACACATGAAAAAGTGCTCCATATCACTTGGCATCAGGGAAATACAAATCAAAACCACAATGAGATACCACCTCACACCAGTCAGAATGGCTAAAATTAACACTTCAGGAAATGACAGATGCTGGCGAGGATGCGGAGAAAGGGGAACCCTCCTACACTGTTGGTGGGAATGCAAGCTGGTGCAACCACTCTGGAAAACAGCATGGAGGTTCCTCAAAATGTTGAAAATAGAACTACCCCATGACCCAGCAATTGCACTGCTGGGTATTTACCCTAAAGATACAAACGTAGTGATCCGAAGGGGCACATGCACCCGAATGTTTATAGCAGCAATGTCTACAATAGCCAAACTATGGAAAGAACCTAGATGTCCATCAACAGACGAATGGATAAAGAAGATGTGGTATATATACACAATGGAATACTATGCAGCCATCAAAAGAAATGAAATCTTGCCATTTGCGACGACGTGGATGGAACTAGAGGGTATCATGCTTAGTGAAATAAGTCAATCGGAGAAAGACAACTATCATATGATCTCCCTGATATGAGGGAGAAGAGATGCAACATGGGGGTTAAGGGGGTAGGAGAAGAGTAAATGAAGCAAGATGGGATTGAGAGGGAGATAAACCATAAGTGACTCTTAATCTCACAAAACAAACTGAGGGTTGCTGGGGGGAGGGGGATTGGGGGGGTGGGGTTATGGACATTGGGGAGGGTATGTGCTATGGTGAGTGTGGTGAAGTGTGTAAACCTGGCGATTCACAGACCTGTACCCCTGGGGAAAAAAATATATTATGTGTTTATACAAAAAAAAAAAAAGATTAAAAAAAAATAAGTTGCTGCCTCATGATGTTCAAATGCCCACTTTACATTCATTGCTTTGGTTACCTGATTTCCTTAGAAATCTATCATTTCCCTTAATCCCAGTACAGCACAGTAGGGGTCCTTCTAGAACTCTAACCCAAATTTGGTTGTTCCATGCTTATGTATGTAATGGTTGTTAAATATTTTGATTGTATCCTTTGGGTTTACTGATATGTCAAATATGTCTTTATAATGATATCACTGAACATCTTCAATCAGAAAAATATCTTCATTGGGTAGATTTACAGGGTAGATAAAATGTTTGTAAATACACATAAATCGAGTAAATTGTTTAGTAAATTATAATCATGTAAAGTAAGTATTATCCAGGATTTTAAGGTGATCCTTATTTTGCTTTGCTTGATTTCCAATTAATATTGTAATTCCCATAGGTTTTTTCATGCGAATAACCACAAAGCATCATAGCATAATTTACATTTTGGAGGAAAGTCTTGGTAATTATAACTTTATGTGAGTTCATATTCTCTATTTCACTGAATATTTGAAAATCTAAATAATATATATACAAATAATAACTTACCTACAGTATAAGGAAGTTTTATATTTTCATTCAATGTGCTAGTGGAACAATAAGGTCTCTGAAATAAAAACAAAAAAAGTGAATGAAAAGTAACTAAATATCAATATGATTTTTAAACAGCATTACTGATGGCTATAAGTAATAAAATGAGATCTAATGTTACCATTTGGCCTTACTATATTAAGGAAAAGAATTCATTTACAATTTAACCTCCAGTGCAACTGGAAATGGTGAGATAACTTGCATAGCTGAAACATTGTATTAGTAGGTTGTTGACGTAGGAAATGGTAAACATAAAAGAAAGTGCCATTATTTTATTATTAATTGGGCAGAACACACCATTTACAGTTAATCATACAGAGGAGGCCACATCAGAAAGGGTAGAAAGGACAGACATGGGGTGGGGTCCAAACACCCAGAGAGATTAACCACAAAAGGGGGACACCACAAGCACAGAGAAGGAAGAACAGATTCCACCCGAGGCACCCCAGGCAAGGGAGACACTTAAAAGACGAATGCCTGTAACATTTGGCTTTGAAAACCAGAGGGCCCTAACTTCACAAGTTTTTAAGGTCACAGGGCTTAACTTTGGAAACTTTAAAAATCAGCAGGCTTTTCTCTAAGAGAGCCAGAGGACTGGAAGCTGAGCCCCACCTTAAAGGGCCAGTATAACAAACAACCCCACTGAGATAACAACACTAGCGCAGCAGTTTGAAAAGATCATGGGGTACGTGGGTAGGAGGTTTAATTTCTTTTTCTAAATACACTACTCCAAAGTGACTCCTACCCTGGGAAGAGGGGAAGATAACCACGTACACTTATTTGATTGAAACCCAAACATATGTACTAGAGTTGGACATCGGGTCTAAGTGCCAGACTCACCCAACAATGAAAGACTCTCAGGGGACAATTCAGGAAGAGCATCCTGCCATTTGGTGTGACCACAGTCCTGGCAAATGGGCTGAGGGCACTCATCTGGTTTGACTAAACTACAAGCCCAAGAAAACCCCAGACTAGCCTCTTAACAGCGCTGTCCACAATAGGCTAAGTGGCCATTGCAGCTGACTGGACTGGACGCAAACAGGCTCAATCACAAGAGTTGGGCACATGCAACACAAAGAGGAGACACCCCTGAAGTTCTTGGCTCTGGTGAAGAGGGAACATCACTGCAGGACACCAAAGTACCTCTTCTTAAGGTCACTACTTTCAAGATCAGGAGATGTAGCTGACTTGCTTAATACATGGAAACATATACAGAGAGACAAATGAGGAGACAGGAAGATGTACCAAAGGAAAGAACAGAATAAAGTCACAGCAAAAGAGCTAAATGAAATGGCTATAGGCAATATGCCAGAGAACTAATTCAGAGTATTGGCCATAAAGATACTGGACTTGAGAAAAAAGTAGAGGATCTCAGACTTTCAACAAAGAGATAGAAAATATATAAAAAGAACCATTCAGAGATTAAGAGCTCAATAATTGAAATTTAAAATACACTAGAGGGAATAAATCATAGATAGAGGAAGCAGAAAAAGGATTAATGAGCTGGAAAAAATAGTAATAGAAAACAACCATATGGAACAGAAAAAAAAAGAATAATAAAAAATGAAAATGGATTACGGGATTTCAACGACACCATCAAGCATAATAGCATTCACATTATAGGGGCCCCAGAAAAGAGAAGAAGGAGAAAAAAATTTATTTGAAGAAATAAAAGCTAAAACACTTGTAGAATCTGGGGGAGGAAACCAACACCCAGATCCAGGAGGCATGGCAAACCCCAACAAAATCAACCCAAAGTGGTCCACACCAACACACATAATAATGAAAATATCAAAAAGTAGTTATAAAGAGAGAACCATTCTTCACTACTAAGTTGATCTCAAGGGGCTCCCCAGGTAACCAAATGGTTTGGGAGAGGGGGTGATCTCCTCCATTACTGTGGCACCTGGCAAGGGACGGAGTACAGAGGACCCACTTTTGGTTCCATCTAGCAAGAAGGCTTTGGTGGTTGTGCTGAGTGAGTTGGCCAGGTGCTAATTCCACGACCAAGACATAATGGGCAGCTGAGTATGGAGGGTCACAGGCTCAGGGCCTATGAGAATCTCTATTGCCAGTATGTGGCCAGCAACTGCCACCATTAGACCTGCTTTACCAAAAAATGCTGAAAATATTTCTTCAAAATGAAAGGATACTAATTAATAACATAAAAACATATGAAAATATAAAATACACTGGTAATGGTAAGTATACAGTCAAAATCAGGACAGTCTAACACTGTAATATGATGGTGTATTATCACTTAACTCTAGTATAAAATTCATTTTTCTGCATGTGGTTATCTGGTTGTCATAGTACTGCTAACTGAAGAGACTATCTTTTCCTCAATGAGTATTCTTGGTTGCCTGCCAAGTGTTAGTTGACTGTATTTGTGTTGGTTCCTATCTGGTGATTCTGTTTTTTACACCCCGCCCCAAGATTTTTTATTTTAATTAATTTTTTAAAATTTTTTATTTTTTATAAACATATATGGGGATTGTTTTATTCACTTAGTCTATGCATGTGTTTTTATGTCAATGCCACACTATATTGATTACTATAGCTTTGTAATACAGTTTAAATTAGTAAGTGGGGGCCCTTTAGCTGGGTCCTTTCTCAAGTTTGCTTTGGTTATTTATGGTCCTTTGTAGTTCCACATGCATTTTAGGATTTTTCTCTGAAAAATGTTCTTGAAGTTTGATAAGTATTGCCCGGAATCAATAGATGGCTTGTAATGGGGACATTTTAACACCATTCATTTATCTGATCAATGAACATAGAATATCTTTCCATTTATTTGCATTTTCTTCAATTTCTTTCATTAGAGTCTTGCAGCTTTCAATGCACAGATCTCTCACTTCCTTGTTAAATTTATTTCTAAGTATTTTATTGTTTTTGATGCTATTACGAATAGGATTGTTTTTATTTCTTTTTCAGATATTTCATTGTTAATATATAGACACACAATGATGTTGTGTACTGATTTTATATCCTCCAAATTTACTGAATTAGTTCTAACAGACTTTTTTTTTTTTTTTGATGAATCTAGGATTTTCTCATATGGAATGTTACCATCTGTAAATAAAGACAATTTTTCTACTTCCTTTCTGATTTAGGTGCCTTTTATTTATCTTTATCTTGATTTCTCTGGATAGGACTTCCAATACAAATTGAGTAAGGGTGGTAAAAATGTCTTATTCCTGATGTTAGACTAAAGCTTTTAAACTTTCATCAGTGAGGATGATGTTAGCTGTGGGCTTGATATATTTTGATCTCTATTATGTTGAGGTATGTTTCTTCCATACCCAATTTGTTAAGATATTTTATCATGAAAGATCTCCTAGTGAAATGTTTTTTTTTCATCTATTGAGATGATAATTTTTATCTCTAATTCTGCTAATGTGGTATATCACATTTACTGATTTGCTTATATTGAACCACCTGTGCATCCCAAGGATAAATCTCACATGATCATGGTAATATGATTACTTTAATATGCTATTGAACTCAGTTTGCTAAGATTTTGCTGAGAAATTTTTGCATCCATAATCATCAGGGATGTCAGTCTACAGTTTTGTTTTTTTTTTTCTTGTAACATCTTTATCTGATTTTGGTGTCACGGTAATGCTGACCTTGTAAGATGAGTTTGGGAGTTTCTTCTTATTTAATTTTTTGGAGGAGTTTGAGGAGGATTTCTTTTCATTCTTCTTTAAGTGTTTGGTTGAATTCATCAGTAAAACCAACTGGTCCTGGGCTTTTCTTTTTCAGGAGGGTTTGGTTATTTTAATCTCCTTACTCATTATTAGTCTATTCAGATTTTCTATTTATTCATGATTCAGTCTAAGTTGTATGTTTCTAGGAATTAGTTCATTTCTTCTAGGCAATCCAATTTGTTGGCATATAATTGTTCACAAGAGTTTCTTATGAGTCTATGTGTTTCTGTGATATCATTTGTAACATGTTTCGATTCCAATTTTATTTGAGTCTTCTCTTAGTTTATCTCTTCAAAAACCTGCTCTTAGTTTCATTTATCTTTTCTATTGCTTTTCTGGTTTCTATTTAACTTATTTCTTTTTGATCTTTCTTATTTCCTCTTTCTGCTTTGGCCTTAGTTTGTTCTTTGTTTTTCTAGTTCCTTGAGGTGTAAAGTTAGGTGTTTTACTTGCAATTGCTCTTTTTTCTTAATATAGGCATTTATCACAAGTGTAATTGGATTAAATCGTAGATCTCTTTTTCTTTTTCAGTGTATGTTTATTTCCTCTCCTGCATCCACATTTTTTTTCCTTTCCCTTTTTCTTCTTCTCTGTCTTCACCTCTATTTCCTCCTTCTGCTGCTGCTTTTTGGTAAGACTATTTCTCATCTCATTCTATAACACTAGTCTAAATTGGATATCAAAAGTAAACTAAGGCAGGGGTGCTTGGGTGGCTCAGTCCATTAAGTGTCTGACTTCAGCTCAGGTCATGACCTTGGCATCCTGGGAGTGAGCCCTACATTTGGCTTCCTGATCAGTGGGGAGTCTTCCTTCCCCCACACCTTCCCCTACTTGTGTTCTCTCTCAAGTAAATAAATCTTTTTTTTTTTTTTTTAAAGACAGCAATGCAAGACATCAAAGAACATGAGAAATCACTGAAATGTGACACTACACACCAAAGGAAAACAATAATTTCTCAGTAACTGGCCAAAAAAATGGAGATCTGCAATCTTCCCAATAAAGAATTCAAAATAGTTGCTTTAAGAAAGATCAGCAAACAACAAGAAAACAGAGACAAACAATTCAATAAAATCAGGAAAACAATATAAAAAAAATGGTAACTTTCATAGAGAAATAGGTCATAAAAAAGAACCAAATAAATTCTGAAGCTGAAGAAGTGCAATAAAAAATGCAGTAGAGAACATGGAATCTGTGAACTCAAGATTATTTGTAGCTAGCTATGACACAAAAATAGAACATAAATCAACAGAATAGAATAGAAAATCAAGAAATAAAGCCACAATTATATGGTCACTTAATCTTCAACAAAGGAGGCAAGCATATCCCATGGGAAAATGACAGTCTCTTCAACAAATGGTACTGGGAAAACTGGACAGCTGCATGCAAAAGAATGAAATGGGACCACTTTCTTACCCCATACACAAAAATAAACTCAAAATGGATTAAGAACTTAAATGTGAGACCCAAAGCCATAAAAATCCTAGAAGATAACACAGGCACTAATCTCTCTGACATCAGCTGTAGCAACATTTTTTTAGATATGTCTCCTGAGGCAAGGGAAACAAATGCAAAAATACACTACTGGGACTACAAGCAAAATAAAAAGCTTCTTGGGGTGCCTACGCAGCTCAGTCAGTTTAGCATCTGCTTTTGGCTCAGGTCATGATCTCAGGGTCTAGGATCGAGCCCCACATTGGGCTTTCTGCTCAGCAGGGAGTCTGCTTCTCTCTCTCCCTTCGTGCACTCTCTTAATAAATAAAATCTTTAATTAAAAATAAAATAAAATAGAATAAAAAGCTTGTACAGCAATGGAAACAATCAACAAAACTAAAAGACAACCTACAGAAAGGGAATATATTTACAAATGGCAAAATCAATACAGGCTTAGTATTCAAAATATATAAAGAATTTATAAAACTCAATGTCCAAAAACCAATAATCCAGTTAAAAAGTGGGCAGCAGACATAAGACATTTCTCCAAAGAAGAGACATGGATGGCCAACAGACACATGAAAAGATGCTCAACATCACTCATCATTAGGACATACAAATCAAAACCACAATGAGAAATCACCTCACACCTGTCAAAATAGCTAAAATTAAAAAAGCACAAGAAACAAGTAGTGTTGGCAAGGATGTGGTGAAGAGGATACCCTTGTGCACTGTTGGTGGAAATGCAAACTGGTACAGCCACCATGGAAGACAGTATGGAGGTTCCTCAGAAAGTTAAAAATAAAACTACTCTGTGATCCAGTAATCACACTGCTGAGTATCTGCCCAAAGAATATGACAACACTAATTCAAAAAGCTATAAGCACTCTTATATTTATTGCAACATTATTCACAATAGCCAAATAATGGAAGAAACCCAAGTGTCCATCAATCGATGAATGGATAAAGCTGTAACGTATATATATTTATATATATGGAATATTATTCAGCCATAAAAAAGAATGAAATCTTGCCATTTGCCACAACATGGATGGATCTTGGGAGTATAAAACTGTCCATTATCAAAGACAAAGAGGGTATTTTAAAAGCAGGAAAAGAAAAATAATTCCTTACATACAAAGGAGTCCCCATAAGGCTATCAGCAGAGACCTTGCCAACCAAAGTGCTGAAAGAACAAAAATCTGCCAACCAAGAATATTTTACTCAGAAAAACTGTCCTTCAGCAATGAAAGAAATAGACTTTCCCAGAGAAACAGAAGCTGAAGGAGTTTATCATCATTAGATCTGCCTTACAAAAATGCTGAAAGTAGTTCTTCAAAATGAAAAGATGCTAATTAATAACATAAAAAATGAGAACATGAAACACAGTGGTAATGGTAAGTATACCGCCAAAATTGGAACAGTCTAACACTACAATACGAAGGTATATTATCACTTAACTCTAGTATAAAGGTTAAGGGACAAAGTATTAAAAATAACTACATAATAATCTATGAATGGATTCACAATATTAGAAGAGGTAAATTGTGGCAAAAAAATAAAATGTGGCAAAGAATGAAACTGGACCATACACAAAATAAATTTTTTTTGTGTACACCATACACAAAAAATAAATTCAAAATGGACTAAAGACCTAAATGTGAGATCTGAAACCAAAAAAAAAGTCCTGTAAGAGAGCACAGGCAGTGATTTCTCTGACATTAGCCATAGCAGCTTCTTTCTAGATAAGTGTCCAGAGGCAAGGAAAACAAATGCAAACTACACTATTGGGGCTACATCAAAATAAAAAGCTCTTATGTAGCAAAGGAAACAATCAACAAAACCAAAAGGCAACCTACAGAATGGGAGAAGATATTTGTAAATGACATATCTGATAAAGGGCTGGTATCCAAAATATATAAAGAACTTATAAAACTCAATGCCCTAAAAATAAATAATCCAATTAAAAAATGGGCAGAAGACATGAATAGATATTTTTCCAAAGGAGACATACAGATGGCTGACAGACACATGAAAAGATGCTCAACATCACACAAAATACAAAATCAAAACTACAATGAGATATCATCTCACAACTTTTAGAATGGCTAAAATCAACACATGAAACAACACTTGTTGGCAAGGATGCAAAGAAAAAGGAACACTTGTACACTCTTGGTGGGAATGCAAACTGAAGCAACATCTATGGAAAATAGTATGGAGTCTCCTCAGGAAGTTAAAAATAGAACTACCCTATGATCTAGCAATTTTACTACAAGATATTTATCCAAAGAATACAAAAATACTAATTCAAAGGAATACATGAAGTTTACAGGAGCACTGTCTACAATAGCCAAATTATGGAAGTAGCCCAAGTGTCCACTGACGGATGAATGGACAAAAAAGATGTGGTGTACATACACACATATATATGTACATCCGTATATATGTATATATACACAGACACACAAAATACACACACAAACACACACACACACATATATATACACAATGGAATATTATTCTGGAAAAAAGAATGAAATCTTGCCACTTACAATGATGTGGATGTAGCTGGAGTCATCTGACTGGACTGAAAGTAATATCGTAGCCTGAAAAATTATCAACCAATTACCACCAAAGGTGTTGCAAAGTCCAATGCTGAGAGGAGGTGGGATACTTGCAATGTAAGCTCTCCTACCATAAGACAAATGGGTCAACATTTGGAAGGAATCAAGTTGGGCATTCAGTGGTAGCCTAGTCTACACATCAGAAACTTCACCAAAGTTGACTTTACTTTATTCCCAGCTATGAAGGTGGATGTGTTGCTGTATCCGGTATAACAATAACTCCAGGCAACAAAGGTGGCAACTTGGGGAGTAAAGGTTCGATCAGCAGCTTGACTCCAGTCAGTCTCATCAAGAACATGCCCTTACTGTATACATCTGCATAAGTGACCTGGGTGGTTCTTTTCATAGTAGTAATTTGGTTCTGTAGTTTGCAGTCCCAAGAAAAGTGTCTTCAATCTGGCAGTGTGCAATTTTCCAAATGATGAACCAGGCAGCTAAGCCATTGGCACAGCCAAGAAGTAAGTAAAAATATAACAAGGTTCTTAAGAGTAGCACTGGCCAGAGTTCTGCCCAACAGTCAAGTATCACATCCATTTTTGCTTCTGCATAGCTGACCCTTAAACAGCCATAGTAGCTAATTGACACCATCAGGTTTCAGATTAGCTGAACCATCAGTGAACTTTGCCTAGGTATATAGGGGTACCTCTGTGAATCCCAGGGCTCCCCTGAGTCATTGGCTTTGCTTCAGGTGGAAAATGGAGTGTAAGTTTGGGGTCAAAATCAGTAGCTTCTCCTTTTTCATGCAAAACCAGAATGATGCTAGGACCAAGTCAGATGTACCCCTCTAACATACTACTACCACTTGGCCAGTAAAACCAACTGGTTTATAGGCCCCACTCAAAGCATGCTGAATGCTTAATGATGTATATAGAGTATCTCATACCCATAGTTTAAAAAAATGCTGGGCCTCCTTTTGGATGATAGGTGGTTGGAACAACAGCACTTTTTCTTTGACTGCTAGAAGAATTGAGAACTGTGAATCTCTCCATATAGTCCCAAGAAAATCTATTTGGCAAGCAGGTCCTTGAAGTTTTCAGGGTTTATCAGCCACCCTTGAAGGCAGCCACGGGTGAGAACTGAGCCACTGAGACAGAGACTTTTGACTTGCTAACCAACAGAACATCTTTAGAAATCAGAGGGTAGAGGCACTCACATATATCCTGATCCACCATTGTGGCAAATGACAAGGACTTCTATACCTGTGGCAGTAATCCTGAATGGGAGAATGTCTTCTGACAATCTGTGAGTGTCTATGCTATGCATGCAACACATCAATTTCATTATATGGTTAGTGGTGAGCACTATAACAGTACATTGGATCAGCAGAGAGGATCCTACCCATTAGGTCACTTTAACTTTCTCCCCCATTGCAAGTTTTGCCCAAACTCAATCAGCTGATTTCAGGTATTTTTTCCCCCTCCTGTAACACAGACTTTCCTTCATGCTAGGGGCTACCAACAGTTAGAATAGCCATCAGAAGATTATTATTTCCAGATTGGGAGCACTGGAAGAAAAAGGGTGTGAGGGAGGCTAGCCTGTGGAGGACATCTAGAGCAACTAGAAGTTTTTTGTTTCTTGTTTTTTTAAGTAGGCTCCATGCCCAGCATGGAGCCCAAAGTGGGGCTTGAACTCACCATCCAGAGATCAAGACCTGAGCTGAGATCAAGAGTAGATGTTTATCTCTCTGAGCTACCCAGTTGCTCCTAGAAGGCTTTTGTTTCTATTTTGACACTTTATCTTATCTCAACATCAGAACCCTCACCTCCCTCATGTACCATCCTGCTTTCAGAGTTCGTCTGTGCTCAGGGGCTCAGACCCACTCACCTGTAGAAAGTAGCAGGTAAGTAGGTGTCCTGGCTAAGTATGAAAATCACATGCAAACTAGCTTGACCCTCAAATGTCAGTGGTATGGCAAAGGTGGTGTTGGTAGTGTACAACACAGCATACCAAGTGCCATCACTCTTGTGTAGTAGATAGTTATAATCACAATATCTGAAACAGCTGGGACACAGAAGCAACAAGTGGATTCAGTTGGTGATAACTCTAAGTCTCCAACTTCAATAGTGAGTTCACTGGCCATACAGGGATGGGGTATTCAGATAACGAGCTCTTACTTTCCCTGCTGCCTTTAAATCCTTAATGAAGGCTGTGATTTCTCTATTCCTTCTAGGATTTTAGTCTTTCTGTTGGACCATCTGAAAGGGCACAGGGAGATGAGCTGGGTAGCAATTTACATGTCCCACCAGCACTTCTCTACATGTGGCTCTATAAGATGGAGACAGACAAGTATATAACATAATAATTCCTACCACATATTCAGATGTGGAAACAACAGTACATTCAATTGACCTACAGAGACCCATCCAGAAGGTAATATTAATTTCCTTCTCTATGGTGAACACTGCCACAACCCTGTAAGTTGAATCCAGCTTATTTTTTCTTCCATACATCTGGATAAGATAGAGACTTGAACATTCATAACCAACAAACCCATAAAAGATTGGGTCCCTACCCTCTCTGAAATTCCCCAGTGCAGTGGCTGCATAGAACCTTCTATCCCTTTTAGGGACAGGAAGATCTTGGCTCCACCTTAAATCATGTTTCTCTTTAAAGCATCTGGGATCAGGTTAAGAGGAAAGGAAGGTGTCAAGGTATTCAGAAGTAGGAGGCCACTCCATGCCATCTAATAAGACTTCACGTTTACTTTTGGTTTGGAGCGGTGTAACAGCAACCCGCGGTTCAATCAAATGAACTTCTAATGTTGCTGGTCTGTCCAACACTCTATATCAGGCAACAAGGTCTTCATAGTTGACATCATCTACTTTGCCTTTGGGAATTATTTGATTTGAGAGCTGTAGCCACACTGCTTTCTGGATAGATCCATGAAGTGTGTGTGTCCTCAGGTGACTTAAGCTTGCTTGGCTTGCACAGTAATGATGCACTGTGTGAAGTTCACTTCAATCAAGGGCATCTGTGGTACCTTTACCATGATGACATCTCAAATTCTTCCCTGGCTCCCACATAAGGGTTGAGGGAGTTTTCCACGGCACCAGAGCTGACTTCAAGAATTTCTATTTCTTTGGATCTCTTGCTTTGAGTCAGTGGATCATCGTCATCGGCGTTGTGTACACAATTCGAGGTAGTAAGTGCCCAAACACTAGTCAATGCCTATTATGATTTCCCACCAGGGTTTGTCTGTCTCAAGATAGACAAATCTTTTAGCAGCCAGAACTCAAGACAAAAAACTGAGATCTCTCACTGTTATTTTGGAATGGATACAAGATTATCACCATATACTTCAGGAATACTTACCCTCCTAAGATGGCCCAGCCATGGCCATCCTTCTTTTATAGATATTATATAGCCCACATGCTCATCTCCCAAGAAAACCAGCCAAAGTTTTAATGATTCGCTTGGTTTCTGTCCATAACAGTCATGAATTTCCACTCTCTGATCCTGAGTGTAGGTATGCAACTCTGTGACTGTTGTCTAAGAGCAGAATCCTCTGCTCACTCAGGATTGACCTTGGGACTAATTGTTAAAATGGGACAGACATTGAGGTCGATCATCAGACCGGCAAGGAAGTCTCCCTCCCTGAGGATAATTAGCAACATCCAGGGAACTGTTCAGGCAGCTGTTTTTAAGCCTAATTCCCAACACTTAACTTGCAACCATCTCTCCAATAGTCTAGAGTTAAGGACTATATATTGACTGACTGATCATACAACTTGATCATCACTTTCCACCAATTCCTGTGGGCTTCCCCCAAATGCAACTGTTCAGACCACAAGGTTCTGGTCCTTCATTCAGTATCCCATACTGTCACCAAAGCTGTCAAGAATCTACCGTGCTTGTAAGATAACTAGTTAGCTTGTCACAGTTCCATGGAGGCTGATAGAAGAAGTAAGTTTCCTGGGTCAGAAACAAAAGTTTATTACTCAGAGCAATCACAGCAGCCAGAGTATAAGCATTTTTACATCAGTTCCCCAAGCCTGATTCCCAAAGTAATGGAAAGTGAGCCAGATAACAAGATCACATGCAACTGATTATGTTATAGGAAAAGAATCCTATACCTCTCAGAAGAACCATGGAGAATGTCTCCCAAAAATACAGAAAGATTTATGAAATGATGTCACCAAATATTAACACTGGTAATTTCTGGATGGTAGAATTATGGCTCTTTCTTACATTTGGGGGGGGGATTGCTTGAATTTTAATAATAAGCACACATCATTTTCAATTCTGTACTTTAAAAATGCATGATGAACCTTCAGATCAAAATGAACATTTGAATACAAAGCTGCTGTGAAATGAGCAAAAAAACCCCAAAACACGGGAAACTGTGTATCAACTATACTGCAAATTTAAAAAAAAAAATTCAGAGCTAAAAAAATAGAGGAAAATATGCATGCATACCAGAAAACTGGGAATATTACTAGTTAGAGTTAGGGCAGGGATTAGTATTCCTCTAAAATGGTTTAACAAAAAAAGCCCTACTATTAATGAAAGTGTATTTATGGGTAAGGAACCAATAATGAATGTTGAGGGAAACACTGAAAAGATGTTACCACTCCAGGCAAAGCCTGGTAATAGCTGGAGTCATGGAGCTGGGGCCACTCAGCTGAAGATGTAGATATGAAGGAAAATTTATTGTCAGAACCACAGCACCAAGGCAGGAAAACAGTAGGACAGAAGAACTCAACCTTTCTTTCCCTATTGACCTCCAATGTTCTGCCAGTGTTTGCCATTTCCTGGACCTAACAAGAAATCAGCCAGGATGACGGTCTCATAAGGCATTCCATAGCAGTTATCTTCTTGGAGCATAAAACAAAGAAGGGCAGACAGCAGACAAAGGTGGGGACAAGACAGAAAATAAGCACGGGTGCTCAACAGTCCAAAAATGTTTCTATTATGGTCAAGATGAAAACAGATTAAAAGGCTAATGAAACCACCTGTAATTTACCATATTCAAGTGAAGACTGACTTGGAAGAAAGTGGACAGAACCTTCTACTCCTCAATAGAGACACACATTTCTTCAAGCTCATAGTACATGCAATTAGTCCAGGGTGCCCAGCTAAGTCAAGGAATGTTGGCTCAATGAATATGAAAACACTGAAAATTCAGTGATGCTCTCTGAAACGTATTGCTTCCAATTTTTACATATATATATATATATATATATATATATATATATATATATATATATATTTCTGTTTCTCATAGGCAAATAAAAGCCTAAGAGAGCAATATTAAAACCATTGAAAATATAAAATGACTCCTTTTCCTTTTTCTGGAAAGGATTTAAGTAAACTATCTCTGACAAAATCCATCTCAGATACTACTGGACAAACAGATCTTCCAGAGAATAGTATGAGCAAAGAGAAAAATGATGAGAAATTTTAAAATTATCTGTTTCAAAAGAAGGTCTACTTCGATTAATTGGAAAAGTTCTCCTACTCCAAAAATCATGGAAACTATTTTTTATCTCTATTTTTATAGTCTTAATTAGTTTGAAGAATTCACAGATGTAATTAGATTAGAAAAACTTCTAGGTGAAAAAAATTACTGAGTTAAAAAAGAAAGTGGATAAACTAATTGTAAAGATGCATTTCATATATGCATGAGTTGGGTTGATTCAAAGAGAAGAATTAGCAAAGATAATGAATTTGAGAGATCATGGAATATTTCCCACCAGTTCCATCAATCATCATGCAAGGGTTTACATTTCATGAATAAAATTGATAGCATAAGGAAGGCAGTTAAATTCAACAAATTAATAAAAGGTTAGTGGCATCACATAACACAATTCCATCTTCCTTAATCCTAGTTTTCCTTAGGCACTAGAACATGATTGCTCAACCTCCCATTCTTTCACCTGCCTTGATCTACCTATGATGCCTAGGACTGAAGCAAACATCTTGTGACCATAAAGTGACAAGCATGAACATGAAAAAGAGGAAAAGTAAGATCCTGTTCTGGTCTTTAAAGACATTGTTAAGCCATTGAACCAATGACAGAAATCCTTGTCTTCTGACTTCATTGATTGGGTTCCAATCAGGAAAATGTGGTTTCAAGGTCAAGATCACAAGGGTGTGACTATAAGATCTCTTGTTCAGATCTCAAAAAGTTTTTTTTTTTAATAAAGATTTTTATTTATTTGACAGAGAGAGAGAGAGAGAGCGAGCGAGCACAAGTGGGCAGAGGGGCAGGAAGAGGGAGGAGGAATCTCTCTGCTGAGCAGGGAGCCTGACACGGGTCTTGATCCCCGGACCGTAAGGTCATGACCTGAGCTGAAGGCAGCTGCTTAACTGACTGAGCCACCCAGATGCCCCCAGATCTCAAAAAGTTTTAAAATAGTGTTTCACAGACCCACTCGGCTAAACAAAAAATATTCTAAGTATCTTAGGATAGCCTGTTAAATCCTCTTGGCTGGTTAGGACAGCCTCTGTGATTCTTTTTTATTTTTTTAAAGATTTTATTTATTTATTTGAGAGAGAGAGATCACAAGTAGGCAGAGAGGCAGGCAGACAAGTGGGTGGGGGGAAGCAGGCTCCCCCCCTGGGCAGGACCTCAATCCCAGGCCCTGAGATCATGACCTGAGCTGAAGGCAGAGGCTTAACCCACTGAGCCACCCAGGCACCCTGAGCCTCTATGATTCTTAAGGATATTGTACTACAGCACCTTGGCTCTCAACCAAAGGCAAACTGTGGCCTGTCTTAAAGATATTCCGAAGTGTAACAGTTGGCTAGGATCATAACTTGATAATACAGAAAATCACAAATTCTTTAAGAATCATAACATCTGGGACAGGAACAGAGACAATTTAAATGGAAAGAGGTTTCTGAACCCTCGGCCTTCGGTTTTCTACAGAGAAGACAGAGGCTGCAAAGTTACTCAGTTACCAATATAAGCTCTTTCTCATGGAAAGAGAAGGTAAAGCCAAGACACGAGGGTAGAGGCAAGAGCTTCAAAATTACTATGGCTCACTCACTGACTGCTGTACGCTTCACTTTCCCCTTTTTCCACCTTTGGAATATAAGTGCCTATGTGTTTTCCTGTTCCTTACTCACCACGTATACAGGACACAGATAACCGGTCTCTTCAATTCACAGATTTTTTTTTTTTTTAAAGATTTTATTTATTTATTTGACAGACAGAGATCACAAGTAGACGGAGAGTCAGGCAGAGAGAGAGAGAGAGAGAGAGGGAGAGGGAAGCAGGCTTCTTGCTGAGCAGAGAGCCCGATGCGGGACTCGATCCCAGGACCCTGAGATCATGACCTGAGCTGAAGGCAGCGGCTTAACCCACTGAGCCACCCAGGTGCCCCTCAATTCACAGATTTTAAGACTGAGAGGTGCCATACTCAAGCAGCCTCATCCACCTGGATCTGATTTAGATGCTCAAATTCTGTACTTCAAGGCCAAGCCTGATGCAGCAATAGTATGAGGCAAGGATCTTAGAAGGGGAGTAAATATAGTTTGCATGTGGGAGGCACATGAATGACTTGTGGGTAGAGATAGTTAATTTGTGGCAGTTAAATCTCCAAATGTGAGCCCCCAATGAACATCACTTTCTAAGATTCCTGCCCTTCTGCAGTCCCTTCCCATACCGAATCAGGCTTGATCATGAGACTTGCTTTAACTAAAAAAATTCAGTAGAAATGACCCTGTGTTTGTTCCATGCCTAGCTATTTTTTTTCTTAATTTGACAGAGTTCACAAGTAGTCAGAGAGGGAGGCAGAGAGAGGGGGGGAAGCAGGCTCCCCGCCGAGCAGAGAGCCCGACTCGGGGTCTGATCCCACGACCCTGAGATCATGACCTGAGCCGATGATCTCTGGGGTCTGGCACTGAGCCCCACATTGGGCTCCAGCCCCATGTTGGGCTCCAGGCCCGCACTGGGCTCCTTGCTCAGCAGGGAACCTGCTTCTCCCTCTCCCTCTGCCTGTCACTCCCCTTGCTTGTACAGACACTCTATCAAACTAATTAATTAAATTTAAAAAAAGAATTATTCCCCAAATAGAGATATTTAATGAAATTATCTTAGAATTTGGAAGAGAATTTAGAAATGACCTGATATGATCTACCATTCAACAGATGAGGAAATAGGTCTAGAGGTTTAGATGTTTAGGTGCCCAAGTTTGCTGAAGTATTTGGAGGCAGAACCTTAGTTAGAATTCAGATTGTTTACCCATTGACCAGTATACATTTTTACACTGCTTTAGGAGCTACCTATAATAGTGATTCAAATAAGAAGTAAAGATCTAAATAGAATAACTGTCATTTTGAGAAGTGCTTTAACCCTTTGAATTTATATTCAAATCATTCTCATTTTAAACTATAAAATTATTTGTAATAAGAATGTTATTTTCTCTAACAGTTTTATTAAAAATTTCCACTGAAATAATTTCCCCAGATTTTGAATTTCCTTTGAATTTACATCTCCCTATTGTTACACTTTCAGCTGAATTTTATACCCACCCATGAGACTAGTTTGTACTACGGGTATCTCACATCACTCTGCTTTTCCTTCAAGGGTTTTTTTTCCTCCTTACTTGAATCTAAGTAGGGTAGGAATGTTTAGTATACTTAGACATACTTCCACTTGGAGACTTTTGAATGCATTTTCAATTTATTTGTTTTTTTTTAAATGAATTATTTTGTTTTCCCTAGTCTTATACTTCTAATACAAGGTCTTCCTCTGGATCTTGGGTTTGAGACCTACCTTTGGATTTTGAATCTGGGGAAACTGTGCTCTTTTTCCTAGCTAAGCTTAAATTGTTGCTTTGCCGTCTAAGTTCTGTTGGTGATGACTCTAAGTTCCTCCGCTTTATTTTACCTGGATATATATAGCTAGTTTTCAATTTTACCTCTGATGAAGATGAGTCTGTTTTTAAAAGCCTTGGATATCTATCTTTCAATTTTATATCTGATGTTAAGAACATATTTTTTTCCCCCTCCAGTGCAGCTTCTGATTGGCATTCTTCTAGAGGTGATGCTTGGTTCTCCTCTGTTATTGTCAGGATAGGAATAACAGGCAATGGAGTTTGCTTTGTTGATTCATCACTTCCAGGAGCAACAGCACTTGAATTATCTTGATTTGACTGGTTCAGAGTTGGTAGAGTCAGGCCTTTCTTATCATCATTATCCAGCAACTAGAAAATATATCAATAAAGCAAGCTACCAATTAATCACTAGAAAATATTTAAAATAAGAAAACTGGACTTAAAAAATCACTGTACTACCTTATTCGTTATCATAAAAAGTGACCATCAATATCTGTCAGTTATTACATTCCTTATTGAAAGAGTTAAACTCTTCACTTGCACGAAACCATGGACTACAGAATATTATTCATTAAGATGATCACACAGCTTTTTTTTTCAAGATTGTATTCATTTATTTGACAGAGAGAGAGCACAAGTAGGGGGAACAGCAGGCAGAGGGAGGGGGAGAAGCGACTGCCCACTGAGCAGGGAGCCCCATGCAGGGCTTGATCAGAGGACTGCAGGATCATGACCTGAGCCAAAGGCAGACACTACACCACCAGAGCCAACCAGGTGCCCCAATCACACCACTTTATAAAGCAGTGGTTCTCATATATTCAGATTTTGTAAATCAGCAACATCTTAAAAAAGATAATTCAGTCCAACATTTTGCTGTTATTATGCTACACCAATATATTACAATAAAAGAAATTTTAGGGATGCCTGGATGGCTCAGTCCATTGAGTGTCTGACTCTTGATTTCAGCTCAGGTCATGATCACAGGGTCATGGGACTGAGCCCCCTGTCAAGCTCTGCACTCAGCTGATTCTCTCTTTCTCTCTCTCTCTCTCTCTGTCCTCCTCCAGCACTCAAATATGCACACTCTAAAAGAAATAAATCTTTTTTAAAAAATAAAAATAAGGAAAAAATTTAAAAAATAAGGGAAATTTTAATAGCAAAATAGCACAAAGAAAATATCATTAAATCAAATATTATGTGAACTCTATTTTTGCTTCTATCTTAAATATAGATTATAAATCCATAGAGAAAGTAAAGAATGTGGTTACGTCTGTAGCATCCACTTCCAAGATCATTGTAGAGAATTTCATGCTCTTACTTTTACTTGTTGCCTACTTTCTCTTTATCAACATCTTTTGTCCCCTATCTTTGTATGTATTTTAAAATATTATCATTTTATGTTGTAATTTCCCTTTTAAGAGTGTAACTTAATTAAATAAATAATGTAACTGTAGACACAGTGCCACAACAGAAATGACCATAAAAACCTGAATAACTTCCTGGGTGCTTTTTTTTCCTATTTATAAATATTTCTTTCTTTATAAATGTTACATCCCCTTATAAAATAGTGATTATTAGAAGTTCTCTTCCAAGTTCCCTCACCTCACTTGGAACAGTTTCAGCTTCCTCCATTATAAAAGGGAAATCTGTTAATAAATTAATAGAGTATTTCATTATTGTATTATAAAACAAACACATTTAAACATATGTACACTAATGCTATTTTAATTTTTCTCACAAGAACAAAGAACATTTAAATCAAAGCAGTTATTCAAACATAAATACTATTTAGTAAAAACAGGCTGATGAATCTCTGGGAAGATAGGGGATTTGTAAATTGAAAAAGTGTGGAGATAAAAATGAATACATGCATTAAGTGGTAAGATTTCAGATCCATCAATGTAAGATATAAAAACATATATGCAGTATATTCTGCTTCAAGTTAAGAGGAAATAAAATAAATCCCAGATGGTCTGTAATAGGATTGGGATTGGAAGAAGAGACTGGAATAAAGTTGCATGTAAGCAGAGAAAGTAGGGCCATTTGGAAGAGGCTGATTGAAGCTCTTGTAAAATTTTCCTACAAATATAAAGGTTATATATTTAGCAAGTAGAAAAGGAAAACCTTTAAAGGAGACAATAAAAATTTGAGATACAAAGGAATGTATTAAGTCTAGTATAACACAAAATTTATTATGGTCATTGTTAGCTATGTGACTGTAGTCAGCTTAGCCCATTTTTCTGAGCCTTGGTTTTCTCATATGTAAAATAAGATTAATAATGCTTATCTTACAGGTATGATACAAGTACATGTAAGATGTGAGCAGCAATATGGCTAAATGCTTAATCTGTTTGGTCAAATGGACAACGTTCAAATTTAATCCCTATCAGTTGATGGCTATGTGACTTCTGACTTGTTTCTTAATCTTTCTGATCCTCAGCTTTCTAATTTGTAAAACATGGATAAATAATAATAGCACCCTTGGGATGCCTGGGTGGCTCAGGGGGTTAAGCCTCTGCTTTTGGCTCAGGTCATGATCTAGGTCCTGGGATCAAACCCGCATTGGGCTCTTTGCTCAGCAGGGAGCCTGCTTCCCCCCCAACTCTCTCTGCCTACTTGTGATCTCTCTCTCTTTCTCTGTCAAATGAATAAATAAAATCTTAAAAAGAAATAATAGCACCCTCAAATGGCTGCTGTGAGGACTGATTTATAAAATCTAGGTAAAGGCCTGCAACACAGTGGTCAATAAATGTTAGCTGAAGCTATAAGAAGCTAGAGGAATACCAGAAAAAAGAAGTCACTAGACTTGAAATAAACTCTTCAGATAAGAAAAAGAAAAAAAAAAAAAGAAAGAAAAAGAAAAAAAAATTGGCAACCAACAGTGACTGAGGCATGTTAACCTCAAATCTTCAACAGTGATACTGAAGATGGAAATTGTGATTCTCCTACACCTGAAAATTGAACGTTTCAAGGTAAAGAGTAGGCTAAAAACACCATAGCTCTTCTAGGCTGGCTGATTTTCAGAGGTTATGAAATGAAGATATCAAAGGCTGAGGTAGCCAGGAAGTAGAAGTAAGGAAGTAGGGAAGTAACTTGTGGCACAAGTCTTGCAACAATAAGCCATTATTTAACACCTGCAGAATCCAAGATTTTACATATATAGTCTATGCAACTATGTTAACTTACTTTCAATGAATGTTTAATTGAGATCTTTTTAAAGGATGCTAAACAATATCTTCCATTATCTTACTGATAATTTGTAAAGAGTTCTCAAATTTAATGCTAATTGAACTTCCCATCTCCCTCTCTCTGTCCTTCCTTACACACATACACACACACACAACCACACCTCTACTCAAAAGAGACCAATAGCCCTATAGCTAATGTTTAAGACAAATACTTGTTCACAGATTATAGTTAAGATTTAACTTTTTTCTTGTCCTTAAATGAGGAAAGGAGAATTTTAAAAAAGAAAAACAAACATTCTTGGGTACCTGGGTGGTTTAGTTGGTTAAGCATCCAACTCTTGGTTTTGGCTCAAGTCATGATCTCAGGGTTGTGAGATCAACACCCACACTGGGCTCCAAACTAACACAAAGTCTGCTTGAGATTCTCTCCCTCTTCCTCTGCCCTCCCCCTGCTCACACACATGCTGTCTCTCTCTCATATAAATAAAATCCTAAAAACAAAACAAAACAAAACAAAACAACCAAACAGCTCCTAATTGGGTCAAAGTATTTTCTTTGGAGTGTAACAAAATAAATAGTATATACTAAAACTATGAGAAGCATATTTATTTCAAACAAAAAATGAAATCCTCTTAAAGTGAATTAATAATTTTCTTTTTGTGATACAACTATCCTCTTTTTAATTATCTTAATAATAAACACAAATGTGAATAGTTTCTTAACCTGATGCTTCAAAAACTTCAGACTCTGCTTCACGTAGGCTTTTTAGTAACTGCTCGGTATCAGTTTCCTAGAAACAAGAAAAAAAAAAGAGAAAGATATTGGAGAAATGTTTAGAGAGCCAATCTGCCTTTATAACTTCTTTTATTATGTTCTTTAGAATTTACAGAAGAATATGGGTTTATGAGGAAAACCATCCGAACAGCACTATTTTAAAGAGAAGTATACCCTTAGCAAGGAGTTATGTTTCAGGGAGAAGCTAGTTATCCAAGAACTGATAGGGTATTTGAGTGACAAATATATCAGAAAAAAAGATTATGAGATAAATGACATAATATTGTAACTTCAAGAGATAAAAGAGGATACCCCCAGAAAACAGATTACTTTTTTATTGGAAACCATTATGAGTTGCAAACTGATGTGGATCTTTAAAAAAATTCCAAGAGGAATTATAAGGTAGAGTGATCACTGACTCTTACAAAATACTGATCTTTTAATAAGAACCAAAAATCGGAGTCAAGATGTCCAAGAGTAGCAGACCAAGATGACATCTAGATTGTTACCAAACCATTCCAAACACCTACAAACCCAACAGGGGATCGAAGAGAAGAAGAGCAGCAATTCTAGAAACAGAAAATCAACCACTTTCTGAAAGGTAGGACGTGTGGAGAAGTGAATCCAAAGCTACGGGAAGATAGACCGTGGCGGGGGAGGGGCCAGCTCCCAGCAAGTGGTGAGCAATGGAGTACAAAATCCGAACTTTTAGAAGTCTGCTCCACTGAGGGACATCACTCCAGGGGCTAAGCAGGGGTGGAGCCCTTGCAGGGACAGTGTGGTCTCAGCTCCCGCAGGGTCACAGAAGGATCAGGGGTTTCTGATTGTAGCAGAGCTTGTAGGTATCAGAGCAGGAAAACCAGCTACAGAGACAGAGCGGGGGAGTGAGCTCTCAGCTCGGGGTTACCTTAAACTGTGATCCACAGCACAGGCCACTGCTCTTTGAGCAGGGACCCCACAAGTGGCAGATCCAGGGAGACCCACCTTCATCCACTGGAAAAGCAGAGCGGCAGGAATCTGCTGGGTTTAGAGACTCCAAATGGGGCCATGTGCCAAAGACAGAAATGCTTGGTCACAGGCTGGGTGAGCTCAGAGCGCAGCTGGAGACCAGGGAGATAGGAGTGATTGAGCGTTTCCTCTGATGGTGCACTGAGGAGTATGGCCATGAGCTCTCAGCTCCTCCCGGCTGGAGAAGGGGAGGCCCCCATTTTCATTCCCATCCTTCAGAGCTCTACAGAAAGCATTCAGGGAACAAAAGCTCCCAAAAGCAAACCCAAGCAGATTACTTAGCCTGGCCCCTGGCAAGAGCAGCGCAATTCCACCTTGGGCAAGGATATTTGAGAATCACTACAGCAGGCCCCTCCCCCAGAAGATCAACAAGACCATCCAGCTAAGACTAAGCTCACTGATCAAGCAGAATAGTGGAATTCCAGAGAAGGGGAAAGCAAAGCATGGAATTCATGGCTTTCTCCCCATGATTCTTTAGTCTAGCAAAGTTAATTAGTTTTTTTAATTTTATTTTTTTCTTATTCTAATTTTTTCCTCTTTCCTCTTTTAATGTGTTTTTAACTACTTTAACAGTACCTTTCTAAAGAAAAAATCTTTTTGAACCTTCATTATTATAGTCATATTTTATCCTTCATTGTGTCTAACTTTATTTTTTGTATACATATAGGGTTTTTTCTTTGAAAAAATTTTGGGATACAATTTCTTCCAATAGATTAAAATATACCCTAAATCTAGCACAGGGCTTTGTTCTAGTCTCCAGCCTGAGCACATACTCCAACGCCCCCTTTTTTTTCTTCTTTCTTTTTCCAAACAACTTATCAATTCCTCCTTTAGGATTCTTTTAAAAATTTTTCATCTTTACAGTCATATTTACAGTCCTATTCCATCGCTTCATTGTGTTTACCCTTATTTTTGTATATATATATATAAGTTTTTCTTTCTTTAAAATTTTGGGAGGTAGTTTCCTTTTATAAAAATTTTTCTTTATTTTTTAAATTTCTTTTCAGTGTTCCAGAATTCACTGTTTATGCACCACACCCAGTACTATGGACACACATATTGCAGGGAGGTAGTTTCTTCTAAGAGACCAAAATACACCCAAAACCAAGTGGGTGGCTCTGTTCTATTCACCAGTCTAAAATATATATTTCATTATATATATATATGTATATATATACATATATATATATAATTTTTAAAAAAAGGTGTGTGCACCTTTTTAAAAATTTTTTTTAAACTTATTTTTATCCCCTTTCTTCTCCCCACAATTTGGGGTCTCTTCTGATTTGGTTAGCATACATTTTTCTGTGGTTTTTGCCACTTTTTTAGTATTTTATTCTCTTGTTCATATATTCTTATCTGGATAAAATGACAGAAAAGGCAGAAAAACTCACCACAAAAAAAAAGAACAAGAGGCAGTACCGAAGGCTAGGGACCCAATCAATATGGACATTGGTAATATGTCAGATCTAGAGTTCAGAATGACTATTCTCAAGGTGCTAGCTGGGCTCAAAAAAGGCATGGAAGATATTAGAGAAACCCTGTCTGGAGAAATAGAGTCTAACCAAGCTGTAATCAGAAAAGCTATTAATAAGGAGCAATACAAAAATGGAGGCTCTTACTGCTAGGATAAATAAAGCAGAAGAGAGAATTAGTGATTAAAAAAAAGACTAAATGACAGAGAGTAAAGAAGTTGAGCAAAAGAGAGTCTACAACTACTGGACCATGAGGGGAGAATTTGAGAGATAAGTGATACCATAACATGAAACAATATTAGAATAATTGGGATTCCAGAAGAAGAAGAAAGAGAGAGGGGGGCAGAAGGTATATTGGAGAGAATTATTGTAGCGAATTTCTCTAATATGGCAAAGGGAACAAGCATCAAAATCCAGGAGGCACAGAGAACCCCCATCAAAATCAATAAAAATAGGTCCACATCCTATCATCTAATAGTAAAACTTACAACTCTTAGTGACAAAGAGAAAATCCTGAAAGAAGCCCAGGACAAGAAGTCTGTAACATACAATGGTAAAAATATGAGATTGGCAGCAGACCTACACAGAGACCTGGCAGGCCAGAAAGAACTGGCATGATATGTTCAGAGCACTAAATGAGAAAAATATGCAGCCAAGAATACTATATTCAGCTAGGATATCATTGAAAATAGAAGGAGAGATAAAAAGCTTCCAGGACAAACAAAAACGAAAAGAATTTGTAAACACCAAACCAGCCATACATGAAATATCGAAAGGGGTCCTCTAAGCAAAGAGAGAGCCTAAAAAGAACAGACCAGAAAGGAACAGACACAATATACAGTAACAGTCACCTTACAGACAATACAATGGCACTAAATATCTCTCAATAGTTACCCTGAATGTAAATGGGCTAAATGCCCCAATCAAAAGACACAGGGTATCAGAATGGATAAAAAGCAACAACAACACCAACAAAAACCCATCAATGTGCTGTCTATAAGAAACTCATTTTAGACCCAAAGACACTCCAGATTTAAAGTGAGGGGGTGGAAAACAATTTACCATGCTAATGGACATCAAAAGAAAACTGGGGTGGCAATCCTTATATCAATTAGATTTTCAGCCAAAGACTATAATAAGAGATGAGGAAGGACACTATATCATACTCCAAGGGTCTGTCCAACAAGAAGATCTAACAATTTTAAATACCTATGCCCCTAACATGGGAGCAGCCCACTATATAAACCAATTAATAACAAAATCAAAGAAACACATCAATAATAATACAATAATAGCAGGGGACTTAAACACCCCCCTCACTGAAATGGACAGATCATCTAAGCAAAAGATCAACAAGGAAAGAAAGGCCTTAAATGACACACTGGATCAGATGCACATCACAGATATATTCAGAACATTCCAACCCAAAGCAACAGAATACACATTCTTCTCTAATGCAAATGGAACATTCTCCAGAATAGATCACATCCTGGGTCACAAATCAGGTCTCAGCCAGTACCAAAAGATTGGGATCATTCCTGCATATTTTCAGACCACAATACTCTGAAGCTAGGACTCAATCACCAGAGAAAATTTGGAAAGAACCCAAATACATGGAGACTAAAGAGCATCCTTCTTAAGAATGAAGGGTCAACCAGGAAATTAAAGAAGAATTGAAAAAATTCATAGAAATAAATGAAAATGAAAACACAACTGTTCAAAATCTGTGGGACACAGCAAAGGCAGTCCTGACAGGAAAATATATAGCGATACAAGCCTTTCTCAAGAAACAAGAAAGGTCTCAAATACATAACCTAACCCTACACCTAAAGGAGCTGGAGAAAGGACAGCAAAGAAAGCCTAAACCCAGCAGGAGAAGAGAAATAAAGATCAGAGCAGAAATTAAAAACAAAACAAAACAGTAGAACAAATCAATGAAACTAGGAGCTGGTTCTTTGAAAGAATTAATAAGATAAACCCCTGGCCAGACTTATCAAAAAGAAAAGAGAAAGGACCCAAATTAATAAAATCATGAATGAAAGAGGAGAGATCACAACTAACACCAAAGAAATACAAACAATTATAAGAACATATTATGAGCAACTTACGCCAGCAAATTTGACAATCAGGAAGAAATGGATACATTCCTAGAGGTGTATACACTACCAAAACTGAACCAGGAAGAAACAGAAAACCTGAACAGACCCATAACCAGTAAGGAGATTGAAGCAGTCATCAAAAATCTCCCAAGAAACAAGAGCCCAGAGCCAGACGGCTTCCCAGGGGAATTCTACCAAACATTTAGAGAAGAATTAATACCTATTCTCCTGAAACTGTTCCAAAAAATAGAAATGGAAGGAAAACTTCCAAACTCATTTTATGAGGCCAGCATTACCTTGATCCTAAGACCAAACAAAGACCCCATCAAAAAAATAAAAATAAAAAAAGAATTACAGACCAATATCCCTGATGAACACAAATGTGAAAATTCTCACCAAAATACTAGCCAATAGGATCCAACAGTACATTAAAAGGATTATTGACCATGACCAAGTGGGATTTATTCCTGGGCTGCAAGGTGGGTTCAACATCCCCAAATCAATCAATGTGATACAATATATTAATAAGAGAAAGAACAAGAACCATATGATACTCTCAATGGATGCTGAAAAAGCATTTGACAAAGTACAGCATCCCTTCCTGATCAAAACTGTTCAAAGTGTAGGGACAGAGGGCACATACCTCAATATTATCAAAGCCATCTATGAAAAACCCATAGCAAATATCATCCTCAATGGAGAAAAACTGAGAGCTTTTCTGCTAAGGTCAGGAACATGGCAGGGATGTCCATTATCACCACCGCTATTCAACATAGTACTAGAAATCCTAGCCTCAGCAATCAGACAACAAAAAGAAATTAAAGGCATCCAAATCGGCAAAGAAGAAGTCAAACTCTCACTCTTTGCAGATTATATGATACTATATGTGGAAAACCCAAAAGACTCCACTCCAAATCTGCTAGAACTTGTACAGGAATTCAGTAAAATATCAGGATATAAAATCAATGCAGAGAAATCAGTTGAATTTCTATACACCAACAACAAGACAGAAGAAAGAGAAATTAAGGAGTTGATCCCATTTACAATTGCACCCAAAACCATAAAAGATACCTAGGAATAAACCTAATGAAAGAGGCAAAGAATCTGTACTCAGAAAACTATAAAGTACTCATGAAAGAAACTGAGGAAGACACAAAGAAATAGAAAAATGTTCCATGCTCATGGATTGGAAGAACAAATATTGTGAAAATGTCTATGCTACCTAAAGCAATCTACACATTTAATGCAATCCCTATCATAATGCCATCCTTTTTTTTTCAAAGAAATGGAACAAATAATCCTAAAATTTATATGCAACCAGAAAAGACCTCCAATAGCTAGAGGAATGTTGAAAAAGAAAGCCAAAGGTGGTGGCATCACAATTGCAGACTTCAAGCTCAATTACAAAGCTGTAATCTTCAAGACAGTATGGTACTGGCACAAAAATAGACACATAGATCAGTGGAACGGAATAGAGAGCCCAGAAATAGACCCTCAACTCTATAGTCAACTAATCTTTGACAAAGCAGGAAAGAATGTCCAATGGAAAAAAGACAGTCTCTTCAAAAAATGGTGTTGGGAAAATTGGACAACCACATGCAGAAAAATGAAACTGGACAATTTCCTTACACCACACATGAAAATAGACTCAAAATGGATGAAGAACCTCAATGTGAGAAAGGAATCCATCAAAATCTTGAGGAGAACACAGGCAACAACTTCTTTGACCTCAGCCACAGCAACTTCTTTCTAGAAACATCGCCAAATGCAAGGGAAGCAAGGGCAAAAATGAACTATTGGGACTTCATCAAGATCAAAAGCTTTTGCACAGCAAAGGAAACAGTAAAAAAAAACAAAAGACAACCGACAGAATGGGAGAAGATATTTGCAAATGACATATCAGATAAAGGGCTAGTATCCAAAATCCATAAAGAACTTATCAAACTCAACACCCCAAAAACAAATAATCCAATCAAGAAATGGACAGAGGACATGAACACACATTTCTGCCAAGAAGACATCCAGATGGCCAAAAGACACATTAAAAGTGCTCCACATCACTTGGCATCAGGGAAATACAAATCAAAACCACAACGAGATACCACCTCACACCAGTCAGAATAGCTAAAATTAACAAGTCAGGAAACAACAGATGTTGGCAAGGATGCAGAGAAAGGAGAACCCTCCCACACACACTGTTGGTGGGAATGCAAACTTGTGCAGCCATTCTGGAAAACAGCATGGAGGTTCCTCAAGAAGTTGAAAATAGTGCTACCTTATGACCCAGCAATCGCACTACTGGGTATTTACCCTAAAGATACAAATGTAGTGATCTGAAGGGGCATGTGCACTCGAATGTTTATAGCAGCACTGTCCACAATAGCCAAACTATGGAAAGAACCTAGATGTCCATCAACAGATGAATGGACAAAGAAGATGTGGTATGTGTATACACACACACACACACACACACACACACACAGAGGAATACTATGCAGCCATCAAAAGAAATGGAATCTTGCCATTTGCAACGACGTGGATGGAACTAGAGGGTGTTATGCTGAGCGAAATAAGTCAATCAGAGAAAGACAATTATCATACGATCTCCCCGATATGAGGAATTTGAGAGGCAGAGTGGGGGTTTTGAGGAGTAGGGGAGGAAAAAATGAAACAAGATGGGATCGGGAGGGAGACAAACCATAAGAAACTCTTAATCTCACAAAAGAAACTGAGGGTTGCCAGGGGGAGGGGGGGTAGGGAGAGGGTGGTTGAGTTATGGACATTGGGGAGGGTATGTGCTATGGTGAGTGCTGTGAAGTGTGTAAGCCTGACGATTCACAGACCTATACCCCTGGGGCTAATAATACATTATATGTTAATTTAAAAAATTGAGGGGTTCGAAGCAGCAGGGGGTGGGAAGTTGGGGGAACCAGGTAGTGGGTATTGGAGAGGGCATGGATTGCATGGAGCACTGGGTGTGGTGCAAAAACAAGGAATACTGTTATGCTGAAAAAAAATTTTAAAAAATCTAAAAAATAAAATTAGAAAGAAAAAAGAAAAGAACCAGAAGTCTATAGTTCCTTTAATGAATGAAGAGCCCTTCAAATTTTCCCTAAAATACTAATTCTGTATAAGTGCTGATTAATTTATCCTAAGGTAATACCACTATGCCAAACTATAATGAGGCATTGAAAAACATTAATATATCAGTATGCTATGACTACCATTTCAAGGCTATGATCTTAGTAATATTTTTATTAATTCACTGAAACTCCTATGAATCCCTATTGCCAGGTCAAAATGTAAAGGTCAGACTGTATTTCTAAATATTAAACCATACTTTTATATCTGATAAAGGTCTAGTACTCCAAATACAAAGAACTCTTATAACTGAACAATAAAAAAAAAACAATTTAAAATCAACAGAGGATTTCAATAAACATTTATCCAAAGATATACAAAAGGTCAGTAAGCACATGAAAAGATGTTCACATTATTGGTTATCAGGCAAATGCAAATCAAAACCACAATGAGATAACACTTCAAACCCACTAAGAGTTCTATAACTGAAACAAACATAAAGGAAAATAACAAGTTTTGGAGAAGATATGGAAGCTTCATACATTGCTAGTTAGATGTAAAACTGTGCAGCCGCTATAGAAAGCAGTTTGGTAGCTCCTGAAAAAGTTAAAGAGGGAACTACTATATGATCCAACAATCCTACTCCTCAGTATAGACCCAAGAGAATTACAAACGTATGCTCACATAAAACCTGCACAGGAATGTTCACAGCAGCATTATTCATGACAGCTAAAAAGTCAAACAACTCAAATGTCCAGCAACTAATGAGGATAAACAAAACGTGGTACATATCCATATAGTGGAATATTATTTGGCAGTAAAAAGAAAGTGTTGATACATGGTACAATGGGGATGATCCCTGAAAACACTATGCTAAGTGAAAGAAGCAAGTCACAAAAGAACCATATATTATATGATTTCACTCAAATGAAATGTTTAGAATAAGCAAATCTATAGAAACAGAAAGTTGACTGGTTATTGTCTAGAGAACAGGGGGTCTGGGAGGTTTGGTTAAGGGGTGTGGAGTTTCTTTTGTGGGTAATGAGAATATCTGAAAACTGATCATAGCAATTGACATACAACTCTATGAATATAGTAAGGGCCACTGAATTGTATATTTTGGTTTTTTTTTTTAAAGATTTTACTTATTTATTTGACAGACAAAAATCACAAGTAGGCAGAGAGGCAGGCAGAGGGGGTGGGGAGGAAAGCTCCCTGCCAAGCAGAGAGCCCGATGCGGGGCTCGATCCCAGGACCCAGAGATCATGACCCAAGCTAAAGGCAGAGGCTTTAACCCACTGAACCACCAGGTGCCCCTGAATTGTATACTTTGAATAGGTGAATTACATCTTAACAAAGCTGTTAAAAAATTAAATCTTACAAATTATTAGTCAATATTTATCTAATGTCAATTACCAAAATAGTAAAGTACATGAGCCATGAATAGCATTTTATATATCAAGAATAAGCAATATCTTATCGCTTTTAATTATCACAATCTTTTCCAAATAAAAAGTATTAGAAGTTATATGTAGAGAATGTATTATGTTAATTACCTTAAGTTCTTTATGGGCCATTTTTGGGTTAAGAACTCCTTCTAAATAGTTAGCTTTTTCTATCCATGTATTCAGATTTCTGTATTCTTTTTTCATTTTTTCCAGCCTAAAGAAATAAATCAGTTATACATTTAAAATGTGACAGAAGAACACATATGGTATGATTCACAAGAGAATACATACAGTATGATCCACTTACAAAATTTTTCTTAGAGAGGCAAACCAGCAATATTTTGTTTAAGGATACAGTGAAAGGAAAAGGAACAATTACAACAGAAGTCAGAGCTGTAGTTACCTAAGGATGGGTTGGGGAGAAGATGGAATCTCACGAGGGCATACAAAACACATTTTTACTATTGATGTTCTATTTCTTTTTTTTAAAGTTATTTAAATTCCAGTTAAGATACAGTGTAATAAGAGTTTCAGGTGTACAGTTTAGTGGTTCAACACTTCCATACAACACCCAGTGCTCATCGCAACAGGTGTGCTCCTTAATTCCCATCACCTATTTAACCCTCCCCCACCACCAGCTCCCTTCTTCTAACCATCAGTTTGTTCTTTATAGTTAAGAAGATGTTTCTTGTTTTGTCTCTCTTTATTCTTCCATGATCATTTCTTAAATTCCACATATGAGTAAGATCATATGGTATTTGTCTTTCTCTGACTGACTTATTTTGCTTACTCTAGCTCCATCCATGTTGTTGCAAATGGCAAGATTTCTTTATCCATTCATCAGTCAGTGGACTTTTGGGCTCTTTCCATAATTTCTATTGTTAATAATGCTGCTATAAACATTGAGGTGCATGTATCCCTTTGAATTAGTATTTTTGTAATCTTGGGTAAATACCTAGTAGTGCAACTGCTGGATCATAGTGTAGTTCTACTTTTAACTTTTTGAGGAAACTCCATACGGTTTTCCAAGATGGCTGTACCAGTTTGCATTCCCACCAACAGTGTAAGCTGTTAGTAAAGGGGAATAAATTCGCCTTTATTCCACATCCTTGCTAACACCTATTGTTTCTTGTGTTGTTAAATTTAGGCATTCTGACAAATGGAGGTGATATTTCGTTGTAGTTTTGATTTGTATTTCCCTGATGATGAGTGATGTTGAGCATTTTTTCATGTGTCTGTTAGCCATCTGTATGTCTTCTTTAGAAGAGTATCTAATTCATGTGTTCCGCCCATTTCCTAACTGGATTATTTGGTTTTGGGGTGTTGCATTTGATGAGTTCTTTATAGACTTTTGGATACTAACCCTTTATCAGATATATGTCCTTTGTAAATATCTTCTCCCATTCAGTACATGGCCTTGTAGTTTGGCTGTTTCCTTCGCTACACAGAAATTTTTTATTTTGATGAAGTCCCAATTGTTTATTTTTGCTTTTGTTTCCCTTGCATCAGGAGACATATCTAATAAGGAGGTGGTATGACCAATGTAAGAGGTTACTGCCTCTGTTCTCCTCTAGGATTTTTTTTTTTAATTTTTTTTTTTAAGATTTTATTTATTTGACAGAGAGAGAGAAAGAGAGAGAGATCACAAGTAGGCAGAGAGGCAGGGGGAAGCAGGCTCCCCGCTGAGCAGAGAGCCTGATGTGGGGCTTGATCCCAGGACCCTGAGACCATGACCTGAGTCGAAGGCAGTGGCTTAACCCACTGAGCCACCCAGGTGCCCCTCCTCTAGGATTTTTTTAATAGATTCCTGTCTTATATTTAGGTTTCTAAATGGTTTTAAATTTATTTTTGGGTACAGTTTTAAGAAAATGATCCCATTTCACTCTTTTGCATGTTGCTGTCCAATTTTCCCACTATTTGTTGAAGAGACTTTTTTTCCATTGGATATTCTTTTTTCCATTGGATATTCTTTCCTGCTTTGTTGAAGATTGACCATTTAATTGTAGGTTCATTTTTCCATTAATCTATGTATCTGTTTTTGTGCTAGTACCATACTGCCTTGATCACTACAACTTTATAAGATAACTTCAAGTCTAGAATTGTGATGCTTCCAGCTCTGCTTTTCTTTTTGAAGGTTGTTTTGGCTATTTGGGGTCTTTTGTGGTTCCTTACAAATTTGAGGATTGTTTGTTCTAGCTCTGTGAAAAATGCATTTAGTATTTTATAGAGATTGCATTAAATGTGTAGATTGCTTTGGGTAGCATAGATATTTTAACAATGTTCATTGTTCTGATCCATGAGCATGGAGTGTTTTTCCATTTCTTTGTTTCATCTTCATATTCTTTCATCGGTGTTTTATAGTTTTCAGAGTACAGGTTTTTTTTTTACCTCTTTGGTTAGGTTTATTCCTAAGTGTCTCATGGTTTCTGGTGCAATTATAAATGGGGTTGATTCCTTGATGTCTCTTTCTGCTGTTTCATTATTGATGTATGGAATGCAACAGATTTCTGTATATTGATTTTTGCATCCTGCAACTTTACTCAATTCATGTAGCAGTTCTAACAATTTTTGGTGGAATCTTTTGGATTTTCTATATAAAGTGTCATGTCATCTGCAACTAGTGATAGTTTAACTTCTTCCTTGCCAGTGTAGATGCCTTTTATTTATTTTCATTGTGTGACTGCTATAGCTAGGACTCCCAATATAGCGATATTGTATTTCTTTCATTTTTTTTTTTTTTAAGATTTTGTTGTTTGTTTGAGAAAGAGAGTATACAAGTGAGGGAAGGGGCAGAGGGAGAGAGGAAGGGAGAGAGAATCTCAAGCAGACTCCATGCTGAGCATGGAGCCCCTTGCAAAGCTCAATCTCACGACTTTAAAATGATGACTTGAGCCAAAACCAAGAGTCAGAAGCTTAACCAACCGAGCCACCCAAGTGCCCCAATGTTGTATTTCTTAACCTGAATCATAAATATCTAGGCATCGTCTTATTATGTTTATTTAAGCTATATATAGTTTTAGAAGTTATTTAATATATATATTGGTCTCATTATCTAAAGTTTTAATATATATATGTGTGTGTGTGTATATACATATATATATACACACACACAATAAATTATTCAATATATACATGATATTTTCTGCAACAGAACAAAAGAAAAAATAGGAATTTAGCTTCTAATCCAAGAAATTTCAAAAGGCTTTGGTCATCTTGGTTCTTTCCACAGTTTGGCAACTGTGGCCATTGCTGCTATGAACATTGGAGTACAGATAGCCCTTCTTTTCACTACCTCTGTATCTTTGGGGTAAATACCTAGTAGTGCAATTGCAGGGTCATAGGGAAACTCTATTTTTAATTTCTTAAGGAATCTCCACACTGTTTTCCAAAGTGGCTGCACCAACTTGCCTTCTCACCAACAGTTTAAGAGGGTTCCCCTTTCTCCACATCCTTTTCAACACACATTGTTTACTGTCTTGTTAATTTTGGCCATTCTAACTGATGTAAGGTGGTATCTCAATGTGGTTTTGATTTGAATCTCCCTGATGGCTAGTGATGACAAACATTTTTTCATGTGTCTGTTAGCCATTTGTATGTCTTTATTGGAGAAGTGTCTGTTCATGTCTTCTGCCCATTTTTTGACATGATTATCTGTTTTGTGTGTGTTGAGTTTGAGGAGTTCTTTATAGATCCTGGATATCAGCCCTTTTTCTGTATTGTCATTTGTGAATATCTTCTTCCATTCCATGGGTTGCCTCTTTGTTTTGTTGACTGTTTCCTTTGCTGTGCAGAAGCTTTTGATCTTGATGAAGTCCCAAAAATTCATTTTCGCTTTTGTTTCCTTTGCCTTTGGAGCCGTATCTTGAAAAGAGTTGCTGTGGCCGATGTCAAAGAGGTTACTGCCTATGTTTTCCTCTAGGATTCTGTTGGATTCCTGCCTCATATTGAGGTCTTTTATCCATTTTGAGTTTATCTTTGTGTATGGTATAAGAGAATAGTCGAGTTTCATTCTTCTACATAGCTGTCCAATTTTCCCAGCACAATTTATTGAAGAGATGGTCTTTTTTCCACTGTATATTTTTTCCTGCTTTGTCAAAGATTATTTGACCATAGATTTGAGGGTGCATATCTGGGCTCTCTACTCTATTCCACTGGTCTATGTGTCTGTTTTTGTGCCAGTACCATGATATCTTGGTGATCACAGCTTTGTAGTAAAGCTTGTAATCAGGCAACATGATGCCCCCAGTTTTGTTTTCTTTTTCAACATTTCCTTAGCAATTTGGGGTGTCTCCTGATTCCATACAAATTTTAGGATTGTTTGCTCCAGCTCTTTGAAAAATGCTGGTGGAATTTTGATCGGAATGGCATTAAAAGTATAGATTGCTCTAGGCCGTATAGACATTTTAACAGTGTTTATTTTTCTGATTCATTGGCATGGGATGGTCTTACATCTTTTTGTGTCTTCTTCAATTTCTTTCATGACTGTTCTGTAGTTCCTCGAGTACAGATCCTTTACCTCTTTGGTTAGGTTTATTCACAGGTATCTTATCGTTCTTGGTGCTATAGTAAATGGAATAGATTCTCTAATTTCCCTTTCTGTATTTTCATTGTTAGTGTATAAGAAAGCAACTGATTTCTGTACATTGATTTTGTATCCTGCCACATTACTGAATTGCTGAATGAGTTCTAGTAGTTTGGGGGTGGAATCTTTTGGGTTTTCCATATAAAGTATCATGTCATCTGCTAAGAGAGAGAGCTTGACTTCTTCATTGCCAATTTGAATACCTTTTATTTCTCTTTGTTGTCTGATTGCTGTTGCTGGGAATTCTAATACTAAGATGCCCTTCAACCTACGAATGGATAAGGAAGATGTGGTCCATATATACTACAGAGTATTATGCTTCCATCAGAAAGATGAATACCCAACTTTTGCATCAACATGGATGGGACTGGAAGAGATTATGCTGAGTGAAATAAGTCAAGCAGAGAGAGAGTCAATTATCATACGGTTTTGCTTATTTGTGGAGCATAAGGAATAACACAGAGGACATGGGGAGCTAGAGAGGAGAAGAGAGCTGGGGGAAATTGGAGGGGGAGATGAACCATGAGAGACTTTGGACTCTGAAAAACAATCTGAGGGTTTTGGAGGGGTGGGGGTGGGTTGGGTGAGCCTGGTGGTGGGTATTATGGAGGGTATGTATTGCATGGAGTACTGGGTGTGGTGCATAAACAATGAATTCTGGAACACTGAAAAGAAATTTAAAAAATAAATAAAAATTAAAAAAAAAAAGGCTTTGGTCATCTTAAGATGTAACCGACAAGAATTAAATAGAAAAGAGGGAATGTTTTCCAATTCATTTCATGAGGACATTACTACCTTGATGATAAACTCTAATAAGGACATTATAAAAATAATCCCATTCATTAACATAGATGCAAATGTTAAAAATATAATTTTAATACAAAAAATCCAGTAATATAGAAAAAAGATAATATATTATGAACAAATTAGATTTATTCCAGGTATACAAGGATATTTTGACATTAAAATTAGAAAACATAAATACAATTTAACTGATTAAAGGAGAAAAAACATTTGGCAAAAATCCAACATCCATTTGTGGTTTTAAAGAAACTTAGAAAACTGGAACAAAGTGGAATAATTTACTTGATGTGGTATAGCATATCTATATATAAAAAACCTATATAAGCAAATGCTCTTAACTATTAAATGTTAGAAGTGTAGCCTTTAAAGATCATGAACAAAAACAAGGATGTCCACCCTTGCCATTTACATGAGACATTGACTGGCATGGTCCCAGAAAATCCTAGAAAGCAAGTCATATTTTTAAACACTAAATGAAAACATTAATAGTGGGAGTTCTGTGAGGCTCAAGAGGCTTTCTAAACTATATCTCCTATTAAAAAATATCAGGAAAATTAATTCCATATAAAACTGAGTAAGATAAAACTATCAGCACCAAGTTCCAGAGTAGTTATAAGAAGAAGAGAATAAGGAGCAGAATAACAACTCTTGACTTTGAAAGCAGGCAAGAAAAATACATGTAGAGTCAGTGAACACAATGGCAAGATGACTCACTGGGACCCATTTTGCTAAGAAGAAGGGATCAGCTGGTGAAGCTACAGGAGAGAAATGAGAGCAGTAGCGGTCACTGTCACTATGAGCCATATAAGCAGAAGTTCTGCAGCTGGAGCCACTGTGTTTAAATGTGGAAGCAGTTATGAGGATCCGGTTGCATACTATTAGGCAAGACATTAAAGAAATTTGAAGTTTCTAACTCAAGATGGTAAGCAGGCTCCTGAACTCACCTCCTCCCAAGTATGCATGGTACCTACAGTTCTACAAAGAGCAATTCTCTCTGAAAGAAATCGAGAAATAGGCTGAGCAACTCCTATACATCATGCAAATGAGAAAATACACACATCAAAACAGCTGAGAAAGGATGAGGCACATATTAGAAACTCCATCGCTGGCACAGTGTCATACAAACGGGACAGAACTCTCAACTCCCAGCATCTCCCTGACGAGAAAAAGGGTTGGACAACACACATAGCACCCCACCTTTCAAGACTCCCATCTGAGGGACAGGCCCCCAAAACACCTATTTCTGTTAATACAGTTAACACAGTTGTGACCACAAGACCCATAAGGCTACAGAAAAAATAAAAAGTTTTTCATAGGTCTGCTATGATTTACCACGCTATCTGCTCAGCACTCGGCACAGAAGAAATTAGTGCAAAAATAAGTTCATCTCCCAGTTAGTCTCCAAAAAGGCCTACTGTATTTAAAAGCTACTATTTGGAGGTCAGGCTTCTAATTGAGTATGCATCCAGGGGTTGATTGCAACCCTTGTTAGAGACCTGTGGAAGCCCAGAGACACTATCTCCTCCTCTCTCTAGCCCAATCCAGATCATCAGTATCTCCCTGGAAGGAGCTTATACAGACATCTGGCACCCCAGACTTTGTGGCCATTGCCAAGGAGATGGGCCCCTAGATTGTTTGGCTATCATAACCAATGGGGCTTGGACTGGTGACAGTCCCACGGAACTTCAGCACACAAAGAAGCAGTTCTCAATGGGTGCAGGAATGACTTCCACCCTAGTGGCTACACCCTAAGGGAGCTGGGCACAAAGGGAGCAGGCAAGAAAGCCCTTCTCCTGGTTTCTCCAAGAAAGGGCTCTAGATACATACTTTCCCATGAGGTGACTTGAGGTTCAGCTTCCAGTCAGCCTGAATCTAGATGCGGAAATCTTCCTCTTTGGAATATTGACAAATTCTGACACACTCTCAACAACTGGAAGCCATTAAGAAAAAAAGGAAAGCTGCTTGGACAATCACAAAGGTTTGAGAGACAGCCAAAATCTTGGGCTGGTTTCCTTGATAAGTTTCCTTCTCATTTCCCACCATGAGACGACTTCATCTAGACTAGGAAAGGTGGCAGTTTCATCTAGTGCTCAGAAACCAACACAGAGAGTGAGGGTAAATGAAGAAAGAGAACAACGAGAACAGAACAGCAACATAAAACTCCAGAAACATTAAGTTCCAAACAAATAAATAAAACAAAACTCTAGAAACAGGCTGTAATGAAATATAATGAGGGGCACCTGGGTGTCTCAGTAGGTTAAGTGTCTGCCTTCGGCTCAGATCATGATCCTGGGGTCCTGGGATTAAGTCACGCATGGGGCTCCCTGCTCAATGGGGAGTCTGCTTCTCCCTCTCCCTCTGTCCCCACTCACTTATGTTCTCACTTACTCTGTTCTCTCTCTCTCTCTCAAATAAATAAATAATTTTCAAAAAAAGAATTCAAAATCATGGTCATAATGATGCTCATTTTTCAGGAGAAAAATTCATAAATGAAGTGAGAATTGCAACAAAGAGATATAAAATATAAAAAAGTAGCAAATAGAAATCACAGAGCTAAAGAACACAATAACTGGACTGAAAAATTCAATAGAGGGCTCAAGAGCACTAGATGATGTGGAAGAAAGTACTGGAAAACTCAAAGAGATGGCAAAGGAATTTATCCAATCAGAAGAACAAAAAGAAAAAAAAATGAAATAGAGTAAAGATAGCTTGAAGGACTCATAGGACACAACAAAGTGAACCACCATATGCATTACAGAGTCAATAAACATTGACTTTTCTAAACAAATACCTAAAGCCCATATGCCCCCCATGCAAAAAAATAATAATAATGTCCCACTAACACATAAATAAGATGAAGATTGTTTGGGTTGTGTTGGTATATATGTATGTATGCATGTATGTATGTATGTATTTACCTTTCCCGAGGTTGTTGCTGAAGTTTTTCAAGTCGCACTACAGACGACTGGTTGGGCACTACAGCTGGCGTCCCAACAGTAACATTCAGGTCTGGGGATAGGAATGCTGGATACTCTATCAGTTGTGGTGTAATAACATTTCTGCAAAATGTTTATAATGTTAAATATTGCAATTATACAAAACCACACTTCTAAAATCAGTGGTAGCTATCACTTTTGAATCATTCTCTCTTTTAGACTGTAAATTCACCTGTCTACCTTGAACCATCAAAGGGTAGAGCTAGGGAAGATGACAAAGGTCAGAAATCCTGACAGAAGTGCTCTTTTGAATACTCTTACTACTAAGATGAGCAGCAGGGATGAAAAAGGAGGTAAGGACCTGGAATTCTAAAGAGAAGTAGACAGTGTTTGAGCCCAGACCTCTCTGCCAATCTTTAGATACAAATCTCTATTTTATGGCCCAGTCAAGTTGACATGTGAAAGTAATCATCACAAGTCAACCCACCCCTTGCCAACCTGGCCCCCATAAGCATCTCTTTAAAACATATTTAATCTCCAAATGAGAACAATTAACAGGTCATAATTCCACCTAACATGATACAACTATCCTGCATACAACCAAAACCTCATTAGCCTCTTCCCTAGAAAAGACTATCAAGTCTTGGGACACTGAGAAAACAAAATAAAAAATGTTTTAAAAGTCTTTGGATGATGTTTACTCTTCTTAATATCCTGAAACTTAAAAAATAGTATGCTATAAGTTTAACAATACTTAAATATTACAATATAAAGTCAATAGACCTTATGTTACATGAGAAGGAGATATGAGATGGAAGAAGATACATTTATTATATAAATAATTTTTTTTCAGGTCACTTGGCAAATGGGCCAGAGTAGCACACCCAAATAAGGAATATGTTGTCTCCAAAATCCAAAAAGGCCCAACTGGTGTTGTGCCTCTGTTTTGGCTGTAGAAGGGACCAGATAGAACAACTTATCCTTCGCCTTAGCAGAATTATCTTGACAATCCCCATACCACTGAATCTTCAAAATTTCAATGAGGTAGAAGACCCCTGAATTTTTTTAGAATACTTTCCATCCTCTGACATGCAAATGTCCTATCAGACAGTCTAGATTAGTTACTATTTCCTGTTCACTAGGTCCCATAAGCATAATGGTCATCACTGTGACGGACCTGTGTAATATCTTGTATAAGGGAAAGGCAAGCAAGACTCCTGTAAACTGTGGGGCACCTGAGTGGCTCAGTCGGTTGGTTAAGCGTCCAGCTCTTGGTTTCAGCTCAGATCATGATCTCAGGCTTCTGGGATAGAGCCCTGTGTCAGGTTCCACGCTCAGTGTGGAGTTTGCTTGGGACTTTTTCTCTCCCTCTCCACTGCTCCTCTCCCTACTCATGCTCTCTCTTTAAAATGAATAAATCTTAAAAAAAAAAAAAAAGCTTCCTGTGAACTAAATGAATGACATAAGGCTGGAGAAGTTGATATACCTGAGATAAGACAGTAAAGGTGTATCACTCAGCCTTACCAGCTGAAAGAATCTACTTCTGGTTTTTATATGGGGAAAACGGCATTTGCCAGATCAACAGTTTTATACCACGTACCAGAAGATGTGTTAATTTGCTCAAGCAATGAAACCACATCTGGTACAGTGGCTACAATTGGAATCACTGCCTGGTTAAGCTTATGACAATCTACTATCACTCTCCAAGATCTGTCTTATGCACAGGCCAAAATAAGTAACATTTGGATCTTCTGGAACTGGTGTCAGTTTAGAGCCAGTGTCCAGTAGACTCTGAAAGGTCTGATTATTTCCTTTTCCCTAATGCATAGTTACCCTGGTAAAAGGCTCTCCTTCCCTTTTGGGAAAGCTTAGAGAAAGATTAACATTATAAACTTTTGTCAGCATACCAGCGTCTCTCTTTAAGGGGATGAAGCCTCCCCTACATTCAAAGGCTTTTGGGTGTGCAAACTGGCTCAAATCTGGGAATTGACTGAGGAGCTATGACTCTGTTTTTACGATCCAGGTCACACTTTTATTCACTTGACCTAGAACTTTTCTGCTTATACAGATTAAGAATTGGGGAGGCTGGGCGCCTGGGTGGCTCAGTGGGTTAAAGCCTCTGCCTTCAGCTCAGGTCATGATCCCGGGGTCCTCGGATCAGGCCCCGCATCGGGCTCTCTGCTAAGCAGGGAGCCTGCTTCCTCCTCTCTCTCTGCCTGCCTCTCTGCCTACTTGCGATCTCTGTCTGTCAAATAAATAAATAAAATCTTTAAAAAAAAAAGAATTGGGGAGGCTTTCTATATATTTTATTTCTAGGAACATCATGATCAACTAGCCAATGCTATAGGTCTGCATGAGTCAAACTATTCTGATTGCTGCTTTGACTTTACTGTCCACTACAGTAACCACACTCATCTTGCCTTAGGTGGTGGTGCCATCACTGGGCTCTGCCACTGCAGGACGCTACACTCCCATCGCATTTGGGTTTCTCAGGTCAGTGACTGCAGCTTCCACTCTAAGGTCTGCCTAACAGAGAAGATCACAGAGCTCTTCAAGGGTGGGGCTCCCCTTCAAATTTAGTTCTCACAGTCATGGTGAAAGGTCTATCTTCTGGAATCTCCCTGGATGAGTGAGTAGGTCTTAAAAACAAATCCTCACCAATATCACCATCTCTTTAACCCTTTGAATACATTCCTTCTACATTAAGCCAAGGCAGGCCTGGCATTTCCAATCCACCCAAGTGGGCATCTTTTGGTACATGTTTCTGCAACCAAACAACCAGATTGAGTCTTTTCTAACCCCATAATCTGTAACATTAAATGCAGAATCTCTGTTTAGTGAGCTCGTATCAATAAATTTGCTGTGACCCAACTTTATGTTCCTCCCATCATTACCCCACACCCTATGTGCCAGGGTTCCTTACGTTTACCTGCAGGAAGCTTCTTATCTCATTTGTGTTATAGTTTCTTTTCACAAGTTATCTTTGCACACTAAACCATGAGCTACCAGAGAGAGGGCAGGGACCAGGCCTCATTTATTTTAGTATTTGCAATGGCTTAGGGATATAGCAGACATTCAATGAATGTTTACTGAATCCATTGGTGGATAAAGAAATAATGATTGGGGCGCCTGGGTGGCTCAGTGGGTTAAGCTGCTGCCTTCAGCTCAGGTCATGATCTCAGGGTCCTGGGATGGAGTCCCGCATCAGGCTCTCTGCTCAGCAGGGAGCCTGCTTCCCTCTCTCTCTCTGCCTGCCTCTCTGCCTACTTGTGATCTCTCTCTGTCAAATAAATAAATAAAATCTTAAAAAAAAAGAAAATGATTGATAAACATAAAACATTCAAATTTTACTATTTCAACAAATGACCAATATCAAGTGGGCAAAATTTATTTTTAATGATAATACCCAGTATTGGTGAGACTATAGGACAATAAGCACTTCAGAATATACATTCCCATCCTATACCTAATTTCCTCAATCCCTTTTTTCCCATTTCTTAATCTGGGAAAGCACTATAGATTACACTCTTTTTTTTTTTTTTTCGCTCTAAGCATATGTTTTTATTTAAGGTTAAGACAAAAATATACACCAAAGAGGTCAGCAAAAAGGAACACTAATTCTGAAATACAAAAATACTTAAGGTTCATCTAAATCTCCCTCTTTTTTAATTTTTTATAAACATATATTTTTTTCCCCAGGGGTACAGGTCTGTGAATCGCCAGGTTTACACACTTCACAGCACTCACCATAGCACATACCCTCCCCAATGTCCATAACCCCACCCCCCCTCTCCCATAGATTACACTCTTTAATCTATTTTTACTGTTGAAATTTGAAGTCTGGTTGACAAATTTTAAGTTACTTTTGGTTTGCTAATGACTTTTTTAATAAAGATTTTTAATTTGACAGAGAGAGAGAGAGAGAGAGAGAGATCACAAGTAGGCAGAGTGATAGGCTGAGAGGGGGGAGCAGGCTCCCTGCTGAGCAGAGAGCCCTATGTGGGGCACGATCCTAGGCCCTAAGATCATGACCTGAGCCGAAGGCAGAGGCTTAACCGACTGAGCCACCCAGGTGCCCCACTAATGACATTTTTTGAACATAAACTTTTTGCTGAAGATTTGGAAAAAAAACAATTAGAATGCGTGGAATGGAGGTAACACTACTATATTGTAGAGGAAAACTGACAACTATTAGACACTTTGATCTTAGAAGTCCCTCACCTCTTTCTAGAAAAGGATATCTCACTGGCCAACTTTCCTTATCAGCCTAACCCCGTCTTCCCTCCTTCAGCCATGAAGCTGGCACTCTCTTCTCTTCTTTATCTTATCTCCAGAATTTCTCATGTCCTTTCGCCAGGGCTATACCCAGAAACCCAAAAATTTCTCCCACCTTATTAAGCATAACAATTCACTGCTCTGTTTTCCTTAGAGTCTAGCCCATTCTGGCTATGTCTTAAGACAACCAAAATGGTCCATAAAATGGATTAAGTGTTTTAAATGTCACATAATCCAATTGTGCAAATAAGACTTCAAACACTTACGTCACAGGATCTATTCTTCCTGGAGGTGGTGCGATATTCATAAACATGGATGGCTCGATAATTTTCTGAAGAGGTTTTAACTGAAGAAAATGGTAAGTGTGTTATAACACTGCTTAGTTACAATTATAGTTCACTCTAATACTATATCCTCCAGGACTACAAAATAGGCCTTAAGATGAAGAAAGAACCCTCTCTAATGATTGCATGGAGCACTGGGTGCGGTACAAAAACAATGAATACTGTTAAGTTGAAAATAAATAAAAAAAATGATTTAAAAAAATGAAGAACCAACATTTATTGTGCACTAGATATCTGTCAGGAACCTTTTATCTGTAATATTATTTTTAATTCTCTCAATAATCCTATGATGTAGATAACTGTGGCTATTTTACAGAAAATGCTGAGGATCAGTAATTTGTTCAAGGTTACCCAAAAGACATCAGAGCCAGGATTTGAATGCAGCTTTATCTGCTCCCACCCCCACCAAGGGTAGTACCCTTTTTACATTATCAAGACAGATGAGTAGGGGACTATATTACCAAAAAGTTTACAGATATAAAATCAAAATCAAGAACTTTTATTGTATTTCCTACTCTTTTCCACACAATATCTTGGTTCCTTGTTTTTGGTAGAATCTACCTCCATAAAACAATACTTTCCTAATTTATCTGAAAAGGAGACATCTCCCTAAGAAGGTGATTATTACATGTTTTACTTATATTTAGACACAAAACCTACCTCTGAAGTTGGTGCTTATAAACTATGTCACGAAAGGAACTACAGTTACAAGACCCTATAAGGCCCAATTCATACAAATATAAATAAAATAGGCAGAAGGAAAAGAAAGAAAAATCAAAGCAAAGAAGGAAAAAAGATGAAAAAAATTGTGCCTAGTGGCTTTCTTCTGTGTATTATTTCTAATTTGAAATGCATTAAAAATCATTATGATATACCATAGGCAAAATTTTAGAATAACATTTTACCAGGGCTGCTCAGTTAACATAACAGTAGGTTTAATAAAAGTAACGTACCACTCTGAATTCCTAATTAAAAGAACAACCAAGACTATAAAAAATTAGCAAAAGATGGAAAAGAAAGAGCATATGCAAAGTATAGGGGTCACAGTCCCTGTATAATAGCAGCACTAATGTGCTTGGATTTATAAATGCCCCAAAGTGGTGATAATACCTGGGAATATGAAGAGTTCTTTCAAACACCTGGTGAGAATATATGTTGGTACAACATTTCTAGAACAATTCTTTGACAAGGTCATTGTTTTTGGATAATAATTTCCATTCTAGGAATCTAGCTTAGGCACATAATAAAAGGACAGGACACAGCTTACTACACAAAAATTTTCACAGGAACACGGATATATGTAATAAATTTAAAGGCCCAGGACAAAGCAAGGAAGATAACTTCTTTGAACATATTACTCTCTTGATAAATCAAGGAGGCCTCAAGTAACACCGGATACTGAAATACCATGGGGGGGGGTAAGGAGCATATGGGATCAGAATAAAAAATGTCATGCAAATATAATCAATTACTCCATTTTTAATAAGCATTTTTATATATAAAAATCCACACTCCTTATATACTTAAAATAATTTTGTTTTCACACATGAAAACACAGACACACAAAAGCAAGTTTTCTGATAAATGCATTTTGAATTAAAGATTATTTTAAAATGTATATGCAAATAAAAAACAGTAGTTTCATTTTTCCTTACGATGGAGAAAATAGCATTCTTTGAAAATGTTCTTTTAAAAAATATATATTTTAAAAATTTTTATCAAACTGGAAAGCAAAGAGGCTCAGAAGAGGTTTGACTGCAGTGTTGTAGAATAAAAAAGAAGAACTAACCTGATGTGAAAATCCATAACCAAAGTTTCCATAGGAGAACATAAATTCCACCGCCACCTTGCAGATAGGCTAAACACACAGCACATTTTATTATTTTATCAGAAAGATATTTTAATGAAAATGGGGTAGCAAGTAATATTTCTATTTCACAAATCTATGTTAGAAAAACCAAAGTGTGAATCTCCTGGTTAAAAAAAAAATTCACACAAGGAAATACTAGAGAAGAATCTATAGCGTTCCTGAAGGGTTAAAAAACTTTATGTTATAGAATATATGATTATAATATAGAAATATCAGTTTATAATTAATAGGATCACCCTGAGATACATATACGTGTGTGTGTGTGTGTGTGTGTGTGTGTACACACATGCATATGCTTTTATTTACTCACACTTCCATTTACTTCCTACCTCCACTTCCATTTTCAGATGAAATTTTCATCTGGACAAGTGATTTCAAGTCTCTGAACCCCAGCTTGCTCAAATGTGAAATGAAAGACGGTGTCAGAGATTATGACCCCAAATGTTCATCATTCTCTGTTCTGGCTATTGGCAGCAGAGTTCTCTCTGAATAGATCAATTAATCAAAATAATAATTTTAAGTATTTAAAAAGAAATTCAAGTGAGAACTGTAAACAACTCTTTAAAATCTCCTCAAGGAGAAAATATTTCCTCAATTAAAGCTGCACAAAGAAGCAGATAGGGCATTTTGCTCCCTAATGCAATTATTTCAATTTTTCTGTTCATCATTTAGCAGTAAAGTAACATCATTAAAAAAAAAAAGGTGAAGATGAAGATTTTGTGAATATTGTTCTTTCTGTTTAATATATTTCCATTAATTCAAACAGTGATTGGTAGGGTAACGGAGCATAAAAACAGTACCAGGAGTTAAAACAGTATCAGAGTCAAGTTGTATGAAATGTTAAGTGTATGTACAAAACTTCGGAAATTTCAGTAAAGTTCTTACCATGTTTTTATGCAATATTTCAAATTCTTCAATAAAACACCCTTTCTGGAAAACAGAAAAAGGGAAAGAACAATAAAATCCTCAAATACAGAGTCACTCATGTAGCCATCTGTATATAATCTAAAACATTTCACAAATTTTGAAAAATCAGGTAATGATTTTTAATGCACATGTTAACTTAATAGCTAAAATACAACCATAACGAATGTTTGGAAGAAAATAAAAATTCTAGGCTGCGCCAAAACCAAATGCTAATATTTACATTTATGTTTTAGACAAAAACGTTCCTGCTAGTCATAGTTCCCCCTTATCTAAGTCTTAAGGGAAGTGCCATCCCTGCACTCCTTTGGTGGGTTTTTTTTTTTAACAAACATGTATGAATAACTGACTCGTGACAGAACCGAGGGCCTCTCTCATCCCTCGGGGACTGCTGGGATCTTTGTAGCCAGGTAAACCTTGGGTATCCTTGGTCCCCACCTCTGGTCATCTCTGCTATCCTATCAGTCCTCCCATCTAATCCACCATCCCACAGTTCCCTTTCTTCCCAGTGTTTTCCACTGCAATTCATGGACTCCCCATTCCATGGTTAACAAACAACCTTACGTCCTTGACTGCTCCACCCAACATGCCCTCTTTGCTTTACCTCAGACTTGGCTTCCACGAAGGATGGTGCTTCCCTCACAGACGCCTCAAGTGAAGGCCCACACTCCCCAAGGCCAAGAGATGGCATAGCATCCCCCATGCTCCCTTCTACTGCTTCCAGATCATACTAGTTCACACGGACATTAAGTCTTCCATTTTTAAGCTTCATGTTGTCTGCCATGTGTTTCTGACATTCTGGTCACTAATTCTCATTTAGTGAAAACCTCAACACCTGGCTCACACATCCTCTCCACCCCCAAAACCTAGCAATCTGCAGAACTTATTCATTTATAAAGATTTTATTTGTTTGAGAGAGAGAGAGAGAGCGCACATGCACGTGTCCATGCTCAAGAGAGAGCACAAACAAGGGGAGCTGCCGGCAAAGGGGAGAGGGAGAAGCAGGCTCCCCGCTGAACAGGGAGCCCCATTAGAGGCTCGATCCCAGGATCTTGGGACCATGACCTGAGCTGAAGGCAGACACTTAACTGACTGAGTCACCCACACGCCCCTGCAGAACCTATTTCACACCTGCCCTCTCAGTTCCTGGTGAAGCTATATAATGAAGGACATAACAGCTAGTCATGCAATAGCAGACATCACACAGAATTAGCGTATATGTTTTCTTCACATAAAATCAGAAGATTTCTCCAAAAATTCATAAATAACTGCAATAGATTTTCTTAACGATCCTGTCAATCTGCTCTTTATAGCTTCTTTCTCTTGACAGCGTCCCTTTTCCCAAAGTGGGAAGGCGGGCAATATCTCACTGTTTCAAGACTGCCTTTTTCTTCTCGTTCATAAACTGTGCCTCTGCTTCTGATCAGAGAGCTTGACCTATCGATGGATTCATCTCCTTCAGATGTACAGTAAACTTTTAATCATCCTTTCAACTGTGGTAAATGTCTTTGAGTTTTGTCTGTCGGTCTCACTGAGATCTGCCCAATTAAGTCTTCGTTGGAGCCAATTAAAATATTCATCCCGAATGTGCATTTCGTCTGAATCCACTGAGTTTTAGGCTTGCCTTCACTCAGCTCCTCTGGTGAGTTTCAGTGTGTGGCAATGAGCTATTTGGCAACCTGTCCTGATCTGGCTTTGCTCCGCCCAAAGCAAGTTACATGTCTAAGCCTAGTCCAAGAAGGGCAGGGGGGTGATGCTGTACTACTCAAAGGTACGGGTAGAGGGAGGTATGATTCTGTAGGAGGCACTACTCTAATAATATTCTACACCTTTGAATTTTCCCTTCTCAAATAATTACAGTGGCTACCAATCTTTCTAACTGTTGGATTTATCATTTAGTCCTAGGCTTATTTGGTAAGGATCATATAGCTAAAACAACAACCACAAGTAGTACTACAATTCATCCCCAAATTAATAATCATACTCCTGTTATAATCTATACATGAATATTATAAACTCCAATATACTTATATGCTTTAACTGGACACTAAGCCTTAACAATTAGCTAGTGTTTTCTGGTTTCTCCCAGAGCCTCAAAGAAATCCAAGACATTTCAGGGATAAGAAGAAATAGGGGATTCTTGGCACAAGCTACAGACCAATTATTTTTTACAGAGCTTTGCAAGAAAAAATTGTGATTTTTAAAAATTCATCTCAAGGTCTTCATCCTCTCCAATCAGGCCAATTATATTCAGAAAGTCACTGACACTAATTGGTAATCATAACACACTGTGTCCTCTTCATGTATACCCATGAAATAACTGTGCACTCAAATGGCTTTCCCATGCTTCCAAACACGATCTATACTTTGGGTCCAGTCATCAGGTCTTCCCAATTCATCTGAGTACTACATTTGACCAGTCTGCACAAGGAATTCTACCCTAGCTAGTAGTTCTAGAATTAAATATAATCTACTCTTGCATGTGATCCAAAGAGCAAATGATACAGCTCAAGCTTTTGAGACAAGACAGATGAGCATGAGTTTGTGGTCTAGAATCATTCTAGGTTATATTACTTTCCTTGACCTTTTACTGCCCTATGCGGTATGGTCTGTACAATAGCCTGTGTACCTTGCTGTCCCCAGGCAAACACTTCAAGAAAAGTAGAATCATTAATAAATTAAGAGGCCTTCATGAAAAGATGTTCAACATTATTGGCTATTAGGGAAGTACAAATTAATAGCACGATGAGATCTCACTACAAACCTATCCGAATGGCTAAAGTATAGAATGGTGGCAACACCAAATGCTGAAGAGGATGCTGGGACACTGGATCGGTCATGTCTGGGGAAGATGTGCAATGGCTTAGTCACTCTGGAAGACACTTCGGCATTTCCTTTAATAACTATACATGCAAATATCTTACAAACCAGAAATTTATCTGAGAAACAAACACTTGTACATGAATGCTGATAGCAACTTCAGTCAGAACAGCCCCAGACTGGAAACCCAGATGTTCTCCAATGGGCAGATGGTCAAACAAACTGGGGTACGTTCACACCCCGTGGTACTACTCAACAGCAAAAAAGAAATGAACTAGTGATATGCGCAACGACCTGAATGACTTCCTTGGAAATCATGCTGAGTGAGAAAAACATGAAAAGATTACATACTACATAATTCCCTTTATGTAACACCCTGGAAATGAGAGAATTACAGAAAGGAAGAACAGATTAGTGATTGCCAGGGGTTAAGGAGGGGCAGAGGCAGGAGCAAAGGAGATGCAGCTGTAAAAGGCAACAACATGAGAAATCCTGGTGGGGGTGGCACGTTCTGTATGTGTCTTGGTTGCGATACAGTACCTTAGTTTTGAAAGATGTTACCATCCAGGGAAACTGAGTAAAGAATGCAGAGGATCTCTCTGTATTATTTCTTTCAAGTGCATGTGAATCTACAATTATCTCAAAAGTTGTTTTGTTTTGTTTTTTAAGACCATGTGTCTATTTACAGTGGGCCAGATTTATCCATTGGACTTATACTCCATTAGGCTACTTTAAATAGAGTGGATACAAAGTAGATTCAAAAAATTTATTATTGGGACGACTGGGTGGCTCAGTGGGTTAAGCCTCTGCTTCGTCTCAGGTCATGATCTCAGGGTCCTGGGAAGGAGCCCCGCATTGGGCTCTCTGCTCAGCGGGGAGCCTGCTTCCCCCGTCTCTTTGCCTGCCTCTCTGCCTACTTGTGATCTCTCTCTCTGTGTGTCTAAATAAAATAAAATAAAACAAAACAAAACAAAAAGCAAAAAATAACCAAAAACATACTGAACTCCTTTTGATCAGCTTTGTACTTCTGGGATCAGAATTTTGACCAAAAGAGGGTAACCAAGAAATTCTAATAAGTAAAATGACACAGTTCTTTCAGTAGAAGCGCCTACAGGATGCTGATAGATACTACACACAGACAGCGTATCTTGAACACACCACAGCTAAAATCAGAAGACTTTTGGGGAAATTCATAAATAACCGAAGTTGCTTTCCCTGATGACTCTGTCCATTAAATAACAATGGGCTCTTTACCATATGAGGTAGAAGTTCAACAGAGACTCAGCAATTTATCACAATGTGAAGACTTTTTTGCAGAAATGCACTGGAAGGTGGGTTCAAGAAAATTCACAGCAACAATGAGCATAACAGTAAAACAAAACAAAACAAAAACAGAAACGATCCAAATAGCCATCGACAAATTTAAAATTTTATTTATTTATTTTAAAGAGAGCAAGTGAGCATGCAATCAGGGAGAGGGGCAGAGGGAGAAGGAGAATCTCAAACAGGCTCCCCACTGAGCACAAAGCCCAAGCTGGGGCTCAATCCCACGACCCTGAGATCATGACCTGAGCCGAAATCAAAAGCCAGACACTTATATGGTTGAGCAACCTAGGGGTTGCCCTGGGTCAGGGGCCCCGACCTTAACTTTTTAAAGAATCCAAGCTGGTATGTCCCATATTATGTATTTACCATGTACCATCATGGTATTAACTTTTTCCCTACCCCTAAGTTCCTATAAACTAGAAATTCTGACTGGTTAGATTTGGGGTGAACATTTTTGATGAGTACAATTCACAGGTAATGCTGTATACTTCATATCGTATGGCCACAGGAAGCATGTGATGTTAAGTTGCCTATAGTTACTTATGCTAAATTCAAGCTCTTGGTTCAAGTGGTCACCAAAACTTCTACTGTAGAGGCACCTTTTCCCCTTTGCAAAAATTAATATGTAGACTGTTACAGTGGTGTGAAAATATCTTGTTCCCCAATAACTTTTTACCGAATATTTTAAGTAGCATTGGTAAGTCTCAATTGAACTAATCATTATTCACTATAAAGAACTGCAAAAACGGTAAATCTGTAATTCTATCATTCTTTCCATACTGACACTCTTCTGTTTCTAAGCTTTTAAATCCCATTTTTCTTCCTCTGCCCTTTTTTTTCTTAAGATCACCAAGATTTATGGATTTTTCTTTATCCAGAATTTATAATGATGTCTTTGATGTTCAAATTATCCTGAAATTGGCCAACAGGAGCCCTTGAAGTCTCGCTCCTGTGTCCTTTGATAAAACTCCATTAGTCTTTGAAGGCCTCCTTGCTTTTGCATCCTAACAAATACTCCTGAAAATCCTTCAGATGGTTTAGATTGGTTCACTAATCAGTTCTCTTCCTTAGAGTCCAGGGCAGTATGACTGCTGGCAAGTGAAAGAGTAACCCTAGACAGGAGAAAGCAAGAGAGAAAGAACGACAAAATCTGTGTACAAACCTTGCCCCCAACTTTCGGTGACCCCTGAACAGCACAGGCCCAGGGCAGACGGCAAGCAGCCCAGCCAAGGAGAAAAACAACTGAAATCTGGGCAGTCAATTAAGAGACAGAGTTTGTGATTTGAGTCCTGTTTAGAAACACTCCAGAAAACATGACAGAACATGTGTATGTAGTCTCCTAGGTTGTACCATTGCCACACAATCAGTTTTTAAAAATATTAGGCTGTTCCAAGCCAACTCTTTTTTTTTTAATATAGCCAGAGAGAGACATATGAGTTTGAAAGTAGATAATAAACCAAAAGGAGTCCATCAGATACAGATAAATAATAACAATGTGATACCACGGTGAAAAAAACAACCTTGACACTTACCTGAATTACATCATAAAGGTGTACCTTAACACTCCCTAGTAAGAGAGGATATTTTTCTGTACTTCTATATTGCATTAGTTCCAAGTATATATTATTCCGCTCATCATCTTGACGCCTGGGAACCTTGATATAAGATGCATATGGAAAGAATTATCCCATTTTCAGTCTGAATTTCAGATATAATTTCTGAATAAGTACATCCATAAACTAGATTTTGTTATATACACATCTAATGGTTAGTTTTCATCTTTCAAGCTTCTAAAGTGATTGTCTGGTTTCTAAGTAACAAGCTTACATTAAGTGATATTTTAGTTTTAGATCCTATCAATTAACTGCTTATTGTGGAAGGAAAATATTAATTCTCAACACCCGTCCCCACAATTTTAACATTCTCTTCCTTTCGTTCCTCCAATGTTATATATAGATCATGCTTTTTTTTATTAGTTCAATACTTAGTGTTTTGTGTGTATGTAACTATTTTGCAGAGTTTAGCAATATAATTACAACTATATTTCTTTTTCTCTATCACTTCTTAATTTCCCTTAGAGTTAATAATGTGTTTTGCTTTTTTATATTTGTTTCCTTGTGCAGTTTTCTATGTACTTATTACTAAATTATTCCCAACCTTCCCTTGGAGTTCCATTAAAATTCTCCTCTTAATATGCTCAAACTAATAGCTCCTCTTAAAATAGGGGAAAAGATTTTGATTACACTAATAAGGATAAGCACCCTATTAATTTATACTATTTTCCAGGATTAATTTCAAGTGTTATTTAACTGGACATATACCCACAATATTCTTGAAAACCTGGCAAACTCAGGAAAACTATTTTCAAAGTAAAACAAAATAGTATAGATTGCCTTTAGCAAAGCTATGTCGGGTTTTTTTTAAACTATGCTTGAAGAACTATATTCTATACTCAAGACTAAAGCAAAATAAAGTTTTGAAGATTAAAACTGAAGGTTAAAAAATGTAGAGCACTGAGGAAATGTTTTAGGATTTCATTAAAATTTAACCAATATAATAAAACTATGAGAACTTACAACTGGACTCATCAATGAATCCTACAGCTACATGAAATAGTGTCGCTCACTTAAAGAAAACTCTGAGATACATTTAATATTCTAAGAAGCTTAGCTATAAAGAGACACAGACTCTTAGCACCGGAAGCTCTAGTGTGAGAGGAAGTTTAATAAAGTATAGTCGGAAGCCGGACTGACTCCATTCCCAGCTCCACCATTTACTAGTTCTAGGACCTTAAGAAAATTCTTTCCTCATTGGTAGAATGAGGATCATAATAAGAGAAAATATGTGTGTGTGTGTGTGTGTGTATATATATATACATATGTGTGTGTGTGTGTATATATATATATATATATATATATACATATATATATATGGGTTTGTTATAAAGACTAAATAAGCTATCCATGCAAAAATGATTAGACTTTATGTAAGAAGAAAGGAGAGAGGGAAATGAGGAGGAAATGAAAAAAAGAGAAAGGGTATGCTCTGGGCTGAACATGTGCATCCCCTCAAAATTTGTACACTGAAGCCGAAATCCCCAATGTGATGTTATTTGTAGGTGTGGTGTTGGGGAGGTAGTTAGGTCATGAGGGTAGAGCCCTCATGAGTTGGATTAGTGCCCTTACAAGAAGAGACACAAGAAAGATGATCTCTTTGCTCTCTTCAAAGAGATGGTCAGCAGGAATTCAGAAAGCAGGCTCTCACCAGACACCAGGTCTGCTAGCACCCTGATCCTGAACTTTCTAGCCTCCAGAAAGCTGAGAAATGAATGTTTGTTGTTTAAGCCACCCCATATCTACGGTCATTTGTTATAGCAGCCCAAGCTAAGACAGGTGGAAGAGGACAGAGGAAAGGAGAGCAAGATAGAGAAAAATGCATGTTTCATGAACACTCAGAACCACAGACAGTAAGATCTTAGGGAAGAAGAGCATCAGGATTATGCATTTTCTACTAAGTTGTTTATTTTAAAACAACAATATATCCCATAGTACAGAAATAGAACCCTGTAAAATATCAAAAAAGGCACTGCATTTATTTCTTTCCTACCCCTAAGAAAAGGATATAATTAGTGTAGGTTATCTGAAACTATAAAAATGCAATCTTATATCCAGAATAGAACTTTAACATTACCTGTACAGAAAAGTACTTTGTGTCATCAAAATTAACTGTAGTGTACTTTTCACCATTTGGGGATGCCAAGCTACATACTTTTGTACATTTCACAATGTTGTTTATAGAGATGCGAATGAACAAATTATTGAAATGTTGTAAACGGACTGAAAATACACAGATATTGAGGAAACAAAATTTGTTGTCATTGTACAATAACACAGTATAAAATTAATCCATTAAACAATTTAGGCAAAACTTAAGAATCAATCAAAGAAAGAAAGAAAGTAATTGTAGAAGGGGAGGAGGGAGAGAATCTTAAGCAGACTTCCTGCCCAGTGTGAGACTCTGAGATCATGACCTGAGCCGAAATCAAAAGTCATATGCTTAACAACTGAGCCACCCGGGAGCCCTTCTATATGTCATTTTTAAGGTGACTAAACATTTGTAATATATAGTTAAAAACTTTTCTAGGCATAATTATATAGAAATGCAAAAATTCAAAAGTCACTTATTTTTAACATTAAGACAAAATTTAAAGCGGTTTTCTTTTGTGTGTGTGTGTGTGTAGCACGGAACTTCTTTTTTTTTTTAAATCGTGTTAGTCACCATACAATACATCCTTAGTTTTTGATGCAGTGTTCCAAGATTCATTGTTTACGTATAACACCCAGTGCTCCATGCAGTCTGTGCCTTCTTAAATACCCAACACCACTCATCTCCCCAACCCCCTCCACTCTAAAACCCTCATTTTGTCTCTCGGAGTCCATGGTCTCTCATGGTTCATCTCCCACTCCGATATCCCCCTCTTTACTTTTCCTTTCCTTCTCTTAATGTCCTCCATGTTATTGTTTATGTTCCACAAGTAAAACCATATAATAATTGACTTTCTCTGCTGGACTTATTTCACTCAGCACAACCTCCTCCAAGTAGTTTTCTATTCTCTTATTCATGTCACTATATACTTCAGCTTACTATATTTTTATCTTTCATAGCACTCCATGCATTAAAACAATTTTGTTTTTATGATTTAACTAATTATCTTCAAAACTCTCTTTATGTAGAATTGTCTTCAATAATTTACTTTATAGGGGCGCCTGGGTGGCTCAGTTGGTTAAGCATTTGCCTTTGGTTCAGGTCATGATCCCAGTGTCCTGGGATCAAGTCCTGCATCGAGCTCCCTGCTCAGTGGGGAGTCTGCTTCTCCCTCTGGCCTTAACCCCCAACTCGTGTCTTTTCTCTCTCAATCTCTCTCTCTCGCAAAAATAAATCTTTTAAAAAAACAATTCACTTTATATAAAAAAGAAACACCAAATCTTCATAATGAGACTGGTTTTATGCCATGATAATAAGCAATCAGTTTATTTAAAGGCATCAAAATAAATAAATCCTTCAAACAATGTTTAAGGTAGCACAATTATTACTTAGAAATAATTAATATTATCATCTAAGATATGTATTTTTCCTTTTTTTGGTAAGATATACATTTTCCTTTAACTTATATGGTGATAGAGGTTTTTCATCATATGGGTGAAAAATTTCTGTCACTTTGCACATCAAAAAATGGAGCTTATTCTCCTCTGCTCTTGAATCTGGTGTGGTCTTGTAACTACTTTAATATGCGCTGGACATGATCAGGGCTGGGACTAGAACAGGATAAGAGAGGCACCAGCCACGGTCCAAAATTGAAGGGGATGTCCAAAACTTCAGTAATCAAAATAAATAATATTTTTTTTATTCTAATGTAATATTTTTTTTAAAAAAGATCAAAATTAGTGCAGAAAAAAAAATATGATGGAAAGGCAAGACCTTGGGACTCTATGGCAAGAGAAAAAGGTCTAACCATTTCAGCTTCCCAGCTAAGTCCGGTCTTCCAGCCATCATCCCTGAAACACCAGGTATGTAAATGAGCCATTTTCGACATTCTAGCCTGTTTGAACTGCAGGGCGACCGTAGACCCCGCTGTGATCATGGGGAGAAGTGGCACCTAGCAAATACACATGGTGATTGATAATAAAATCGTGCAGGGTTTAAGCCACTAAGTCTTGCAGTGTTCTGTAAGGCAGCAATATGTAACTGAAACAGACATATATGATCATGGTACGACTCTTAAATCAAAAGAAAGGATACTCTTAGGCGTGAAATGTCTGCAGTTCTTTATATGAATAGCAATGCAGCCAACCTAAAATAATCAAAGTAAAAATACAGCCAATGAGTTTTTAAAAGTTAACTTTCCTTGCATTTTATTCTACACCAAACTATATATTTTTAAAAGCTCCACTTTGCTAATTCTCTTCTTAAAAATATTGTTTCCCATTAGCAATACCTCCTTGAGAGAAAACACCAGAAAACAGAAATACAGAAGAAAAATAGGCAGGATTTATTCAAAGTAAAACTAAAATGAATAAAAATACAAAGCAAAAAAAAAAAAAAAAAGCATTATTAACTTAAATCCAACCATCACTCTTTGAATTACTGTTATTTTATAGTAGGTGAGCATTGACAAAGTGTAGCATCCTGCATATAATAATAAAAAATATGCCTTGGTTCAAATGGTCTTTTTTATCCAGTATCCTAAAACCACTCTATTCATTTAACAATCGTTCATCCAATACAATGTCCCAAGGACTGTGAAATATTCGTTCTATCTTGTACAAAGTATTTCCAAATGATAAAGAAAATTATATCTCCTGTTTAAGCATAAAATCAAGTAAAAAATGAATACAGGAATATTTGAATATTGATTTGCATTATCACCCAAATATATTTAGCCATGTTTGGTTTTTAAAACCAAGTAAAAACAACAGTAATATTATATTAAACACTGTGAAGCAAAATAAATGGCCCAGTAGTATTTTTAAATGTAAGTAAATAATTTTAAAGATTTGGTTTTAAAATAATACAGAAAAAGAAATTAGCATCCAGAGGTCCTGGGTGGCTCAGTCGTTAAGCGTCTGCCTTCAGCTCAGGTCATGGTCTCAGGGTCCTGGGATCCAGCCCTGCATTGGGCTCCCTGCTCGGCAGGAGGCCTGCTTCTCCCTCTCCCACTCCCCCTGCTTGTGTTCCCTCTCTCTCTGTGTCTCTCTCTGTGAAATAAATAAAATCTTAAAGAGAAAGAAAGAAAAGAAAGAAAGAAAGAAAAAGAAAAAGAAAGAAAGAAAGAAAGAAAGAGAAATTAGCATCCAGTATTTAATTAAAAGACTATGGCATGTGAATGATGAAATCCTAAGAAGAAAGTACTGTGGTCTACTTACAGAAACTTTGATATGAAATGTTATGTTAAAGGGAAGTTTCCAAGTTTTCAAATGCAAATGTGTGTAATGCATATTACATGATCTAGGCAGGATTTTAAATGGTCCTGTCATAGGTGATCCCATGAATCATTATTTCTTAAAACTGGAATTACATGTGAGGAGGGTAAAACATGGAAGTATAACTACAAGGTTATATTGCATAATGTTACACATTAACATTCTGTGCCTTGGGCAACTACCCCAACTTCCCTTATATTTCAGCAGCTCTTTATACTTTAATATCATAGATCCATATAAAATAAAAATTTCTATTCAAATATATTCTGATTTAAACTCAATTAGCCAACATATAGTGAGCACATCATTAGTTTCAGAGGTAGAGTTCAGTGACTCAACAGTGGCATTTAACACCGAGTGTTCATCTCATCATGTACCCTCCTTAACGTCCATCACCCAGTTACCCCATTTCCCCACCCACCTCCCCTCCAGCAACCCGCAGTTTCTTTCCTAGAGTTAAGAGTCTCTCAAGGTTTTTCAAATACAGGAAAATATTTAACACTTAAAAAGATAATGATGACCATTCCCAGGCTATGGGTGACAAATGTTGCCACAGACTCTGAGACCCATCTGTGTCCCAAAGCTATAACCATGTCACCAACCCCCAACATGCATGTACAATAGGAAAGCAACTAGAAAGGTATTCACAAAAGCACTTTCAGCAGCCAATTTGAAGACAGGATTTTTCACATGTTTTCTGAAAAAGGGCTCTGTCAGAAAGAGGAACAGTGGGTTGTGATGTAGCTGTCATCGCAGACACACGTACAAGCCTTGCCAAATACCTCAGAACAAATCACAGAACTTTCAGAGAGAAAGTCGTGTGACAAATCGTACGCTGAGAGGAGCTATCACATGCCAAACGCCTGTCAAAAACTTCCAGCTGACTTTTAAAAGAAGGTTGTTAATGTCTAGCGACATGTAATTCAACTAAGGAAAATATAAACTACGAAGTCAGAAAGCGTGAATGAAATCAAAGTATCAGCTCTGAAGGAAGGAAGGTGCCGCACTCAGAAGCACTAGTGACGGAGATCAGTCCGTCAACACAGCGGCAGGCATAATAGCTTACAGCCAAAAGTGATTTCAAGTGAGTTCGTTTTCTTTTTCAAAGATTGATTATTTATTTATTTATTTATTTATTTATTTATTTATTTATTATCAATCAGAGAGAGAGAGGGAGCACACACAAGCAGGCAGAGTGGCAGGCAGAGGCAGAGAGAGAAGCAGGCTCCCCGCTGAACAGAGAGCCCGAGGAGGGACTCGATTCCAGGACGCTGGGATCATGACCTGAGCAGAAGGCAGCAGCTTAACTGACTGAGCCACCCAGGCATCCTAGAATCTTTTTCTAATTTTAGATTCAAACAGTGACTTTGACCGTGATGTTTCATACATCACTATATAATTACGTGGATAAATGCACACTGTGCTTGTTTTGTAAAAACAAAACATATGCATGAATACAGTTTTACTTTTCCCCCCAAAAATCATGGTGTTAAATTTTCATCATATATTTTTTAATCAAGAAAATGTATAGTATATGATAGGATCTAGAGAAGAAGGCCAAGGGGAAACTCTCTCCCTTCATACCCATTAACTGTTCTAATGATGCTCAGGAAGAAAGATAACTATAAAAGAATACCACAACATTTAATAGTTCTTAATGTACGCAGATCCTCATGTCCCATACTCCGTAGCACCCAAAAGAAAAACAGAGGTTTTTCTGGTTCTCAGCCTAGTTCTCAGTTGGTCCTACCTGTGTGTTTGGGTGTATGTGTCTGATTCATGAGTATGTCTGTTTTTGTACCTGGGACTTGAAGGAAAGATGTAGGGTCAATTTTTAAATCATAGCTCAAAGCCTCCAAAATCTGACAATAAATATAGTCACCTGACCAGCACAATAAAAATACTGAATCTTAGGCCCCATGCCCAGATTCCAAGTTAGTAGATCTTAGGTGGGGACTGAGAATCAATGATTTTAAAATGTATCCCAGATGATTCTGATGTAGTGAGACTTTGGGAACCGCTATATAGAAACAATTTTTTTCCCTGTGAATCAAAATGTCTTCCTTAATTTCAGTGATTCCAGAATGCTTTTCTGACTTGATGAAGAAATGAACAATTCACAAATGTTATCAGAGAGAACCATTTTCTATATATACTTTTTGATTATCAAATAATAAATAATAACTAGTCTTCGCATAAAATAAGAAATAACTTGTACAAGTTTGTGGAGGCAAGTTTCACATACCACATCCCCAAATGGTATCAAAGTCGGAACTTCAGGTGTTATTTCCGGTTCTTTAATTTTAGACTCTTTAAGAGTTATTCTCAGCATCTACGATGTAAATAAATTAACATTAGACTTTAGAAGGCAAAGAAGAAATAGATAAAAGTTCATTTCAACAAATATGAGTATCCACTAAGTAACAGGTATTATTCTAGGCAGTAGGATATTAGTATGAGTAGAAATTTCATCCCTACCCTCAATAAGTTTATTAATAAGTTAGCAGAGAAACAAAATGTAAACAATTAAATATAAAATCATTCAGGGAATCATGAGGGAGGAGAGAAGGGCATAGTACCATGAATAATGAGCTCTGCTTGCTAACTAAAAATGACCACCATCATGATCCCAGGGTGTTGGGATCGAGCCCCGCTTCGGGCTCTCTGCTCCACAGGGAGCCTGCTTCCTCCTCTCTCTCTCTGCCTGTCTCTCTGCCTACTTGTGATCTGTCTGTCAAATAAATAAATAAAAATCTTTTAAAAAAATGACCACCATTACCACATTTTAATCTTAACCTGGCATGGACTAAAAATTATATCCCACAGATGGCAGTGATCCTACTCGCAAGTTATTCCAATATTCGTTCAGTTGATTAGCCTTGGAAGGAACTGCAGTTTAATACTTTGGAATAGTAGGTAAAAGGGAGTGGAGCAATGGACAAATGGCTTTTGGTTTTGAGTTGTGTCATTTCTCCCAGAGTAACTTCACTAACAGATGAAGTTTGTGAGTTGGTCTTTAACTTTGTTCTTAAGGGCTCTGGTCACTACATACGATGGTTAGCTTTTAAAAATTACATGACACTTTAGTATAGATTGTAAAGGTAAGGAGAAGGAGAAGGAAGGTAATGGAGGGGAGAGGTGAGGGGAATATGGAAAACACCTATGGCAAATCTAGTTTGAAAAGAAGAATTGTATTTAGACCCAACATTTGCTAACTTGAATCAACATGGCCTGACTTATAAACATTAACTTCCCAGGAATCTGTTGTTTTGTGTCTTTGCAAGAATCAACTGTTCCATTGTTGACATATATAATAAATCCTCAATTATGTTAAAAATTTTTGCTTCCAAGTATATAACAAACACTGTAGTTTACTGAAAAAAATTGTTGTATATATGTTGGGTCATTTTGCTAGTGCTGCTGCATCTTATTGGCTTAATGGGTCTTATACATATTTTTATATATTTGTATAATTTGTAGTTTAAGGTGACTGAGTGACAATTACTGTATTGTCATAAAAACACCAAACTGTGGTATATTATATGTGTATTCAGTGTGGACCCTCATGCTTTCTAATGTTATGATAACCTTATTATGAAGTCTACTTTGAATGTGCATTTTAACAAATACAAAATAATTGGGGGAAAATCTTTTGGAACACTCGTGCTTGATTTATCCTTAGCTATGTGGCAAAAATACCAGCCCCACCCTCAGGTCACTACCTTTTTACTTTCCTTTCCTTACCTGAGCAGAGTTTTCTTCAGCGGCAACATGAGCAAAACAACTCTTTGCCAAAATTCTGTTAGAATCTTGAACAAGAGTTCCAAAGACCGGTCTCATAAGGCCTACTTATACCACCTAGAATTTCTCCTGAACCTGCAGAGAATTTTTACTTCAGTTAATTCCACTATGCCTTTCATCTCTGTCACTTTTGGCCCCACTCCGAATAAAAGTACCTCATGGCACGTCTTTTAATTAAAAGTCTATATATTCGCTTACGTTGTTCTGCACTTCTTCCCCCAATGACCTTTTGTACCTACTCTCCTCCATTCCAGTTTTATTTGGAAATCCACTAGCCTACACGCTTAGCTTTTCCAGTATATTCCTACTTCCTTAGTCCTAAAAGAAACCTCACTGACTTTAATGAACATTTACTATGTGCCGGCACAGCTGTATGCTGGGCACTGTACTGGTTCCACCCTGAAGTGTTCTTGCCCTTGAGAAATTCAGTCTGTTGTTGAAGACAGTGAAAAAAAAATTATGGTTTCTCTACCAGATAAACGATGGCTGAAAAAGAGACTTTTATCTTTACTTTTTCTTTATCCAACCCAGATTTCCTACATGGGAAAAAGAATAACTTATTTGATTATTCAGATCTCCCCATTCATTCTGCAAACTAAAAGTACCTGGAATTATTAACTCTAAATGATATTTTTAAAATCTTCTTTTCCCCGCCTAACTCAGGAGCAATGACTCTTTTTCACACTCTGCGGTTCTGTCTGCCTGAAACAAGGACACTCAAGGCAGGGCCCAGGGATTATCCCCTAGAGTAGTGGAAGTAAATATTAGAATTTAACAATTTTCTCTAACAAATAAGAAAGTGAGCACATACAACTATCTATAAGCGGTAGACAAATTCTGAGGAAAAGTGTGAGTTTTATACTCAAAGAGGTCGCACCACACCTTCATGAGTTCAGGGTAGTGCATTTGCTAGTTAGGTGGGTAACTACCTTAAGCAGTATATTCAGTGTGCTTTACAAATAGATGAGGACTGAGCATAAAAAATTTCCTGGAAAAATATTTTTAAAAGTTGGCAAATAAAGATATACCATGTATTTTGGTCTTATAAAAAGACAAGTGTTCTAAATTTGCTAACATTTTCTGGGATAACAAATAACTATCAGCAGTATATAAACTAACAAATATTTTAAAATGAATATTTCTTTTACTTTTGGCTACTATGAAACTATCTTTTTATTATGTTCAGTTGGCCACTGTATAGCACACCATTAGTTTCTGATGTAATGTTGGGTGATTCATAAGTTAGATATAACACCCCGTGCTTATCACAACACATGCCCTCCTTAGTACCCATCACCCTGTTATCCCCACCCCCACCTCCCACCCCTCTGAAACCCTCAGTTTGTTTTCCGGGGTCCAGAGTTTCTCATAGTTCAATTCCCTCTCTGAGTTCTCCCCCGTCAGTTTTCCCTCCCTTCCCCTATGGTCCTCCGTGCTATTGCTTATATTACACATATGATTGAAACCATAAGATAACTGTCTTTCTCTGCTTGACTTAACTTCACTTAGTATAATCCCCTCCAGCTAAAGTAGATATTTCTTAATCTGTCTTTTCAGAGTAAAGTAGTGACATTTTAATGAGTGTGAAAATACCTTTTTTGAAATGAACTCATGTTAAGATAAGAATATTTTTAAAACTACTAGAAATATTTTCATCCAATGTTATTTTCTGCGTGTGCAAATGTGCTATGATCACCTACAAGCTTGGGGTATCACACTTTAACAACTTAGAAACCATTTCCTCATCTGTTTAAAAATCTCACAAAGGAAGGGTTTCAGCAGATTAGGAGACCATTTTTCCTTTCAAATATAAAAATATGCAACACCTTCCAATTAGTTTGCCAGAACTAATTACTTAGAAAAGATGAAATCTTACTGATAAAATCTGGACTAAAAACTTTGCAAAGTAGAATAGAAATGAAAAATGAGAAATGTGGTTTTACTAAGCGCAACCAGGGTGCACCTCTTCCATTTGAAATTTCAAATACTGGAAGTAACTTTTTCAAATACAATGGCATTAAAAACCATATGCTGAAATAATAAATTTGCCTTAGAATGAGACCTTCAAATTACTACATCACAGATGTTAAATCGCACTTTTCAAAAATAGTAGTGCTTATTGAACCCTATACCACGAAGAAACAACATGGAAATAATTTTTTTGAAATAGTGTTTATCATTTTTAATTTTTTGTATATTGTAGAATTTATATAGCAAATTACAGTACATTTAAGTAATGTAGAAATAAATATACAAACATTGGTGATAGATGTTCATATGTTTTTTACTGATAAGACAGTGCAATCAAAGCAATTTGGAGACTACTTCTACGGAGTCATAGCTAAAAGCCTATCATATGTCTCACTTTCCTCACTCTGCCTTTCTGGAGGCTGTAAGCTACCAGTTCCCATGCATATTCCCACCTAGACCCAGTCTGCTTAGAATGAAGCAGGTTACCTTCCCCATTTCATAACATGCTGCCTTCATTCTGAGATGGAGGTAGGACTTCCACAATAGTTTCCAGTTTAGACTCGTTACCAGAAATCCTGAGATAAAACTGATATGAATTTCTCATTTGATTGTCCATTTTTTAGAAAATACTAATGGCCACAACCCTGGAGCAAAAGAGGAGCAGGAGGTAAGATTCCAGTACCAAGTCCCACCCAAGATGCCTACAAAGTATCTCATAAACCTGTGGCAAATAAGGGGAGTGAGGAGAAAGTGTTAGGGAAGGAGGTGATGATAACTTCAAGTGAGCTTGAAGAGGAAAAAATTAAGAACTAGAGGGAGAGAAGCCTAGACAGAATAAATAAGTGTAAAAGCATAAAGAAGAGAGCCATAGTTTAATTACATTATTATATTTATATAATACACATATAATATATATATGTATTATACTGAGATACACATACTTAGGTATAGTAAGTATATATACTTACATGGAAATATAGAAATGCTATTATACACGTTTATATTATACTTTTATAGTTATATACGTAAATATTATTGCTTCATTATATACACACACACGGACAGACAGTGATCAAATAACATGAATTTGAACTGTGTGGGTTCACTTATACGTGACTTTTTTCCAATAAATATATGTATAGTAATATAAATGTATTTTCATTTCCTTATGATTTTCTTAACATTTTCTTTAGTGTAAGAATATAGTATATAATACGTACAGCATACAAAATATGTGTTAATCAACTATGTCATCAGTAAAGCTTCCAGTCAACAGTAAACATTAGTTCCAAATTTTTGAGGGAATCAAAAGTTATGCATGGATTTTCAACTGCATGGAGGTTAGTGTCCCTGACCCTCATGTTGTTCAAGAGTCAACTTTAAATAATTCAGCTCCTCAAATTGCACTATAAATTCAGTGCAACCAAAGTGAAAGTCCCAAAAAGTTTTCCTACTGGAATTGATGAGATTTTCCAAAAATTAATATGGAAATGGAAAACCCAAGAATAGCTTAGATCATCTTGAAGAAGAAAAACAAAATGAAGTATTTAAAAATTGAAGAAATAAGAACATTTTTTCTTAACATTTTTGCTGTCTGAAGACATTAGCAAAAGCATAGATAAATACACCAAAGCAACTGATTAGAGTCTAGAAATAGACCCCAACACAGGCACTACACTTGTGACAAAGTTGGTAATGCAGAGTAGTAGAGAAAAAACACTCTAAGGTAGGTCAAATAAAAATTACCATGCCAATAAAAAAAAAAAAGAAGAAGAAGAAAAGGAAAAAGGTGAGAGAGAGAAAAAAGAAAAGAAAACATGACTTATAAATTCACACCATATACACAAAAATCAGTTACAGGTGAATTGTTGATCTCAGTGTCAAAGGAAAAAAAATAACAAGATAATACATGAAATATTTCCATGAGGTTGGAGTAGATTTCCAAAACAGAACACAAAGAGCAATAACCATAAGAAAAAAGTTTGATACAGTAAACTCCATTAAATTTAATAACTTCTGCTTATCAAAAGATGTCATACATATTTGGAAGAAAATATTTACAACATGTATGGTACAAGTGACAAAGAGCCCATAACTAAAATATATATATATATATATATATATACATATATATATATAAAATTATACAAATTAATAAGAAAAAGGTCAAGAGTCCAAGAGAAAAATGAGAAAGAAACTTCAATAGGTACCTCACAAAAGAGTATATGTAATGGCTAGTAAACATTTGGAAAAGAACTCACCCTCATTAGTCATCCAGGGAAAAAAGTTAACACCACAAAGAGATAGAACTAACATATTTCCCAGAGAGTTAAAAATAGAGACACCAACAATATCAAGTGGCAAGGATGTGGGGTCACTACAATTTTAATACACTGCCAGTAAGAATATAAATTAGTCTAGCTTCTTTGAAAAACTGTTTAATATTATGTATTGAATTTGAGCATATATATAATTATGACCCAGAAATTCCATTACTAGATATGTCCTCAACAGCATACCTCTACCTCTCTCTTTTTAAAGATTTTAGTTACTTATTTGACAGAGAGAGAGAGACAGAGACAGAGACAGAGAGAACGCTTGAGCAGAGGGAGGAGCAGAAGGAGAAGCAGGCTCCCTGTTTCAGTGAGCCCGATGTGGGGTTTGATCCCAGGACTCCAGGAGCATGCCCTGGGCCAAAGGCAGATTTTAACCGACTGAGCCACCCAGGCACCCCTCTACCTCTCTCTTATAAAGGCATTTGTGATTACTTTGAGGACCTAACTCAGATAATCCAGGATGATCTCCCCAACTCAAAATCCTAAAGTTCATCTTATCTCCAAAGCTCATTGTCATTTAAGGCATATAAACTACTACAGCTATAAATAATTTTATGCTAACAAATTAGACAACTTAGGTGAAATGGAAAAATTCCTAGAAAGACACAAATTACCAAAACTGACTCAAGAAAAAAGAATATCTGAAAAGACCTATAACAAGAAATTGAATTAGTAACTAAAACTTCCTAAAAAGAAAAACTCAGGCCCAGACTATTTCACTGGTGAATTCTACCAAACACTTGAAAAAATTATAACAATCCTTCACAAACTCAGGGAAAAAAAGAGGGAGTGTGGGGAGGAAGAGGAAGGAACACTCCCCAAGATATTCTATGAGGTCAAAATTATGTTCATACCAAAGCCAGACAGATAATGCAAGAAGAGAAAACAATAGGTCAAAATCCCTCAAGAATGAGGCAAAAAGCCTCAACAAAATATGAGTAAACCAAATCCAGCAACATATAAAGAGGACCATACACCATGACAAAGTGGGATTTTTCCATCTGAATATTAATTAATGTAATAAGCCATATTAATAAACATGTCCAATAAAGAACAAAAATCACATGATCATTTCAAGAGATGCAGAAAACATATTTGATAAAATCTAAAATTCATTCTTAATAAAAACTCTGAACAGACTAGAAATAGAAAGGAACTTACCTAACATCACACTCCATGGTAAAAGACTAAATGCTTTTCCCCTATGATTGGTAAGGCAAGTATTCCCTCCTACTAATGCTAATCAGCATTGTACTATAGGTTATATCCAGAGCATTCAGACAAGAAAAAGAAACAAAAAGCATCCACATTTGAAAGAAAGTAGTAAAACTGCTCTTTATGTAGAGGCATTACAATCCCATATATAGAAAGTCTAAAGAAATCCACACACACCAAAAGAAATTACTAGAACTAGTAAATAAGCTCAATGAAATATCAGGATACAAGAACAAAATGCAAAAAAAAAAAAGAAAAAATCTTTTGTATTTCTATATAATAACAATGAAAACAAGTATATATGAAATAGCACCAAAATAACAAAAGCCTTAGGAATAAATTTAACAGAAGAAATGCAGTAAATTTAACAGAAGAAGCATGATAAAATAATAAACCTAACAGAAAAAACATTAAGACTTGCACAATAAAACATTTCTGAGTGCAATTAAAGACCTAAATACATGGCAAATATTACATGTTCACAGATGGAAAGATTCAATACTGTTAAGATATCAATTCCCAATAAAATACACAAACCACTAGGTAACTTAATCAAGAAAAACGAATAAAATACAATTAAGACCTTCCAGTCCATGACCGTAATACGGGAAGACCCTGAACTCACTTCCTCCACAGAACACACCAAATAATACCTATTAATAGAACAATTCCTCCTGAAGAAAACCTGAAGGCTAATTGAAAATCAAAGATAGATAAGTGGGAGAAGAGCAAGAGAAACAGAGATGTGGCAACAAAGGGAGCCCCCAATCTGATACTGTGAATGGTAGTGGGAAGGGATATACTGAGGAACTGGGAACAGGTTCCTCCATCCTTGGGCAAAAACAAACAAACAAACAAACAAACAAACAAAAACCTACAGTTTAAAAGAGCAACTAAGAGACAACAAAGCCTAGACCAGAACAGTGTTCAGACATGATAATGGGGAGATTCAGTTGTCACAGCGAGCTTGCAAGCTGAGCAAGCCCAGGATCCACAAGACCACACCAGCCCCAAATGCACTGGGGCATGGAAATAACAAAAACAACAACAGAACAAAACAAAACAAACAAACAAACAATACAGGGTTTAAATAGGCCAAGGAACTGGAAATGCTCTCTCCCCTTCCACCTTAGAAGCCCAGACCAGAACAGGATCTGGCTCACAGTGAGCTCATAAGCTCAGTGAACCTAGAGTCTATAATACTACACCAGCCTCTGTGGTGCTGGGGCACAGAAAATAAGCTACATGTGTAAATTTTATTTAAAAATTATATTTTTAGTTTTCTAAGTTTTTAAATTTTTAAAATTTGCCTTGTTTTTTAATTCTTTTGGGGCTTTATTTTCCCTTCCTCCTCTCCCCTCCTCCCCTCCTCTGCCCTTCTTCCCTTCCATTCTCCCCTCCTCCTCCTCCTCCTTCTTCTTCCCATAAAAAGCCACCATTTCAACCAGTAACTTGCATCTGCTGCCACAGCTCCAGCCAGCCAGCAACAGGCACCAAGTACACACAGTCTACACAGAGGATACCATACACATAAACACTCCTTCAGGTTTAGGAGAAGTAGTCTTTCTGCCTAATCCTTTCAAACAAACACAGAAAGTCAAGCAAAATTGGGAGACAGAAAAATATACTTCAAAAGAAAGAAAAGGGAAAAACTTCAGAAAAAAAAACCTAAATGAAACAAAGATAAGCAGTATGCCTGCTAAAGAATTTAAGTAATGATTGTAAACTTATTCACTGGACTGGAGCAAAGAGGGAACTCAGTAATCTGTCAATACAGAGATAGAAAATATCGAAAAGAACCAATCAGAGTTAAAATTACCATAAATGAAATGAAAAACATACTAGAGGGAGTTGACAATAGATTAGAATGTATCAGTGATCTGGAAGAAAAGGTAATGGAAAGCACAAAAGCTGAACAGTAAAAAGAAAACAGAACTTTTAAAAAAAAAAAAACTGATAACAGATTAAGAGATCTCTTGGACAACATGAAGTGAACAAACATAGGAGTCCCAAAAGAATAGGAGTCAAAGGTATAAAAAAAAGTTATTAGAGGAAATAATAACAGAAAACTTCCCTAACCTGGAGATGGAAATAGACATCCAAATCCAAGAAACACACCGAGCCCCAAATAATGTAAACCCAAGGAAGTCCACAATATGGCACATAATACTTAAAATGTCAAATGCTGGTGAAAATAGTGGAATCGGAGGATCCTAGTCCCACAGACACATCTAGATAATACCCACATCAGTGTAACTAACCCAGAAAATGAAGGGAAGACTGGTGGATCAAGCTCTCCACAGTTAATTGTAGAGAGGAAGCTACATCAAAAAATGGTAGGAAGGGGAGAGACACAGTCAGGAACCAAACTGACCTTCAAGACTGACTGCAGGAGGGAGGGACACTGCAGGCATAGAGAAGGAAGAGAAACAAACCCCATACTAGGTACCCCAGGCATGGGGGATCTGCACTGGGAAGATGGATCCCCATAACATTTGACTCTGAAACTAGAGGGGCTTAACTTTGTAAGTTTTTTAAAACCAGTAGGGCTAAACACCAGGAACATTAAAAATGAGCAGACTTGGCTCTGCAAGAACCAAAGGGCAAGAACCCAGAAAACTGGGTCCTTGGCATTAAAAAGACAGCATGACAAAAACCCTGCCAAGTTACAGCACAGAAGCAGAAGTTTCTGAGACACCAGGGGTATACCGGAAGATTTCTTTTCTGGTCTCAGAGTCTGCACAGGAAGGATACATTCCTTTGTGAAACTTATCTAAGAACAAAGGAGCTGGCTGGTACCATTTCTTTCTCCTGCCCATCAGTCTAGAGTCACTGAAACTTGTGGAAAGGAGCCCAAACACTTTGTTAGTTTCCATTAACTTTCTAACAGTGCTCCACACCCCTATTTTCTCCTGCAAATCCATGCCATCCAACTATCCCCACTAGACAGAAGTCCATCCAAGGAGGTGCCAAAAACATGGCATTGTGCAAGTAGCCCAGTGGCCAGCACCAGTCCAAAATACTCCCACCCTGGGGAGAGAAGATAACCACACACACCAGTACATCTGTGGCCCAAGGCTGAGGGAAGACATATAATGCGACTGTTGGCCCCAACCACCAACGAAAACCTCACAGAGGCCAGCACACAGAGGGAACCCAGTAGTTCAGGGTCACTACCACCTCCAACAGAGAAACTGGGGGCAAACATCTGGTCTGACTGTAGGCCCTGCCCACCAACAAAGCCTTCCAAGGGCAATGCAGGGAGAGTATCCTGCAGTTCACTGCAAATGCAGTTCTAGCAAACAAGCTGAGTGCAAGCATCTGGCCTGACCCAACTCAAGCCCAAGGTAACCCCAGACTGGCCCTTTGCAGCACAGGGACTAAACTTTTCCCACAACAAGCAAACAAGGCCATTGCAGATGACTGTACTGAAGGCAAACAGAGCTCAATCACAACAGAAAGTACACAGCACACTTAAGAGATACCCCTGAAGCACCTGGTTCTGGTGAAGAGGGGATATTGCACTACAGGGCACTACAGGTCCTTCTTTTCATATGGCCACTACTTGAATAGCAGATGTAGCGGGCTTTCCTAACACATAGAAACAGACATAGATGACCTAACAGAGGAATATGCCCCAAATTAAAGAACAGGACAAAATAAAAGCAAGAGAACCAAAGGAAACAGAGATAACTAATAGGCCTGATAAAGAATTTAAAGTAGTGGTCACAAAAATACTCACTGGACTTGAGAAAACAGAGGAGAACTTCAGTGAGAACTTCCACAAAGAGAGAGAAAACATAAAAAAGCATGAATCAGAGATGAAGAACACAATAACTAAATTTAAAAATACACTAGAGGGAATAAATTGTCAACTAGAGGAAGCAGAGAAATAGATCAGTGAGCTGGGAGACAGAATAATGAAAAACAATCCAATGTAACAGGAGGAAAAAAAAGATATTAATAAAAAATAAAAATAGGTTTTTAAAAAGATTTTATTTATTAATTTGAGAGAGAGACAGAGGGAGCACAAGCAGCAACAGGAGAAGAAGAGAGAGAGGGAGAAGCAGATTCCCAGCTGAGTGGGGAGCCCAACATAGAGTTTAATCCCGGGACCCTGAGATCATGACCTGAGCTGAAGTCAGATACTTAAGCAACTGAGCCACCCAAGTGCCCCTCAAACTGAGCATAGATTAAGGGAACTCAGTGACCCCATCAAGTGTAACAATGTTTGCATTATAAGGATCACAGGAGAAAAGAGAAAGAAAGGAACGAAAAATTTGAAGAAAAAAATAATAGCCGAAAACATCCCAAATTTGGAGAAGGAAACAGATAGATACCCAGATCCAAAAGGCACAGAAAGCCCCCAACAAAATCAATCCAAGGAAGTCTATACTAAAACACAAGGTGATTAAAGTGGCAAGAAGTAATTATAAAGAAGGAATTTTAAAAGCAACATGAGGAAACAGTTACATACAAAGGAAATGATTTAAGTCTACCAGCTAAATTTTCAGCAGAAACTTTGCAGGCCAGATGAAAGTAACATGATATATTCAAAGTGCTGAAACAAAGAAACAAACAAAAATATGCTACCAAGAGTACTCTACTCTGCAAGGCTATCATTCAGAATAGGAGAGAGAAAGTTCCCAGATGAACAAAAGTTAAAGAAATTTACCACCACTAAACCAGTCTTACAAGAAATGTTAAAGGAGATTGAGTGGGGGGAAAAAAAGATCATAAACAGAAGTAAGAATAGTAGGAGGCACAAAAGCGATAATATTAATATATCCATAAAAACTAGCAAAGAGATTTATAAAATAAAAGGATTTAAACAGTGACACTATAGTGATAGGCTACCCACTTCCCATAACTCCATGTGTTCATCGTTCCCATCCTCTTTCCACCATCTTTCCATGCCACCATAATGGTGCACATGAGTGTCCTGGAAGATACTCTCAAGAGCACTAACAATGCTGAAAAGAGAGGCAAACGCTGCGTTCCTATCAGTCCATGCTTCAAAGTTATCATCCAGTTTCTCACTGTGAATGATGAAGCGTGGTTACATTGGTGAATTTGAAATCACTGATGATCACAGAGTGGGGAAAATTGTTGTGAACCTCATGGGCAGGTTAAACAAGTATGGAATGATCAGCCCTAGACTTGATATACAATGGAAAGAGCTAGAAAAATGGTAGAATAACCTGCTCCCATTCTACCAGTTTGGTTTCATTGTACGGACAACCTCAGCTAACATCATGGACCATAAAGAAGCAAAACAAAAACATACAGGAGGGAAAATCCTGGCATTCTTTTCCTAGGGATGTAATACATATGTGCAAATAAAATGTCTCAATGGAAAAATAAATAAAAATAAACAATGACACTATATATCTAAAATGTTGGGGTTGGGAGAAGAAAAAAATTTTAGTGCTTTCAGAATGGGTTCAAACTTAAGCCAATATCAACTTAATACAGACGGTTACATATACACACAAGATGTTATATATAAATCTAACAGTAACCACAAATCAAAAATCTGAAATAGATATACAAAAAATAAAGAAAAGGAATCCAAGTTTATAACTAAACAAAACCAACAAACCATGAAAGAAGAAAGTAAGAAATAAAAAGAACTATAAAAATAACCATAAAGCAAGTAACAAAATGGCAATGAGTACATATCTATCAATAATTACTTAGAATATAGAATAACCTATCTAATCAAAAGACATAGGATGACAGAATGAATAATAAAAGCAAGACACACATGCTGCATACCAGAGATTCCTTTCAGACCTAAAGACACATGCAGACTGAAAGTGAAGGGATGGAGATGCCTGGGTGGCTCAGTTGGTTAAATATCCAACTCTTGATCTCAGCTCAGATCCTGATTTCAGGATTGTGAATTCAAGCCCTGCACTGGGGTCCAGGCTGAGCACAAAACCTACTTTAAAAACAAAACAAAAAAAAAAAAAAAAAAAGAAAGCGAAGGGATGGAAAAACATTTACCATACAAATGAAGATGAAAAGAAACCCAGGGCAATGATACTTAATAGACTCCAAACAAAAAAGACTTAAAACAAGGACTGTAACAAGAGATGAAGGACACTACATAATCATAAAGGGAACAAGAAGATGTAACATTTGTAAATATTTATGCACCTAACATGGGAGCATCCAAATATATAAAATACCTATCAACAAACATAAGAAAGTAATTGATGGTAATACAATAATAGGAGAGGACATCAACACCCCACTTATCTTAAAAAATAGATCATCCAAACAGAAAATCAACAAGGTAACAGTGGATTTGAATGACACATTGGACCAAACGGTTATAACAGATATACAGAACATGCTATCCAAAACAGCAGAACACACATTCCTTTCAAGTGCACATGAAATGTTCTCTGGAATAGATACCATGTTAGATGACAAATCAAGTATGAACAAATTCAAAAAGACTAAAGTCATACCATGCATCTTTTCAGACCACAACACAATGAAACTAGAAATTAACCACAAGAAAAAATCTGGAAAGAACAAAAATACATGGAGGTTAAATAACATGCTATTCAACAATGAATGGGTCAACTAAGAAATCAAAGAGGAAGTCAAAACACACACAAAGACAAATGAAAATGGGTATACAACAATCCAAAACCTTTGGAATGCAGGAAAGCTGTTCTAAGTTAATAGCAATACAAGCCTACCTCAAGAAGGAAGAAAAATCTCAAACAAACAACCCAACCTTACTCCTAACAGAACTAGAAAAAGAGGAACAAAGTAAGAAATCAGTAGAAAAAAGGAAATACTAAAGATAAGAGAAGAAATAAGTTAAACTAAAAAAAAAAAATCAATGAAACAAGAAACTGGTTCTTTGAAATGGTCAAGAAAATTGATAAACCTTTGGCCAGACTCAACAAGCAAGAAAAAAAAAAAAAAGAAAAGGAGGGCTCAAACAAAACCAGAAATGAAAGATGAAAGAGAGGACACTGTAAGAGAATATTATGAAAAATTATATGCCAAATAATGGGCAACCTAGAAGAAATGGAGAGATTCCTAGAAACATACAACCACCCAAAACCGAACCAGAAAGAAATAGAAAATTTGAACAGACCAATTATCAGCAATGAAATTGAGTCAATAATCAAAAGGCTCTGAACATAAGTCCAGAACCAGACAGCTTCAAGGTGAATTATAGCAAACATTTAAAGAGATAATAAGTATTTTTTTCAAGCTATTCCAAAAAAACAAAAGAGCAAGAAAAACATCCAAATTCATTCTATGAGGCCACCATAATCCTGATACTAAAAACAAAGACACTACAAAAAAGGAGAACTAAAAACCAGTACCTCTGAAGAACACAGATGTAAAAATCCTCAACAAAACATTAGCAAACTGAATCCAACAATATATTTAAAAAGTCATTCACTACAAGCAAGTGGGATTTATTCCAGGGATGCAAGGGTGGTTTAATATTCACAAAATAATCAATGTGATACATCACATTAACAAATGAAAGGATAAAAAACATATGATCATTTCAGTAAGTCCAGAAAACACATTTGACAAAATACAACATCCAATTTGATTAAAAAAAAACAAAAAACAAAAAACTCTCAGCAAAGTAGGTTTAAAGGAAACACACCTCAACATATTAAAAGCCATTTATGAAAAACCCACAGCTAACATCATACTCAGCAGGGGAAAACTGAGAGGTTTTCCATTAATATCAGATGTCCACTGATCACAGATGTCCACTCTCACCACTTGTGTTCAACATAGTCTGGACATCCTAGCCACAGCAATCACAAAAGGAAAAGAAATAAGAGGCATCCAAATGAGTAAAGTAGAGGTAAAACTTTCACTATTTGCAAATGACATGACGCTCTATGTAGAAAACCCTAAAGTCTCCATCAAAAAACTACTAGAACAGATTAATTCAGTGAGGTCAAAAGATACAAAATCAATGTATAGATATCTACTGCATTTCTAGACACTAGTAATAAAGCACAGAAAGAGACATTAAGAAACCAGCCCCAATTATAACTACACCAAAAAAATTTTTTTAAATATGTAGGAATACACGTAACCAAGGAGGTGAAAGACCTGTACTCTGAAAACTGTAATACACTCATGAAAGAAGTTGAAGACAACACAAACTAAAGGAAAGCTATTCCATGCTCATGTACACACTACCCAAAGCAATCTACAGATTTAATGCAATGCCTATTGAAATACATTTTCCACCGAACTAGAACAATTTTCAAAATTTTATGGGAAAACAAAAGACCCCAAATAGCTAAAGCAATCGTGAAAAAGAAAAACAAAAATGGAAGTATCACAATTCCAGATTTCAAGTTATACTACAAAGCCACAGTAATCAAAACAGTATGACATGGGCACAAAAACAGACACAGGCTTCTAGAGTTAAAAATGGCAGAATAGTAGTGAGACTCGGCTTGGCTCATTCCTCAAACACAGCTAGATCAACATCCAACTATTTTGAACAATTAGGAATATGGTTTGAAGATTAAGAAAACAATCTGCACAGTTGGAGGAAGAAGATGTGGTAGATGTGAGGTTTGGAGCCATGAACCAGGGGAGTAGAAAATCAAGGGACTGCAAAGGGAAGGGAAACTTTTCTCAGTGCAAAGTCAAAGTCAGGGAGCAAGAGAGAGTACAGCAGGTAGGGATTGCACAATAAGTAGCACTGAAGAGATCCCTGGGTCGCACTGGGAGAGATTACGCCCCTTCCTGGAGTACATTTGGAAGGGTGCATTTTGCCTCTCCAAGGACAAAATCTCAGCAGGGAGCCATTGAGTGGTGCTCAACAATAAGGACAGAGGTGCATGCAGAGGGCGAATAACATCATAGCAGCTTTTTGCTGTGAGCCACTATAGACTTAAACCACTGTGTGCATGCTGAGCAGTTGCTTTTCTAGGACAGAATTGAACAGAGACTGGACACATGGACAGACTGAAGACAACCTCATTGCTGCTTATCGCTGTCTGCCACAATAGACTTAAGCCTCTGTGTCGCTGCTTTTCTGGGACAGAACAAAGTAAGAGACTGAGTTGTGTGCAGATGGCAGATAACCTGGTTGCAGCTTTCTACTGTGCATCACAATCAACTCCATCCTCCATGCACAACTGCTTTTCCTGGACAGGATGGTTCTGGGTGTGCCTCAAGCTCTCCTCTGGGGGAGGGAAGTGGGTCTGCACCTTGCCAGCCCTTTAAAATTTGGAGTTTTGAATCCCAGCCAATGTCTAGAGATACTATACAGGAGATCTGTGTGCTGGGCATCCCAATGGCCTCAGGAACACACAGGTTAAAGGCAAGGATCTGATGAAAGCCCAGGACACCTGAGATTGTTTGCTTTTCTATGAAGTCCTCCTGAACAGAAGTGGCCAGAAGTTCCCTTCCCCTGGGACGAGAGGGCAGGGTGATGCCATCTTCCTCCTCCATCACCCCCTCCCTCCCCAGCCTACCAGCACAGCAGAGAGCAAAACAGTATCTCCAGTGGAGGCCGGAGTCCCCTATACTAAACTCTGCCCCCTATCCCTGGCCAGGGCATCTTTACAAGGCAAGTCAGCTTATGAGTCAGCTCAATGGGCTTCACCCTCAGAAGACCAACACAACCCCCCTCCCCACCATGTACCAAGTCTACTGATAAAGAGTGCTCCAGTGACAGCTTCTTGTGGAAATAGGAAAAGGCTTATTTTTCTTTCTTTTTTAAATTTTTACATGTTTACATTTTTTATATTTTTTTCCTTTTTCCTCTATCTTTTTGTTGGTATTAGGTTTATGATTTTTGCTCATTTTTTGGTTTGTTTGTTTCCTTCTCTTATTTTTCAGATCAGGATTATTATTATTTTTTTCTGTTCTTCTTTCTTTTTTTTTTTAATTTTTTATAAACATATATTTATTTTTTCCCCAGGGGTACAGGTCTGTGAATCGCCAGGTTTACACACTTCACAGCACTCACCATAGCACATACCCTCCCCAATGTCCACAACCCCACCCCCCCAACCCCCCTCCCCCCAGCAACCCTCAGTTTGTTTTGTGAGATTAAGAGTCACTTATGGTTTGTCTCCCTCCCAATCCCAACTTGTTTCATTTACTGTTCTCCTACCCCATTAACCCCCCATGTTGCATCTCCTCTCCCTCATATCAGGGAGATCATATGATAGTTGTCTTTCTCTGATTGACTTATTTCGCTAAGCATGATACCCTCTAGTTCCATCCACGTCGTCACAAATGGCAAGATTTCATTTCTTTTGATGGCTGCATAGTATTCCATTGTGTATATATACCACATCTTCTTTATCCATTCATCTGTTGATGGACATCTAGGTTCTTTCCATAGTTTGGCTATTGTAGACATTGCTGCTATAAACATTCGGGTGCACGTGCCCCTTCGGATCACTACGTTTGTATCTTTAGGGTAAATACCCAGCAGTGCAATTGCTGGGTCATAGGGTAGTTCTATTTTCAACATTTTGAGGAACCTCCATGCTGTTTTCCAGAGTGGTTGCACCAGCTTGCATTCCCACCAACAGTGTAGGAGGGTTCCCTTTTCTCCGCATCCTCGCCAGCATCTGTCATTTCCGGACTTGTTAATTTTAGCCATTCTGACTGGTGTGAGGTGGTATCTCATTATGGTTTTGATTTGTATTTCCCTGATGCCGAGTGATATGGAGCACTTTTTCATGTGTCTGTTGGCCATCTGGATGTCTTCTTTGCAGAAGTGTCTATTCATGTCTTCTGCCCATTTCTTGATTGGATTATTTGTTCTTTGGGTGTTGAGTTTGCTAAGTTCTTGATAGATTCTGGACACTAGCCCTTTATCTGATATGTCGTTTGCAAATATCTTCTCCCATTCTGTCAGTTGTCTTTTGGTTTTGTTAACTGTTTCCTTTGCTGTGCAAAAGCTTTTGATCTTGATAAAATCCCAATAGTTCATTTTTGCCCTTGCTTCCTTTGCCTTTGGCGATGTTCCTAGGAAGATGTTGCTGCGGCTGAGGTCAAAGAGGTTGCTGCCTGTGTTCTCCTCAAGGATTTTGATGGATTCCTTTCTCACATTGAGGTCCTTCATCCATTTTGAGTCTATTTTCGTGTGTGGTGTAAGGAAATGATCCAATTTCATTTTTCTGCATGTAGCTATCCAATTTTCCCAACACCATTTATTGAAGAGGCTGTCTTTTTTCCATTGGACATTCTTTCCTACTTTGTTGAAGATTAGTTGACCATAGAGTTGAGGGTCTATTTCTGGGCTCTCTATTCTGTTCCATTGGTCTATGTGTCTGTTTTTGTGCCAGTACCATGCTGTCTTGATGATGACAGCTTTGTAATAGAGCTTGAAGTCCGGAATTGTGATGCCACCAACTTTGGCTTTCTTTTTCAATATTCCTTTGGCTATTCACGGTCTTTTCTGGTTCCATATAAATTTTAGGATTATTTGTTCCATTTCTTTGAAAAATATGGATGGTACTTTGATAGGAATTGCATTAAATGTGTAGATTGCTTTAGGTAGCATAGACATTTTCACAATATTTATTCTTCCAATCCAGGAGCATGGAACATTTTTCCATTTCTTTGTGTCTTCCTCAATTTCTTTCATGAGTACTTTATAGTTTTCTGTGTATAGATTCTTAGTCTCTTTGGTTAGGTTTATTCCCAGGTATCTTATAGTTTTGGGTGCAATTGTAAATGGGATTGACTCCTTAATTTCTCTTTCTTCTGTCTTGTTGTTGGTGTAGAGAAATGCAACTGATTTCTGTGCATTGATTTTATATCCTGAAACTTTACTGAATTCCTGTACAAGTTCTAGCAGTTTTGGAGTGGAGTCTTATGGGTTTTCCACATAGAGTATCATATCATCTGCGAAGAGTGATAGTTTGACTTCTTCCTTGCTGATTTGGATGCCTTTAATTTCTTTTTGTTGTCTGATTGCTGAGGCTAGGACTTCTAGTACTATGTTGAATAGCAGTGGTGATAACGGACATCCCTGCCGTGTTCCTGACCTTAGCGGAAAACCTTTCAGTTTTTCTCCATTGAGAATGATATTTGTGATGGGTTTTTCATAGATGGCTTTGATAATATTGAGGTATGTGCCCTCTATCCCTACACTTTGAAGAGTTTTGATCAGGAAGGGATGCTGTACTTTGTCAAATGCTTTTTCAGCATCTATGGAGAGTATCATATGGTTCCTGTTCTTTCTTTTATTAATGTGTTTTATCACATTGATTGATTTGCGGATGTTGAACCAACCTTGCAGCCCTGGAATAAATCCCACTTGGTCGTGGTGAATAATCCTTTTAATGTACTGTTGAATCCTATTGGCTAGTATTTTGGTGAGAATTTTCGCATCTGTGTTCATCAAGGATATTGGTCTGTAGTTCTCTTTTTTGATGGGATCCTTTTCTGGTTTGGGGATCAAGGTGATGCTGGCCTCATAAAATGAGTTTGGAAGTTTTCCTTCCATTTCTATTTTTTGGAACAGTCTCAGGAGAATAGGAATTAGTTCTTCTTTAAATGTTTGGTAGAATTCCCCTGGGAAGCCATCTGGCCCTGGGCTTTTGTTTGTTTGGAGATTTTTGATGACTGTTTCAATCTCCTTACTGGTTATGGGTCTGTTCAGGCTTTCTATTTCTTCCTGGTTCAGTTGTGGTAGTTTATATGTCTCTAGGAATGCATCCATTTCTTCCAGATTGTCAAATTTGTTGGCATAGAGTTGCTCATAATATGTTCTTATAATTGTCTGTATTTCTTTGATGTTAGTTGTGATCTCTCCTCTTTCATTCATGATTTTATTTATTTGGGTCCTTTCTCTTTTCTTTTTGATAAGTCTGGCCAGGGGTTTATCAATCTTATTAATTCTTTCAAAGAACCAGCTCCTAGTTTCATTGATTTGTTCTATTGTTTTTTTGGTTTCTATTTCATTGATTTCTGCTCTGATCTTTATGATTTCTCTTCTCCTGCTGGGTTTAGGGTTTCTTTCTTGTTCTTTCTCCAGCTCCTTTAGGTGTAGGGTTAGGTTGTGTACCTGAGACCTTTCTTGTTTCTTGAGAAAGGCTTGTACTGCTATATATTTTCCTCTCAGGACTGCCTTTGTTGTGTCCCACAGATTTTGAACTGTTGTATTTTCATTATCATTTGTTTCCATGAATTTTTTCAATTCTTCTTTAATTTCCTGGTTGACCCATTCATTCTTTAGAAGGATGCTGTTTAGTCGCCATGTATTTGGGTTCTTTCCAAATTTCCTCTTGTGATTGAGTTCTAGCTTCAGGGCATTGTGGTCTGAAAATATGCAGGGAATGATCCCAATCTTTTGATACCGGTTGAGACCTGATTTAGAACCAAGGATGTGATCTATTCTGGAGAATGTTCCATGTGCACTAGAGAAGAATGTGTATTCTGTTGCTTTGGGATGAAATGTTCTGAATATATCTGTGATATCCATCTGGTCCAGTGTGTCATTTAAGGCCTTTATTTCCTTGTTGATCTTTTGCTTGGATGATCTGTCCATTTCAATGAGGGGAGTGTTAAAGTCCCCTACTATTATTGTATGATTGTCGATGTGTTTCTTTGATTTTGTTATTAATTGGTTTATATAGTTGGCTGCTCCCACGTTAGGGGCATAGATATTTAAAATTGTTAGATCTTCTTGTTGGACAGATCCTTTGAGTATGATATAGTGTCCTTCTTCATCTCTTATTATAGTCTTTGGTTTAAAATCTAATTGATCTGATATAAGGATTGCCACTCCTGCTTTCTTCTGATGTCCATTAGCATGGTAAATTCTTTTCCACCCCCTCACTTTAAATCTGGAGGTGTCTACGGGTTTAAAATGAGTTTCTTGTAGGCAACATATAGATGGGTTTTGTTTTTTTATCCATTCTGATACCCTGTGTCTTTTGATTGGGGCATTTAGCCCATTAACATTCAGGGTAACTATTGAGAGATATGAATTTAGTGCCATTGTATTGCCTGTAAGGTGACTGCTATTGTATATTGTTTCTGTTCCTTTCTGATCTACTACTTTTAGGGTCTCTCTTTGCTTAGAGGACCCCTTTCAATATTTCCTGTAGAGCTGGTTTGGTGTTTGCAAATTCTTTCAGTTTTTGTTTGTCCTGGAAGCTTTTAATCTCTCCTTCTATTTTCAATGATAGCCTAGCTGGATATAGTATTCTTGGCTGCATGTTTTTCTCATTTAGTACTCTGAATATATCATGCCAGCTCTTTCTGGCCTGCCAGGTCTCTGTGGATAAGTCTGCTGCCAATCTAATATTTTTACCATTGTATGTTACAGACTTCTTCTCCCGGGCTGCTTTCAGGATTTTCTCTTTGTCACTAAGACTTGTAAATTTTACTATTAGGTGACGGGGTGTGGACCTATTCTTACTGATTTTGAGTGGGGTTCTCTGAACCTCCTGGATTTTGATGCTTGTTCCCTTTGCCATATTGGGGAAATTCTCTCCAATATACCTTCTGCTCCCCTCTCTCTTTCTTCTTCTTCTGGAATCCCAATTATTCTAATGTTGTTTCGTCTTATGGTGTCACTTATCTCTCGAATTCTGCCCTCGTGGTCCAGTAGCTGTTTGTCCCTCTTTTGCTCAGCTTCTTTATTCTCTGTCATTTGGTCTTCTATATCGCTAATTCTTTCTTCTGCCTCATTTATCCTAGCAGTGAGAGCCTCCATTTCTGATTGCACCTCATTAATAGCTTTTTTGATTTCAACTTGATTAGATTTTAGTTCTTTTATTTCTCCAGAAAGGGCTTTTATATCTCCCGAGAGGGTTTCTCTAATATCTTCCATGCCTTTTTCGAGAACAGCTAGAACCTTGAGAATCGTCATTCTGAACTCTAGATCTGACATATTACCAATGTCTGTATTGATTAGGTCCCTAGCCTTTGGTACTGCCTCTTGTTCTTTTTTTTTGTGGTGAATTTTTCCGCCTTGTCATTTTGTCCAGATAAGAGTATATGAAGGAGTAAATAAAATACTGAAAGGGGGGGCGCCTGGGTGGCTCAGTGAGTTGAGCCGCTGCCTTCGGCTCAGGTCATGATCTCGGAGTCCTGGGATCGAGCCCCGCGTCGGGCTCTCTGCTCAGCAGGGAGCCTGCTTCCTCCTCTCTCTCTGCCTGCCTCTCTGCCTGCTTGTGATCTCTCTGTCAAATAAATAAATAAAATCTTATAAAAAAAAAAATACTGAAAGGGTGGCAACAACCCCAGGAAAATATGCTTTAGCCAAATCAAAAGAGATCCCAAATCTTGAGGGGGCGGGGGAAGGGGATAAAAAGAGGTTCAGAAAGAAAAAAAAAAAAAAAGAAAAAAAGAAAAAAGAAACAAATAAAAAAGAAAACTAATAATGAAAAAAATATAAAAAGGAAAAATATATATATATATTAGATAAACTAGTTAAAAAACTTAAAAAAAGAAAAGGGTAAAAGTTAAAAAAATTAAGCAGAAGAAGAGAAAAAAAAATTGAAAAAGAAAAAAAAATTAACTGCAAGAGTAAAGAATCATGGGGAGAAAGCCATGAGTTCCATGCTTTGCTTTCTCCTCCTCTGGAATTCCGCGGCTCTCCTTGGTATTGAAACTGCACTCCTCGTAAGTGAACTTGGTCCTGGCTGGGTTTCTTGTTGATCTTCTGGGGGAGGGGCCTGTTGTAGTGATTCTCAAGCGTCTTTGCCCCAGGCGGAGTTGCACCGCCCTTACCAGGGGCAGGGCTGAGTAATCCACTCGGGTTTGCTTTCGGGAGCTTTTGTTCCCTGAGCGCTTTCCGTAGAGCCCGGAGGACGGGAATGAAGATGGCGGCCGCCCAGTCTCTGGCCCCGAGGAGCCGAGAGCTCGGGGCCCCACTCCTCAGTGCGCCCTCAGAGAACAGCGCCCAATTACTCCCGTCACCCTGCCTCCGGCCGCGCTCCGAGCCAACCGAGCCTGCGACCGGCTCAAGGTAAGCCCGAGCTTAGAGCTCACTCCTCGGCTCCGTCTCTGTAGCCGGCTTCCCCGTTCTAATACCTGCAAGCTCTGCGACACTCAGACACCCCGATCCTTCTGTGACCCTGCGGGACCTGAGGCCACACTGGCCCCGCATGGGCTTCACCCCAGTTAAGCCTCTGGAGCGATGTCCCTCAGCGGAACAGACTTTTAAAAGTCCCGATTTTGTGCTCTGTTGCTCCGATGCTTGCCGGGAGCCGGCCCCTCCCCCCGCGGTCTATCTTCCCGTCGCTTTGGATTCACTTCTCCGCCAGTCCTACCTTTCAGAAAGTGGTTGATTTTCTGTTTCTAGAATTGCTGTTCTTCTTCTCTTCGGTCTCCTGTTGGATTTGTAGGTGTTTGCAATCTTTAGATAAGCTGTCTAGCTGATCTCCCGCTACCTGAAGTAGTCTCAGCTGCTACTTCTCCGCCATCTTGCTCCATTCCTCAGATAATCTGTTCTTCTTTCTTTATTCTTTTTTCCTTCTTTCTTTCTTATTCTTTGGAATAGGTTTATAGTTTTTTGTTTGGTTGGTTGCATTCTTGTTCTTTTTCCTTCTCTTTTGCCTTGGACCTGTTCCCTCCCTCCCCCCCCGCCCCCGCCTTTTACTTTTCTAGGCTTATCTTAACAAAAAAATCAAAGCACACCTAGTTAAAGGTCCAAACATTCCCTTCCACAAGCAAGGAAGAACTCTATAGAGGATGGACCAGTGGAAAAGAGCAGCTAAAACACAATAGCAGAATATATACAGCATATACCAGAAGCATTCCTGAAGTTTTTGTTGTTGCTGCTGTTGTTTTTTTTTTTTTCTCTCTCTCTCTTACTTTCTTTTCTAGAAAAAAATGACAAAACTAAGAAATTCACCCCAAAAGAAAGAACAAGAGGTAGTTCTCCCCGCCAGGGATTTAATCAATACATATAAAAGTAGAATGTCTGAACTAGAATTTAAAGCAAGTATAAAGATACTATCTTGGCTTGAATAAAGTAGAGAAGACACTAGAGAGTCACTTACTGTAGAGATAAAAGAGATAAAATCTGGTCAGGCCAAAATTAAAAATGCTTTAACCAAGATGGAGTCCTAAGTGATGCCATAAAAATGAGGATGAATGAAACAGAAGAATGAATCAGTGATATAGAAGATAATATGGAAAATAATGAAGCTGAAAAGAAGAGGGAAAGAAAAGTATTAGATCATGAAGGTGGACTTAGGGAACTCAGCAATTCTATAAGGTAAAGTAATATGCATATTATAGGAGTCCAAGAAGAAGAAGAGCAGGAAAGGGGGCCAGAAGGTTTATTTGAACAAATTATACATGAGAACTTCCCTAATCTGAAGATGGAAACAGGCATTCAAGTTCAAGAGTCACAGAGAACTCCTCTCAAAATAAAAAGAAAAAACAGATCAACACCACAACATATTAGAGTGACACTTGCAAATTACAAAGATAAAGAGGATATCCTGAAAGCAGATCAAGACAAGAAGTCCTTAACCTGCAAGAGTAGACACATAAAGCTGGCAGCAGACTTGTCCACAGGCAGGTCAGAAAGGACCAGCATAATATATTCAACATGCTAAATGGGAAAAATACACAGCCAAGGATATTTTAACCAGCAAGGCTCTCATTCAGAATAGGAGAGATCAAGAGTTTCTAACATAAACAAAACTAAAGGAATTCATGAACACTAAACCAGCCCTGCAAGAAATAGTAAAGGAGACCCTTTGAGAGAAAAGAAAGTCTAAAAGTAACAAAGACCAGAAAGGAACAAAGACAATCTACAGGAACAGTGACTTTACAGGTAATACAATGGCACTAAATTCCTATCTTTCAACAATTACTCTGAATGAGATTAGACTCAGTGCTCTCATAAAAAGACACTGGGTATCAGAATGGATTAAAAACAACAACAAGACCCATCAATATGCTGCTTACAAGACTCACTTTAGGTGGGAGGAGCAAGATGGTGGGGGAGTGGGAGACCTAAATTTCATCTGGTCCCAGGAATTCAGGTAGATAGTTATCAAACCATTCTGAACACCTACAAACTCAACAGGGGGTTGAAAAAAAGAAGAGCGGCAACTCTATGAGCAGAAACGTGACCACTTTCTGGAAAGTAGGACATGCAGAGTAGTGAATCTGAGGTGATATATGGGAAGACAGTTGGGGTGGGGGGCGGGTAGGGAGCCTCCATTAGCCAACTACTGGCAAGTGATAGAGCAGCAAATCATAAAATCAGAACTTTTAGAAGTCTGCTCTGTGGAGAGATGTCACTCCAGTGGCTAAGTGGGCAGTGAAACCCTTGCTGTAACAGTGTGGTCTCAGGACCCTCAGTGTCACAGAAAGACCAAGGGTGCCTGAGGGTAGCAGAGCTCCCAGGTATTGGGACAGGGAAGTGGGCTGCAAAGAGTGAGCCAAAAAGTGGGCTCTCAGCTTCGGGTTGCTACAAACTGTGATCCACAGCATAGCTGGGCCATTATTCTTTGAGCATGGACCCAAAAAGTGACAGGTCCGGGAGGACTCTCCTTCCTCCCCGGGGAGAAGCAGTACGGGAGTACACCACAGGGATGTGCTGGGTTTGGAAACTCCAAATGGGTTCATGCACGAGATAGAAATGCTCGGTCAAAGGCCAGGTGAGCATGGAGTGCAGCCAGAGACCAGGGAGACAGGAGTGATTGGCTGCTTTTCTCTGAGGGCTCAATGAAGGCGGGGGGCCCTGAGCTCTTGGCCTCTCTGGGTCTGGCTGCCATTTTCATTCTCATCCTCCAAAGCTGTATGGAAAGCTTTCAGGGAATAAAAACAACCAAGAGCAAAGCTGAGAAGATTACTTAGCCTGCCTCCTGGCAAGGGTGGTGCAATTCCACCTCCGGCAAAGATATTTGAGAATCACTGCAATAGGTCCCTCCCCCAGAAGATCATAAAGAACATCTTCCCAAGACCAAGTTTATTCATCAGTGAGAAGTGCAAAACACCAGTGCTAGGGGAATACAACAGATAGAATTAATAGAATTCATGGCTTTTCTCCCATGATTCTTTAGTCTTTCAAAGTTAATTTTTAAAATTTTCCTTATTTTTTTCTTTTTCTATTTTTTCTTTTTTTAAACTTTTTTCTTAAAGATTTTATTCAATTTGACAGAAATATCACAAGTAGGCAGAGAGGCAGGCAGAAAGAGAGATGGGGAAGCAGGCTCCCCGCTGAGCAGAGAGCCCAATGTAGGGGTTGATCCCATGACCCTGAGATCAGGACCTGAGCCGAAGGCAAAGGTTCAACCCTCTGAGCCACCCAGCCTCCCCTCTATTTTTTTCTTCTTTCCTACTTTAACCAACATCTTATCAATTTCTTTTTTAAAATCTATTTTAATTTTCATTTTTACAGTCATATTCTATCCCTGCAATGTATTTAACCTTATTTTTTGTGTATATATAAGGTTTTCTTACTTTAAAATTTTGGGATACAGTTTCTTCTAACTGACCAAAATATACCCTAAATCTGGTATATGGCTTTGCTCTAGTCTCCAGCCTGATCACATTCCCTCCATTTAAAAAAAAATTTTTTTTCTTTCTTTTTTCAACCAACTAATCAATTCCTTTTTTAAAATCTTTTTTAATTTTCATCCTTACATTCATATTCCATCCCTTCATTGTATTAACCCTTATTTTTGTATATATATGTTTTTCTTTCTTTAAGATTTTGGGAGGCAGTTTCTTCTGACACACCAAAATACACCCAAAATCTAGTATGTGGCTCTGTTCTATTCATCGGCCTGATCATATTCATTTATTCTTCTCTGGACAAAATGACAAAACAGGAAAACTCACCTCAAAAAAACCAAGAGCCAGTACCAACTGCCAGGGACCTAAGCAATATGGACATTAGTAAGATGTCAGAACTAGAATTCAGAATGATGATTATAAAGATACTAGCAGGGCCTGAAAAAAGCATACAAGATACTAAATAATGCTTTCTGGAGAAATAAAATAACTCCAATGAAGTCAAAACCAAAAAGGCTATTAATGAGGTGCAATCAAAAAAGGAGATTCTAACTGCTAGGATAAATGAGGCAAAAGAGAAAATTAATGATACAGAAGACCAAATGATGCAGAATTGAGAAAAAGAGAGATAAACAACTACTGGATCATGAGGGGAGAATTCAAGAGATAAATGAGAACATAAGACAAAACAATGTGAGAATAATTGGGATCTCAGAAGAGAGGGGGTGGGGGAGAAGGAACACTGGAGCAAATTATTGTGGAGAAATTCCCTAAACTAGCAAAGGAAACAGGCATCAAAATCCAGGAGGCACAGAGAACTCCCCTCAAAATCAATAAAAATAGACCAATACCCCATCATCTAATACTAAAACTTACAAGTCTCACAGATAAAGAGAAAACCCTGAAAGCAGTTTAGGACAAGAGGTGTGTAACCTACAATGGTAGAAATTTAGATTGGCAGCAGACCTATCCACAGAGACCTGGCAGGCCAGAAAGGACTGGCGTGATACACTAAACAAAAAAATTATGCAACCAAGAATACTCTATCCAGCTAGGCTGTCACTGAAAATAAAAGGAGAGATAAAAAGCTTCCAGGACAAACAGAAACTAAAAGAATTTGCAAAACCAGCCCTACAGGAAATATTGAAAGGGGTCCTTTAAGCAAAGAGAGAGCCTAAAAGGAACAGACCAGAAAGGAACAGAGACAATATACAGTAACAGTCACCTTACAGGCAATATAATGGCACTAAATTAATATCTTTCGATAGTTAACCTGAATGTAAATGGGCTAAATGCCCCAATCAAAAGACAGAGGGTATCAGAATGGATAAAAAAAACCCCAAAAAACAAAAAACAAGACCAATCAATATGCTGTCTGCAAGAGACTCATTTTATTTTATTTTTAAGATTTTATTTATTTATTTGACAGAGATCACAAGTAGGCAGAAAGGCAGGCAGAGAGAGGAGGAAGCAGGGTCCCCACTGAGCAGAGAGCCTGATGTGGGGCTCGATCCCAGGACCCTGATATCATGACCTGAGCTGAAGGCAGAGGCTTTAACCCACTGAGCCACCCAGGTGCCCCAAGAGACTCATTTTAGACCCAAACACACCTTAGGATTTAATGTGAAGGGGTGGAAAATCATTGACCATGCTAATAGACATCAAAAGAAAGCTGGGGTGGCAATCCTTATAACAAACAAATTAGATTTTAAGCCAAAGAGTATAATAAGAAATGAGGAAGGATACTATATGATATTTAAAGGGTCTGTCCACAAGATCTAACAGTTTTAAATATCTATGTCCTAACATGGGAGTAGCCAATTATATAAGCCAATTAATAACAAAACCAAAGAAACACATTGACAGTAATACAGTAATAGTAAGGGACTTTAACACCCCCCTCACTGAAATGGACAGATCGTCTAAGCAAAAGATCAACAAAGAAATAAAGGCTTTAAATGACACACTGGACCAGATGGACTTGACAGATAGAACATTCCATGCCAAAGCAACAGAATACACATTCTTCTCAGTGCACATGGAACATTCTCCAGAATATATCACATCCTGAGTTACAAATCAGGTCTCCGCCAGTACCAAAAGACTGGGATCATTCCCTGCATATTTTTAGACAACAATGGTTTGAAACTTGAACTCAATCAGAAGAGAAGTTGGAAAGAACTCAAATACATGGAAGCTAAAGAGCATCCTACTAAAGAACGAACAGGTCAACCAGGGAATTAAAGAAGAATTGATAAAATTCATAGAAAGAAATGAAAATGAAAACACAACTGTTTAAAATCTTTGGGATGCAGCAAAGTGGTCCTAAGAGGAAAATGTATAGCATTAGAAGCCTTCCTCAAGAAAGAAAAAAGGTCTCAAACACACAACCTAACCCTACACCTAAAGGAGCTGGAGAAAGGACAGCAAATAAAGCCCAAACCCAGCAGGAGAAGAGAAATAATGAAGTTCAGAGCAGAAATCAGTGAAATGGAAAAGAAAATAACAGTAGAACAGATCAATGAAACTAGGAGCTGGTTCTTTGAAAGAATTAATAAGATTGATAAACCCCAGCCAGACTTATCCAAAAGAAAAGCGAAAGGACCCAAATAAATAAAATCATGAATGAAAGAGGAGAGATCACAACCAACACCAAAGAAATACAAACAATTATAAGAACATATTGTGAGCAACTATATGCCAGCAAATTAGATAATCTGGAAGAAATGGATACATTCCTAGAGACATATAAACTACCAAAACTGAACCAGTGAGGAAAAGAAAACCTGAACAGACCCATAATTAGCAAGGAGATGGAAGCAGTCATCAAAAATCTCTCAAAAAACAAGAGCCCAGGGCCAGACGGCTTCTGAGGGGAGTTTTACCAAACATTAAAAGAATAACTAATACCTATTCTCCTGAAACTGTTCCAAAAAATAGAAATGGAAGGAAAACTTCTAAGCTCATTTTGTGAGGGCAGCATTATCTTGCTCCCAAAACCAGACAAAGACCCTGTCGAAAAGAATTACAGACCCATACCCCTAATGAACACAGATGCAAAAATTCTCACCAAAATACTAGCTAACAGGATCCAACAGTACATTAAAAGTCTTATTCATCACGACCAAATGGGATTTATTCCTAGGCTGCAAGGTGGGTTCAACATCCACAAATTGATCAATAGAATACATTAGTAAAAGAAAGAACAAGAACCATATGATACTCTTGATGGATGCTGGAAAAGCATTTGACAAAGTACAGCACCCTTTCTTGATCAAAACTCTTCATAATGTAGGGATAGAGGATACATACCTCAATATCATCAAAGCCATCTATGGAAAAACCCACAGCAAATATCATTCTCAATGGGGAAAAACTGAGAAAATTTCCCCTAAGGTCAGGAACACACCAGGGATGTTCACTACCACCACTGCTAGTCAACATAGTACTAGAAGTCCTAGCCTCAGCAATTAGACAACAAAAATTAATAAGTCATACGAATTGGCAAAGAAGAAGTCAAACTCTCACTCTCTGCAAATGATATGATACTTTATGTAGAAAACCCAAAAAGACTCCACCCCAAAACTGCTAGAACTCATACAGGAATTCAATAAAGTGTCAGGATATAAAATCAATGCACAGAAATTAGTTGCATTTCTATACATCAACAACAAGACAGAAGAAAGAGAAATTAAGGAGTCAGCTCCATTTACAATGACATCCAAAACCATAAGATATCTAGGAATATAACTAAACAAAGAGGTAAAGAATCTGTACTCAAGAAAACTAAAGAGGGGACGCCTGGGTGGCTCAGTTGGTTAAGCGGCTGCCTTCGGCTCAGATCATGATCCCGGTGTCCTGGGATTGAGTCCCACATCGGGCTCCTTGCTCAGCAAGGAGCCTGCTTCTCCCTCTGCCTCTGCCTGCCATTCTGTCTGCCTGTGATCACTCTCTCTCTCTCTCTGAAAAATAAATAAAATCTTTAAAAAAAAAAAACTATAGAATACTCATGAAAGAAATTGAGGAAGACACAAGGAAATGGAAAAATGTTCCATGCTCCTGGATTGGAAGAACAAATATTGTGAAAATGTCTATGCTGCATAGAGCAATCTGCACATTTAATGTAATCTCTATCAAAATGCCAGGAACTTTCTTCAAAAAATGGAACAAATAATCCTAAAATTTGTATGGAACCAGAAAAGACCCCAAATAGCCATAACAATGTTGAAAAAGAAAACCAAAGCTGGTGGCATCACAATTCCAGACTTCAAGCTCTATTACAAAGCTGTCATCATCAAGACAATCTGGTACTGGCACAAAAAACAGACATAGATCAAGGGAACAGAACAGAGAACCCATAAATGGACTCTCAACTCTATGGCCAACTAATCTTCAACAAAGCAGGTAAGAATGCCCAATGGAAAAAAGACAGTCTCTTCAACAAATGGTGTTGGGAAAATTGGACAGCCACATGTAGAAGAATGAAACTGGACCATTTCCTTACACCACGCACAAAAATACTCAAAATGGATGAAAGACCTCAATGTGACACAGGAATCCATCAAAACCCTAGAAGAGAACACAGGCAGCAACTTTTGTGACCTTGGCTGCAGCAACTTCTTCCTAGAAACATCACCAAAAGCAAGGTCAAAAATGAACTCTTGAGACTTCATCAAGATCAAAAGCTTTTGCACAGCAAGGATAATGGTCACCAAAACCAACGGAAACAGACAAAACCATGTTTGCAAATGACATATCAGATAAAGGGCTAGTATCCAAAATCTATTAAGAACTTATTAAACTCAACACTCAAAGAACAAATAATCCAATCAAGAAATGGGCAGAAGACATGAACAGACACTTCTGCAAAGATATCCAAATGGCCAAGAGACACATGAAAAAGTGCTCCACATCACTTGGCATCAGGGAAATACAAATCAAAACCACAATGAGATGCCACCTCACACCAGTCAGAATGGTTAACATTAACAAGTCAGGAAACAACAGGTGTTGGCGAGGATGCTGAGAAAGGTGAACCCTCCTACACTGTTGGTGGGATGCAAGCTGGTGCAGCCACTCTGGAAAACAGGATGGAGTTTGCTCAAAAAGTTGAAAATAGAGCTACCCTATGACCCAGCAATTGGACTAGGGGGTATTTACCCTAAAGATACAAATGTAGTGATCTGAAGGGGCACATGCATCCCAATGTTTATAGCAGCAATGTCCACAAAAGCCAAACTATGGAAGGAGCCTAGATGTCCATCAACAAATGAATGGATAAAGAAGATGTGGTATTATAAAATGGAATATTATGCAGCCATCAAAAAACCCCAAATCTTGCCATTTGTTATGATGTGAATGGAACTAGAGGGTATTATGCTAAACAAAATAAGTCTATCAGAGAAATAAAATTATCATATGATCTCACTGATTTGAGGAATTTGAGGAAGACAGAAAATCATAGGGAAAGGAGAGAAAAATGAAACAAGACAAAACCAGAGAGGGAGACAAACCATAAGAGATAAGTCTCACAAAACAAACTGAGGGTTGCTGAAGTGGAGGGGAGGGATGGGTGATGGGCATTGGGGAGGGTATATGCTATATGCTATGGTGAGTGAATTGTGTAACACTGATGAATCACAGACCTGTACCCATGAAACAAATAATACATTATATGTTAATAAAAATAAATAAAATGTCAAGTCTATGGCTTTTAGCCATTTGTTCCAAAAAAGAGAGAGACTCACTTTAGATTCAAAAACTCCTTCAATTTGAAAGTGATGGGGTGGAGAACCATTTACCAAGCTAATGGATATCAAAAGAAACCTGCAGTAGTCATCCTTATATCAGACAAACTGCATCTTACCAAAGACTGTAATAAGAGATGAAGAAGGACACTATATCATAATAAAGGAGTCTATCCAACAAGATCTAATAATTATAAACATTTATACCCCTAACTTGGGATCAGTCAAATATATAAATCGGTAACAAACTTATAGAAACTCAATTGATAATAATACAACAATAGTAGGTGTGCTCGCTTCGGCAGCACATATACTAAAAAAAACAATAGTAGGGGATTTTAACACCCCAATCACAGCAATGGACAGATCATTTAAGCAGAAGATCAACAAGGAAACAAGGGCTTTGAATGACACACTGCACCAGAATGACTTAAATGATACTTTCAGAACATTTCATTCTAAATCAGCAGAATACACATTCTTTCCAGATGCACACGGAACATTCTCCAGAATAGATCACATATTGGGTCAAAAACAGGACTCAATGGGTACAAAAAGACTGAAATAATACCATATATATTTTCAGACCACAGTGCTATAAAACTTGAAATCAACCACAAGAAAAAATGTGAAAGGACCACAAATACATGGAGGTTAAAGAACATCCATTTAAAAAAATACATGGACACAAATGAAAATGAAAACATTACAGTTAAAAACTTTTGAAATGGAGCAAAGGTGACCCAGAGTGAAGTATATAGCAATACAGACCTTCCTCAAGAAGCAAGAAAAGTCTCAAAAATACAATGTAACCGGGGCGCTTGGGTGGCTCAGAGGGTTAATGCCTCTGCCTGCAGCTCAGGTCATGATCCCAAGGTCCTGGGATCGAGCCCCGCGTCAGGCTCTCCACTCCATGGGGAGCCTGCTTCCCTCTCTCTCTGCCTGCCTCTCTGCCTACTTGTGCTCTATCAAATAAATAAATAAAATCTTTAAAAAAAAATACAATGTAACCTTTACCTAAAGGAACTGAAAAAAAAAAAAAAAGAGTAGCAAATAAAGCCTAAATCCAGCAGGAGAATGGAACTAATAAAGATCATAGCAGAAATCAATGACATAGATATAAAAGAAACCAGAGCATATCGATGAAACTAGGAGTTGGTTCTTTTGAAGAATTCACAAGATTGATAAACCCCTAGCCAGATTTCTCAAAAAAGAAAAGAGAAAGGACCCAAATTAATAAGATCATGAATGAAAGAGGAGAGATCACAACCAACATCACGGAAATACAATTATAAGAACATACTTGGAACAATTATATATCAAAAAGAGGGCAATCTGGAAGAAACAGCTAAATTCCTAGAATCATAAAAACTACCAAAACAGAAACAGGAAGAAATAGAAAACCAGAACAGACCCACAACCAGCAAGGATACCGAAGTAGTAATCAAAAATCCCCCAACATTGGGGCACCTGGGTGGCTCAGTGGGTTGAAGCCTCTGCCTTCGGCTCAGGTCATGATCCCAGGGTCCTGGGATCGAGCCCCACATCGGGCTATCTGCTCAGCAGGGAGCCTGCTTCCTCCTCTCTCTGTCTCTGTCTGCCTCTCTGCCTGCTTGCGATCTCTGCCTGTCAAATAAATAAATAAAATCTAAAAAAAAAAAATCTCCCAACACTATGGAAAGAGCCCAGGTGTGTATCAACAGATGAATGGATAAAGAAGATGTGAGATATATAGAGAATAGAATACTACTCACTACAATAGACTACTACAACTTCAAAAAGAACAAAATCTTGTCCTTTGCAATAATATGGATGGAACTAGGGTGTATTATGCTAAGTGAAATAAGTCAGAGAAAGTAAAACACCATATGATTTCACTCATATGTGTAATTCAAGAAACAAAACTGATGAACATAGGGGAAGGGAAGGAAAGATAAGATGGAAACAGGGAAGGTGGCAAACTATAAGAGACTCAACTATAGGAAACTGAGGGTTGCTGGAGAGGATGTGGTGGTAGGAAGGATAACTGGTGATGGGCATTAAGGAGGGCACTTGATGGAATGAGTACTGGGTGTTATATGTAACTGATGAATCTCTAAATTCTGTCTCTAAAGCTAGCAACAGACTATATGTTAACTAAGCTGAATTTAAATAAAAAATAAAAAAAGAAGAAATTCAGCATGCCAGCATTAAAAAAAAAAAAAACAACACAACAAACTCCCAACAAACAAGAGTCCAAGGCCAGATGACTTCCCAGGGGAATTCTACCAAATTTTAAGAATATCTATACTTCTGAAACTATTCCAAAAAAACAGAAATGGCGGGAAAACTTCTAAAGTTGTTCTATGAGGCCAGTGTTACCCTGATCCCAAAATTAGAAAAAGACTCCACTAAAAAAGAGAACTACAGCTAATATCCCTGATGAACATGGATGCAAAAATTCTCACCAAGAAACTAGCTAATAGGATCCAACAGTATATTAAAAGGATTATTCACCATTACCAAGTGGGATTTATGCCTGAGCTGCAAGGTGGTTCAAGATTTGCAAATCAATCAACATGATACACCACATTAATAAAAGGAAAGGATAAGAAATATATGATCCTCTCAACTGATGCAGAAAAGGAATTTGACAAAATACAGCATCCTTTCTTGATTAAAAACCCTCCACAATGTAGGAATAGAGGGAACATATCTCAACATCAGAAAAGCTATATATGAAAGAACCAAAGTGAATATCACCCTCAACAAAGAAAAACTGAGAGCTTCCCCGCTAAGGTCAGGAACGTGGCAGGGATGTCCACTCTTACCACTGCTGTTTAACATAGTACTAGAAGACCTAGCCTCAGTAATCAGACAACAACAACAACAAAAAAATAAAAGACATCCAAATCAGCAAAAAAGTAGTCAAACTTTCACTCTTCACAAATGACATGATATTCTATGTAGAAAACACAAAGACTCCAGCAGAAAATTGATAGAATTGATATAGGAATTCAAGAATTCCTATTGCAATTATGTCAGCATGACATAAAATCAATGCACAGAAGTCTGTTGCACTTCTATATATTAAAAATGAAACAGCAAAAAGAGAAATCAAGGAATCAATCTTGTTTACAATTACACCAAAAACCATAAGATACCTCAGAATAAACCTAACCCAACATGTAAAAGATCTGTACTCTGAAAACTATAAAACATTTACGAAAGAAATTGAGGGAGACACAAAAAATGGAAAAATACTGGAAGAAAAAATATTGTTAAAATGTCTATGCTACCCAAAGCAATCTACACATTCAATGCAATCCCTATAAAAATACCGCCAGCATCTTTCACAGAGCTGTAACAATTCCAAAATTTGTATGGAACCAGAAAAGACCACAAATAATATTGATAAAGAAAACCAAATGAATAATGTTGCCCACAAATATATCAAATATAAATAATTTAAAAATGTAGACCACAAATAATGTTGATAAAGAATACCAAAGATGGAAGCATCACAATTCCAGACTTCGAAGCTGTAATCAAGACCTTATGGTACTGGCACCAAAACAGACACACAGATCAATGGAACAGAATAGAAAACCCAGAAATGGACACTTAACTCTACGGCCAGCTAATCTTTAACAAAGCAGGAAAGAATATCCAATAGTAAAAAGACTGTCTCTTCAACAAATAGTGTAAGAGAATTGGACAGCCACATGTAAAAGAATGAAACTGGACCATTTTCTTACACCACACACAAAAATACACTCAAAATGGATGAAAGACCTAAATGTAAAACAGGAATCTATCAGAACCCTAGAGGAGAACACAGGCAGCAACGTCTTTGACCTAGGCTGCAGCACTTCTTGCTAGATAAGTCTCCAGAGGCAAGGGAAACAAAAGTAAAAATGAACTATTAGGACTTCATCAAGATAAAAAGCTTTTACACAGAAAAGGAAACAGTCAACAAAACTAAAAGGCAACCTACAGAATGAGAGAAGATATTTGCAAATGATGTTATGGATAAAGGGCTAGTATCCAAGATCTATAAAGAACTTGTCAAACTCAACAATCAAAGACAAATAATCCAATCAAGAAATGGGCAAAAGACAAGAACAGACATTTCTCCAAAGAAGACATAAAAATGACCAACAGACACATGAAAAATTGATCAATATCACTCGGTATCAGGAAAATACAAATCAAAACCATAATGAGATACCACCTCATACTGGTCAGGTGGCCAAAATAAACAACTCAGGAAATAACAGATAATGGTGAGGGATGGGGAACCCTCTTATACTGTTGGTAGAAATGCAAACTAATGCAGCCACTCTGGAAAACAGTATGGAGGTCCCTCAAAAATTTAAAAATAAAACTACCCTATAACCCAGAAATTGCACTTCTAGCTATTTATCCAAAGGATACAAAAATAGTTACTGAAGAGGCATATGCACCCCGATGTTTATAGCATCAATGTCTACAATAGCTGACCTATGGAGAGCCCAGATGTCTACCAACAGATGAATGGATGAACAAGATGTATTTGTATAGACTTTTGTTGTCACTTGTCTTACATAAACACATAGAAGTGGGATTCCTGGCTTATATGTTAAGCATATGTTTACTTTTATAAGAAATTATCAAACTTTTCCAAAGTTGCTATTTGGAAACTGTCAAGCTTTTCCAATATGAGCATTGGTACTCCCATTGACAACATACAATGGAATATTACTCAGCCATCAAAAAGAATGAAATCATGTCAATCTCAATGACATGGATGGAACTACAGGGTATTTCTGCTAAGTGAAATAAGTCAGTCAGAGAAAGACAAATACCATATGATTTCACTCATATGTGGAATTTAAGAAACCAAACAGAGGAACATAGGGAAAGGGAAGGAAAAATAAAGTAAGATAAAAGCAGAGAGGAAGGCAAACCATAAGAGATTCTTAACTATAAGAAACTAATGGAGGGTTGCTGGAGGAGAGGTGGGTGGGGAAGGGAGTAGTTGGGTGACAGGCATTAAGGGAGGCACTTGGTATAATGAGCACTGTGTGTTACATGCAACTGATGAATCACTAAATTCTACCCTTGAAACTAAATATCTTCTATATTAAATTGAATTTAAGTAAAAAATAAAAAGAAAAATACATACATAGACCAATAGAACAGAACTGAAAGTCCAGAAATAAACTCATGATTATATGGTGAATTAATCTTTGGCAAAGTAGGCAAGACTATGCAATGAGAAAATGACAGTCGCTACAACAAATGGTTGGGAAACTGGACAGCTACATGCAAAAGAATGAAACTGGACCACTTTCTTAATCCATACATAAAAGTAAACTCAAAATGGGTTAAGGACTGAATGGGAGACTTGAAACCATAAAATTCTAGAAGAGAGCACAGGCAGTGATTTCTGTGACATCAGCTGCAACAATATTTTTCTAAACGTGTCTCCTAAGACAAAGGAAACAAAACCAAAAATAAACTATTGAGACTACATCAAAATAAAAAGCTTCTGGGGTGCCTGGGGGGCTCAGTGGGTTAAAGCCTCTGCCTTCAGCTCAGGTCATGATCCCAGGGTCCTGGGATCGAGCCCCACATTGGGCTCTCTGCTCAGCAGGGAGCCTGCTTCCTCCTCTCTCTCTCTCTCTCTCTGCCTGCCTCTCCGCCTACTTGTGATCTCTGTCTGTCAAATAAATAAATAAAATCTTTTAAAAATAAATAAATAAAAATAAAAAGCCTCTGCACAACAAAGGAAACTATCAATAAAACTAAAAGACAACCTATGAAATGGGAGAAGATATTTGCAAATAATGTATCTGATAAAGAGTTAGTATCCAAAATAAAGCTCATACAACTCAACAAGGAAACAAGGAAAACAAGCAATCCAATTAAAAAAATGGACAGAGGACTTGATTAGGCATTTCTCCAAAGAATACATACAGATGGGCAAGAAACACATGAAAAGATGCTCAACATCATCATCTCCAGGGAAATGCAAAAACAAAACCACAATGGGATTTCGCCTAACATCTGTAAGAAGGGCTAAAATAAAAAACGTAAGAAACAAGTGTTGGTGAAATGTGGAGAAAAAGGAGCCCTCATGTACTATTGGTGGGAATGAAAACTGGTGCAGCCAATGGGGAAAAGAGTATGGAGGCGCCTCAAAAATTAAAAATAGAATGACCTTATGATCAAACAATCACATTACTGGGTATCTACCCAAAGGAAAAAAAAAGACACTAACTGAAAAGATATACACACCCCTATGTTTATTTCTGCATTATTTATAATAATCAAGATATCAAAACAACCCAAGTATCCATCCACAGATGAATGGATAAAGAAGATGTGGTACAGACATACAATGGAATATTACACTGCTATAAAAAAGATGAAATTGTGTCATTTGAGACAACATGGATGGACCTAGATGGTATAATGCTAAGCAAAATAACTCATTGAGAAAGACAAATACCATATGATTCCACTCATAAGTGAAATCTAATAAATAAAACAAATACACAAACAAAAAAGCAGAATAAGACCTATAAATATGGAGAAGAAACTGATGGTTGCCAGAGAGGAGGAGGGAAAAATTGGAGAAAATGGGTCGACAGAGAGGGAGATACAGGCTTCCAGTTATGGAATGAATAAATCATGGGAATAAAAATCACAACCTAAGGAATGCATAATCGGTGATACTGTAGTAACAATGTACCAGGATAGATGGCAACTACACTTGTGGTTAACATAGCACAATGTATAAACTTGCCATATCACTAAGTTGTACAACTGAAACTAATGCAACACTGTGTGTCAGCTATACTTAAAGAAAACCATCTTTTAACAGAATCATAATTGAACTAAAAAAAAACAACAAACAAACCCTCACACAAGATATAACAAGGTGGAAATACCCAGTGAAACACACAATACCCAGTGAAACACATTCAATAAACCTTCTTTTAATCTCCCCAAGCCTCCAGTCACTTTTCCCTCCTTTTTCTTTCACCCAGTTCATGAAACTCTTCTGACTCCATTTGCTTCCTTCTCCCACCTACACCCTCAATCCACACCCCCCACATCCATGCCTATCTTTTCCCACTATCTGTGGTAATCTTCAAACATGAACCTAAGAACCGTTGGAGTAGTTTAAGAGTTGAGCACAATTCTGGGGCCCCAGCCCTCTTAATTCAGTAGGTCTAAAATGGAGGCCCAAGAATCTAGATTTTAATAAGCACCCCTGAAGATCTGGATACTGGTGATCCAAGGATAAAATAAACACTGGTCTGGAGGAAGAGATGCCCTTCTTCCTATCCAAGAAGGATACTGCTTCTTGTGCTTTCAAGCCCATGCTTTCCCATCGCTCAGAGATTTTGCTGTCCTCACTGCCTACTGTTTCTTCATCTCTCCTTAAACCCTCACAGTCAAACATTTTTTTCAACACAGCCCATCTGATTCATGCCTTCCCCCTGCTTAAAATCCACCAGCTTTTCCTACCTCCTGTAGCCATGGTTCTCAACTCTGGACATCCATGAAATCAAATGTATTCTAAGCATTATCTGCAAACTACTGTTTTCCAAAATGTATTCTGATGCAATGTGAAATATAACTCAGCGAGGTATTTGCCTCCAAGTCTTTAAAAAAACTGTATTTTGAATAGAAAATGCTAAGCCATTTATATAGCTGTTATTACTCTATGATAATCTGCTTTCAAGAAATCATGTGCCATAAAATGCTAAGAAATCATAGAAAGACTACATGTTGCCTAAATATACAATGTTCCATCTGTGTACCAATGCATAGGCAGATTTATTAAGGAGGCCATTCATTCTGTGCTCAATGGTCTACACTGTGTATCTTACAGCTATTATAATAATTTTAATAACATATTCTCATATTACTCTAAATTTGTTGTATAATGAACATCTACAGCACATGAACTCATTCCTCTGCATCTAGGTTTGAAAGGAATTCATCTATAAGAGCATTACAACTAAATTCAAGTGCACATTTCATTTCCTACGCTCTTTTTGTTGTTCTGTCAAAATATTAAAATATTCTATGGTCAAATATTTGGGAAACCAAACTTGGGTAAACACTGTACCATGCATATAGGTGCACAACTCTGTTTTGACTATAGGTAGCTGGTGTTGTACCTATCAGCAAATTAAAAACATTGCTGCATGGTAGCTTTTCATCATTACAGATTTTCCCAGTCAGTAGGCAGTAAAGAGCCAGTTACTCTTCTGTGAGGAACTTTCCCTTTTTTTGGCAATAAAAAGGAATCCTATTACTCAAAAAAGCAGTGGAAATCACCATTCTACAAAATAAAGTACATATTCCTTAAAACGACGTACAACAAACACCTTCTATGGTGCAAACTTCCAAGCACACCCCTCTTACGCAACCTTTACAAATTTTTCCTACTATTATAGCTAAATCCTAATATGCTCTCAATTTAACTTAACAATCACCCAAGAGTATTCTAAGTTTTTGGAATTAGGAAGGTACTTTAGAGATCAAGTTATTCAACTCCTTGATTTTACAGAGGACATCATCTTTTTGTGTACCACTTGTTCCTGATACTTTTAACTGTACTATTCTTTTAATAACTTAAGACTAAGAGAGACTGTAAAATTTCCTAATCATCTTCTAATGCTTTGAAAAGGTGAGTTTCAATGTGATTCTCCTTTTCCATTTCCTCCATCCTCTGCCTGTACCACTATATGGTAAACTCAAGCGTCTCACACATTTCAAATATAAATTAATCTTCCTAATTATTAACAGAAGACCAATAATTCACTTTCAGACATGACACGGATTTGCTCCTATAAGTTCATCTGTAAGAACCACAGGAATTGAAGACAAGGTAACTGAAGTTTCTGGAGTTTAGCCCTTTAACCATATAAATGAATTCCTAATGATGGTGATGACAACAGCTGACAATTCTTTACTCTGCGCTTTGCATTGTTAAGCACTTTACATCATTATCTCCCTCAGATCTTCAGACGACCCTATAAGTAAGGCAGATTGTCATAATTATTATCTAAATTATTGTCTTATTTTAAGTTAATAAAACAAGGCTCTGACAAGTTAAATAATCTTCAAGGTCCCACAACTAAGCGCTTCCTCGGTTATGAACACCTTCCAACTTAGGGCAGGTCTCCTCTCCCACTGCACTGACCCCTGGATCCTTGCCCAGCCCTCTCGGTGGTCAGGGAGGGGACAGACGCCGCCGGCCGGGCGCCACTCACATTCAGCAGCCGGTGCCCAGCGCCCTCCTTGTTCTGGTCCTTGGGCATGTTTTGGTCAAGACCATTCATGGTCTTGTTTTGGTCCTGGGTGTAACGAATCAAAGAAAATCCCGACGTTCTGCTGTGCATATTTTCCAGGTTGGCAGGAGGACTTCTCTGAAGTATAGGGGCTGTGTACAGGGAATGGATCCGCCCGCCACAGTTATCACCTGTGTTGGAACCTCTACGCAACTCTTGGGGAGCCTCCATTCCTCCATCCTCTGCGGGACAGGTCTGCGCTTAACTGCCGGCCTGCTAGTGCGCAGGCGCAGTCCTCCGGCCGCCTCGCCAGGACTTTTCCGGCGCATGCGTGCACGCAACTTGCGACTCACGCCTTCACCTGTCGGAGCTGACTGTAGGAGAGTGAACTTAATGAACCTGGAGGGTCAGCGGCAAGCACTTGCCTAACTAAGCCATTTCAGTCTCCCTTAGAGGGGAGTTGTAGCATGCTGCTGAACAGCAAGCTTCTTCACCACTGTGATTGAACACCTTAGTTCATTTTCTTGTCTGCCCTTTAAACCATCCTAAGCCTCTTTTCCCTAAACCAGTTCCTTCCGGGGGATTTACAGTATCAATAATCACCTCCTTACGCTGTCACCTGAGCTCCAGATACTATGTTTCCAACAGTCTCCTTGGATGGACAGCTTTACTGTCCTGTACACTCATAACACATTAATATTCATCTTCCCTCCCAGACCTCTAGTATGTTGCAAACTCATTTAATAAGGCATTATCATAGCCACAAAGGCTTCAGCTTGCTTTTTAATTCTAACCTTAAATATTTGAACCCTACTCTTTCTTTTTATTGCACCTAGTTTTGGACACTTCACATACACAACTGTAATGATTTACTCCTGGATCTCCCAGCCTGCTACCATCCACCCTTTCCACTGCCTCAATATTAATACAGTTTACCTTTAAAAACAAATAAAACAAAGCAATAAAAATGGATCAAAACCAGAAACTTTCAGATCTTCTTCATTAGCCATAAATTTGAATTCCTTAATTTGGAAACCAAGGACATCCAAAAATGCACTCTATCTCAGCATACTATTACTATTCTACTTGGGATCTGTTTTCTTTTATTCAAGAGCCAGCTCAAACTTCAGCTTTCAGTTAAATCTTATAACCCCATATACATACCATCAAAGCAGAATTGACTGTTGTCTCTAAGCTTCGACTTGGCATATCACTATTAGTGGGCTCATGCTATGAGAATTAGTTAATTTTAAAAGACAGTTCTTTGGGGATGATAGGGCCCCCAGTAATGGGTCTGTGATCAAAGGAGCGAGACTGATACAAAGCGAAGGTCAAGCAAAGCTTTATTTCTCACCAAGCATCGAGAATCAAACCAACCGGTTGGGGCTGTCTCTTACAAAGAGGCAACCCCTCCCAGCCTCACAGACTAACTTTTATAGAGCAAAGGCCATGCGGTTGAGCCTGGCCACACACAGGTGGCCAATGAGATCGCAACACAGAAAACTGCATAGTCATGCTAGGTCACACACGGGTGGCCAATTGAATTTCAATTTACCCCATAGTAGCTATTTGAACTACCCTATCACCTTGGTCGGAATTGGCACCCAAAAGGCGGGGCCCACTCTCCTTGGTAGCTAGGGAGGCAGTATGCGCCCCCACTGATTGGATGTCTCCACCTGGCCTGACCCACCCTTGTATGTGGGCTTTGCTACCTGGGACTGGGTTCCCAGACTTGCTTTTAAGTAAGTTCCTCTGGGAGGGGCAGGGTCAATCAAGGTTTACTGCATAAACAACAAAATGGCTCCCTCTGGCTAAGTAGGCCCTTACAGGAGTAGAACTTGATCCTCACCTTGTACCCCTCAGGGTTCATGGCATAAGAGCCCAAGGCCCCCAGTACCTGTTTGCTGTTATCAAGTCTACTGTGTGTGGTGTTTAACTACTGTGCCAATGAGACTTGCTGCCCACCAGCTCACAATGACTTCCTAAGGGCTCATGTGACGCAACATAAAAAATACCTAACCTGAATCTAGTCAAACTCCCAGACTTAACCTCAGTCTACAGGAAATTCAGGAGATAGAGAAAAAATTGAGTGATGTTATTAGGAAAAAAAAAATCAACCAAATTCAAAATGTAGATGGGACATTTGAAAACAAAATGGTTTGGATTCTTTAAAAAAAAGAAACGTTAAGAGGAAGTATAGACAGTCATAGCCACTTAGAAAACGGCTTGGCAATTTCTTGAAAAACTAAACCTGTAACTCCCATACAGTCTAGCAGTTGCACTCTTGGGCAGTATTCCAGAGAAATAAAAACATACATTCACACAAAAACCTGCACACAAATGTTTATAGCAGTTTTATTCATTAACAGCCAAAAAATGGAATCAACTCAGATGTTCTCCAACAGGGAAATGTTTCAACAAACTGCAGGTTTGTAGGTACAAAGTGTGTACCTACCTTGGAGTACAACTGAGCAATGAAAAGAAATGGTCACTCAGCTTGGATGACTCTCCTGGACAGAAAAAAGCTAATCCCAAAAGATTATATTCTTGAAATGACAAAATTTTGGAAATTTGTATAGATACACAAACCTACCTAACTGGTAAACTGTAGAGAAATTAACACACACACATACCAGTTGAAGTAATACTAGGGAAATTTGAATAAGATCAGTATGTTTTGTCAATGTCAATATTCCAGATATAATATACGACAGCTTTGTAAAATGTTATTCAGAGACACTGGCAATGTGTGCAAAGGATTTCTCTGTATTATTTCTCAAGTATGCATGAATCTACATTTATCTCAGGAAATTTTTCAGTTAAAAATGTCACAGGGAGGAAAAAAAAAGGTGAGAAGGCCATTTAAAATGAAGAGATAAAACAACCAAATGAAATGCACAAACCTTGACTACATCTTGAGAGACAACTGGGGAAATTTGAGGATAGACTTTTATTAATGATACTGTGCTATGTAAACAAATATTCTTATTTTTGGAGAATGCATGCTTACATATTCCACTGCAGTGACATGATGGTACCAACTTACTTTCAAAAGATTTACCAAGAAAAGGGCGCCTGGGTGTCTCCGTCATTGAGTGTGTGGCTCTTGATTTCAGCTAAGGTCATGATCTTGGGGTTGTGGGGTTGAACCCCATGTTGGGCTCCATGCTAGGCAAAGGAGCCTGCTTGAGATTCTCTCTCTCCCTCTACTCCCTCCACCCCTGGTCTCTCTCACTCTTTAAAAAAAAAAAAAAAAAAAAAAAAAAAGATTTAGCAAGAACAAAAGGGGGGGGGGGTACACCAGGAAAAATAAATGAGCAAATGTGGCAAAATTTTAACAATTACTAAATCTAGGTTGTTTTATATTACAGTTGCCGTAACACTAGTCTTTCAACATTCTTACATTTGATAGTTTCCAAATGAAAAGCCCTCAGAGCTCTCACATGCATATGGCCCCTTTCTTGCCTCCATCTCCACCAGTAGAAATCCCATCCATCCCATAAAAGACATGCCCATACTCAATCTTACCCACAATACTTTTCTAGATTCTGTTTCTCCTGTGTCTATCATGTCTTCTGACTAGAAGTCTCTGGAAGGCAGGTAGTATGTTTTATTCATTTTCTCATATTTTTGTCCTCTCACAAACCTAGCAATTTGATTGAAATCAAATCATGCATCATAATTTAAGCTTTACATTTCGTAATTGATTATAAATGGTGATGTAGGCCAGAGGTCCCAAGTGCTGGTTAGTCTACTAGCTATTATCACAATCCTGGGACAGCTTTTAAAAAGTGGATTTCCGGCCTTACCTCAGACCTACTCAATCTGAATTTCTGGGGACAGGCCAAGGAGTCCCTATGTGTTGTTCTGCTTAGGGGAGTGGGGAGAGGTAGATATTAATTTCTGAATACCCTGCACCCCCCAAAAAACAAAAGCCTCACTGGGGATCTTGCTTGCTGACACCTCAGAAACTCCATTAAGCCACTCTACCGACATTTGATGCAAAGAGGTGAGGAAAAAAAGATGACTTTGAGCCACTTATGGAGACACGTAATTGGCAGTGAACTTCCTTAAAGTTTCCCAGTCATCACGGCCAAAGCTGCTCTTGATCCACTCATACAGGTCCACGAGAGTATGTACTCGCTGGGGTGATTGGGAGATTTGAAGTCCAGGTCATACTTCCCAGGCCTGAAGAATTTAAAGGCACTACGCCCATGCCAGGTACACTATCATCAACATAGCCCATGTTCCCCATCGCATTCCATAGGATCAAAACTTCCTTCAACCCTGTATTAACTTTCTACTGCTGCCCTAATAAATTCTGACAAATTTAGCAGGTTGAACAACACACACTGGCTATCTTAGCATTCTGTCCACCAGAAGTCTGACATGGGTCACAGTAAATAAAATCAAGGTGTCAGCAGGGCTAAATTTCTTTGTGGAGGTTCTAGGGGATCTGTTTCTTTGCTCATGTGGGATGTTGGCAAAATTCAGTTCCTTAAAGATATAGGACTGAGCCCACATCCATTTTCTTGCTGTCAGCCAAGGACTATTCTCAGCTTCTACAGATCCCCCACGTCCCTTGACTTGTGGCCCCCTCCTCCACCAAACGTTTTTACAACCTTGTTGACTATATTCCCTATGCTGTACGCTCTACCCCTGTGACTTACTTTGTAACTGGAAGTTTGTACCTCTTAATCCCCTTTATCTATTTCATCCATCCTCCCACCCATCTTCCCCTTGGGAAACCAGCAGTTTGTTCTCTGTATTTATGAGTCAGGTTTGTTGTTGTTGTTGTTTGGTCTTTGTTGTTTCTTAAATTCCACATGAGTGCAATCATAGAGTAATCATCTTTCTTTGACTCTTTTAATTTAGCATAATTCCCTGTAGGTCCATCCCTGTTGTTGCAAATGTTAAGATTTCATTCTTTTTTAAATGGCTGAGTGCTGTTCCGTTGTATGAATTTGGCACATCTTCTTTACCCGTTCATCTATGGTTGGATACTTGGACTGTTTCCATATCTTGGCTATTGTAAGCAATGCTGCGATATACATAGGGGTGCATGTATCTTTTCAAATTAGTGCTTCTGTTTTCTTTGGGCAAATACCCAACAGTGGAATTACTGGATCATAGGGTAGCTCCATTTTTAATTTTTTGAGGAACTTCCACAGTTTTCCAGTGGCTGCACTAGTTTGCATTCCCACCAACAGTACACAAGGGTTCCTTTTTCTCCACATCCTCTCCAGCACTTGTTATCCATTCTGATAGGTGTAAGGTGATTTCTCATTATGGTTTTGATTTGCATGTCCCTGATGATTAGTGATGCTGAGGAGCTTTTCACGTGTCTGTTGGCCATGTGTATGCCTTCTTTGGCAAAATATCTACTCAGATCTTCTACCCATTTTTAAATTGGATTAATTGTTTATTAGTGTTGAGTTGTATAAGTTCTTTATATATTTTGGATATTAACCCCTTATCAAATATATCAAATACTTGCAAATATCTTTTCCCATTCAGTAAGTTGCCCTTCCTTCTGTTGACAGTTCCCTTTGCTATGCAAAGGCTTTTTATTTTGGTGTAGTCCCAATATGAAACTTCTCAAACAGAAAAGGTATATTTTCTTTTTATTAGTCATGAAGTAAAGCATCTTTCAAGCTGAATTACATTATGCTTATTACATGATACGTAACCACAACCATCAAGCCAATCTGAAAAAAGATAAATTTCATATTTTAATTTATTCAGTAAGGAGACATTAAAAATAAAGGTCTCTTGCCCTCTTCTATCCTAGTCCCTAAATTTTATTTTTAAACCTGATGTATATTTTGTAACACTAAAGTAATGGCTGTTTCTGTAGTAGAGCTTTTTAAGATAATGATTATAAATGCAACTAATTTGAGAAAACAGGAAATAAACCCCTCACCTGCTGGTTTCTAGCTCATTACCTCCTTTCTCATTAAGATGATAATGCTAGAGAGATTAATGTTTGGTTATGAGTTGCAGACTCGAGTTTTAATATTTTCCATAATCTTGAGAAAATTTTCAGTACTATATAATCAAAAGATCAATCCCAAATATACCTGTACATATCTTATAAAAATACACTTAAAAACAAGAATAGGAAAAATTCTAAATACTGGGCCTTTACTACACTGCAGGTGAGCTGGCGTTACGAAGAGGCTTTGAGTCCTTTATCGTTTTCAGGATATTCTTCCACAGCAGAAGAGAACATCAACTCTGGGAGAGAAAATGAACAGATCATACTCAGAATGGTTTCCCAGTAACTCAAAAAGAATTTTACAGCTTCGTTTTAAAGTCTCTCAAAATATTGACATATTTAATATATATAATAGAAAGCCCTCAAGTACAAATAAGAATTCACAATAATGAAATCTGATTTAAAAGGTAGTGAATGAGAAATGTACAAGTCTGAATTTAAAAATGCTCAAGTTTTAAATGTAAACCACTGAAAAGTAAAACATATATAATGGAGACAAGATAATCACTCTTACCAGAAAATTTAAGTCACTTAGACAAGCCAGGTCACTAAACAGCGGAAAAGGTCTAACTCTGTAGTGCCCATGGCAATCTACAATGGAGGGACGGACGCAGAGCAAGCATGTGGAACTAACAAGAGGCGTGTGCCAGGATGTCTTAAATGTGTTATCCCACTTAATCACCACAACAACCCAATAAGCAAAGTGTTATCATCCTCAATTTATATTTACTCTTTTTATCTCCATGGAAATAAAATGTTATATGACTCACATGGCCCTAAAAGACAGCAGGATTCTGGAAATACTTAGTAAGTAACATGCGCTTTGTGATTTAGGCTCAGTACCACACATGCCCAGCTGGATCCAGCTTCAATCCCGAACACAGCACAGAATGGCTTATTAGCTGACATTTCTACATTTAAACTATTACTTAGCATACATGTGTAATTTACCAAAATACTAAGAAATATAGAAAAAGAAGACCCAAGGAATTTAATAAAAGAAATCCCTTTGACATAAATATTAGATGAAAAATTCTATGAATGACTAAAAACAATGCTACTAAGTGAAAACAAAAATAGCAAAATATGTATAAAGCCCAAGAGACTTAAAAAAAAAATACTTTAAATAAACCAGGGAATAAAGCAACAGAATATTCACTGGAGGAACATGAGAATTCTGATGCAAAAAGGAACATTCATGAATAAAAATACACCAGATTACGTCTTTTGTCTTCATTTTTACAAATGGAAATATTGGGATGATTCTCAATTCTAAGACTTCTGAGGTTGTAATTAGATGATCAAACTGCAGTGAAAGGCTCAAGATATTTAACCAATCAAGAATAAAATCATAACCAAAGTCCATAAAATACCAGAGACTCAAGGGTGAAACCGTGGAACATCTGCCAAGAAAACGAACGGACACCCCAAACACGAAGAGTTCTAAAGCAGCGCGCTCAAGGACTGTCGGTTCGCCCGGACAACTCCTCTCCTCCTGGCATTCCAAAAGGAGGCCAGGGACTAGGGATTAGTAAATCCCCGCTTCGACTGGGCACACTGAAGCTGGGATTACTAAATACTTCATTAGACAAGGAAGGGTGAAGAATTTGTGCCAAGTAGACAAGGAGGTAAGAATGAATACGGGTCTGACAAAGGCTGCATAGTTGAAGCATGATTTATTGCAAACTAAGAGATACTTTGATCAGAAGGAAACAAGGAGAAGCGAAGAGCAAAGACTCTACAAAATACCCCAAGGGTTCCAAGAAAAGAAATACCTCTGAAATATAAATATGCACACGGGTGATAGACTTTCTGTAAGTACTTTGAGGCTCCAGCCCTCCTAGACACTCTCTGTTTCTCTTGGCATTGTTTCACTACTTTAGTGTCACTTCTCTTAGATATTTTATTTTAAATACATCTTTGTTATCAGACTATCAATCTATATCCATTAAAAGGACATTTATAAAATCAACAGATTTCATGATATTCTCATATTATTTATTTTTATTTATTTATTTTTAAAAAGATTTAGTTGAGAGAGACAGGGTGCAAGTGTGCCCACAAGAGTGGGGGGGGGGGTACAGAAGGAGAGAAACTGACTCCCCACCGAGCACGGGCCCATCCAATAACCCCAAGATCGTGACCTGACCACTGAGATCAAAACCCAAGCTGAAATCAAGAGTCAGACACGTTCAATCAACTGAGCCACCCAGGCGCCCCACTATTTTTTCGTTAATACCTTCGCTAAGATCCATGCCTGGTCTATAAGACAAAAAAAGCCAAGAGAGTCCAACCAGAAGGGCCACCACCAGATTCACCACAATCCACGGCTGGAGAACCTGTTCCTCAACACCTGCTGCCCTAAAGGTATAGAAAATATTCATTAGAAATATCTGCATTTGGGTTCATATATTTAAATATAACTATTTAATGAAATTTAAAAAAGTAGCAGCCCTCACCTGGAGGTGATAACAAGTAAAGCATGAAATAAATATATCCTATATAATTTCCCTATAAAATAACTATACACAAACATACACACACACACACACACACGCGCGCGCGCACACACAACCATGGGGACAAAGGTTCAAAAGTTACTGAACTCTAAACAAATCTGCTTTATACATTGACAAAAGTGAAAATTTAGTATTGCCAAACAATTTTTCTAAGTTTCCCTTCCAAGTACTATGATGCTACTCATGCCCCTAGCCACTCCATCAAAAAACACTGGCCCTCTGAGTTTTGTGAACTGGACTCTCAACTCGCCTGTGAGCTTCATGACTGGCCACTGGTCTGCGGGGGACGGCTCTCCCTAGACTGCTCTCTTTCTGGCATTGCTTGGTTTTCAGACTCCGTTCCAGCCACCTACTCCCACTACTAGGGGATATTAGACCCCCTGACTGGGAGTGGGGGTAGAGGGCTTCTCCAGTTCATTATGTATGACTAGTCTTATAACCATAACTTAATAAACCTCAAACAGATTTTTATAAAAAGAATACATTTCATTAAAAATGCAGGTATAAGTAAAAATAGTTATCCACTAACCAATGTAATGGGTATTTTCTTGCCATAACTTTGGAAACAAAAACAGGGCCTCCGACATTACTTATAAATGAGAAATGTAAAAGAGTGAAGGATAAGAATAGTACCATTACTCCCATTGTTGCTGTTATTATTACCATCAACAATTGCTAATGCTATTGTGAATCTTACCAGAGGCTACCATTAACAGAAGAAGGTGTGTAAAGATGGATTCTGTCACTTGTCATTTGCTGACTCAGAGATAATATAAGAGCAGTAAAGTACACTGAGAAAAAGACAAATGAAATTACTAATAATGTATTTTTAACAACCTAGTTTATTTTGAATTTATAGATCACTGTAAGGTCAAAAATAATCTATACTTTGGGGGATGATGACAAAAGAAATTCATCTGATCAATTTCAATAAGTTAGCTAGCCTTCTCTTATCCTTAAAGAATATGGGTACAGAAGGGTATTTTGAGATGCTATTTTATCATTAGACATTACAAGAACCTAGAAGATATTTTAAGAAATTAAATGACTTACTCAAGGTCTTAAAACTAATTTTATTCCTATTCTCATAACTTAGAACAAAATGTATCCCAAATTATCAAAAAGATACAAAATAGAATTTGTTACTGAAATGCCATGTCAGTTGAATCTGTTTGATATCAAGCAGAAAATACAAAACCAAAATATTAAGAAATATAGAACAAATTCAACGTTTTTTTAACAAATTCAACTTTTAACAGTTATCTAGATCAACCTCTATAGAAAAATGATTCTATCAAAATTATGTCTATCATGTTTTTTTAACTGGAAATTCCACTGAACATCTGTAAGTAATGTTTATAAGTAGTAATAATATAAAATCATTCTAAAAGTAAAATTAAACTTTTCCTGGTTCAAAATTACAGTGTAATTCAAGTATTACACAATTATCAAATGAAAGTATTTACTCACAGAAAGATGCTAAAGCTGTTGGATCCAGGGCAAGGAAATTTCGGATCGCTACTGATGTTTTAGCAAAGTCGATCCTAGAAAATACAAATGCCTCTTGTCACATTGCACTGGTAAACTTCTCACAAAACTGTACTCCCTGGATTATAGTTTTTTCCCTCTCTATTTTTTTTTTTTTAAGATTTTATTTATGGATTTGACAGAGAGAGAGATCACAAGTAGGCAGACAGGCAGGCAGAGAGGGCAGGGGAAGCAGGCTCCCTGTGGAGCACCCTGAGATCATGACCTGAGCCGAAGGCAGAGGCCACATACGCTATTATTAAGCTTTAAGTAACTACAGTTTATACTAAATACACATGAAAGAACATCTTATTTACAAAAGCCACATAAAACATTTAACTAGATTAAGCCAACATTGTTTTGGAGTAAGACACTCTAAAGAAACAAATTAAACTTGATCTGCAAAATTTCTTCAGATTCTACCTCTATTACCCGTATCATCAGGCTCCAAGTTGCTATTTTTCTTAATGGGTTGAATTGTGTTCGCAAAGACATGATGAACTTCTAACCCCTTATTTGGAAATAGGGTCTCTGCAAATGTACTGAGTTAAGATGAGGTCATTTGAAGGCCCTAATTCAATACAACTGGTGTCCTTAGAAGAAGAGACACACAGGAAGACCACTGTATGACAACAAAGACAGAGGCTGGAGTGATGCACCCACAAACCAAGGAAATCCAAAGATAGCCAGCAACCTGGAGTTCAGGAAAGGCCTGGAAGAGACTCTCCCACCAGCCCTCCAGAAAGGAACCAACCTGGCCAACACCTTAATTTCAGACTTCTAGCCTCCAGACTGAGAATAAATTCCTGTTGCTTTCAGCCACCCAGTTTGGAGTACAGTTGGCCCTTAAACCACACAGGTTTGAACTGCATAGGTCTACTTATATGCAGATTTTTTTCAATAAATATAGCGCAGTACTGTAAAGGTATTTCTCTTCCTTATGATTTTCTTAATTTTTTTCAGGCTTACTTTTTAATTTCTTTTAAATATTTATTTGAGAGAGAGCAAGCATGCAGGCACTGTGTGCACACCAGTGTGACAACGGGCAGAGGGGGAAAGAGAATCCTTGAGCCCAACGTGTAGCTCGATCCCAGAATCCTGAGATCATAACCTGAGCTGAAATCAAGAGCCAGCTGCTTAAACTGAGCCACCCAGGCACCCTCTAGCTTACCTTTTTAGAAGAATAGAGTATATAACACATATAGTACACAAAATACGTGGTAATTGACTATTTATGCTATTAGTAAGGTTACTGGTCAACAGTAGGCTATTAAGTTCTGAGGGAGTCAAAAGTTATATATGAATTTATGACTTGCAGGAGGTCGGCGCACCTAACCCGTGCGATGTTCAAGGGCCAACTGTACTTCATTACAGAAGCCCTAGAAAACTCATTCAAGGGGCACCTGGGTGGCTTAGTAGGTTGGGCCTCTGCCTTCGGCTCAGGTCATGATCCCACGGTCCTGGGATCGAGCCCTGCATCGGGCTCTCTGCTCGGCGAGGAGCCTGCTTCCTCCTCTCTCTCTCTGCCTGCCTCTCTGCCTGCTTGTGATCTGTCAAGTAAATAAATAAAATCTTTAAAACAACAACAACAACAACAACTCATTCAATACCGACGGTCTCACCTATACCTGATTCAGATGATTTAGAAGATGCTATTTGGGGTTATTTTCATTGATTAAATTTGGATGAAATTTTAGACTTAGAGTTGATGCTGGAATGGGTTTGGATTTTAAGGATGCTTTCTGAGTATTCCCACCCCCTCCGCCCCCAACAATCAGAAACAGACTGGTTTTAAAATAAAGTCAAAATAATATTAACATATTATAATTCTATTCTGAAGACTGTCATAGTCAGGGACATATTTTGTTCAACATTTCCACCTGAAGAAAAGTTAGAGGGATGTATAGTCACAACAGTCTTACCTGTCAAAAGTTGAAACTGTACTTAGAGCTAAAAGCAAGTAGAGAAGACTCTGGAATGGATATGCTAAGGACTTGTACTGTTGCAGAAGGTTGGAGAGGTTAGAAAGCTGATCTCCTGCTAGAACATATATGAAAACAATGTTCCACACAGCACAGCCAGCCAAGAAGCCGTGAGAGAAGAGACCAATCATCCTGAGTGGAAAAGGGTTTAATTATTATACATGTATTACTAAAGTAAAAAGCTAAAATATTTTTTAAATCTCTTCAAATATAAGAATAAAACTCAACATTTCAAAAAAGTAAAAACAAGCCTTTTCCTAGTATGACACTGACAGGCAGAAGATTTAACTACAATTAAATGTGTTTCAAAATACACCTATTGACTATTTTAAGTTGTCAGTTTTTTTTTTTTAACAATATTGGGCAATCAACACCTTAAAAGAAAAATGAGAGAACATTTGTTTTAAGTCCAACAAAAGCAGCCACCTGAAGGCCCGGTGGACCGAGAGTGCGACATCTCTGGTCGTCCAGGAAAGCTTCATGTCCATCGACACCTCTATATTTTCTGTGGTCTTTATCAACTCTGAACGATCAGCAGCCTGGAATCGCCCTAAGTACACATTACACAATTATTAACAACTAGCAAGAGACAACCCTGGCCCTGTTTTTATCTTATTTCACACCGTTAGAACCCTGGGACTGAGATTTTGCTGTTTTCTATCTAAAAATTCTCCCTGATCCCGTACCAATTTGAGAAGTCTCTTTTCTTATACTATCTTTTTATCTTTAGGGAAAATAAAGTCCACATACTTTCCTCTCATCCCAAAACAGATGTTAAAGTAACAGTTTTAGAAATCAATTATATTTAATGAAATACAGTAAGGAACTTCCCACTCAGAACAAAGTCTGGAAATCTTTAACATGACATAATCTACAGAAGTCTAATTTTGAGACTTTGGAAGTTTATTAAAGTTTAAATGTCAACATGACAAAGATAAGTCGATGTCTGAAAACCTTCAAATTTCTTAGGAAAAGATGCCAGTGTGTGCGGCATGGCATTCTGTGATGACAGAGAAGAAAAAGGTTGTTTCACAAACTTGAGAAGACTGTTGTGACAAGTATCAGTCCAAGTGCCAGCATAGCCGCCCCATGTGCACAGAGCTTCCCCCTTGTACCGGTCACGAGGTTCCTTCTTGCAGATCTACCAATGGACCTCAGGAAGCAGGGAAGGTTCCATTTCAATTACCTTTGCCAAATCTGGCTGCCAAGTATTTGGGAGGATGAAAGAGGTGTAACACCTAATTTTCCCTAAGAAAAGACAACTTCTGGGCAGACAACAGGTGTCTTTTATGTGGTCAGTTACTCCAGTAGAGAAGTTGCTGAGCTGAGGCAAACAAGAGTAAAAATGAAGACTGAATGACGCTGCTTAGTAAACAGGCTATAAAAAAATAGATATTGCTTAAAAATGAGGACTGAGTGATATGGCTTAAAACAGAAGTAAATTAAATAGCAACACAATATACTAGTCAAGCATGTGACCAGAAGCCATGAAACCTCCACTCAAGTCCCAGTTCCTCACTAACCAACTATGAGACCCTGGCGAAGGCAGCCTCCAGGGATCAGAAGTTTCTCATTGGCCAAGAACTTGAAGATCCCTTAGATGACATCTTACAGAACAAAAATTCTAAAATGGTATAGATGAAATCGAAATTGTAAATTTTTAGAACTAATGTTTATGGCTCATTGAGTTCTTTAGGCAGCATACTCATAGTATATCCATGGGATACATATGGTCATAATCATGTTTATGTATGTTTTTCTTAAACACTGGAAATCAATCTTATAATCCATGCACACTATACAATGTCAGAACTACCTTCCAAAAGAATCTGGAGCTATAAGGTTGTAATTCTTATTTAATATTGTAATACCATCATGTATCTTCTCTCATTTATTTTTAGTTATAAAATTTGTATCATTACCTGCCCCCCCACACCACTAAATCACCCACAATCCCATAACCCAGAAATAACCAGCATTAATATTTTGGCACATTTGCTTCTAGTCTTTTGTCCTACACATTTTTCTGTAGTTGAGATCAAACTACGTATGTGTGTGTTTTTCATAAAATCTTCCTATGAAATGAAAAATTCTCCCTAAACATTATTTTTAATGGTGCAGATTTTATTCTATAAATATACCATACCTGACTGAAATCATACGCCTTCTATTTTATATTTATGTTGTTTCCAGTTTTCACTCTCAAGAATATGATGATCAGCTTTGTGTATAAATTTTTGTCCCTATCTTTATTTTATCCCTAATTCAGATCTCCAGAAATATAATTCCTAAATCAAAGGATATCCTTGTGTAAATCCCAGAAAGCTCATGCTCCAAAACTGGAATGACTTACGGCTTTTTTCCACAAACACTTTGCCTACAGGCTGGCTAACCCCAGTGGGTGCAGTGAATACGGACTGTTGTTCTGGGCCACTTCGCTCGTCAGTAATTATGTCTTCATCTTCAACGCCTAGTTCATTTGCATACTGTAATTCTGCTGGCTGGGTTTTCCTGTCATCAGGAAGAATGTAAAAAAAACGGATTATTGTTGAATTTTTACAGACCCCCATACCTGTAAAAGAGCCCTGGACTTGGGAGTCGAGAAATTTGGTTTTTACTTAAATGGATCTGTTTTTAACTGTTATGTGCAGCAAGTCACATACATTCATGTGGGCCTCAGTTTTCTCATCTGGAAAATGAAGTGACTGAATTAGATTTATAAGGTTCTTTCTAAACTTAAAATGGTAGGATTCTATATAAATATTGATCACAATATACAGGGTTATTTCTAAATACAAACCATAGTGTTATATAACACTATATAACTCGGAGTGTACTTTTTTAAACTATGCCATTCTATTTTACCCACAACTTAATTTTCTATACTAAAATACAATTTTATTTATTGTTGAAATAATCATAACCTGAATTCTATTAATATCAGAAAATATATCACAATAGCCTACTTTATTAACATTACCTTCAAATTTCAGTATCTTTTGTATTTAATTTTTGCTACTTATGTAATATTTTCTCTTGATGTTCCTCTTTTTGAGAGAGCTCCTAGGGTCCTTAATTAAATACACTATCTTACTTCTTCGGTTGCTTACTCTCCTCAAATTTATCATTAGTTGGTTTAACTGATATTTTTGTAATCCCACTTACCTTAGAGTATTTAATAAGACTTAATCAAAAAGTACCTCTGAATTAAGTAGCACAGTATCCCTGGAGAATATTTAAAAGAACAAATAAATTCTTACTTTGTCTTCCTTCGAGGTTTTTGAGTAACTGTCTCTTCAGCCGGCTCCACATCAGTACCATTTTCATTTCGTAATAAAGATGAAGTCTTCTTTTGGGTTAAGGAAGTCTCCAATTCTGAAAATAAAGTAGATTAAATTTTCAAATGACTATCATGTAAAAAGAAAGTAATATATAAAACTTTTATGACAAGGTAACTTTAAAAATTTTAATTAGGCCCAAATTTTTTCACCACTTTACTAATTTTTATAATTTTATACCTCTAAACACCAAAAAATTGAAATTATAATGCCAAAAAATATAGAAAAAATTAAATAATCCAACACCCAGAGCACTGGGAGAGACCCCAGATAACCTGCAGTTCACCCAAAGGACTCATGGGACTCAGAAGTCATTACACTCACAAGTCCTTACAGTCAGTTACAATTATTAGAGGGAAATGACATAAAACATAATCAGCAAAAGGAAAAGGCATATGGAGCCAAGTCCAGGGGAAACCAGGTATAAGCTTCCAAGAGTCCATTAATGGAGTCACACAGGATGCGCTAATTCCTCCAGCAACAAGCTGACATGTGTGACACTTTCTCTACCAGGGAAGTTCATTACAAACTCGGCACCCAAGGCTTTTATTGGCACCTAAACACAGAGGCACCCCCTGCCTCACACATACCAAAATTCCAGACTCCCAGAAGCAAAGCAGGTGTTCAGCATAAATCATATTGGGTACACAAGTGCACAGTAAGTCGCTCTTATAATTAGGGAAGTTTTATATCAGTGTAGAAACTATTTACCAGCCAAGTTCCAGAAGCCAGTAAAGAGGCAGCCTTGCATGCAGGCCCTTCTAATGAGAGCAGCTTCAGGCCTGCTATGTTAACTCTTTCTGAGCACAGGGTATCAAGTTTAAGTAAGTCAATGGAGACTCCTCAGATGCTAGCTAATTCCTCCAACCTGAAAATACTGGCAATGGCTTCCTGGAATGTCCTCAAAGCCCCCAGAATTCTATTTTAATAAAACACTTACAGCTAAAATTGGAAATACAATAGAAGTTGAGCCTACCATAGTCATCCCAGAACAAAACAAAGTAAAACTAAAAACACAGAAATCTATAAAGCTCTACCTGCACAGGTGGGTGCATTCTGGAATGACCATGACAGGTGCTCTTTGGCCCAGAACTTAATTGGGTCCTGAATTTTCTAAAAATGGTCAACTCACTTCTGTAAATACATTTTTTCATAAATTGTGAAACTAGGTACTGGTAGCCATCTTGATTTTCACATTCGTACCCTCACTGAATTAACTAAGATGGTAGTTTTAATTCAACTATATTTACTGCCAGTAATGAAATAAATGATAGAAATAAATCATAAAACTATCTGAGCATCATTTCTCTCTTCTTCCTCTCTTCTGCCCAGGCACTGGAGTATCCCATTTCAGCTTGCCTCTAAAAACTGAGCTCCATTCTATGGACTTTCCAGTTTCTGCCCTCTCTTCCTGTAATTCTTTCATCCAATCAGGACTCACTATTTTCTAAGAGGCTAAGTAACTGGTCAGGGAAATTATTTTGTAACAAATCATTCATCAGGGACTGATGTTAGCAGGAAAGAGCTAATCTCCCAATCTTTATTCCTTCTCTTTATTTTACTCTAATGAAACCCACTGTCTTCTAATTACTATAAAAGTCATAATGCTCAGTGTATGAAAAATTAATAAACTATAAATGAAGAAAGGAAGACAATAAAAATCATCCCTAGGGGCACCTGAGTGGCTCAGTCAGTTAAGTGTCTGCCTTCGGCTCACATGATTCCAGGGTCCTGGGATAGAGCCCCGCAACAAGCTCCCTGCTTAGCTGGGAGACTGCATCATCCCTCTCCCTCTGTTGCTGCCCCTGCTTGTGCTCCCTGTCAAGTAAATAAATCTTTTAAAAAAAAATCATCCCTGGGGCACCTGGGTGGCTCAGTGGGTTAAGCCGCTGCCTTCGGCTCAGGTCATGATCTCAGGGTCCTGGGATCGAGTCCCGCATCGGGCTCTCTGCTCAGCAGGGAGCCTGCTTCCCTCTCTCTCTCTCTGCCTGCCTCTCCGTCTACTTGTGATCTCTCTCTGTCAAATAAATAAATAAAAATATAAAAAAAAAAAAATCATCCCTAATTCTTCCTTCCAAAAAAATCTAACGCTGTCAACACTTTGCTATATTCTTCCATTGTTTTTACTATATATATGGATGCATATACATGTGTTCTGGGTAGAACTGTGTCCCCCCTGAGAGGTATGATCAAGTCCTAACCCCCAGTCCCTGTGAATGAGACTTCATTTGGAAACAGGGTCTCTGAAGCTATAATCAATTTAGGGTGAGATCATGGTGGATTAGTATGGGCCTGAAATCTAATGACTTGTATCCTTACAAGAAGAGCAAAATATGGGGGCACCTGGGTGGCACAGTTGGTTAAGCAGCTGACTCTTGGTTTTGGCTCAGGTCGTGATCTCAGCATCACAAGATTAAGCCCTGTATCAGGCTACACGCTCAACACGAAGACCGCTTAAGACTCTCTCCTTCTCCCTTTGCCCCTCCCACTGCATGTACACATGCACTCTCTCCCTCAAATAAATAAATCTTAAAAAAAAAAAAAAGAGAGAGAGCAAGATATGGACACAGAAGCACATGGAAGCATGTGAAGACAGAGGTACAAAATGGGGTTAAACTGCCACAAGCCAAAGAACAGCAAGGACTGCCAACAAGCACCAGAAGCTAGAAGAGGCGAAGACGGATTCTTTCCTAGAGCCTTCAGAGGGAGAGTGGTCCTGCGGACACCTTGATGTCAGACTTCTTTCCTGTCAGACAATAAATTTCTGTTGTTTTAAGTTACTCTGTTAGTGATAATTTCTTATGGCACCTGGGAAATTAATATAACATATTTTATAAAAATAGGATCCTTAAAAAAAAGATCCATTGATATATACTATTATATGTGGATGATGACTCAACAGTACGTTACTTATGGTTTTCTACGTCACTATTTCACCTTAATCCTTCTAACGGGGGACGCCTGGGTGGCTCCGTTGGTTAAGAATCTGCCTTTGGCTCAGGTCATGATCCCGGGAGCCTGGGACCGAGTCCTACATCGGGCTCCCCACTCGGCAGGGAACCTGCTTATCTCTCTCCCTCTCCCTCTGTGTGTGCTCTCTCTAGCTCTCACTCTCTCTCAAATAAATATATATATTTAAAACAAAAACAAAACAACAAAACAAAAAACAATCCTTTTAACAGGTGCTTTGTTTCTATTAAATAGATATGACTTACTTAGCCAGTATCACTTTGTTAGCTATTATTGGTTATTACCAGTTTCTACTCTTATAAATAATGTTGCAGTCAACATCCTTTAATTATGGTAGCTATTGTCATTACTTCTATTCCTAAAAGTTCAGACAGGTTATACCAATTTATGCTCCTATCTGCAGTATACAAATGTACTCCTTTCGCATCAACACTTACCTAACACTTTTGAATTTTATATGCTGAAAAAACCATTATCAATTGATGGTGTTTTGTTTACCTTGTGAGTAGTGCCTGGGACAATGTAAGATTCAATAAATGATGACTATTCTTTCTTTGTATTATTGTTAATACTGGAGCTAGCCTTACCCCACCGATCTGAAATGTCCATTTTGATCATATACTAAATTTTTATACGCACGAAGTTCTGAACTTTCTCTTTTAATTCTGAATTTGTATCCCTTCCCTCACAATATATGGACATATGACCAAAAGAGACCGCCTACAGTGTTCTTGACTTAAACTATTGGAGTTTCTCTAATAGTAAAAATTTTAATTAAAAACAAACAAACAAACAAAGGGGTGTGGGTGGGGAAGAATGGGAACAGAGAAGTTTTTAATCATACCCCCCAAATCACAGCTACTATTACAACCTAACCTTGGTTTCTTCACATACCAAGAGGCAGCCTCGACCTCTTCTGTCTCCTTTGAACAGGAGCTTCTTCTGGATGCTCTGTGGATTCTTTAGTTGGCGGCTCACTGTCCTCAGATGGCCTGTGAACAGCAATCTGAACAAGGCCTTCCAAAGAAGCACTACCTACAGAAAAGCAGAGTGGGGAAACACAGAACCATTTGAGCAGAGATCACTAAGCCTCAAAAAGATGAAAAAAAGGGATCCGGAATGCGTCCTAAATGATGATTAACTTTGTTAACTCTTTGCCTATAAGAATTGGTCTCAACCCACACTTGTATCACATTTTAAGTTATAATAAATTCAGTACTTGCTACATCAAATCAACCATCAAAGTTTCTTTCTACTATATCACTACATACAAATCCTGATATTTTCGCATCTTAAGACTTGTAAGAGGCAGCAGGTAGAGTGAAAGGACCAGTTAGAACTGAGTGAGGTTTCAAGCCTGAGTGACCAGGAGAGTGGGAAATTCTATTAACAGAAATCTGTGAGAGGTAAAAACTGATATACTGCTGAAGGTAATGATTTGGAACATGCTGAGTTTAAGTTACCGATAAAACATCCAGGATTACTAGTGGATTAACAAAGACAAAAAGAAGTTCACAGAACCTTTAATACCTGGATGATATGGCCCTGCCTTCAGACTCTTGCTCTAATGAAGAAATTGTTCTGACTAAAATGAGGGATCCAAGGACCTTGTGTCCAGTATCCCATTCAAAGGTCTGGAACCAATCATAGCCTAAGACAATTTATGTTGTCTAGGGATTAAGGACCAAAGAGTCCACAAATGGTATAGAAGTAAGAGTTTCAGTGGCATAATCCTTTTTTCCATGAATGCCTCTAGACACCCTTCAGGCTGTCCACAACCTTAGTCCTCACCAGCACTAGGAATCCCATTACTTTAAGCTGACCTTGATTCTGTCCTCAACAGAGCAGTGACTTGGGACTGCTGGGGCCTTGCTTCTCCCTGATCTGTGATATCTGTCATTCCTGAAGTCCTGGAAAGACTTGTGATCCCACACCAAAAAGAGCAACATCTTACCTGGTGTATTCTTTGGTTTTGGCTTCTTTTTCTTAGGACGACTAAGTGGAATATCACCTATAAAACAGGAAAAAAACAACAGAAAAGTCTGCCTAAAATTCGATGCAGAAAACAGTCAAAAGGAACTTTTAGTAGGGAAGACCCTTTCCTCTCTTCCCTAGGTCCAGCCAACTTTAGGTCTTTAGGTCTCTCTTCCCTAGGTCCAGCCTACACATTAGAGGAAGAAGACAAGAAAATGACAAATTCAGGGGGTGCCTGGCTGGCCTAGTTGGTAGAGCAAGTGACTCTTAATCTCAGAGTCCAGGGTTCAAGCCCCATATTGGGCATAGAGCCTACTCCAAAAAAAAAAAAAAAAAAAAAAAAAGAAGAAGAAGAAGAAGAAATTGACAGTCAAAGAAAGCCTAAAGCTAGGTGCCAGTAGCTCAATGCTGGTCAGTAATATTAGAAACTGTGACATTTCTAGTATCAGAAAAGTGGGCTCACAAAATACTCATCTGATCCCCTACACTTCCCAGCCCTCTTGCACGTAGATGTGGAGGCCTGTGACTGGTTTGGGCCATATACTGTGAACAGAAGCAATCTGCCAAAACATTGAAAGAGCCAGATTTTTCTTCCTTTGCTGAAGCATGATAAGATGGCAGAAGCACAGAATGAAAGCAGCCTGAATCACTACAGCATTAGTGAAGAGTGGTGAAAGGCAGCTGCCCTGGATTGCTGCCACAGTGAACCCTGCATTAACCAGAAATAACCTTGTATGATATTAAGTTGGAGATTTTGAGGCTAATATAGCATAACCCAGTCCATCCTGATTAAATGACAAAAGAAAATCTTGTCTCTATTATAGAACTATAAATTAGCCAGTCGTTATGTTCTAGGTGACTCCATTCAAGAATGAGTCAAATATCAATCTTACAACTAGTGTTATATATCAACCCTCATTTAAAAAAAGGGAGTCATAAGAGATTATTTTGATAAAAGAATATTGCAATATTATAAATTATACCATTCAGATTCAACTTTAAGAAAAACATTAAGAAAAAAATTAATTTTTGAACTCCAAATTTTAAGTTTTACATTAAGAGTGAACTAACTCACCTTGATTAGCACTTTATATGCCACCGACCCAATTTAATTAGGAAAAGACAAAAAAAAGAAACTATTAATTAGAAATCTATATTGTCAGACTGATAATTGATGTCATTATTAATTTAAAATAAAATAAGCTTTCACACAGCTAGTTTATAAACTAGCTTATTCTTTATAAGTAAAAAGCTCATAAAGCTACTAACAAAATAATCCTAATATTTTCTGAACTTACATATACATATTTCCTACTGTCTATTCATAAAGTGGATTAAGCAGATTAAGAATTCTTATTTTGTCACTGATTAAAATCAGCTTAAGCTCTGAGGAAACTATTCTAGCAAACAAAAGAGGATCAAAAGTCTGATAAACAAGACATTAAAACATTCAGAATGGATCCATTATCTTACTATGTTGACATTCAGGCTTTGAAACAAAACATTTAATTACAACCATTATCCTAATATTCAAGGATTTTTTTTTTACCTTTAAACTTTTAGGAAGACTTTTCAAGAAGTCTTTTCTGAATTATTATAATTTTGCAATACTAGTCAATTTTTTCACTTTATTCATTTTGCATTTTTAAAACTCAATAATAAAATTACTGTAACTTATTTTTACCTTGGCACAGGTGGAAGGGCTCGTGGAGGACGCTACGGGGAGAAGAAAATTATAAGTAAAAGTCTCAGAACATCTTTACTTCATTACATCAAATCTTTTGCTAACCCTGTTCATCAAATGAAACCTAGGAAGTACTTATGAGAATCAGATGGGCAATTCTAAACTTGTCCTACCATTTCTAAATTTCATATAAAATCCCTTCCTTCCTACACTCCTTTCTATCCAGAGGCCAGGCTCTGTTCTAAGGACTACAGATACATTAATGAACAAAATAAAGAAATCCCTGCTTTTATGGTAATTCCGTTGTACTGATTAAGTATTAGAAGATATAAACGCGCGCACACGCGCGCACACACACACACACAAATGAGGATGTGGAGTGCTTCTTCAGTTTAGGGAAAGTCTCTCAGAGATATTTGAGCTGAGGCCTGAATAAGGAAGGAGAAGAAAGACAAAGGGGAGCAAATACAAAGCCTTTCAGGAGAGATAAAAGGTTTCAGATAAAAGGCCAGTAAGGCTGTGGCACAGTTACCAAGGGTAGGCAGGGGCCAGATAAATTAGGCTCTTGAAGACAAAAGAGGAAGATTCCAGATTTTGTTTTAATTCAATAAGAAGCCAACGGAGGTTTTAAACCACACAGTAACATACTTTAAAAAAAAAAAAAAAAACCACTGTGAATACAGCATGAGGAATGCGTTTTAGGGCAGAGAATTAAAAAAAACATACACCTTACAAATGATACTTTACATGAAAATTTGTGTTTGCAGTTCAGAGAGATTACAGTTGAGAAGCATTCTGAAATCTTTCAAAATAAAATACTAACAGAAATGCCTTGAAATCCGTTTAATGTTCCAAGTGTCTCATGCTGCTTGCAGAGGACACGGACTCAAAAGGGTTCCACACGACACTTAACCATTTCAAAAGTCCCGCAAAAATGACGTGTCACCCGGCCACAAGGACAACCTTTGAGCCCTCAAAAGTCGGAAGGCTCACCTGAACCCAAAATCCTAATGATTCAACTCTAACTAAGGCTCGCTTACCACCTGCTTCTTTCCCATTTTGTCTAAAGCCGCGCTTCCCGGCAGCCGCCGGCCGCCAAGCGCCGGGAGTGCGCAGCCCGCCTCCCGCCGGCTCCTGCCCGGCCGGCCGCGCGCAGGCGCTGTGCGTCATCGGACTGCGCGGCACTGGCGGCGGCGGCGCTCCGCCCCTTCCCTGCAAGAGGCGGGTGAGCGCTCGCTGTGGGAGCTGGTTGCGCCTCTGCGGTCTAGCTCTTCGGGAAAGGGGACGTCGGAGTCGGGGCTGACATGCCCGGGAAGAGAGATTCCAGGGGGCGTCGGGGAGCAACCACGGTTCTACCCATGGTTTCCCAAGTGGCTGCAGTGATGGGTTCGAGGGAGGCGGGAAAAGACCATGATGAAAAGCCTCCACTCGGAAACTGCGGTCTCTTTCCTGGGTGGCTAAACGCCCACGGGAGAGTCTGCAGGGCAGGCCTAGCTGGCTGTCCCGGAACACCCGGGGGCGGGGAAGGCGACCAGGAGAGGCGTCGTCATAGCAACACGGACCTCAGGCCCCCGGCAACTTCACGCCCGGGTCCTGGCTTCGGAACGAACTTGAAGCGCCCGCTCGGGTGCAAGCCTGTGAGCACCGACGGGGCGGACGCGCAGACGCCACGAGCGGGGCTCTCCCTCTGCGACCCCCAGCCCTGCGCACCGGCCCCGCCCCGGGGGCAACTGAGGCGTTAGGGCAGCACCCTCCGCCTCCGCCACTTCCCGTGGCCGAAGCGCCCCTCACCGCTCACCGGGAGGGCCTCCAGCCGAAGCCCCGAGTCCGCCCTCATGGCGCTCTCCCCGCCGGCCTCTGTCAGCGCAACCGCCGTCGCCCCGAGCCTGGCTCCCCGCGCCCCCGCCTCCGGGAGCTGCGAGAGGCGGGGACGTGCCCGCGTCGGGTTAGGCTGCGGCTCGGGGACCAGCTCTCCGCCGGGCCAAGCCCCGCCCTCCGAGGCGTCAGAGTTAGGGAGGCGCCGGGTTAGCCCAGCGGAAGCTTCTCGGAATCGCTCTTTTCCAGCGGTGACGTAATGAATCAGGGAGGCCGTCGAGGGCGGGGAGACTAGGTACAGCTAAAATCCAAGCCTGCAGCTGGTACCGAGAACGGACGGTCAGCAAGGCCAGGAATGCGTGGAAGAACCAGGAGCTGATAATCACTAGAACCAGAAGGTCTGGAAGGCTAAAGATCAATTAAACTCCTTTAAAAGGAAGGACTTGTGGAGCAAACTGTCAGATTCTCCAGACGCTGACTCTTCTATGCCTGACTGCATTCGAAAGGCAAGCTGCCGGCTAATCGCTACAAGAGACCCTTCCACTGCGTGAACATAATAAGCCGTAAGCACCCAGCTGACCCCTACCAGACTGAGTTTTCCTCCAACTAGGCACTCACTGACTGACTTGGCGTTTGGTTCTGTTAACTTCTTACCCTGTATCTCGTTTATTGTGTGACTTTGTATTTCTTGTGAAGCCAAGTTAAACGGGCAGTGAAATGTCATTCAATATGGAATCCTACACCTGTCAAAATTCTGTAAACCTGCTTTCTGAATGAATAAAGCTGACATTGTGGAAAGACGCAACTCATGCACTGCCTTTGTAGGGTGCTAGAGACGCCCCCCAACCCCCAAGCTCAATCTTTCAGGATGGGTATATATTGACACAGACAAATAACAGATTTCTTCCAATTGTGTGTGTGTCTGCCTGTCTGTGTTGATACAGGCAGTTCTCAAAATTTCGCCAATTGCTTATCCTCCATCTCTGTAAATCAAGCTTGGAAAAGCTTTTTCTCAAAACAACATACATCAAATCCAAGTTCATGTATTATTAAAAGTGACCTAATTTTCTTTGGTTGGGTTTGGGGGGGGTTGGGTTTAATTTTTTTTTTTTAATAACCACTTTAAGCAAAAAATAAAAAAAATTTTTGAAGTATGCACTTTGTTTTATAGTTAAGAAAGAGATTGGAGGGGTAGAGGGATGGTGTGGGTATGGGGAACATTAGAGAATGATGCAGAAGACAGATACAGGGGTAGCAAGATTGACTGGAAGTCTCAAGACCTAGGAAAGAAAAAAAAAAAGACTTCCTGGAATAGCATTCTCATCTTATGCTTTTCTCAGATAGGAGTCTCTAGGACTAAAGTTAATTGCCCTTTCCTAATTTAGGCATGACATGGATATTGGCTTTTAGGCAAATTAATGATTGTTACAATTCTGATCAGAAGAATAAATTTTTCCTTGTAGAACTGATGTATAAATGATGACGGCAGTGCCATTTCTATAAATTTTCATGTTAGATGTGAAATGTGTACATTAACTCTTTTTTCTTAGTCAGTCAAGTAGGCACTTTTTGGAAAAGCCATTTTCATAAAACAGAAATTTCATGAGGTTAAATACAGTTTCTGGAATTAAGTACTACTTATTTTATTTAGGGAAGCTCTCTTATCTGAATTGTACAAAGACCATACAAAATCTATAAAAGGTTTTCATACTCAGTGGCTTAACATTATTTGAATTCTTATCATTGCTACATATGAAGAAAAGGAAAACATTTTTTTTCCTGAAAGCCAAGAAGGTAACTCTATATGTATACAATGCAATTTTGTTTTTCAAATAAGATTAATTAATAAATTGCACCACGTTTACATCTGCATATGCTATAATGGGGCAAATACTACTGTTTTAGATTGCAGCTATTACTCCGGAGCTCTGTAGTAGATGAATATTGTTAAAACTCCAGCATTAAGCAGGAGGCCTTCCTTAAGACTCAGTATCTGAGGAAACCCATGTTGCTGGTACCCACTGAGGCTCCTCCTGAGCCTTCTGAATGGCAGACACCAACTGGGCACATGCATCTTGCAAGTGGTCATTCACAATCACGTGATCAAAAAATTGGCCAAACTGTGCTTCCATTTTTTGGGCTAAATCCTCCATCTCTTGTAGATCTTCATCCTTTATGAGAGGTAGAAAAATATGGATAGCACAGACTTAATGAGATAAATAGAAATGATGCACAATTTGTTTTGCTGTTACATTGAGTTGTGAAGCTATTGATAAAAACACTTAGGTCAAATAAATGTCTTCTATTCTAAACCACAAAATTTATGTTTTCTATCTTTAGCCTTACTTAATGTTTCCCTGGTCAAGGTTTTGCAAAACAAAGAAATGGTAGCCAGAACAATCCCCTCAACTTCCCATTTGGACTTAAATTATCTTATTCTATTATCTAAACACTCGAAGCTTTCAAACTGTATAAAACAAAACAAAACCAAAAAAAGGAAAGAAAAAGGAAAAAAATTATCAGTTGAATATAAAACTTATACATACATTTCAAAGATGGACTTTTATAAGGTAAAATAACAGTTCCTGAAATTAAATACTGGTAAGAATGGCATTATTTTGCCACTTTCAACATGAGTATGGTATGATCTGGTTCTATTGAATTAGATATACCCTAATTGTCCTTTGCTTCATGATGACATGACCTAATTCACCTTTAATATTGTCTATTTCCACTATTATGAAATGCTCATTTAATGAAGGTCAGCTGACCTTCATTTGGCACTATGCATTAAACTCATTGCTGTTATTTTCTTATTTGTCCACAACAATTAAAATAGTACAACTTGTTGCCTGTACAATCATAAACACATATACAAATGCAGGCACTGAAATGTTGTGACAGTACTCCTTTATAAGATGACCATACTTGTGACCCAGAAACAATTTTATTTTGTTAATTTGTTTAGATCACCATAAAAATGAGAACACAATTGTAAATGCTCGTAATATTCAGAGAATATATCCATGGACTCCACTATCTGAAATGCAAACTAAAGAATCAGACTTTCATAGAGTAATCACAAGAAGTATGAAGATAGAATTAACAACAAGGGATTATATAAATATACCTCAGCATCACATGTATTAAATTGGAAACAATGCAGATTAACATGGACCCTATGCAAGGAAGACATGCAAATTTTTGATGCATAAACATTTGTGATGTTTAATTTCAGTTTTATAAGATGAAAAAGTTCTAGAGATCTGTTTCACAATGTAAACATACTTAACACTACTGAACTGTACAGTTAAAAATGGTTAGGACCGGGGGGAGCCTAGGTGGCTCAAGTGGTAAGTGTCTGCCTTCGGCTCAGGTCATGATCCCAGGGTCCTGAGATTGAGCCCCACATCAGGATCTCTGCTCAGTGGGAAGCCTGCTTCTCCCTCTCCTACTCCCCCTGCTTGTGTGTGTGTGTTCTCTCTCTCTCTCTGTTAAATAAATAAAATCTTTTAAAAAAGAATGGTTAGGATGGTAATTTTTGTGTTTTATGTGTTTTTTAACATATATACACACACATACACAAATAAGTGTAGTATCTTTATCTAAGTGATGGTTATCTGGGTGCAGGCACACATAAAAATTCATTCAGCTGTTACATGTAAGATTTGTACATCTTGCTGAATATTTATGATGATTTAAAATAGTTAAGGTGGATTTAATTTTTAAAAAATTGGAAACTATTCTAGGAAGAATTCACTGATTAATCCCACCTGTCATAGGCCCTATATAATTTCCATCATCATTAATACATGTTTGCATTTAGAAATACATTTTATACAGATACCTCACATTACAGATAAGATATATTCACTACAGAATTTTTAAAAAGATCTTATTTGTTTATTTATTTATTTCTTTATTTGAGCGAGAGTATGCACAAGCAGGGAGAGGGGCAAAGGGAGAGGGAAAAGCAAATTCCCTGCTCAGCAGGGAATGGGGTGGGGGCTCCATCCTAGGACCCAGATCATGACCTGAGTTGAACACAGACACTTAATCGACTGAGCTACCCAGGCTCCCCCTTCACTTTTTTAAAGTAAATTCTCAAACTTTTTCATACAGTACATAATAAAACGTGTCAATCTTATGCACACCCAATTTCCATGTGGTTTTGCAAACTGTGGTTGGAGTTCTTTTTTTTCTTAAGCTAGACAAGAAAAAAGAAAAAAATAAGAGCAGCATCATAGCACTTATTAAACTTTATTTAATATCTACAAATCATGTCCAGTAAAATGGGTACATCATAAGGGCATTTTTAATTAGAAACAAAAATCATACTCCTTAACATAGGGATGTTGTAGAAACAATACAGTGAGTTTTTACTAGGAAAAAAAAAGTACATTGATCTATTTCTTCTGTATCTTACCTTGAACTTCATGTCCACAAAGTAGTCTGTAATGATCTTGGCATTTTTCCGAGATTGCTTCATACAGCTCATGCTAGATGGCTTTATAAATATGACATAGGGCTTCAGTTCCTGGGTTCGAGCTAATTGAATACCCTACTCAGAAAAATTAAGTGCACATTTAAAAATAGAAGTCTTAAGCTATTAGAGTTAACACGAAGGTTCTCAAAATTTCTAAGAACAGAAATCAGCAATTATTTTTAGCTAATTTATTTTTATTTATTCTCCTTTGCCCCCAAGTCCTCAAATCTAAAAATAAGTATTTTAATAATTGAGAGGGTTCTAGAATCAAAATTAAGTTTAAACTGGCTCTTCCTCTTACTAGTCATGACACCTTAATGAAATCTGAGAATGGGATTCTATACATAATTTCATGGCATAAAGACAAAGACAAACTCTAAAGGTGGATCAGTTCTGTTTCACTCTCACTTCCCTTTCCTCTTGTTATTATGTTATATTGGATACTACCGACACCTTCACACTGACCACCAGCCTTGATCCAAGGAAGAACAACTGTCTTGTCCCCTGATTCTCTTTAGTGCATGTGGTATATTTTTAAATGAGTACAAAAAACCCCAAAATACAAGGATCAAGAAAATGGAGCCTACACATTATGTACTCTTTTTTTTTTTAAAGACTTTATTTATTTATTTGACAGACAGAGATCACAAGTAGGCAGAGAGGCAGGCAGGCAGAGAGAGAGAAAGGGAAGCAGGTTCCCGCTGAGCAGAAAGCCCGATGTGGGGCTTAATCCCAGGACCCTGAGATCATGACCTGAGCCAAAGGCAGAGGCTTTAACCCACTGAGCCACCCAGGCGCCCCCATTGTATACTCTTTATCTTAACACGCTCACGTCTGCCCCATCCCACATATGGTCTCATAGAGGTAGCTGTAGACGCAACCACATAGGAACCTCCCCTCCTGGTGTCAGGCAACATCTTTTTCCCCCTGCCAATGTCCTTGATTCCTTTGCGATCAAGGTCAAAGCAGGATTCTAACTTTTTTATAGCCACCAGCTCAGTTTTCTTTTGGTATGTGAGAAGCAAGACTTCTTTCCTAACTAAAGACAAAATATTGGCAAAATGTTCCCTCACATATGATCCTAGCCCTTAGATATGGTAAGTGGTCTTATCCCTAAAAGACTAACAAAATAAAATGTCTCAACCTCAACCTACAGCATGTGCACAAAACGCATGACATTCATTACCTTGGGCAGATGGGAAACGCTCCACCACAGACATACCTGGGGCTCTAAGTCCATGACACAGATCTTTCCCTCATCAAGGACTGTTTGAACAGCGTCCACACTGGTGCCATACAGGTGGCCTTTGTACTCACCATGCTCGAGCATCCTGCAAGGGTGCCACAAGGAAAACAAGAACTCTTTCTACCAGTAAAATATTACTAGTAGTAACATAGGATATAAATACGTGGACTTTACTAGCACAAGAAGAATGAGTGGAAAATCAACAGGAGAAAAAAAAATATTAGGAGATCTAGGACTTAACTCTTTCTCCAAGTCTCTAAAATTTGCAATTCAATTCTGGTCCCACTCCAAACCCAATGAGTTAGTGTATAAGTGTATCGGTTTACATTTCCTTGCTTACTCTTCAGAAACAAAAGGAATTATCCTGGGAGCTTTGGATAACGCATAAAAATAGTGGATCTCTTTTGAAGGTAAAATAACCAAAGGGGAGAACCAGATTCTGAACGTCTAGCTTACCTGTGACTATACACGAGGCTTTCAAATACTTCTTTTGACACATAGTGATACTCACGTCCATCCATTTCATAACTCTTTTTGGAGCGAGTGGTATCTATCAAAATATGGAATTTTTAAAAGAGCTTTAGAATCTACAAAATGTTTTGATTTAGTACCAATATGCATTTAGATAAAGATGTCCAATCAATATAAATAAATGAATACATAAACAGATAAATAAAATGCTGGAACCAAAAAGAGCGATCCTGAATTGGTGATAAGAAAGAAGTTCTCACCTCAAAACCAGTTAATCTAGGGGCACCTGGGTGGCTCAGTGGGTTAAAGCCTGTGGCCTTCAGCTCTGGTCATGATCCCAGGGTCCTGGAATCGAGCCCCGCATCGGGCTCTCTGCTCAGTGGAGAGCCTGCTTCCTCCTCCCTCTCTCTGCCTGCCTCTCTGCCTACTTGTGATCTCTGTCAAATAAATAAAATCTTTAGAAAAAAAAAATCAGTTCATCTAGAAACCTTTTTTAAGTGCTCATAGTGTGGACATGAACGTGTCAGGTGTTAAGCCAGGTGGGAAGGCCCTAAGGGGTACCGGCTCTTACTTCAAAGCAGGCATGAGTCGATGATGTGTGAGGCCTAAAGGCCCCAGCACAAAAGATATCTTCTGTGTAGCAAATGCATGTCCCAAGATCCCGTTTCATTTGTCACACACGTAGCCAGATGAAACATTATTTTCCAAAGTTTACTAATAAATAACTGAAGATTTTAGAGAGTCACTAACTTGCTTGTGCATACAGACTAATGAAAAGCAAAGTTGCAAACAAGAACCTAGCTGTTCTGACTCCTCCTAGACTAGTATTTTCTGCTACACCAGATTGTCTCTGATTTGAAATGGAGAGACCCCATGACAGTCTGCAGTCTTGCCCCAATGTATTGATGGCTCAGTGAGATGGTGATTAATTTGGGGGGATCTCCAGAAGGGAAAGATTGGTGGAGACTGAATTCAGTCTTATTCTTTTTATTATATATTCCCCAACTTAAATAGTACTTGGTACAGAAACAGGAGCTCACTGAGTAACTAAAAGTGATGCATTATCTGCTCACCTATTTATTCAACTGATGTGTACCGACTCCTTCTGTTCCAGATATGTTCAGTTCTTAGAACACAAAGATGAGCAAAACACAGTTCCAACCCAGTGTCCTATGTATATTGCAAAGCTGGTAGTCCCTTCATCTGCATTACCACAATTTCTCCATGTTCATTGAAAAAATGGTGTCTTTGCATTTGCCAAAGTTTAAGAATGAAATATATGAACACGTGATAATACCAGCGCATGGGAATGACCAAGTAGGAGTTGGAATAGGCCCTAAATGATGAAAGACGTTATGAACATTCAAGAGGCTCAAAAGGCAAATGTCATCTGAGGGTGACCACCATCCTTTGTGCCACCATCATTTGTGCCACAAAACACAGTCTCAAAGTAATCATAAATTTATTATATTTATATATTTAATATAACTTATATTAACTTATATATATATTATATTACATATAATATATATAAGTCATATAACATATATATGTTATATATAATATAATATAATATATAACTTAATATATAAGTTATATAATATAACTTATATTATATATTATAAATAACAAATAAAAATGGAATGAAATTCCATTCCCGTGTAATAATCAAAATTTTGAATTTCATTCCTAATTTGGGCTTCTCCTCCTCCCCACATCTGGCTCTGACTTGCTACGTCCACAAAAGTTGCAGTCAGAAAAGCGAGAAGTCAGGAAAGGAAGTAGGATTCACTTCTTCCCTTCCCTTTCATTGCCTTTCTACTGTTCCTCCCCAGTTTTATGTCTGTCCAAGGCTAGAGTGCAGAGAGGAGAGGAAAGAGCAGGAAAATGATGCTGATGCTGATGCCGGATACTACAGGTTTCTTTTAGACTTGGCAGACATGTAAATGTAGCTCTGCTCTCCTGGAGGACGCATGGGTTATTCTGCAAACCCTACCACCACCGCCACCACCACCGAGTATCTCAAATCCATCTTTATTCCAGCTCGTCATTTCTGAGTTCTAAAAGGGCAGCAACTTCCCAAACCACAGCCCCTGGCCACTCTAAATTCTTCAGATTTTCCAAGTATAATTCTGACACCAGTCTTCTGTGTCCCCTAAACTGCAGGGAACAACACTAAGCTTTCTGTTCGTTTCTCTAAGTTCCTCTCTGGAACTGAAGTGAAGGGAAAGCACCCACATGCACTTGCTCTTTCCTGGTATGATCACACTTACAGTTAACATAAAATTACCTCTGCATATATTAAAATTTTAAAAGATAAGATAGGGCATTTAAAGAGCCAAGCACAGTGCCCTGAAGATAGTAAGTACTATTATGACTTAGCTATTATTAACCAAATATTGTTAGTTTTCCCGAAGGTCATCTATATGATTGTTAAGAAATGGAAGAGACAGTCACCTTTTAAAAGCCTCGCCAGCAAATGGCCATGAATCAACTCCTTCTATTTAAATAAATATAGTTCAAAATATTGTATAAGGACTATCCCTTGTGTCTTTTATTTTTACAACAAAGATGGTATGGCATAGTTAAAATGAGATCAGTGCATCTGCAGAGGCAAAGACAGTTTGACCAAAACATGAACCGCTAGGAAAGAAAAGGCACACGTACGCGGCACAGCACTCTGGAAATGCTCAGGATTAAGTTCAATAAGTTGTCTTCTCAGTTCATTGACTCCAACCCCAGAAGGTCCTAAACACAAAAAGCCACATACAGAAATCATTAGATGTGGATAAATATAATTGTGTGGTGACATCATCATTTCAGTTCTTCTACTGAAGACATCTGAGAACAAATGTTTTTCAGGAAATTATATCTCTTTTCACAAACGGAAACAATTCTGGAAAGCTCTTGAGAATTTTCCTGGGGACCCAGGGAGTAACCCACACGTCTTCCACATCCCAGAAATCAGCTGGGGAGTTACAGGAACCCGTCACCCCAGCGAAGTAATCTAATGTTAGGAGAATTGCCTGGCCTCGTTTCACATAATCTGAGACAATCTACCTTTCCCGACAAACGAAGTGTTTATCACATCACAACCCAGAAATCAGCCCCTCGAATTACCGGTTCTGAGCGTCAGCACCCGGTGTCTAACTCGAGTCAGGGCTGAATTCAAGCAGTTACATAGGATCCGTGCTTAGGCTTAATGCTCTTCCTTTGCCATATTGAAATGTTAAACTTTTTTTTTTTTTTAAGATGTATTTATTTATTTCAGAGAGAGAGAGAGATGGAGAGAGCACGAGGGGAAGAGGCGGGGTGGGGGGGGTGGAGAATCTTAGGCAGACTCCATGCCCAGTGGGGAACCTGACGCCGGGCTCCATCTCACAACTTTGAGATCAGGACCCGAGCTGAAACCAAGAGTGGGGGTCTTACCCCACTGTGCCACCCAGGCGCCCCAGAATGTTCATCATAAGCTCTAGCATTTTCCGTTTGCACAGAGCCCTGCCCATTCTGCAGCCGGGGCTGGCTCCAAGGCGCGCTGTTCTGCTCCACAGGGGCCTCCCTCGGTCACAGTTGGAGCATGCGCAGACACGCACAAGACCTGCCTTAACTACTGCGGCAGGCCCGGCTCGGCGGAGCTCGCGCTCGCGAAAGCAGGTGCCCGCAGCACTGTACTTGGCCTGCTCCGCGGCGCCAGAGACACAGGCCAGAAGACTCCAAACACTGCTCTACAGAAGGTGATTACAAACGTCGTAGGGAAATAGATCTTAAAGATTCTTGTTTCTGATACAGACTGATAATACAGTCTAGGGGACTACTCACCTACGCTTATAAAGTGAACTCTAAACAGGTTTTAAAGGGGCCCCCGGGTGGCTCAGTGGGTTAAAGCCTCTGCCTTTGGCTCAGGTCATGATCTCAGGGTCCTGGGATAGAGCCCCGTCCCTGCTCAGCGGGGAGCCTGCTTCCCCCTCTGCCTCCTTGCCTACTTGTGATCTCTGTCAAATAAATAAATAAAATCTTAAAAAAAAAAAAAAAAAAAAGACAAGCTTCACATAATACAGCCTGTTATTACGCCGGTACACATGCACCGGGCATACGACGTTCCTCTGTCGTCCATAAAAGCGTGGGACCACGGTTTTATTTATAAACACATACATAGAAAACAGGTTTTTTTTTTTTTTTAAGGTGTTTATATGGGAGTCGCTAAAGAATGCTGCTGTTGCCACCACTCCCAAGGCCACACTGCCGTGTCGAGAAGGAGACGCGCCTCTGCGGGCAGGGACGTACCGACCAGCACGACGAGGCGGTGCTGCTCCGACGGGCGGCGCTGGTACCGGACCACCTCCTCGTAGGGGGCGCCGGGCGCGGGGAGGCCGCCGCCCGCACCGCCCAGCCCGGCGCGCAGCTGGCCCAGGTGCGACTTGCGGCGACAAAGGCGCATGCTGCGGCGGAAGCCAGCTGCGAGGGTGGGAAGGCACGGGACGTCACGTGCAGCCAGGAGACAGCACGTCCCCCCCGCACGCCTGACGGAGCCTTCGGGGGCTGCCGTGGGCGAGTGCGACCGAGCTTCCTCGCGGCCGTCTGAAGGCGGAAAGGAAGACGCGCGAAGGAAGAAGAGCAGGACGCACCCCCCCGCACCCCCGCCCCACCGTGTTGCGTCGGCGGCACCCATTGCCCACCGGATGCGCCGGGTGCTGGGCCCCCCGGGGGCCGATCCCCTCAAACCCGTTTCCTCCTGGTTTACATTTCATGGAGGAGGAGAGAGGAAAGTAAACACATCAATAAAAATAAGTGCTTAGAAAGGTCCGGGGATAGAGAGCGATGGCGGTGCTTCCTCAGGCAGGTGGTTCAAGCAAAGTGTGTGTGAAAAGCTGACGTTGAGCGGGCGGGAGAGTGAAGCCCTGGAGCCAGGTGAGGAGGCGTCTGGGGGAAAAGCGACCCAGGCTAAGGGAACAGCAAGTGCTAAGGTGCAGAGAAAAGAGGGCTCCAGGAATGAGGGGGAAGCACAAGGAGGCCCGAGCGGGGCAGGGTGGTGAGCAGGAGGGAGAATGGTAGGAAATGGGGCTGGAGAGGAAGCAGGGGAGGTGGCCGCGGGCTCCAGCCCGGTGTTGGATTGTGGTTCAAGTGGACTGAGAAGTCACTGGGTGGTGGAGAAATGGGTGTGACATGGTTTATGTTTCTGAAGAAGTCCTCTGTTGCTGTTCCCAGTCCTTCCCTGAGGTAGAGCTCGGGACTCTTTGTGTATATAAACACACACACACACACACACACACACACACACACGTGCACTATATCTATCTATATATGTCAAACACCATGAGTTCACACCAATACCTACAATGCCAACTCAACACCACAGGATCCATTCCAGCCACCTGTCCCCACCCTCGCCGCATGTGTAACTCCTTTCTCTAACACTGAGAAACCTAATTGTCCTCAGTACATTTACTTACTGTATTGGTCACGAGCACCTGTGCAGGATGAGGGACGAGTGACGTTGCCAACCTAGCAGAAAGTATCAGAGCCCACGCGAGTTGAGGACGCCATCTTTGTAGAGGCTGCGAGGTGTCAGAGCCCAAGTGATGGCCACAGTCCTCCTCACCTTGCTCTGGCCCTGACAACCTGTACCAGTCAACAACGTTCCCCGCACAAACACTCTCCTCACATAGTTCGGTGATGCCCCTCCCCAGGCTGCTGCTTCTCCACCTTTGTGTACACCTGCTCCTTTGGCCTACCTAATGGCATTGGGGCTGAGTTATTCCAAAGAGATGCAGAAAAGTGGCTTCATGGGTTTTTTTTGTTTTGTTTTGTTTTTAAAGCTCTCTCAATGATTCCAATGTATATTCAGGCCTGAGGAACCAACATTTCACTTTACAGACCCTGCTGTCTCTTGGAGGAGGCTCAGCATGGGTATGCGTGAGCCTTTAAATGGGCCCTTCAGAAAGTTCTGCCCAGTTGACAGAAATGTGGCCATTAAAACCAAGTTTAGTAGTCAGAGAATGGGTCTCTTTTGAGTAAAATAAGTATGTCATGGAACAGTCTGGAAGAGAACCAAAGATTGGTAATGAATAATTAAGACATATCCAGTGGAAAACAGATGAATTGTAATGAATGATCAACACAGCAGAATATTGATCCAAAAAAGGAGTTGGAGGATAGAGGGAAAGCAGAACAAAGAACAAGTCTGGAAATGTTCATTGGCAAAAGAAGCTTTCAGAAGAGTCAAGAAGGTATGAATAAAACTTGACAAGTGACAATGACTGGCCTCTTATTAATCATTACCTACCGATAAAGAACTTCTGACCAGAGCCAACAAATTCCTCCTTGTCTGGAACACAGAGAATGGCCCGAACAGAATATGTGAAGGAGAAGGAGAAGTTTACTTAGAACAGGGGCATGAAATTATCTTCAGATCTGCAAGTGACACATTTCAGTAGAAGTCAGCACAGCTGAATTCACCTTGAATGGCTTCTTGCCATTTTCCAGTCTCTCATATGCACCAAACTATGTGAAAACTCTTCAGAATTTTACCAAAACACTGAATATATTCTGTCAAGTACAATTGAAACAAAAAGCTATTTTACACTGGTTTAAAGTGACAAGAAAGATACTGAGTCACAGAAAAACAAATAAAAATTAGGTATACATTGTTAAACAGGCCCAAAGAATACTGTCTTAAAGAGGGGAACAGGTAAACTGGCTTTGGCTTCAACTGTAGAAATGGTGTTCTGCAGGACCTATAATTAGTCCTTTTGTTAAAGATGGGCTTTTATTTTCTCCCTGACAAAATGGTTTATTCTGTACAAAATTAGTATTTGCTCTATAGTTGCCAATTGTTTCTGACTGTCCAGGAATCTGAGGGACAAGGGTGAGGAACACTGATCCCAGGGGCACTGAAGCACCTAGAACTTATTTAAACTCCACCTCTGCTTCTACTGGGGTCTCAGAAAAATTCTTAAAACTCCAGGAAAAAAAAAAAAAGCTGTTATAAAAATGCCATTTTCAAATTACTTTTTACAAATATATGTTCCTTTTCACTTATGCAACTCTGTTCTGATCATGGAAATATATAAAGAGCCATTGTCTGTAGAATGAATTAATATATACAACCTTTTCTTCTTAACTTTTTAAAAAACATATCTTAAAATACAAAGAAAACACACCAATATCAATCCCATCGTCTGATAAGTAAGCACATTTTTCTAACTGAAATATGTCAGTAAGTTTTTTTTTTTAGATTTTTTTTTCTTTTTCAATTTTTTATTTAAATTCTACTTAGCTAACATATCGTGTAACATTGGTTTCAGGAGCAGAATTTAGTGATTTATCCTTACATATACACCCAGTTCTCAACACAACAAGTACACTCCTTGATACCCATCCCCCATTTAACCCATCCCCCCACCCATCTCCCCTCCAGCAACCCTCCGTTTGTTCTCTGTAGTTAAGAGTCTCTTACGGAAGTGCTCAATTAAGGATATATTCATAGCTTAACTACTTTCATTGTTCATTTTTAAATATTTTTCTATGAAATTGAATATCTCACCACTAATTTCACCCTTAAAATATATTATCTTAAAATGTATCCTGTCATGCACGCACATTGAAGCACTGCAAGATCTTAACTATAGCTCCAGGTGGCTTGTCCAGGACATGAAAACAAACAATTACCTTCTGAAAGCTCCTCTGATATTTGCATGAGTGAAGAAACAGGAAAAAGTTAAGCCTTTGAGAAGGTCAAGTTGGCCAGCCAATAAAGACCAACACAAAAGCGAGGCATTCAGGTCACCCCTAGAGCAGGCTGTAACTCAGGTCGGCCTGGGAAGGTGAATGAGCGACATACAGCTGGGGACTGGGGACTCATTGGACCAACTGCGCTGCTCAGGGAACAATAACTTTTTCTGCAACTTACCTCCATTCTCCCCGAGGGCTTTTTGTCTGGGGAGACTTCTCTTTACTGGTCAGCACAAAATAGGGCTTGGGAGAGAGAAATTACAGGAAGGCAACTGCTGTGAGCCTCCTCTCTCCTCTCCCAGAGGCCAGACACAGTCCTGTGAAGTGGCCCTCAGGCAGGGACTACAGCAGCCTCTGGCCTGAGCATCCTCCTTCTTTACCTCTCACTGGGTCCAGTGACACACAGCCTTCTCCAGCTGGCCCACTGGAGACAGGGGGAACTGAACACAAAGCATTTTCTAGATGTCTTAAAACACCCATCTTCTCTATTGCTTTGTTTTTGTTGTTGTTGTTGTTGTTGTTTTAAATTTATTTATTTGACAGAGAGAGAGATCATAAGTAGGCAGAGAGGCAGGCAGAGAGAGGGGGGAGCAGGCTCCCTGCTGAGCAGAGAGCCCGATGCGGGGCTCGATCCCAGGACCCTGAGATCATGACCTGAGCCGAAGGCAGACACTTAATGACTGAGCCACCCAGGCACCCCTATTGCTTTGTTTTTAATGGCATTCCTAATTAGACTATATCAACAGCCCCTGGAAAAATGCGAGGAGGTCACAGGGTACCACATTCAGAGAAGAGTTGAGCCCCAAACCAAAGAGACGGAAGGACCCACTGAGAGCTCTAAGTAACAGAATTAAGCATCATGAATAAATATCAAGAGATACTTACTTAGGAAACCTGCCAGGTGGGGGCTCATTGTTCCTTAAATGACCTCCTCAGTGAGTTGGGTTCAGAAGGTACAGGGGCATTCTCAATCTTTTGACTAAGAGGGGTCCGGAAGGGGCACCGCCCAGTAACTAAGGGGGGCTGCACGCGTTCCTCTGCAGTGATTAGAGCCATGGCTGCGGAATGCCCATCCAGAGCGAGAGGCCGAGCAATGCTAGCTGTGCTCGTGTACCGCTTATATCCTAAGCACTTTACTTGTATAAGTTATTTTTCCTGCTTTAGACGTGGGGCAGAGGGGTGAAGTGAAGGAGGACCCACAAGAAATGAGTAACAGAGCGGGATTCTACTGGGACAGCCTGGCTCCAGTCCCTGGCTTTACCCACTCCCCCGGACCGCCTCTCTGTCCACGGACACCACAAATACCTCTGGGCCTCAGCCACGGTGTTCGTGTGTAGACTGTCTTCCAGAAAAATGAGGAGTTGAACATAGCGCAAAGGAGGACTATGATCCAGAGGCAATAAAAATTAAGCCAGTCCCGAACACGGAGCCACCTGTCCAGTGGAATCTGCTTCTCCCTCTCCTGCTGCTGCTCCCCCTGCCTGTACTCCCTCCCTCCCTCTCTCTCTCTCTGACAAATAAACAGACCAACTATCTAACTAAAAACGGGGAATTTAGAATCAACGTAAGTGGGAAGTTATCTGGTTATGTGCATACTTCCCAGCTCCATCTGTCCATCCCACAGAGCCCCCAAGTGTCCCTCATAAGAAGCACCAATGAGGGCGAAGCATATAATATCTCACAACCATACTGTTGAGATGTTTAAACAATCATCATATGATGTCCCTAAATGTGGGTTTAAATATACCAAAATGTAGAACAGACTCTTAAAAATCAAAACCAAAGACTCATTTTTTACTTACCGGATTCAAATGTTTCTTCATCTATGGTTTCCCATGGAGAAAAAAAACACCAAAAGTGTGATTATAGTACTATCTGTACTGAGTCTATATTTTAATAGTCTAATTCCCCAACCCTATGCTTCTGCAGACACACCAGCTTCTTGAAATTCTTTCCTAAATCAAGGCCAAGTCTATGGGGTCTCTCTGGCATATTAGAACCTTAAATGAGATACATGGTGTTAAGCAGTGGAGTTACAACAGCAAGCATGGGTGCTGCAGGAGCTTAGAATAAATAAAATAGAAGAGAATAAAGAGAATGTAAAAGAGGCTCAGGGGAGGGAAAGGTAGAATGTCACAGGAAGTGCCAGTGGACATCAGACAGCACACAGGGTTGCAGTGAGAAGGCTTGCAGGGGGAAGGGGGATCTCCCCACCTGAAGATTTTGGAGGGGGTAGGGCATAGGCAACAGGAGTGTGGTGTGGAGAAAGAGTATATAAATGGTTTGACTGGATAGGCTTGTTTAGGTGTCAAGGAAAGATTCTGTATAAATCAACTTCCTCATCAGTTAAACAGTTCTCATTAGTGGAGCACCTGGGTGGCTCAGTCATTAAACGTCTGCCTTGGACTCAAGTCATGGTCCCAGGGTCCTGGGATCAAGCCCCACATCAGGATCTTTGCTCAGTGGGAAGCTTGCTTCTCCCTCTCCCACTCCCCCTGCTTGTGTTCTCTCTCTCACTCTGTCTCTCTCTGCCTAAATAAATAAAATATTAAAAAAAAAAAAACCCACACAGTTCTTATTAGTAGTTTAAAGAGATATTAAGGACTAAGAAATGAAAATGTATGTGGAGAGCAGTTTGAAGTATGTAGCGACATTACCAAAGCGTGTGTCCTTGGATCAGACCATAGTGCACTGAGAACACACTCAGCCAGGTGTGAGACAATGTGTTTGCAATGCTGTTCATCGTAGCACTGCTTGTAATAGAAAAGACTGGCCATAACTCAAATGTCTTTGGGTAAGTGATTGCATAAATGCACAATAATTTACCTCACCAATAAGCTATTAAAAACAAATGAGGAGGCTCTTTAAGGGCTAGGATGAAATCATAGATAACACTAAGGAAAAAAAGCCATGAACAGAACAGCGTGTAGTGTGTACCATCAAAAAAGTCTTGTTTTTTTAAAAGGTGTTTTTTTAAAAAATGGTGAGGATGATGGTGGGGAGAGGAGAAAAAAATATACAGCATTGTTTTTATATGCACAGAATATGTCTGGAGGGATCAGCAAGAAATTGAGAGCATGTATTGCCTCAAGAAATAAAACTGAGTGGGGGAGCAGGGAACAGGAGGAACTCAATACTTTTGTAGTTTTTGAATTTTAAAGCACGTGAACATATTACCTAATAAAAGATTTAAATTGGAGAAAGAAATGAATATTGGTGGAAGTTTTTAAAAAAACAGAATGTATACTTGATAGGATAAACATGGTGTCAGCATTATTTTGTAGTTGTTCTGGGAAGTATATATGAATCTTTGAAATATCCACTATTTAAAGATTTCATATTGCTCTTTAATTTCTAAAAACTAGATGAGCCCAGAAAGCCAAGACAAATTCACCTCTCAGACTAAAGCCTTTCTAGTAGTCTCTCAACGTTACCCTCCTGATCCTTTAGCCAATCTTAGTTCTGCCACTAAACTTGGGAGATCTTTTCCCAACTTCCAAAAATAATTAAGTGTAGAAACATAAAAAGTTTTCATACATTTCTCAAAAATTTGGAACCCACTACTAATTATCTATACTGGAATCTATCAGATGTTACCAAACAATAACAAAAAATATATGTTGCTTTTTAAAAATTGGCATTTCAATATTTTATAGTATTTTACAAAGAGCATGGCGGTTTCCAGACATTCCGCCTGAATGTTACTGAACGTAACCCCTGAGTATTACTAAGTGTTCCTGTGATCATTTCCAAGACACTCCTTTCTAGAACACTTTCTAGAAGGTTGGTTTGGAGCCTGGAGAACTTCTCATAGCTGTGCCTCCCTTCCAAGTGCCAGGACCATGGGAGAGGAGGGGTTCATTTTACACATTACTTCCAGAGGAAAGGCCTGTGGCCCCATTTGGCTAACTCTGCTTCAGAAAATCTACAGCTAAGACGTTTCATATTCCTTCTGGTGGTAAATCTGTCAAGAGGAAATGTTACCTGCTTCCACACACTTCTCATCAATTTTCATGTCATCTAAAAGAGGATGGAAAGGGAAAAACAGAACTTAAAATGTATCCGTACCACAAACAAAATTCCCAATGTATAGACTTATGTCAGTGAAAGACCATTTTACGAAAACGATACTCTTACAACTATTCCTCATGCTCGCTCACTCGGAGAGAGAAAAAAGGACTCCACTGTAATAAATGAAAATGAAAATCTATGGTATAGAAGGCTACATAACATAAAATGGTAAAAATTTTAAAAGCATCAGCTTTTTGGGACATCTGGGTAACTCAGTCAGTTAAGTGACTGCCTTTGGCTCAGATCATGATCCCAGGGTCCTGAGATCGAGTCCCACATCAGGCTCTCTGCTCAGCAGGGAGTCTGCTTCCTGCTGTTGCTCCGCTTGCTTGTGCTCTCTCTCTCTCTCTCTCTCTGACAAATAAATAAAATCTAAAAAAAAAAAAAAGCATCATCTTTTTGAGTGAGCCAATTAGTTTATCTAAAGCTTCAGTTTTCTATCTATAAATGGACATGGTAGAAATACCTACCATATAAGAGAGGATTCACTGAGATAATATATGAAAAGCTAAGACAGATGCTAAGTGCTCAATAAATGTTAACTATTTGTACCTTTAGCTGAGATATCCATAACAGGATAAGAGAATATAATTTTTAAAACCACCCATCCTATCCTAATATCCAAAACCCTCTACAACATAACCCAAGCCCAAATTTGAAGGCTGTTATCTACTTCTTTCCTTCGCATGTCTTGTACCCGCATTAGAGTAGCCATCATCAGGTCTCCTCTGGGCCTTTGCTTATGGATACCATAGCTACCATTCAATTCCTTCCATTTATTGAGAGATTATTTTTCAGGTCAGTATTTTATAATAACAGCTGATCCATTAGTTCCTAAGACATCACTAGAGGTTTTATGTGTTTTTGTTTTTGTTTTCTAAGCGAAGAAAAACTACAATTAGTATTCCTGTTTTACAGAGAACAGGAGTGAATTTCTAAAAACAGCACAAGGAACCCTGATTTTTCTAACTTGCAACTCTGGGATCTAAAACACTGATTTTACTCTCTCAAAATCAACAATTCCATACCGTTGGCACAGGTAGGTGTTATGGACTGATTTGTATCCCTCCTGAATTTGTATGTTGAAGTTCTAGCCCCCAGTACAGCCATATTTGGAGACAGGGCCTTTAAGGTTGAAGGAGGTCATACTATTGGGGTCCTAGCCCAAAAGGACAGGAACTTCTTTCTGCAACACCAGAAAGCAGACCCACTGAACCTTGATTTTAGACTTCAGGCTTTCAGAACTGTGAAAAAATAAGTGTCTGTTGTTCAAGACACCCAGTCTGTGGTGTCTTGTGATGGTGCCCTGAGCAGACTAAGACAGTGGGTTTGTTACCCACCAAGCCCACAGAGACCCAGGCTCTCCAAAGCCTGCCCATGTTCCCTGTGCTCTTTCTAATTTCAGAACTGAAATAGGGGAGTAGCTAGGGGACTGCTCCTCTTCCTTCTCTCCCCCTCCACAAGCAGATGGCACCTTGCTTTCTTGCTTTTGTGAGTGTGTGTGTGTTTGGCATCATAATGAGTCCCCTGCGTGTCTGGGCTTGGAGAAGGAGAAATAACAACTGGAATTTCCATTGTCCCTTCAGGCAGCGCCCTCCAGACGGAAGCTTCAATCGAGACTACACTGCCTGCAACACCTCCCAAAACTCTTACTTTCTCTCCACCTCAATCTTTTCATCCATAAAATGGGAATGATCACAATTCCTTACGGGGTTATTTTTAAGACCGTGTGTCTAAAACAGTTGACACAAAACAGTGAACCAGTGTCACAACTTTTATTGAATTTTTACCACGAGCTGCATCTAAATGTAATCTCTCTTTTCTCCTATTCCTCAGTCTTAGGACAATTATATCATGTGTGCTCTCTGTTTACTGACATCTTTTTTACAAATTAGGATATTAGTGACTGGCCCACTACTAGGTATACAGGAAGAGCTTAATAAATAGCTAAACTGCATGGAAGTAAATTAAGAAAACTACACAAAATTTCTGTAAGACTTTGGAGGTGAGGTTTTTTGTTTGTTTTTTCAAATACCATTTCTTACCTTCTTCCATAGAAATTGCTGGGTACAAATATTGGAAGCAGAAAAAAAGACAGCACGTTGGTTAATGCTATAGTTTTTCAGGTTAACTTATAATAAGAAAAGTGAAGTGCCAAAATTATAGCAATTGATATTCTGGGCTTAATCTATAGAAATTTGGTAGAGATTTGGTAACGGAATGATAAACAAACATCCTATAGAAACTAATTCATTTATGAATCTTGTTGGAAATGGAGAACTTGCTTCTGGCAAGTCCACTCCCTTTCCACCCTAAAGTTCTGTAAGTGTTGTGTTCTACTCATTTCTGAGTTAATTCACTTGCGTTATATTTTAGGAACGCAAAATTTGACTGGAATAAAAGGAAGGGAGGGAGGAAGAAAGGGAGGGGGAAGGGGGGAAGGAAAGAGAAAGAAAGGAAGGAAGGGATGGAGGAAAGGACAGAGCGAGGGAGGGAGGAAGAAAACAGAAAGACGATTCAAGTGTATGTCCATCTTCAGTAAAGATATTTTTAATAGTGATCTGCAAATTTTTCCTTAAAGTTAAATAAAGTTAACTTTTCCTTAAGTTAAATAATAAATAAAGTTAAGGTATAAACTTAAATAAATATAAGTTGCCTATATCTCTGCACTCAATATCCTTTCCCTGAGATTATTTTCTCCCTATGGTAACATTAAACAGAAAGATACAAAATAATACTATGGCAGCACCATCTTCAACAGTTAAAAAGAAAAGAAATGACCTAATAGTTTAGAAACTGATCACACTCCATCAGAAACAACCCTGTGAGAGGCGACCCTTCAAATCAGCGGCTCCGGCCTTGGGACTCTTAGACTCAGAGATACCGGAGTATAGTAATAGGGGCTGCAAATTCTTTTTCAGGATGGACTTTTCCAAAAGTCTAACGTAAATCGCACTTGGGCTACACAAGCAAATTAAACATCACCCAAGGGGTCATGCTAGATCAGTTTCTTCAGCAGCTTTTCCACGGTCCTTTGAGAAATGAAGTAGGAAACCGAATTAAAGAAGCACTTCAATCTGGTTTGGTAAAAAAACAAAAACAAAAAACCAAAAAACTTTTCCAAAACACGGGGGAAATAACTAAAATACCACTATGACAATCATATCATGAAAAATGTTTCTCATAAAATTTTAGGTTATAAAAAGATAGGAAGCAGTACTCCAGCTGTCCGCGGAAGCCTGTAAGATATGTATCCGTAAGGCCATATGGAAACACTGCCTGGACGAAGGAATCATGAGAGCATTTTCTTCTTTCAAAACTCTCTCTGTAGTTGTCATCACAAGGTTTCAAAAGAAAAAGAAAAGAAAACCCAATGTGGGGCCGAGACAAGTGAGTAATAAAGTGACCAAGGACTGGCCGCGGGCTCATCTGTGACACCGACACTACTGTCTGCGTTCTCCCCGTACAGCCTCCTGCAAGGCGCCTCTCCCTCCGCCTGGGGCCCCATCCCCATCCTTCCCCCCTTTCCAGGGGCCGGGGGTGAGGGCCATTTCTGAAGGACCTCATCCAGCCGGTCCCCACTGAGCTCTGCCATGGGGCAGCCCCACCTATTAAGGCAGAAAGGAGTTTACAAGCATTTGTCACTGTGGATGCCTTATTCCCCTCTGCTGCCATTTGAATAATACTGTCTAGCGAACAAGCAGCCTCGATTAAGTAATAATTCAGTCGCACGTTTATTCATCAAACACAGATATCGCTGCTTAGCAGAGCTTCTGAAGAGTGTGAAATTGACACACACCCCCATGCTTCCCTTGCCAGCACGGCTATAAGGTGCGTGCTAGCTGCAGAGATCGCGGGGGACTCCAAGCTGGGGAGCCATCCCGGAAGGTGTCATCAACATTGGAACATTTATTTTCATTGTCTTCTAAAGCCAAAGGAAAGGAGTTGCAGAGAAGGACTTCAGATGGCCGAAGGAGGTTATCTGGGCAGGGGGCCATTTAGGGATCCTCTCCCGGGCAGGAAGACAGCCCTGGGAGAGAAGGAGCAGGCTTCCCCGTGGTGCACACACTGGGTTCAAGGTATCAGCACACTCACATATGGTGGGTTTGAGACTGCTGGGGGGCTGGTATGGCTGAGACCACCAGAACTCGCGTTGCTTCCTGTGCACAAAGAAATACACCGTGAAGGGGGAAAAGTCAACCCAGGTGAATGAGATCCAGTGTTTCCTAGAATTCTGCTGCCTCCACCCATGGGAAGATGGAGGTTTCTTCTCCAAACACATCCCCAAATAGTCTCCAAATACACAGGCTTTCTTAGCACTCTTTTCCTGCCTCACAGGATCCTTCCAGAGCAACTCTGACTTGTGCTGAAAATCCTGTGGTGACCGAGAGATCACAGGCCCCAGGGCTTCGGTCACTGGCCGAAGGGCCTGTGATCTCTCGGTCACCGCAGGATTTTTGGTCACTGGCCACTGACCCCCAGGGGCCCCTGTCTCTCCCACAGCTTTGCCTGCCTCACCTTGCCTCTGAGTCTTCACGGCCTGTCCCGGTTCCCCCCTGGGCTGGGGGTGCTCTCCAATTCTCTTAGAGCCACGTGGATTTTGCTCCTTGTGCATTAAGCCAGTAAAGCTGTCATTTCTGTGGGCACCTTGCAAGGCCCCCACCAGAGCCGTAAGGACTAATCTCATGAGGTCTTTATCCTTGTTCGTGGCAGCCCCTACAGCTCTGGTCATCCCTTATTCTCTGCACTTTAATTCCTGTCAGGATCCGCCCACCTCCCCCCACCAACCTCTTCCCCACGCCGGGTAGATCTTGGGGTCAGTCCTTCCCCAAGTCTCCCTGACTTCAGCCTCTACTGTGAGTGAGTAAGCCCTTTGCCTCACTCTAACCCAAGCCCGGGTCTCCTAAGGGGGCTGCTCCCATGTACCTTTCAAGAGGTGGCTAGTTTCCTCTCCCACCGCCAGTGGGCTGCTGGTCAACCAGCTCTGGGGGACCGGCTGGAGCGGATGAGCTGCTCTGCTGATGTCTCTCAAGTTAGTACTCTCCTGGTGGCTGATTTCCAGCTGCCACCTGACCTTGCTGATTGAGGACATGGGGACAGAGCACATGGGCTCTGGGAGCTGCCTCCATCCCACCACTCAGTGCACTTGGCTTTGGCTCCACGGGCCGGAGGTGGGGTCTTGGCCATCTCTGGATCATGCCTACTTACTCTCATGCTCTCAACATGATTCTGGCATGATTTTCCTTCCAGTTCTTACTCAGTGTTCATTCAGCCTCAGCCAGTGCCTCCCAGTGTCCCAGCTCAGACCTTTTCAGTATCAGTAACTCAATCTCACCTCCCAGCATCCCTTTCTTCTCCCAACACCTCCTGCCTTCCCAGCCCCGACAGTCTGCTAACCTCCTGTGCACCTATAACCCATTATCTTACTTCATTTCCACTGACCCTTACTCCCTCATTTCCCTCCTTACTAGCTTAAGCATCAGGATACATCATTACAACACTCCCATGCCCTTTTCTAGATTTACTGTTAAATCCAATTCTGCCTCATCCGGACCTGCCCACCAGGAAGCGAACCAGAATCATTTCAAATGCATGCCATTTAACCTTGCATGGGTCAATCATGCTGACTCTACTATATTTACCTAATGCATCTGCTGGCAGGTTCTCATAGAAAACGTTGAACTTTCTACTCTCTTCTTCCCAGCACCTCCTTAACCATACTTATTCTCAGCTTATGACATCACTTCTTATTTCACTGAGGAAATCATAGTGGTTAATTGAGAACTTCCACAAGCTCCCACAATATCCGTGTCCACACACTCAGGATTCTCTGCTGTTACTGTTACTGTTTATGATCCTGTATAAGGTCAACCCCTCTGCTTGCACACCATTGACCTTTAAACAGGCCCACTTATACATGGATTTTTTTTTCAATAAATATAGTACAGTATTGCAAATGTATTTTCTCTTCCTTATGATTTTTTTAATGGACATTTTCTTTTCTCTAGATTAGTCCATTCTAAGAATACAATATATAATACATTTCACACACAAAATATGTGTGAATCCACTGTTTACATTACTGATCAATTGTAGGCTCTCGGTAGTTAGGTTTGGGGGGTCAGAAGTCATATACAGATTTCTGACTGCATTAGGGGTCAGCACCTCTAATCCCTGCGTTGTTCAACTGTCAACTATACTAGATTATCTCTCCTCTGTCTGCTCAAAGACATTGACAATGGCAATTCTTTTCTCTTTTTTCTCCATCATAAAAGTTTTCCCTGTCACTGGACTGTTCCCACCAGCATTATGAACCTCATCAAAAAAAGTTCTCCCCTACCATTCCACTTTCCCAGCTGTTTCGCCACCGCTCTGCTCTGCTTTGTAGTAAAAGGTCTCATGCCATCAATTTCTTCAAATCCCACTCTGCTAGGACTTTGGTCCCATCCCTCCATTGAAATTGCTTTTATCAAGATCCCCTGTGACTGCCATATTGCCAGATCCAATGGTGACTTCTCAGTCCTCTCTACAGCAGCTGACGTGGTTGATTTTCACCCTGCCTCATTGGTCACTCCTTCTTAATCTCTATTATTGGCTCCTTTCCTTCTTCTTGATTTCTTAACATTGGCTGAGCCTTGGATCTTTTCCTATCTCCTACCTTTACTCATTCCCTGGGACCTCAAGAACACAAAAGTGAGGGTCATGGGTTCAGATTCAATAGCCGAGGATTCAACTCAGCCTCGAATGATTAATAGAGGGAGTTAGAATTATCTTCTTAAGTTTGAGTTTCACAAGTGCTTTTCTCTCTTTTCTAGCTGATCTCCTTCGTATTTAAGATGCTTACGGTATGTGGATAAGTTGACTTTTGGATTAAGAGGCCAGTGTATGTGTTTATCCATCCACTTGTCTCCCTTTACCCCATTTTAACTGCAGTAACAGAAGACTGAGAAAACATTTTATTTCCTGAAGGCTCAGTCCTAAGTCCAGGAGTGAGAATTTTCTTACCTCTTCAGAAGGTGGTTAGAAGGTATTAGGCCAGCACAGGTACCAAGGTCTGAGATTTTCCGGGCCTGCCACCAGAGGGCATCATTCTGGTCCACAATCTGAAGAATGTCCCCCTTCTGGAAAGGCAACCCTGCGTCCATGCAGGGGATGGCGGGATCCTCCTGGGGCCAGTACTCCGTCATGGCGCGAACATACACCTGACAGCAGGTGCAAAATGTCCCCATCAAAAGAACCCTTGGCCATGGGTTGTCAAGACTTAAAACCATTTCCCCACTCCTCTACCTACTGTTGCTGTCTTGTCTCCCCATACTCTCCAAAAGGGAGAACTTGCCTCTTTAACTGAGCCTAAGATCCATGGAAAAAGGTGACTTTGGCAACAGAATCTTTTAGTGCCAGGAAGTTTTATTCCAGTGTTTGCCATTCTTGATGTTATTCTTTTTAAACTTCTTGTACCCCATCTCCTTTTAGCGCATTCATTTACTCGTTTGCCTCTCATGTCATCAGTATTGAAAAATGGGCAACACATTATAAAGAAGGGCGCTATGATACAAAATATTAAGTCACTGTCACTGGTATTTGAGAATTTACTGTGTGTGATTATGAAGGCACAGGACATTCTCACCGTCTTCTGGCTATTAACAGGAGGGGCAGAAACTGGAACCACCTTGAACATTATTGTGCCGCGAGACATGGCCTAGAAAACGTCAAAAGGGAGGGGATAACAAGTCACAGGGTCCACTGGGTTACTGGGGTTCCACACAGGGAGTTACAACACAGTGTGGGCAGCTTTAAGGATGACATCCCCCCACGGAGATTTTACAAGGGTTCAACAGCTAAATATCACCATGCAGAAGTGGAAATCAGGAAGAAATACAGCCCAGCTTCTGCCTGGCTGTGGAGCTCTGGAGTCTCTGGCCTGCTGAGCCCTACCCTGAGGCCCGGCCTCTCCCAGGAACACTCCATCTTGTAACCTTATTCAACAAGGTCTTCTTCCCGCAGATGTTGGGGAAGGAGATGAGGTCTCAGTCGGACTTCCCTTCCTCAAAAGTCCATCAGTAATTACTTCCTGAGCCCCTGTTCCCGCACTAGGCAGCTCACTCTGATGGGGAGAGGGGGGCTCCATAGTCTTCTGGGGAGACTGACAGCTCCAAGTTAATGGTGGGAACGGGGAGCCCTCACACATTTTGAGGAGACAGGGAACCTCTCAGCTTGATGGGAAAAGTAAGCTGCTCCTGCCACAGGCACTGTGAGTCCAGAGAGGATCCAAACCTTGTCCTTACTCAGAGATTTCACAGCTCCGCCATCTTGGCTGTGCAGCTGCCACCAAAATGGCACGAGTGGAGCCACATGCATCTGTGATGGACAGCTTGTTGAGCTCCATTCGAGGTGGCTTCGTGCCATCCAACACCTTGCAGCAATGGTTATTTGTGAAATATTTTGGTGCCTGGTATACTCCTTATGCCACCATGTCTCATCTCAGTCCCTGAGGCACAACTATGAAAATTTAGAGTTCCCCCCAAACCCAGTTGGGAACCACTAGTCTATATGATGGCTAGTCATCCACATCAGCCCCCACGATTGGGGTATGAATGGGGTTGATGGCAGGGACATACCACTAGGACTGTGATTCAGACAAAGGTTTGAAAAGTTTCTTCCAGAAGAAACCATCATCTGGTCATAAATCCCCAGTCTCAACCACCAAGGACAGTGGCAGGGCGAGCAAGGAAATCCCCCTCCCCACAGGCCAGCCTCCCAAGACATCTCTCCCACCCCGAAGCTACCTCAAGGGAGATGTTAAAGAGATTCCAGCTGTATAAAAATGTTGGTGGTTTGCTCAGGTTCGGACTCCCCTCCAAAGTCTTACTCTGCCCACCCCAGGCTCAGTTTCCCAAGAAGCAACCCAAACAACAAGGGACGTGGGCTGGGGGAACTGGCTGGGGGAACTTCCTTCCCGGGGCCGGAAGAGCGGGTTGGCAAGAGAAGTCTCCCGGCAGAAACCAGATTGGGGTGTGGGTTTGGGAGCTGAGCTACACAGAAGCAGAAAAGTCTGGGGGTCTGGAGGAAGGAAACTGCCCCGAGGGACCAAAGCCCCCTCACATTACGATGTCTGCACCACGGGCCAGACAGGCTCAGGACAGCCACGGCTTTTCACTGAGTCGTTGAGAAGGCAAAGAGGAGACTGTTACCAGAATATGGATCACTTGCTCAGGGTCCAGTCCCTCAACGGGAACTCCATTCACTTCCACCAGTTTGTCTCCAGCATATAACAACCCTGTTATATGTGGCAAACAGGAACACAAAATAAAGAAGGGTACAGGAAATTGGTTAAGAAAAAAAAAAAATAGAGGTAGCTACACCAAAGATTTTTAGCACACTCACTAACCCAAGCATGCTCTAACATTTAAAAATTTACTCTGAACTAATCCTAATCCTAATCAACAGACTGGTTATTCTAGTGTACGCTTCCACAAAAGCATAGAGAACTGTATTTTTAACACCTCTTCACCAGTGATATTTTCATTGTTGCTAAACTGATGTTGCAAAACAAGGTTAACACTAAAAGTAAAGATGTCAGCGTCATGAGTAAATGATCAATGATGAGGAAAGAGGTGGGGCATTCTTCTAAGAGGAAATGTGGAGGAACATGGCAGGTAGGATCAAGCTTTGAGAAATAGGAAGGAAGCAGGACAGTTGTCAGATGGAGGAGATGAGATCCAGGATGACATCATGGAACAGAAATCCATGACAATGAAAAGATCAAGACAGTTATGGTCAATGTCAAATATGCTAGAGAAGTAAAAATAAAACAGGCCAAAGGAAGGGCTGGGGGACTGAGCAACTAGGAATCCTTGGGGTCACAGCTCTAAGAATGGTGGGGTATGAAGCCCGTGCCAGGTCTGCAGGGCCCTGGGCAGTGAGGATGCAGGACAGCAGGCACAAAAACGTAGCAATGAAAGGAAGAGATTTGGTTGACTGGTAGAAAGAACAAGCAATGGGCACTGCAAGGTGGGGCAGAGCTACGCCTGTTGAGAGCAGAAGGAACAGGGGAAGAGCGGGAGGTGGGAATATGGAGCAGGCAAACCTGGACTTGCATCTGGACTCGAACTGTGCAACCTCGAGCATGTTACTTACTTACTTAATCTTTTTGAGCCTCAGTTTCCTTTTCTACAGAATGGTGTGCTAATATTAGCTTGTTGGGGCACCACGAGAATGTAAACTGAGTGGACACGAAAATGTGGCCTCAGTGAAGGAGGGAAACAGGATTCTCTGGAATGTTTATTCCCTCCTTCTTAGTAACTGAGCAATGCCATGCATAGAAGCCTTGACCATGGTTAGGAAAGAAGGGTTGCCCTGGAAAGACTAAACAACAGAGGGTTTCCCATTTCTCTGGTCACGCGTGTGCCCTGCTTCTCCAGCTTACCGCTCCTCTCAGCCAGCCCGCCATGGATGACTCTGGCCACCAAGATGTCCCCTGTCATCTCGTGGCGCTTGATGGTAGCTCCCTGGGGAGAGAGTGCAGTGGAATCCCTCTTTTACCTAACATGACCACTCTTCGGGTGGCTTCCTTCAGTATAGCTCTGGTTTGGTCAGAAGTGGGTATGTATACCATCCAGAGCCATTCACTCAGCGTTGGCCAAACAAAGCCTCTATCCCACCACATAGATACAAAAGAATATTTAGATCCTTCCAAAGATAAAGAAAGCTTTTACCATTACAGCCTAATCAAAGAGACTGTTCTTAGAAAAATTAATGCCTCACTTAGCTTCCAATTAATAAAGAGAAAATACTTAGGTAAATACACTGGAATTTAGTGAAATTTATGTACATCAGAGGGCTAAATAATAAAATAAAATATGGAGCACCTGGGTGGCTCAGTCGGTTAAGCGTCTGACTCTTGATTTCAGCTCAGGTCATGATCTCAATGTTGTGAGATCGAGCCCCACATTAGGGCTCTGCAAGGGGCTCCGTGCTGAGTGTGGAGTCTGCTTGGGATTCTCTCTCCCTCTCCTACCGACCCTCCCCTGGCTCGTGCTCTCACTCTCTCTCTCTCTTTCTCTCCCAAAAAATAAATAAAATAAAATAAGTCTTATTTCTCACAGATTTTTCAACACAGAAAAACACAAAGCAGAAGTCCTTCCTTGTGAAAACATTATAACATATAACGTGTTTGAAACCACAGGCAAAAATCATTAGGACGTCATGCTCTAGCCATTATCACGGATCCCCACGTTATCTGAATGCAAACAAGAATATTTAACATTATATTAAATAATTACAGGAGATAATGTAGTTCACAATTAACCCTTAGTTCATAATTAACCCTTGGTTCACCATGAGCCCCAATATCATTCTGAGAAGATTAAGTGATTTCCTTACCAGGGGCTGCTGGTTTTTCACTATGCAAACAATCCTCATTGCCTCCTCACTCTCAGGGATATTGTCTGGCAATGGGGGGAGAAGAGGTTCAAAATCTTTCTTAGCCACGGTGTCATGGGCACTGAGCAAGGCCTAGGAACAGAGAAGACAAGGTGAACAAAGGTCACACAGAGGACACACCCTTCTAGAAGAAGGTGAGCCAACACTCTGTAAGACACACCACCACCATCACCACAACAACCAACACACGCATGCTGGGCATAGCCTTTTATGTGGATTAACTCAATCTTCACGATCATGCCGTGAGGTGGGTTTATTTATTGTCCTCCTTCATAAACAGATGAGGCACAGAGAGGTTAAGTGATACATAAGATACTCTTGCATTTCTCCTAAAATGTACTTTGTCACTTTCTCATTTCCTGCAAACCCAAGTAATCCATGGTGCTCCCATAAGCTTGAACTACAGAATAACTTTTGTAAGGTTTTCCCTAATTAATGCAGAATGGGAGACAGCAATCAAAACATCTTGCTGGTTTCATTTGTCAGTGACTCCCAAGGAACTATGAGGAACAGAGTAAGAAAAAGTAGTTTCCTGATTTAGGGTGTGATCAAAGAGTTCCTTCTAATGGCCCATTATGTTAAATGTTTAGTTCATTGGGTGGGGAAGTAGTCATTCCATAGCCCAACATGAGACTGATGGACAGAACTTCACTGGAACTCAGAGAAAACTGTCTAGGGTTATCTTGTGAACTGAAAATTTGACTCATAAATTCCATTGCTCCAAATGCAGAGAGTCTCTTAAAGTTCTCATTTGTTGATAAACTGAACTCAAACTCTATGAGTACTATGAGACAGGCTTCTGTTCTACAATCAAACATTCTTTAATCAAATGTCCTTCATATACTCTCTCATTGAGTTGATCACCCTTACACTATATTTTCAGAACATCTTCACACTCTTCGTCCAAAACTTAAAATATTTCCAAGTTGGAAAGCAAGTATACTACCCTGATTGCCCCCCAGAATTTTGGAGGGGCAATGGCTTTTCAGGGTGGGAACAAGACATCATGGAAAGTGCTGGACGTTTCATAAATATGGCAGGCTTGGCTCCATGGCTAACAACACAGAACCAGTCACATCTGAGTCCCACATCTTTAAGAACAATCTGTTGGTCACCCACGTACAGTAATAGAGCATCTATTCAGAAAGTACATTTCCTATCACCCTTATTTCTTCTTGCCAACTTTGCCCACGTGCTAGATGGGCATATCTTGTCTATTTTAGCAAGCACTTGCCTTAAAGTGTGGATCCTGGAGGATTTGTTTCAGCTCTTGGATCTCAGGGGATTTAGGAGTTTCACGTAATATCCCCACTACCTGATTGGTGGAAAAGCATACACTGTAAAAGTGTTAAAAATCTTCATCACCTAGTTAACACCACCCAAGCTGGATGACAGATACATTGACCAGCATGTTATTGACCTAAGAAAATCTGTTACTGAAATCTTCCTTTATATCTTTAAAGTCAGGGCCTAGGATCTTCCCTCATTCATTCAACTTTGCTACAGCAGGTAGAATGCAAGATTTGGGGATGGTCTAAACCTCAATGCCTCCATCCTGGCATGCCAGAGGCTTGGAGGAGGAACAAATACAATTTTGTAATATGTATCAAGGCAATTCCCCTCCAGTGGCGCTAAGACAACAGCTTGTTAATATGAATCTTTACGGTCAGGCAAGTTGTCTGAGTTCTCCAGGCATAGGTTTAAATGCCTGAAGAACTCAGGGAGCTTAATCCCATGGGATGTTCCATTTGTCATGTAGAAAATGGGAATAATAATTTGTTTTTTAGGACTTATTATTTGATTACCAATTCTAATATTTGTTGCAGTAAAAAAGTGTTAAATATTCTAATTCTGATCTCTTTCCTGTTTGGGTGTAGACCTACTTTCCGGGAGGACATAAAACCTTTCAAGACTTTACTGAACCCCAGGAAACCCCAGCAGTTGAGCCTTATTATATACAGTCAAATGAAAACAGTAGTTTACTAAGCTTTATCTCCATTCCCTAGGATTACATGCGAATAAAATATCATGTGTGTATTTTCCTGGGGACAACTGAGAAGAATTTGAATTGTTGATTACTGGAACTGAGGGTACAGTGTTTCCTTCTTTTTTTTTTTCTATTTCTTTTAATATGATTTGTGTAAAAAGTAATAATAAAAGGGATTACACTTATTCATCCATCAACAAATATCTATTGAGTATCTACAATGTGCTAAGCACTGTTTTCAGTGATACAAATACAGTGGCAGACAAAAATCCCCATTCTCAAAAAAAAAAAATCTCCATTTTTACTTGATGAGAATTATGAAGATAAATAAAACAAGAAGGTGGACAGGGAGTGCTCTGAGGGGTTGCAATTTTAGATTGGTGACCAGAGAAAGCCATAGTGAGAAGGTGACCTTTGGGTGGAGACCAGGAAATAAGGAAGCAAATCATGTGGCTATAAGGGCAAGAGCATTATTGACATGGAATAGCAAGTCCAAAGGGCCTGTGGTAGAAGTGTGTCTGGTTCACACAACCACAAGGGGTTAATCTGACTAGAGCAGAATGAACAAGGGCTAGAGCACTGAATGTTAAGTCAAAGAGGGAACTATGTTATGTTTGGTTATCTATGAACTATGATGTGTACCCTGAAATGGGAAGTCATTGGGAGGGTTTGAAGCAGAGAAGTGACATGATTTGACACACCCTACAAGAAGATCAGTTCAGTTGCTATGCTGAAATAGACTATAGAAGGGCAGGTGTAGAAGCAGACCAGGTAGGAGGCTATTTTGCAATTATCGGTATATGAGATGATGAAGGTTTCTATTGGTGGCAGCGTGGAAGTGATAAGATTCTGGATATATTTTGAACAAAGACGTCATTACTGAGATGGAAAAGGTTGGCAGGGGAGTGGCCTTGGGTGTGGGGAAGATCAGGAGCTCATGGGACACGTTGAGTTTCCAGGGTCCATCAAGCATGCATCTACGTGTTGGAGAGGAGACCGTTGGATAGGAGAGTCTGGAGTTCAAGCAAAGAGCCCACCGAGAGATCTACATTGTAGAGAGATCTACATATACTCTAACATTATTTACCCTCGGATTACATAGGATAAACAGAGTCCAAGGTTTAGAGAAAAAAAGAGAGAAATGGGTACATGCTAAAAATGTTTATTTTTTGTGTTTAAATTTGAAGGACTGACCAATTTTCTTCCTTCTATTGAAGCTCAATTAGAAACACCTGTGAGATGCATCATCCTCAATCCAACTTTGCCATTAGATCCTTTAATTCATTAAAGCCCCGCTATTCTGTGGATTAAAAACCACCTTACCTCGCAGGATAATGTCTGTGCATGAGTTGTGGCAGGAACAAGTTTCTTTTCTTTAAATTCCAAGAGACAGTCATAAACCTGCAGAGAGGCAGCGCTGGGAGAATGACATGTTGATAACGGTACCATTAACGTCGGGGGTCAAAAGATCTGCAAGCGGAGAGCCAGGCCCGCCACGGCACCAGCAGCCGAGCGGCTGGTGTGCTGGCCTTTCCTAAGGTGTCTGTCGATGTCCATCAGAAACGGGCCAAGTCAGGTGGCTCCCACCCTCCAGGGGCTTGGTTATTGGCGTCCACTGGAATCTGATCTTCCCCAGCCAGAGTCATTGATGAAAAGAAATGCAGACATTTACTCTTGTTAAATTAACAAGTGGGGTTTCCAGGGTGGAGGCCAATAGGGATTTGGAACCAGAGACCTGTAGGAACCTCTGTGCCGGGCAAAGGCCACGGCATGCGCTGTGTGGCTCGGGGTTCTGCGGAGGATCTGAACAAGAGGCCGGGCATGCAGCAAGCGCTGATTGCACTTGGCTCGTATCTGTTTGTTTCCTTTTCCTCCCTTAATCATCCAGCAAAGTTTCAGTCACAAAAATTTCAGCTTCAGGGCGTCTGGATGGCTCAGTCAGTTAAGCGGCTGCCTTTGGCTCAGATCATGATCTCAGGGTCCTGGGATGGAGCCCTGCATCAGGCTCTCTGCTTAGTGGGGAGCCTGCTTCTCCCTCTCCCGCTGCCCGCCACTCCTCCTGCTTGGGCTCCCCACCTCTCTCTCTGTCAAATCAATAAGTAAAATCTTAAAAAAAAATTTTTTTTTTCAACTTCATCTCTGCTGACCTGAGGGATTTTTTCCCATACTGGGATCTGGAGTTGGCTTGAGGACACGCAGCCAGGTCTCGCTCTGTGGTCCCACCCTTCTTCTGTTAGGAATCTACTTTCTCTCACAGATGGAGAGATGAGGCCCAAGAGGCCAGCTGTGCCCAGCCTTCCTCCATCCGGATCTGGGCTGATGGTGCTTCCTTGGGCTCCCTCCAAGACCTTGCTCAGATCAGCCTGGAAGTGAGAAGGCTGGTGCCCTGACGCAGGGCCTGCAGGGGACACACAACCTGCGCAGGTGAGCAAGGGAATCCCTGTAGTGACAGAACTCCTGTGTGAGCTACTCCCAGAAGGAAAAAACATGCCTGAGAGGAATCAGGAGGGGCTTTTTCTCCCCAGCTTTCTTGAGATGTCATTGACAGATAACACCATGTGATTTAAGGTGCACCATATGTTGGGTTGATATCTGTATGTACACAAAAGGAGCACCCTAGTAAGTTAACATCTCCATCACCTCACGTAATGACGACTGTGTGTGTGAGACAGACTTTTGGAGATCTACCCTCTTCACCACTTTTAAGTACATAATACAGTGTTACTAACTATAGTCATCATGGCCCACATTACATCCCTGGAAGTTATTATTCTCATAACTGGTACTTGGACCCTTTGACCAACATCTCCCCATTTCCCCCAGCCCCAGCCCCTAGTTTCAGTCCCTATGAGCTCTACTTTTTTTAAACTTCACACACAAGTGAAAATATACGATACTTGTTTTTATTTGTCTGACTTCTTTCACTCAGCGAGATATCCATCCATATTGTCACAAAAGGGAAGATTTCTTTCTTTTTTATGGCTGAATACCATCCCATTGTGTATTTCACTTCCGGGTGTGTATTCAAAGGAAACGAATTATGAACTCAAAGAGATATCTGTACCCCCATGTTCACCACGGCTCTGTTCACAGCAGTCATGACACGGAACCAGCCTAAGTGCCCAGCAGGAGAGGAACAGACAAAGAAATCAAGAGCTTTAAAACAAGCGCCGTAAGAGCACCTCTTAGTTCACGCTACAGATGTTGCCACTTTCTCTTATTTTGAAGAATGTATTAACATGCGTCAAAAGACTGACCACATTTCACACTTAGCTGAAGGAAACACCCATATCCCCCAAAAACAACTTTAAAAGAATCTTTCTTAAAAATAGCATTTGAACAAAATTATAATCACATAGTAGATGCTATTGCAGAGTGTATAAAATTTTAGCCAAAAATTTTTTAAAAAAGAAATTTTCAGGATTAAAAAAAAATTAAGATACGTAAACAGGACTGTAGATCTCTCATTTCCTGATTTCAAGAAACAAAAAGGAATACTTTTTTAAGAGTTATTTATTTATTTGGGGGGGGAGGGGCAGAGAGTGAGAATCTCTAAGTAGACTCCCCGCTGAACAGGGAGCCCAAGGCCGGGCTCCATCCCACCACCCATGAGATCATGACCTGAGCTGAAACCAAGAGTCAGATGCTCAACTGACTGAGCCACCCAGGCACCCCAAAGAAGAGCAGTTTCTTAAAAGCATTTTTATTTGTCCCGAGTTTTAGCCTCAAGGAGAAAGGGTTGTAGACCGATGCTTAGGGTCCTGTCGGCCATTTGTGGTGGCCACTTTGTGATCCCAGGGTCCTCTAGAAGCAAAGGAACTGGGGGAGGAAAGAGGAACTGCCCACCTAAATTAACCCTTCGTAAGCTAAGAGGTTTGTGTAGCTCTTCTCTGAGGACTGCTGTAATATTGTGATTTATAATAAGAATTATGTATTTGGTCCTGAAGCTGGCTTAGAGCTCTTAAAACCCTTGGAATTTCCAAAGTGAGGAAATTGACAAAGATGTCTTTTTTTTATGTTAATGGGGTGACTTCTGGAATGCACCTAAGGTTAAGGGCAGGTTGCCAGGAGAACTAACCATGTAATTAGACGTCAGATTTTCAGTCCCTTCCCCTACCCCCACCTCCACCTCTGGGGAACCAGAGGGGCTGAAGGTTGAATCCATCCCCAGTGACTAATGACTTAATCAACGACCCCTATGTAATGAAGCCCCCAGAAAAGCCCCAAAGGACTGGGTTTGTTAGAATTTCTGGTTTCGTGACCTTGTGGAAATCTAGAGGAGAGTGGAAGTGGGCATGGAAGTTCCGCACCCCTTCCCACATGCCTTATCCTATCTATTTCTTCCATCTGGCTGTTCCTGAGTTATATCCTTCTATAATAAACTGGTAATGTAGCAAGTAAAATATTTCTTTGAGTTCTGTGGGCTATAGCAAATTAATCACATCCAAGGAGAAGGTCATGGGAATCTCTGGTTTATAGACCGTTGGTCAGAACTACAGGTAACAGCCTGGGCTTGTGACTGGCATCTGACATGGGGGGGACGGCAGCAGTCCCAGGAGACGTGACCCTTTCCCTATGGGATCTGATGCCATCTCCCAATAGAGAGCGGCAGAACTGAGATCAATTACAGACATCCACTAGCACCCCGACAACTGTTGCCGGGGGGCCCCCACACCCATGTTGGAAGTTCTCAGAACACGCAAAAGAACTGCCTTCTGAGAAATGTACCAAGCTGAAATTCCCTGCCCATTGGCCAGAGAGTGGCCCCGACGGGTGAGCAGTTTCCAGCTCCCGCAGCAGCAAAGGCCTCCAGGTAATGGGGCGCTCACCTTCAGCAGAGCCTGCAGCCATGGGGAGTGGAGAAGATCGTACAGGAGACACACTCCATTCACGTCTCGGCTGTAGAACAGATTCAGCTCTCGCAGCACAAGCCTCAGGATCTGGGAGAGACCTGGGAAAGGGAGAGGGCAGAGGTGGGCGGCGAGTGGCGGTGAAGAAAGGCAGGTGTAAGTGTGAAAGAGAACTCCGACAGCGGGGACGAATGAGAGGGCATGACACTGGGCTTAAGGCCAAAGGCTCTGGTTCTATCACTGTAGGAACTTCAGAAAGTCATCCATCGACCTGAAGCCCAGTGTCCTTGGGGCAAAATAATCTGCTAGCTTTCCCATAGGGTTGTTGCTAACATTAGATGAGATAATAGATCATTTACAGATGTAAGATTTTATGAGAGCAATATTCTTTCCTTTCCCCCACCTTATCAGCCTTTGGTTTATTCCAAAATTATCTAGTTGTTTTCTGGATCCTCCTTCTCTAATGCAAATAGTCATTTGTTTTCGCCTTTTCTGAAAGTTCTCATTGAAAGTGTTGAAAAACTCTGACTGTTGGAGCGTCTGGGTGGCTCAGTTGGTTAAATGTTAGACTCATGGTTTTGGCTCAGGTCATGATCTCAGGGTCATGGGACTGAACGTCCAGTCTCACTCTGCCCTCAGCAGGGAATCTGCTTGAGATGCTCTCTCCTTCTCCCGCTGCCCCTCCCCCTGCTTGTGCCCTCTCTTTCTCAAATAAATAGTAAATAAATCTTTTAAAAAAAGTACTCTAACTGCCAATAAGTGTTTAATACAAATCTCAGGATTCCACTGATTAAAGGAACTGAACAGATTTCAGCGAATGCCGGTTTGTTTTTTTTTACATGTTTTCATAGGCATTCTATTTTTGTAGTGATATTTTTAATGTGAAGTTCCAAGTTTAAATAAAACATTAAGGAAAAGAGAAAAAAGGATTCTGAATCCACTGTGCCGATCACCTTCCTTCGTGCCTTGGAAATTGCTTACGTTCATCACTAATACAGGTAGTGTCCAACAAGTTCCTTATAAGAATCACAATAAATCTATCTAGAAGCCCTGTCCCTAAATTCAATCTCACATCTAGAGTGACATTAGAAGGTCTTTCTGGTCCAGGAAGGAGTCCGGGCACCACATACCATTCTCCGGATGGGTTGCCGTGGATGGTTTCATGTTCTTCTTGTCCAGTGGATGTGCTCCTCTGTCTGACTGTATCCTTCCAGCCCAAGCTTTCGGGCGGAACTCAGCACTGGGAGCAGACCTGTAAACAGGACACAGCTCACTCGGTCAGGCTGGCCCTGCAGCTCTCACACGCTGGAATATATTTTCAACAACATTTACTGAGCAAGTGGAGCCCGATGCTACATCTGGGGACCCGTGTCCAACAAAACACTTGCCCTTGGCGCTTACTCTCTAAATTAACCAACCCTAGGAGTGAGCATTACTATTTCATGGAATACTCCTTTTTTTTTTTTTTTTTTTTTAGCAAGTAACAAACAAATACTTGTTTATTTCTCACCTAGTTAATTTTACCACCCATCAGAGCTCAAAAGAGCCTTCCCTGGCCGGACTCCACTCAGGGACCCTGTTCCCTCTCACTGCACCTACAGCTCTTCTTGGCACTGATCACAATGGCAAGAGGCGTGGTTACGTCTGAGGCATACTCTTAGAGGTTATTTTCTATGTGGCTTTAGGAAGGAAACCCAAAATAGTAGTGGCTAAACAGGGTAGAAGTTTATATCCTGCTTATATAAAAGTGTAGAGGCAGAGGCAGTTCAGGGCGGGTAGGGCAACCTTGCTCCATGAAGTGCTCAGAGAATGGGCTCCTTCCAGCTCCCTGCTCTACCTTCCTGGGGTGTGCCGTGGTTCCCATCTTCCTGTTCCAAAATGGTGGTTGGAGCTCCAGCCATCACCTCTACTTTTCAGCCAGCAAAAGGAGGATTAAGAAAATGAGGGCAAAGGGAACATGCTCTCTGTTCTTTGTGGAAATTTCACAGAAGTTGCCTTATATAATGAAAAATCACCTTATGCCCTGGTATAACTTTAAAACACCTCACTGGACTTCCACGTTGCTGGAAAAAAAAAAAAACCCTTAAAATTAATTATCAGAGACTAGAACCCAGCTTTTCTTTACCTAAAAATACAAAGTATTTTGCATACTTTTAACATACATTGAATTTTCTGAAATGCTACTACCATAATTTAGAAATGAATTCACCTTGTTTTGCTTGGACTTTATCAAGTTGTTCACTCTCTCCAAAAATCATGTCAATAATGGTGAGGCTATTTTGCTTGATACACCTTTCATTGGCTTTTCCCCCCTGCCTTGTCTTAATAAATATCCCACTCTGTTACTGGTATTTCCTGGGATCACTTTCCCAACAAATTATCCCATTAGAATCCTAAAAACTTAGCATTTAGGGCATCACTAGAACATACCACTATCTGGCTGTTATCTGTGTCTGCATTCAAGGCTGCAGCTGTGTCCCAGGTGGATTTTTTCTTATAGGTGCAAACAGGTTGTTTCATTATATCTTTTGGTGTAGTGGTAGTTCATTTACCTGTTGAAATTTACAATGTCTTATTGACAACATTTAACATCTTTTTATTACTAGAGCACCATACAGATGGTTTTTCTTTTTTCTTTTTTGAAGTTGTGTGTAAGCAAGCATCTTATTTTCAGTTTCCCCAGAATTAGACACAGAGCAAGGATCCCAGTGGGATGATTTGTTTGGAAAGTGATCCCAAGAAATACCAGTAGCAGAGTGGGATATTAAGACAAGGCCAGGAGAAAAAGCTCGTGAAAAGTGTATCAAGCAAGTAACTACTCTGGGCACTATGGAGCTTAATCCCTTGGGGGACTAAGGGACAAGAGTGGGGGGTATTTATACATCAATGTTGCCAGTCATTGGGTGAGGGCTTTTGTTAGCAAATGTTACTTCTAGTCCTTCCAGCCTCCTACATTCATACTCTCAGATAGTGAGTGCAGGCGCTGGCCCTTTGAGGTTGGCCTGGAGGGCACCAAAGCCATAAGGACCAAGGGTCTATGGGCAGGGCAACAATAGCATTTGTTATCCAAGTAGGATAATAAAGGAGAAATTGAGATTTTTAAAAAAAAGGAGTATTGCAAATTAGTTTTTAGAGCCTGGGATATTGCATCTGATATGGGTGAGAACCGCTGTCTAGAACTTAGACAGGCTGTGGAGTTGAAGCAGGAAGGCTGTCTAGAAAAAGACAGATCATTATTATGTTGTCCCTAAATTCCCAGACAGTGAGAAGGAAAGCAGTCATAGAATTTTAAACAACTGTCCCATACACACTGTCTCCCAGTCACACTGAAGTATTCTACTTTCCTAGATTCTACCAAAACCTGACATCACATGCTTTTGCCATGCCCACCACCACCCACCTTGCCCAGCCCCAACCAAGTTAGGTTAAACCCTGCCATTTTCCTGTGTTCTAGTTTTTGAGCACTCTGTCGAATCACTTAGCGCAACATTTGCATGTATGACTTACCTCCCCTCCCTAAGAGGGGAGCACATGGAGGGAGGGTAGGTCATTGAAAAGGGAGGTGAAGGCGCCTGGGTGCCTCAGTGGGTTAAGCTGCTGCCTTTGGCTCAGGTTATGGTCTCAGGGTCCTAGGATCGGGTCCCCCATCGGGCTCTCTGCTCGGCGGGGAGCCTGCTTCCCTCTCTCTCTCTCTGCCTGCCTCTCTGTCTACTTGTGATCTCTATCAAATAATAAATATAATCTTAAAAAAAAAAAGAAAGAAAAGAAAAGAAAAGGGAGGTGGAGTATCTGCCAGACAGACAGAAGTCAGAGCAGACAGACGGGTCCGACACCAAGCCATCATATTCAGGCAAATGCTGGAAATGCTACCCAAAGGGCAGTTCACAGGTTACATCCTTGGAGAGGAAGTACAGATTACACAAGCCTACCGCTATCTCTGCATCGTAAGGTGGACCACATTTCTTCCATATTAATGTCCGAATGCCCACGTGCTGACCCAGGCTGTCCATGCAGCAGCCGGGGGCACCCGACTATGCATTCCAGACTTGACCTGATTTGTGAGGGAGGTTTACAGATAGACTGTGATTTCTATAGTGAATTATTTTAATTATTAACATAGCTTCCAGTAACTCTATGCTGACTCCAGGGTTGCAGAAAATGAATTAATACATGCTAAAAAGCTTATGTTGAGTAAAACCTCCTTTCCCATGAAGTCATAAACAGCGATTTTCATTTCCATGACTTAGGGGGAATTCTAAAAACAGAGGTCACTGTCAGGTTCCTGTGACGAATTGCTAGGGACTGAATGGTATTCCCCCAAATTCAGATGTTGGAGCCCTAACCCCACTGTGCCGGTATTTGGAGATGGAACCTTTGGGAGATAGGAGGCTGAGATGAGGACACGACGGTGGGGTCCCCATGATGGCATTAATGCCCTTGTAAGCAGAGACATCAGAGAGCTTGTCTCCATCAATGTCTCTGCCAGATGAAGACAGAGCAAGGAGGAGTCTCTTCGAGCTAGGAAGAAGGACGGCACCAGAACCACCCATGCTCCTACCCTAATCGTACCAGCCTCCGGAACTGTGGGGGGCGGGGGGGAAGAAAACCTCTGTTGTTTAAGCCACTGAGCCCCTGGTATTAGCCCAAGGCAAGACAAGAAGTTTAGAAGGAAACTAGGAAAATGGTTTTCCCGCTCTCCAGATATTTCTGAAAACTACTGTGATGCTTCGGTTCACAATCTGCTTCACAATTCTCGTCTGCATTAACCCATTCGGGGCCTGGCTTCTGTGTGGGTCATGTCTGCAGAAGTTCCAGAAGGCGGACCCCATGCTCTCCAGTTCACTGCTGAAGCCTCAGCATGTGTAGCAGGGTCTGAGCTGTATTTCCAGTCATTGAGAAGGGGTGGAAAAATGGGAGGCCGAAATATGAAAGTCAGAAGCTGATACTTCCCCATGGAGGTCAAGAGCAGCTCGGACGTCAGTCCTCAGGTGGGAGTTGGGGATACCAGAGGCCTGTGTCCTTCCTCTCTACCTCAGCCTGGTTATATTGACTTCAACCTCCTTCCCTATCAAACTTTGAAAAACTTTCATTTTTCAGACATGGAAATGGACATTCAAAGAGGTATTCGGTGCAGTTAACAAGTAGCAAAATCAAAAGTTTTCCTCTTGTTTCTGGGACTAGCCCTGACAAATGCCCGGCAAAGGACTATAATCGCTCTTCCTTGCCTTTTCTTAACTTCTGGACCAAGGTTGTCAGTTAGAACTTACCTATTTCTGCTGTCATGAGGAGAAGTCACGATAGAGGCTGCAGGTAGACATAAAGCTACATGCGACTCTGGACTAATTAAGTAAGAGAGGAAGGGTCACCAGTTCTTATTCACTGAGAAGCTGCATTAGTGTTATGGACTCATGAGGAATTTGTCCTAAATATTACTTTAAAAATCAGTATTTCCATGAACTTATTAAAATGCAGTGATTACTATTAAATACCACTCCCCTTACCCCTATTGAGCTCAATTTTCAAAACAATGCTTCCTACTAGACAAAGCCTGAAAAAGCACTTGAAAACTTAATGCCCATACAAAAATGGCCCAGCTTCCTCTGGGTAAACGCTCCGTTTTACTCAGTCTGCCACGACAACGCATTATTCCATCCTTAAGAAAGTTTCCCAAAGCAAAACCTGCTCTTTGAAAATCACAGAATTCTCCATATGATTTGGGTTACAATGAAACTAAACCATTCAAATTTAATTACCCAGAATTTTATCTGTAGCTATTAAAAATTCACAGAAGCACAGACATTTATAGATCTCTTCTGGTAACTGAGGATCTTTTGGTAGAGTCTCTTACCTGCAAGACCGCAAGCACACAATGTTACTCCGATCCAGAGAAAAGCTTTGGTAGAAAATACTAGTGGGCTATTAGCTGCCAAAGTCACCTCACTGTTCTAGATAAAATCTCTGCACATCCTCTTTGATTTAATCCACAGAAGCCTAACCCAGCCTAACCACTAAGATACTCATAAGCTTCCCCTGTCACAAATCTTCAGTATTCCTCACACTGAGAAGTCCAATTTATATCATTTTCAGTCGTCACTGTGGTATTTTCTCTCAAAATATCACCACGTGGTTAACCACGACAGACATTATTTTTGTTGACCACTCCACAATAACATACACCCAACAGATGATAGCATTTTTAATGAAGGAAAAACCGGAGACACCAGAGAGTAAGCAGACCTCTTAACCTTATTGTCTCATGTTATGAGAATATGATGGAAGACCCTTGGGCCAATAATAATGAGGCCTGTAAAAAACAGTTCCTTCTGGAAGGTTCCCTACCAAGTGACTGTCAACTTAATACCGATTCTCTCAGATTAGAGTTACTTATTTGAAAATTTTATATTGCAGCGACACACAGAAGTGCAAGTCGGTGGGAAGCACACTGGTTAGTAGATAACCTAGAATAAAACTAAAGGGTTCTGCTCACAGCAGGGCAGAGCAGAATAAAGACAAAATGGCCAGTCAGAGGTTTATCTGTCCATTTACTTGAAATTAAACAGATGGGTTTTCTTTGCTTTCCACTGTTGATGAAAATGGACGCTGGGACTATGATAGATTGGTGACTATTTTGAGCACACCATATCTCACCATAAACACCTAATGTTATTAAAAGTTCTCATTTCCGTAGGAGAAGAGTAAATGAAACAAGTTGGGATTGGGAGGGAGACAAACCATAAGTGACTCTTAATCTCACAAAACAAACTGAGGGTTGCTGGGCAGAGGGGGGTTGGGGGGGGTTATGGACATTGGGTAGGGTATGTGCTATGGTGAGTGCTGTGAAGTTTGTAAACGTGGAGATTCACAGACCTGTACCCCTGGGGGGAAAAAAAAATATATATATATATATGTTTATAAAAAATAAAATTATAAAAAAAAAAAAAAAGAAGTCACTGCCAAAAAAAAAAAAAAAAAAAAACTAAACACAGTTAAAACCCTTTATAGAGGCTCAGGGAAAAACAAAACAAAACAAAAACAACACCTTTCTAACTTAATAAGACAATACTTAAACACAAAGCCGTGAAAAACAGTGATAGAGAAGAACTCCTTCAGGGTAGTCTCATACTTACCATAAAGAAATGGTGAGCTGAGAACCCCAAATTAATCAGACTGGAAGTCCTTATATGCTGTGTTGGTCTTTCAGTTGAGTATCTATGGGACTGACACACATTAGGCAAACAATGCATGTTTGTCAATTTAATTGGGACATTCAGGGTTTGGGTTTGTGATCAGCAAATTTGTACTTGCGTCCCTTTGATTGCCTACTCTGAATTTGAAGAGCTGATGGTAATTCTTGAATAGAACAGGTATATTTTAAGTGAATACTTTGACACATAGTATTTTGTTAATGTATTTGCCCAAGCTAAAAAAAGGGTAGGGAAAAAAAAAAAAAAAAAAAAAAAAAAAAAAGTTCTCATTTCCGGGTGCCTGGGTGGCTCAATTATTAAGTGTCTGACTTCTACTCAGGTTATGATCCCAGGGATCGGGCCCTGCATCAGGCTCCCTGCTTCTCGGGAAGCCTGCTTCTCCCTCTCCCACTCCCCCTGCTTGTGTTCCTTCTCTTGCTGTGTCTCTGTCAAGTAAATAAAATCTTAAAAAAAAAAAAAAGTTTTCATTTTCAACTCATTTTTTACCTTACAATCTTTTTTTTTTAAAAAAAAAAAAAAGGATTTGAGAGAGAGTGCATTCATGAGTGTGTGTGAGCAGGGGTAGGAGCGGAGGGCAAGAGACAGGGTGTCTCAGGAGACTCCCTGCTGAGATGTAGGGCTGGATCTCACAACCCTGAGAGCATGCACTGAGCAGAAATCGAGTCTGCCCGAACGACTGAGCTGCCCAGGTGCCCCTACTCTATGCTCTAACACATAACCCAGCTTCGAAGTGGCATCTCTGGCAACAGTGGTGGGAAAGAGCGCTGGAATTAGAGTTAGAGAAATTCTCTGTTAAGAGTCCCAGCTCAAACAGTGAGCAAATCCCAGCCACCGTCCATGTCTACAACGTCAGTGGGGTTAATACCCACCCCTCAGGGCTACTCTCAGCATTCACCACACATATGGAAAGATCTGTAACCCGTTGCATGAGAGCTAGGAATTTCTATTTAAAGACAGTGGCCTGGAGATTTAGATTTAGAACTTGAAAATTTATGGTTTTGCTATGCTATCTGAAAGGTATAAACAACAGTACCAAGACCTAAAGTAACTGGAAAGTTCCATTCAAACCTCCAAAAAAAGGATGAGTTAAAATATGATTTTCTTAGGACTGAGACAGTCTACCATCATTTGAGAATTTCTTCATGGGTCTCAAGTCTTTCTTCGTTCATTTCTAGAACTGTCCTTGTCTTGCTCTCTCAAGGGATCCAAGACATTTGGTAAATTTGCCTTTAAAACCAAAATGTGGAATCTGTGTTTATCCTAAAATCAAAAGAATCTCTAATGGAAATGCAAGGTGTTTAACATAAACTAATCGAGTGTTTGTTCCTTTCCTATAATGGGGAGCCACCTTCTGGTAGAGAGCAGTGGTGACATGGAAAGCCTTCTTGAGAAGACATAGCTGGGAAATAGCTAACTAATGTAATGTAGTAAGTCCAATGATAATTTTAAACCCTCACTCTTCCCTTCCCTGAATCTGTTCAGGAGAAAACAAAACAAAACAAAACAAAAAAACAGTGACTATGAAAATATGCCCTTTTTTCAAAGAAATAATAGATTTAAGACCCCTGTCCTTGGGGTATTAGGATCAGAAAGTCAATTTGTCAGCAAAGGGGCTCTAATTATGAATTTATGTTTATTTTAAAGACAGAGATCTCTAAAATGCCAGAGGGACCTCTGAGGCCAATATGAAGAGGCACTGATTACACTTCAGGCAAAAAATAAGTAAGTAAAAACAAAACAAAAACACTAAGTCTGGATTTCTTTTAAATTTCTAAGCTGCCCCGGAGTAATTTCTTACATAGTCATAAAACAACCTCATCGAGATGAATGTCTTTTATTATGAAAATTGCTGTTACATTACAGCCAACATTCCGAAACCGTATTTTTAATAAACATGTCTTGATTATAAAGTAGAGCAGAAATCATGATCCTTTTTTAAAACTGATTAACACCTGCTGATGTTAACGTAAATCTGGAGGACACTCCATATGCTCCCCACGGTGTGCAGGAGGTGAGATGAGGAAGAGCACCTGTGTTATTCAAAACAGCTCCTAGTGTTACTTGTACAGTGTAAACCAACCATTCACAATAGGACATAAAAAAAAAAAGGTGAAAGGCAAAACACTAAAATGTTGAGGTGTTACAATACTTTTGAGCTGGGAAAAGCCAAAGCTTGTTTCCTTCTTCTTCCCCTCCGTGAGTTCAGTGCGAGGTACAGGGAAGAAGCAGAACGCCAGGCCAGGGATGGATGCAGTCCCCTGCTTCGGAATTTCCCGGAATTTCGTCCTGCTCCAAAACACAGCCCACATGCACAAGCTCCTCGGGCTCTCATTCACGGGCCCCGCGATACAGCACTTGCACCCGGACGAGGGAGGGGTCCCAGCAGCTCGGGGTCAGTGTGTGAATTCCAGTGTGTTCACTCTGCAGCACTGACAGGAATCCAAGAACAAAACTCCTACGTTCTTTCTAGTAGGGAGGCAGAAGACTCCTATTCAGATGTTCCATGGTGGGGGTCGGGCTGCGGTCGTCACGGCATAGAACCTCTCCCGTCATGTATACCCTGGTGGAAAAGCTTAGAAAAAGTTAAAACTGCAGTTCGAGAAGGTCCTCTTTCCCCTCCCTCAGCCAAGAAGCACGGTGCACACGTGACTGCAAGGGACTCAGGAAGGCATAGTGTGGCGACCACAGTTTCAAGTACAATCGGCTCCTTGCAAAGGGTCTGGGGTAACCGCAGGCAAACCCGGAACTCAAAACAATTTATTAACTTCTTTAATGTAAGAAGCTATACTGGGAACTCTTCTTACAACTTCAGGTAGCTGGCATTCTCTTTACTGTAGAAAGGGATGTCCTCGTTTTCCGAACAGTAAATGTGTGATATCTGGGGGATTTAACATGGGCGAGGGACTGGTTTAATTGAATTTGATCTGCGTTCCAACCCTCTCTTTGAGTCATACAGTCTTTTTTTTTTTCTGGGCGCAGGGCTATCATCATTAGTAAGGCTCAGAAATAACCACCAAAATAACACAACGTCCTAATTTCAACACCATTCGTTTTTGCCACTTCGGGAAGACGCCAGATGGTGTTAAAACATCCTACAGATAATCCAGTTGGCAAGCTGTCGTGCATCCTAGTTAAGCTTCTCACGCTGGATCTGGTAGTAACATGCCTGGAAAAAAAAGTTCAAAACCATTTAAAATTTACTTGTAAAGAAACCACATAAACACAGCAATGCACAGGAGACAAAAGAAAGGAAATGTCTGATTAATACCGAAAGCTCCAACAAAATCAGTTAGGTGCTTTATTTTTCCCCGCTTACTTCCAGTTCCCTTATCCACTGTCTCTTCGGCCTACTTGTAAATTTGTAGAGAGAGGATTTTGAACACTTTCTTCTACTTCTAAAATAAACAAGCTTTTTACAAGCTGTTTAATATTCTTCACTAAGTAGAAATACCTTAATTGCTAAGCCACTACTGCGTGGACATTTAGAATACGCTGAGCATTATAAGGTATACAAACAATTGTAACTGGAATCATCTAGTATGTTTAGGAAACTACAAATCAAGAAAGAGTAAGCATCAGTGAGTCAGAATTTCCAGGAATGAATTTGGTTTTTTAAGATTTTATTTATTTGACAGAGGGAAAGAGAGAGAGAGAGAGAGAGAATGAATGAGATGGGGGAAGGTCAGAGGGAGAAGCAGATTCCCCACTGAGCAGGTGCCTGATGCGGGACTCGATCCTGGAACTCTAGGATCATGACCTGAGCCGAAGGCAGTCACCCAACCAACTGAGCCACCCAAATGTCCCAGGAATGAATTTTTAAGAAGCATTCCCAGGTGATCCTGAAAGTATCCAAGTTCGGAAGTTACTCATGCTACAAAGAACACCTCAGCCAAACCATGTATGTCTTCAATTCCTCAATTTCTCGGGATAAATCTCCAGGAGCTGGATTACTCAAGCCCCAAGAACATTTTTGATACTGAGGATATTGATATTAACAACAGTTTTCTAAAAGGGTGACTGCTATTTAACCCAATATACCCAGCAATATGGGCACATTCCTGAATTCACTATACCCCTATACCAGCACTGGCTATAATTGGCTATCATTTTAAAAGATCCTTGCTATTTTAGTAGGCACAAAATGCCCTCTTGCTTAAATCTGCAGTACTGTAATTTTCAGTAAGGTTGAGCATTTTCCTACATATAAATGTATCACTTGTTTCTCCCTTGCAGATATGTTGAGAGAAACTCTTCTTATAACATAAATACTAAAAATTTAAGTTCTAGGTGGGCAATATTTCCCCCAGTTTCTCTACCTTTTTCAGTCTATTTAATGGAAAATGTTAGTGATAGTTCAGTGGAAAAGTTCAAGCAACCAACCCAAGCCCTAAACCTGACATTAAATTCTAGGATTTTTTCTCATCTTCATTTGCCTGTCTCTCCTCTCTTCTTTTCTCTACACTTAAATTCTCCAAAGCATCTGTAACTAACAATGGGGGTGATGTTACCCTGATTCCACCCTCCCTCCAAAACATTTCATAAGCTATCCCAATACAATAACCACTTATTAAATAATTCCTCTTTTCCATTTTTGTGTTTGAGGTTTCCAATTTCACATGTGAAATTCTTATTGTCACACTGCCCTCGTGAGGGCTATCCCTTCTGTTAGGGGTAATGTCCATTCTTGTGACAGTAACATACTATCTTAATTATCGTAATTGTCTATTTTACTAGTTGGCAGAGTCCATTTATTCTCCCTTTCTTTCAGGAATGTTTATGCCATTTTCTATTTGTTGTCCTTCCAATATACTGCAGAATTATCCTAAAATTCTAAGAAAAGTCAAGGCGAGGAAATACGAGGACTTGCAACAATCCCCAGAGAGTACTCAGATTACAGAACCTCATCTGTAACACACTGGTTACAGCAAATTCATGGAGAAAAAAGAAGATGCAATTCACATTCATTATATTCGTACTGCCTTCTCTGTGTTACCTCGTTTCTGTTAAACAGCTCTAGTGTTGGAGACTTTTTCGGACACTACGAATCCTTTCTGCTTCTTTTCTAGAGTTAACATGTACATAGATGGTCTCTCGTTATAACATTTCTAACGATTTGCTTTATCAGTTTATAGGGAGGACTGGCTAATTTGCTTTAGTATTCTGAAGAATAACTAACTGATTCTACTTTTATTATATTTTAAAATAATTAACAATATGTGCTCTAAAGGCATTTAATGTTTGCATTAAACCTCTGTATAAAGATGGTAGTAGTTAATCACAGATTTATAATATGGTAAATTAAGGACAGACTTTAAGATAAGAAAAAAAGTAAATACTACCTATACTTACCTTCAGGGTGGTGAACATTATTCCCTGTTCCCCATGCTGAAGATATGGGTCCATTAGATCCTCAATGAGGTGTACTTCGGAGCCTAAATTCCTAATCCTGCCCCAATGAGAAAAAGACACTGAATTATTTCTGTTAATATGTACGTCCTCCTTCTGAATATACATAAGGGAAAATAAAGAACAGCTCACCACAGTGGAATGGGTAAGAGAAATGGCTCATCAACTCAGAAAAACACTTATTAAAATAATGAGTCCCTAATAATCAAGTCAGAAAAGGTTGGTCACCTGGCCCGTAGCACCACATATAAGAAAACAGGAAACAAGTCATCCATGGACCACAAGAAGTCTTCCTGAAGTGATGCCAGCACACTCTGAGAGATCTCTTCAAAAGTTTGTTGGATGACCTTAAGTTTGTCTGATGGGGTAAATGTTGTGCTGTTGTTATTTAAAAAAAAAAAAAAAATCCTGTAATTTTTCTTAATAGAACTGTTTAATATTAAATATTAATTGCTTGACAATAAGCCCTCCTGGGGCTTAGGTGTGTTAAGTTGCACACGAGGCATAGTTGAGTTGCTGGAAGGGATGACCACGGTAATCCCTCGGTTCTCTGAGAAAGGGCGCCTCCAACTCTCTATGGTTCACATGAAGAATTCACCCAATTGTAAGATCACCCCCTTTAACCATGTAGCACATTATTCTCCTAACACTTCTCCGAGTAATAAAGTTTGGTTCATTTCCATTTGGCTAAAGATGTGATTACGTAGATACATTTTGGGGTAGGCTCTCTACCTCTTTTGAAAACACAATGACCTTGTAGAGTAAAAGGTAAGCCAAATGTCTCAAGAGAGCCTTTTCTGATCTCCAGGCCGAGTGTGACACCTTCTAGAAGTGAAGGGGACATTTAGAGCTTAGGTAAAGATAAGATCTCATTAGTATCTTAATATACTATTCCTTTGATTTGTGTGATTTTTCAACAAATCAGCAATTACCTGATCTGCTGTAGACATTCTACAGCTGAAGCAAAACAAGCATCTTTTGTAGTTGGCAAAACCTGCAAAAAAGAGAATTTACGAAGGTCAGAGAGGAAAGCTGTCTTCCACAGTAACAACAAAAATTAAATGACACTGGTAGCAAAGTATGGTTCTTCAGTGAATAATTCATGCTTAGCTACCATTCTATCAAAGTAAAATGGAAATGTTTTATTATTTTCAATATCCCACATCGAAGAAAAACATATTTACTGAGGAAATTAAAATTTACTATACCTTTTTACTTTCTCCAAGGATTGACAAGGTTGCAGGCCAGAATTTCCTACAACGGAATCCAGACACCGTTAGTGCAAGTTGTTACTTATGATAGTTTCATACCCATTAAAAAAAGCTGATGGCTATACTGCCTTCCCTGTCCCCATTTAAAATAACTGTTCCACACAGACATTTCTGCAAAGAAGACATCCAGATGGCCAACAGACACATGAAAAAGTGCTCCATATCACTCGGCATCAGGGAAATACAAATCAAAACCACAATGAGATACCACCTGACACCAGTCAGAATGGCTAAAATTAACAAGTCAGGAAATGACAGATGCTGGCGAGGATGTGGAGAAAGGGGAACCCTCCTACACTGTTGGTGGGAATGCAAGCTGGTGCAACCACTCTGGAAAACAGCATGGAGGTTCCTCAAAATGTTGAAAATAGAACTACCTTATGACCCAGCAATTGCACTACTGGGTATTTACCCTAAAGATACAAATGTAGTGATCCGAAGGGGCACGTGCACCCGAATGTTTATAGCAGCAATGTCTACAATAGCCAAACTATGGAAAGAACCTAGATGTCCATCAACAGACGAATGGATAAAGAAGATGTGGTATATATACACAATGGAATATTATGCAGCCATCAAAAGAAATGAAATCTTGCCATTTGCGACAACGTGGATGGAACTAGAGGGTATCATGCTTAGTGAAATAAGTCAATCGGAGAAAGACAACTATCATATGATCTCCCTGATATGAGGGAGAGGAGATGCAACATGGGGGGTTAAGGGGGTAGGAGAAGAGTAAATGAAGCAAGATGGGATTGGGAGGGAGATAAACCATAAGTGACTCTTAATCTCACAAAACAAACTGAGGGTTGATGAGGGGAGGGCGGTTGGGAGAGGAGGGGTGGGGCTATGGACATTAGGTAAGATATGTGCTATGGTGAGTGCTGTGAAGTGTGTAAACCTGGCGATTCACAGACCTGTACCCCTGGGGGAAAAAATATATGTTTATAAAAAATTTAAAAAAAATAACTGTTCCACAGATATAGTTTTAATAAACATTCCAGAAATAATTTAAGAGTTCCTATCATGTTCCTAAGGGATCTGTCAATGTACTACAATTCCCCCATACATTATGGATACTACCAAGTTAGCCAGTCTTTCCTTCACTCAGTTTTACTGTATTTTTACTGTCAAATTATCCTACTGAAAAAAATTCACTTTCTGATTAAGACTTGGTCATTTTTTATTGCACATATGCATAGTTACTGGGTGTGGGGTGACCAGCCTCATCACAGCACTAAGAAAACAGCATAATGTGTTCCCTTGGAATAACAAGAAACAATGCTCCACAACAAAGAGCACTTCTAAAATTTTTAAATTAGAAACCGGAGATGGGGAGGAAAGAAAGAGAAGGAAAGGAAAAATGTCAAAGACAAAATATAATGAATTTTTTCTGAAACTGTAAACGTATGTATTCTGTTTTAAGGACTGCAAATAGGATAGGTAAAATTTATATACACACACGTATTTTATACACACGCACACATACAAATACAACACACATTCAGAAGAATAACAAAGTTTTACACTCCACTCCAAAAATTCTCAAAAGTAAAGATTAAATATCACTATTTTGCTGAATAATAGATATGCAACTAAGGGAAGAAACTGCAAATAATATATTCCATTGGGTAGTAAAGTACCAAATTCTTGATAATGCTGTTTGCATTTTAAATTAAAACCACTTGATTCTAGTCCTAACTACTGTACTTACCTCTGTACCCCAAGGAAGCCCAGAAGAGCAACATCTGGCTGCTTATTCAGCCGCAGAACACATTCCCAGTAAATGTCTTCCTCGCGATCATTATCCAGGGCATAGAGCATGAACAGTGGTGGGTAGAGCCGAGGCAGCAGTACGGGAAGCAATAACCCAGAACTTGTTACCACATAACTATAAAACATTGGAGAAGCATTCATATTAAAATGGAATATAGGGATGCCTGGGTGGCTCAGTTGGTTAAGCGGCTGCCTTCGGCTCAGGTCATGATCCCAGCGTCCTGGGATCGAGTCCCACATAGGGCTCCTTGCTCGGCAGGGAGCCTGCTTCTCCCTCTGCCTCTGCCTGCCATTCTGTCTGCCTGTGCTCGCTCGCTCTCCCTCTCTCTCTCTCTCTCTGACAAATAAATAAAATCTTAAAAAAAAAATGGAATACAGAATCAAAGAGCTTCAGTTTCTAGAGCTGAAAGTAAAGATGGGACATTCGAGTAAAGACGGGACATTCGAGTAAAGACACAGTTGTAAGAGGGGCACCTGGGCAGCTTAGTCAGTTAAGGGTCGACTCGATTTTGGCTCAGGTCAGGATGTCAGGGTGGTGAAATTCAGCCTCGAGTCGGGCTCTGTGCTCAGCAGCGAGTCAGCTTAAGATTCTCTCTCCCCCCAGTCCCCCTACTTTCTCTCTTTAAAAAAAAAAGATATGGACATTGGGGAGGGTATGTGCTATGGGGAGTGCTGTGAAGTGTGTAAACCTGGCGATTCACAGACCTGTGCCCCTGGGGATAAAAATACATTATATGTTTATAAAAAAATTAAAAAATTAAAAAATTTAAATTAAAAAAAGAAAAGAAATAGTTATAACATTATTCTACTTTCATATTTGGAGCTAACATGAGGACCTTACCTATATGGGCCCAGAGTTTTATCTTGGACCAACTGTGAATACTTTTCATTAACTCAAAATCTAACTGAAAATCTAGTTGGTTCCATTTTGAAAATGATTCCCTGTGGTTATTCTAGATCAGCATGACGTCACTTTGCTCAGCAGTCTTTGCACCCAGTCATCTGGGACTGTGCTTCCAGTCCCAGGGGTTTGGCTAATACAATGTAATACAGCCTAAAAGGGATCTAGCCCAAACACATTATTTTAAAAATAAGGAAACTGAGATCAAGAGAAAACTTTTCCATGGGATTCTTTGTGTTTGTGTGGTTGGTTTTTAAATATTTTATTTATTTATTTGACAGAGACACAGGGAGAGAGGGAACATAAGCTGGGAGTGAGAGGGGGCAAGGGGAGAAGCAGGCTTCCTGCTGAGCAGGGAGCCCAATGTGGGGCTTGATCCTAGGACCCTGGGAGCATGACCTGAGCCAAAGGCAGATGCTTAACAACTGAGACATCCAGGCGCCCTTCCTTGGGATACTTTGGCTAGGACCACCCACCCTCTTCACTATCTCTACCCAACTCCATTTACCCTGGCTCTGGCGACTCGGATCTGGAGTCTGACTTGCCAGTGCAAAAGGATTTCCTCTCCGTTGGCAGAGGGGCAGAGAGAGGAATTGTGCTGCCCTCTTCAGGAAGCTCAGGAAACAAGAATCTAAGGAATAACAGAAAATACAATTATAAAATATTGTACCTTGAGAATGGTTAAAAGGAGTAAAATGCATTTTTATGCATTTCTATTATTTCATCTATTTAAAGGATCTATGCAATCAAACTTTAAATCAACTAAATTTTTTAGTTCCCTAAGATTCTTAACTGATTCTTTGTAATTACAGGATAAAATTAAGAGTGTAGCTAATGAATAATAATACCACTAAAAAATCATGTGCTTTTTTTTTTTCCTCTGTCTAGTTATTAAAGAGTGAGAAATTCTTATCTCTGTGTTTTTCTTACTGGCAAATTTCATCTGAGGTCAACTGTATTGACTCTTCAAGCAGAGACCATTATTCTCACAGCATGAACAATTAGTTGGAAACTACTTAAATATTCAACACTAAGAAAAACCGAAAATCTAATCAATGTAAAATTTAAAAAAAAAATTTTTTTTTTTTTTTAAATTCAAGTTGCTGCGGCGTCTGGGTGGCTCAGTGGGTGAAATGGCTGACTCTTGGTTTAGGCTCCAGTCATGATCTCCGGGTCATGAGATGGAGCCCCACCTTGGGCTCGGCTCTGAGCGCAGAGTTGGCTTGTCCCTCTCCCTCCCCCACTGCCACTCTCCCTGCTCTCTCGCTCTCTCTCAATAAAATCTTTAAAACAAAAATTCAAGTTGCTAAAAAATATTTTTCCAAATTATCAAGATGATAGGTTACTGAGGATTTTTTCCCCTAAGTTTTCAATTTGCCCTAGATTTTATCTCTGACCTCTTATATGCAAATGGTGGGCTCTACTATAAACAAGTTCATGGTCCTCTTTTAGACATAAACCTTGACTCTTTAAAGGGAGCTTGCAATCCTTTCTATTTTTGTAGACTTATACCTCACCCTGTCTCTGCCCCTAATTTTATAGTTGGAAAAACTAAAACAAAAGTCAGAAAACTTTTCTTCAGTATACTCATCTAAGTAACGTCAGAGCTTAAACACTCCCAGCCAGTGGTCTTTTAGAGGATTACACTGCCCCCTCAAAACTGAAGACAGTTCCAAATGCATCTATCAATTTTGAAGTTAATAATATAAAGAAGTTTTCCTGGAAAATTAATAAATTTTTGTATAATGACCTCATTATAGTATTTACATGTTGGCTTAACCCCAGTAAAAGATCTTAAATTTCACAAGTTCCAAATTTCCTACCTAAACTTTCTTTCCAAAGATATTCTACTTGCTTGCTTTCTCACCTCTTTTCAAGTCTCTGCTCAGATAGTACATTAGGCAGGTCTCCTGGACCTTCTATTTAAAACAGCAGCCTCTTACCTCCAGCCCCATCTTTTGCCACATTTACCATCCCATGACACACTACATATTTTATTTAGTCTGTCCTGCTAGAATGGAAGCCTATGAGAACACACACAGTTCCCTGATGATTAGTGATGTTAGGCATTCTTTCAGGTATCTGGCGATCGTCTGTATCTCTCCTTTGGGAAATTGTCTATTCTGGTCCTGTGTCCATTTTAAATCAGATTATTAGTGGGTTTTTGTTGTTGTTGTTGTTGTTGTTTTAGTGTTGAGTAACTTCTTTATATATTTTGGATATTAACCAAATCATTATCAGATATATCATTTGCCAATACCTTCTCCCACTCAGTAGGTTGCCTTTTTTGTTTTGTTGATGGTTTCCTTTCCTGTGTTTATTGCATAAAGTAAAAAACATGGTTTTTGTGCCACAGATTCTTAAATAGATTAGACAACAAAAACCATTTTCTTGATGAATAATTTCTTCAAGGAGGAGAAACCGTAATGATTCTTCACAAAGCTGTAAATCTCTAGACTCAGGACGAAGACACCTAAGCGTTAGTATAAACCAGTGTTCCACAGCTTGCAGACTTCAGCGAGAAGGATCTCTTACCTCACCAGCTGGAAAATTCGCTTAAGGTAAGACTTGATCTCCTTCACAGCCTCCTGCAATAACCGGCGATTGGCTCCCACACCCACGTATGTCATTCTGTAAACTGCAACCAGGGTCTCCACAAGCCTGCCCAGGGGGGTGCAAAGGAGTGTCACAGGCCTGAACAGGAAGAGAATCACCGAAGTCAGTCAAGGACTAACAGCAGAAACAATCAACCACCAAATAATAAAACAATTTCATAAATGATAAACAACTTTCAAAACGGCAGGAGTCAACTTTTGGATCGGGAAAATTCAAATACTTCAACTTTTCTGAAAGTGTTGAGTCTACCCAAATTATATGGAGTAGGAGTTTCTAATCTTAATCAAAGAATCCTTTTGGCATCTTGGAAAATAGCTCTGGATATACTGATAAATATAATTAAGCTATAAACTTCACAAAAAAAATTGCTCAAAGGTAACCTCTCCTATTTTTTTGTGAAGTTTATAGCTTAATTATATTTATATAATATATATTATATATTGATATAATTACAACTACTTGACAGTTGATTACGCTCCAATATTGTCACTCTCCAGTTCCCTTGATTTCTCTTGATACTACTTCCTGCAACCCCATATCAATGCATGTCATGCTTTAAAGTGTCGCTAATCTTATGAGGTTTGAGAAGGACGCAAAGAGCATAACCATGGGGTGAGGGCAACATGAATTATTCAACCTCTAGTCTGCTCATGTTACTAACAAAAAGCCATTTTAAACTTTGACCCTTGTTCTCAAGAACTCCCTTGAGCACTTCACAAAACTTAAAAAAGTTCTATCATCATGATAGGACAATATTCATGTGGAAATGTGCTTTTAGTAGTCAGACAATTAACAAAGGGAATACCTAGAAAGCAAAGATAGGATCAGAGTACCAATAAGCTTGAGCGTACTGGAATGATACACTGTAGTAGCTGCGTCATTCATTCACAAGACCATTGTAATTTTGACTCTACCTTTATTAAATATTTCTTGATGTCATCATATTTCTCCACAGAGAAGGCCCCAACATGCTGAGGAATGAATTCCAAACTCTCCAGTGTCTGAGTCTGCGAACGACTTAATGTCTCTGGACTGTAAAAAAGCAAAAGAAAGCCCATTATGTATTTCATATCAGAAAAACAAGGCAACTGTAATGTGCACATGAAACACTGTCATCAAATAAGGAGGAAATGGACTGCCCAGCAGTGTTTGGCCCAAATGAGCTCATGACTGGTAACTGACCTGCTAGTAGATTTTTCTACCCATCATTCCAGTGTCATTTAATGTTACTTCATACCAACTACAATTAATTAATGAGGATTTTGCTTCAGTATCAATGATTGTGTCAGGAGGTACTATAATGTTAGCCTGAACAGAAAACTGGTGACGGACTTGTTAGTGACAAGAGAAAAATGGAATGAGAGAGAGAAAGTAGTGAGGAAAAACAAAAACATATGAAAGGGCAGGGCACTTGGGGGGCGGGGCACCTGGGTGGCTCAGTGGGTTAAAGCCTCTGCCCTTGGCTCAGGTCATGATCCCAGGGTCCAGGGATTAAGCCCCGCATCGGGCTCTCTGCTCATCGGGGAGCCTGCTTCCCCCTCTTTCTCTCTGCCTGCCTCTCTGCCTACTTGTGATCTCTGTCAAATAAATAAATAAAATCTTTTAAAAAAAAAAAACAACAAACCAAAAACACATGAAAGGGCAGAGAAAGAAGGGAAATGAGCTCAAGCAAGGAGATAATGAGGATGCTATAAGGGTGGTAAGGTAAGCACATAATGGGTAAAGGGAAGCTTTGGATGAAGAGGCCACGGTAAAACACATACTCAGTAATCAAGAGACATTTTTGGTAATGGTATTCTATTATTAGATTACAGCCAATTAGAAATGTGATGCAATCGTTATTATCCTATTTTAGATAAACAAGCCCTCTGTGGTTGCAACATGTTTTATTATATAAAAGTTCATTCAGGGGCGTCTGGGTGGCTCAGTGATTAAGCATTTGCGTTCGCCTCAGATCATGATCACAGGGTCCTGGGATCGAGCCCCGCATTGGGCTCCCTGCTCAGCGGGAAGCCTGCTTCTCCCTCCTCCACTACCCCTGCTTGTGTTACCTCCCTCGCCGTGTCTCTGTCAAATAAATAAATAAAATCTTAAAAAAAAAACAAAACAGTCCATTCACTCTCATCCTCGGAAACTCTCAACAACAGCTAACCAAGGTCAACCAGAGGACCAGAGTCTCAGCAGTTAGAGAGACAGGATCTAACAGTGAAGGCAGACCATCAGCCTCACACGCAGGGCAGAGTCCACAGCTTTCATGATCCTAAGAGTCTCCATTTCTTCTACTAATAGAAAGAATATAAGGCAAAAATCATGAACTTCATGAATGAAACACTATAATCTGTTCCTGTTTATCCCCAATATAGGAGGGATGATAAAAAAACAAACTTCTTTTTATACAGCAGGAATCATCAAGTTCTTTGGGTCCAAATGCCAAGCAGTGCTGTGGGAGTTTCCGGCCAAGTTAAAGAATAAGGAAATAGGCAGAAAAGCAGATGGAGGGAAAACAAAAAAGAAAAGGAGAACAAGGGAGAAAATAAGGAAAAGAAAGGAAGAAGAGGTATAGCTGTAATCTTGCTTTCAATACTGCAGAACTGCGGGGCCAATCCTCCTCCTGGTCTCCAGAGACTGCTGATGACAAACATGCAGGCTCGTAAATGGCAGTTGCCCTCCAGGTAGTGCCTCTTTTTTCCCAGTTGCTCTCCCAATTTTGTGTCTTTCAATTTGATTATGAGGTGTCTGTTCACGGATATCTTCCTTTGTGGATGCAATTTGCTCAGCTTCTTGAGTCAGCACATTTGCCTTTCACCAAATTTGAGAAGTTTTCTGCCATTATCTCTTCAAGTATTTTTTTCATCCCCATAATTTTTCTCCTCTCCTTCTGGGATTCCAAAGACACAAACATTAGACTGTCAGGTCCTTAAAGCTCTGTTCCTTCTCCCCCCGCCCCATGTATTTTCTCTCTGTTGTTCAGTTTGAATAATTTCTATTCATCTATTCTCAAGTTCACTGACTCTTCTGCTGTCATCTCTATTCTGCTACTGAGCTCACCCAGTGATTTTGATTATGAGATTTCTTAATTCTAAAAATGTGATTTGGTTCTTCTTTACAACTTCTTTTTCCTTGCTGATATTTCCAATTTTAATAGGTGTTTCAAGTGTGTTTGTGATTGCTCATTTGGGCATTTATATATTAGCTCCTTTAAAAAGTTCTTATCATTATGTCAAAATTTATGTTGGGAAGTCATGGTATGTATTGACTGTCCTTCCCAAAATGAGGTGGTGGTTCTTTGATTGCCAAGTAGTTTTGGTTTATATTCTGGACATCTTTGAATATCATGTTATGACACTTTAGGTCTTGTTTTTATCCTATGAAGAATATTGACAGGCTAGGGAAGGGAGGGAAAAATAAAGTAAGATGAAATCAGAGAGGAGACAAACCATAAAAGACTCTTAACTACAGGGAACAAACAGGGTTGCTGAAGGGGAGGTGCCTGGGGGATGGGTAACTGCGTGATGGGTAATAAGGAGGGCACATGATGTAATGAGCACTGGGTATTACATGCAACTGTTGAATCTCTGAACTCTATCTCTGAAACTACCAATATACTGTATGTTAATTAAATTTAAATAAAATTTTAAAAAAGAATGTTGATAGGCATAATAAACATAGTAGACTTGAAACTATTATCTTTAGAAGGATTTGCTTCCTGAAAGTCCCCTAAAAAAACATGTAATATTCCCTAACTAGTCAGGGTATTTTGCTGTACACAAGAAAGCTATCAATGTGATTTACGGTGAATATCGGCTTTCCTTCGGGGACTGTGGAATCCTGACAGTTGCTAGGCCCGGAGAGTTTATGTGACCAGCCCCCAATAAAAACCATAGGCACTGAGTCCCTAACGGGCTTCCCTGGGCAGAAAGACTGTATACATGTGTGGCTGAATTTTACTGCTGAGGACAGAGAGTGGGCTCTGTGGGACCCTTCAGATAGCAGTTCCCCTCCAGAAAAATGCCTCTTTTTTCCCTAGCTGCTTTCCCGATTTTTTCTTTCAATTTTATTATGAGATGTCTGTTCACGGATATCTTTTTTTAGGATGCAGTTTGCTCAGCTTCTTGAATCAGCACATTTGAATCAGCAAATCTGAATCAGCTTCTTGAATCAGCACTTTCATCAAATTTGAGAAGTTTTCAGCCATTATTTCTTCAAGCATTTTTTTCACCCCCAGAAGGAAGAGAGCATGGGAAGCTTGCATATGGATTCCTCCACACTCTGCCTGGGTCTCCTCTTACGATCTGGCCGAGTTGCTGTAGGAACTCTTACATGGACGACTGAGTCTTGTGAGTCTCTCTAGTGGATCACTGAACATGTAGTTGATCTTGGAAACCTCTGAAACACCTGACATTTTTGTTTCAGCCTTCTGTGGGCCGTGGTTTCCATGTCAGTTCACTTCTCAAAGCCTCTGCAGTCCTGCTTAGGTCTGTCTGTGAGCATGCCACTCAGTGGGCAGTAGTCTGGGACCTGGGTGGAGATCTACCTATTAGCTGAGTTCTCAAAGTGTTTGGTGTGCTAATTAGGACCAAATCCACACAAAGCAGGTGTAGGGTGAATCCAGGAGTTCATAAACAACCTTACAGAGTTGCTTTCTCGACCTCTTTGCTCTCCATTACCTCCCCTGCATTTTCTGAGCCCCTATTAGATCCTCAGGCCAGAAAATGCCCACTTCTGTGAATGTACCACATTGAGGGCGAAGCGGTGGGAGGACAGAGAGCGAGGCCAAAAAAACAGTGGGATTTGGCCATGACTATTGGACCTGAGGATCCACTATCAGAGGAAGAAGTTTCTTCTCCCCCAAGAGTTTTTCCTGTTCCTGGCTGCTCTAGCAAATGCCATTGCCATCCCTACCACAGAAGTACCTAGAGGCTGGAGCTTGAGAAAATGAAGGAAAAAGAGAGAAAGAACACAGTGTGTCTCCTCCATTTCATCTGAGCTTTAAGAGTCTCTTTTTTGCATTTTGAGCCAGGAGCAGAAGGTTATTTCTGGAGCTATGTGTATACACCACAGTGCTTACGCCAAGGTTTTGGGTTACACTGAATTCAGGCTGAGGGATACTGAAGTTAAAAAATTCACAACTAAAACAAAAACAACAACAACTAGTAACTGGTTCGATGGTACCTGGAATTCAGGTGTTTCTCCTCAATACACTGGCTGATATTTTCTTTGCAGAACAGCTGTCCATGTATTCTGCCTGGTTTTATAGTTACGTTCAGTAGAAGATAAAGGGAGGTGTATTGTATCTACACTACCAGAAACAGAAAAACATCACTGACTTTAAAATTGTATTTTGAAGTGAAATATGGCAAGGCTCGCCTACTTTTTAAGTTTCAACTTCCTCTAACACGCTTCCGGGCAGGCATTCACTCACCTGTCTCTGTGTTGGCGCCGACTGGTGGTCAGGGCCACAGCAATATTGTCCCAGGCTTTCCAGACTTCCCCTTGGCCTGGGTTCTCACAGCCCAGTTGATGCCAACATTCATCAAATACCGCTTTCCACTTTTCATCAGCTGACACTGCCAGGTTTCCCAGCTTCCTGCTAATAAAGTCACATCAAGCTTTTATTAATCACTTCTTTTGTGCAAAAATTCCGAAGAACAGAAACTTTCTCATATACAACTGGGGATGCTTCTGCAACAAATCCGCCGAAACTGGCAGTGGTTCGATTTTTTAAACACTGAATGGAAATTTTAAAGGAACGATTTTTAGCTATTTAATGTTTATTAGGTACTAAAGTGGATAAATGGTTAAGTACAAAGCGCATCAGAACGACTCCTTTGCTGTCTACATTTCCACATAATTGATTTTGTAAAATTGATTTCTGTTAAAACAAGGACGTCTATGCTTTGCCCATCTCATAATGAGAACTGTAAAATGCATTATACAATACTGGGTTCTAAAAATATATCAAGCACCATCAGAACAAAGAATAGGAGAAGCTACCAAAATACAAAAACAAAGCTAATGCTGGAATCAATAAAGGAGAATAGATACATGCCAAAAACATGGAGGCAGAACATAATACACTTAGAGATACAGATCTTGTTTTCTTCCCCACATGTGCAGAGTATATATAGGCTATATATAGGCTTGGCCTTTACTTTTCAAAATCAAGCTGTGTAGGGATTCCATTTAAGAATGCTCTCTTTTAATCAGTTTGGGTATCTGCACCATTAGCAGTAAAATTAATCCCACACACAGAACTTATTTTAAACATCTATGCTCTGAGGCTATAATCTTAACCAAGACTATAGATTCTGTTATAACAGTAGCAGTTGGCAATACAAGGAAGTTACACTTTGTTAAAAAATGACTTCAAAAATTCTTCTGCCTTAAAAAAAAATTGTTCTGTAATTAAAATATTAACCAGCTTTGATAAAAGCAGACAACTCAAAACACTTAATGATCAATCCACAATTAACACCAGTTACTCACAAAACTTTGGGTCTGTCTTTATCACTCTCATACAGACTAGGCTTGAAGTAGGTTCCAGTGATTTTTATCCCAGATCCCCATTCTCCACTAAAATAACCTTCAATATAATCTCCATTTGGCATAGTCAGTGTTCCCTAGGTAAAGTTAAAGAAAATGTCAAATTTAGAAGAATTTCCAATTTAAAAATCAAAAGAAAAAAAAAAACACCAAATAGTTAACGTTTTCCCTTAATTCTACGGTCCCCAGTACTCTAAAAAAAAAAAAAAAAAAGTATGTGTACATGCATGTGTAAAAAGACTGTATGAAAATAATCCATGGGTAAAAGAAAAAAAAAAATCACTGAAAAAACAGATAAAATATTTTGAGCTGAATGAAATGAACACAAAACTTCCCAACTTGCCCAAAGACAAATTTAAAGCTATAAATGTCTATTTAGAAAATAAGAAAGCCCTCAAATCAGTAATCTAATACTCCACCTTGGGTCCCTGGGTGGCTCAGTTGGTTAAGCATCTGCCTTCAGCTCAGGTCATGATCCCAGGATCCTGGGATCGAGCCCTCCATTGGGCTCCTTGCTCAGCAGGAAGTCTGCTTCTCTTTCTCCCTCTGCCTCTACCTCTCTCTCTCCACAACCCCAGCCTGTGCTCTCTCTGCCTCTCACTCACTCTTTAATAAATAAATAAAATCTCTTAAAAAAAAATCCACCTTACAGAATTAGAAAAAGAGGAGCAAATAAATCCAAAACAAGAAGGAAGAAGAAAATAAACAATAGAGCAGAAATCAAAGAGATTTTTAAAAAGAAAAATCAATGAAACTGAAATTTGCTTCTTTGAAAAGATACACAAAATTACCATTAACTAGATTAATTAAAAAAAAAAAGACATGAAATTCCAAAATCAAGAATGAAACAGGGGGTACTACAGTAGTCTTACAGAAATTAAAAAGGTCAAGGGAATACTAAAAGAACAACTTTATGCCAACAAATCTGATAACTTTGATACAACAGAAAAATTTCTAGAAAGAACCAAATTACCAAACTGACTTGAGAAGATGTGGAAAATATGAATAGAAGGAAATTGAATTAAAAACTAAAAATAGTCTCACAAAATAATGCTCAAGACCAAATGATTTCATCTGGTCTCAAAAATATTCAAAGAAGAAATAATACCAAGACTTCACAAGCTCTTTAAGAAAACAAAGTAGGAGGGAACCTTTCCCAATGCATTCTATGGTGCCAGTTTTATCCAAGACATCATCAGAAAAGAAAACTATAGACCATTATCTCTCATATAGATATAAAAATCTTCAACAAAATATTATCATTAAACCCAGCAAAATATACAATTATACATCATGACCAACTATGATTTATCCCAGAAAAGCAATAAATATAATACACCATATTAATAAAGGACAAACATCACATGATCGATCTCAACAGACACAGAAAAAGCTTTCTGAGAAAATCCGAGATGTATTCATGACAAAAACTCTCAACAAACTAGGAACAGAACTATCTCAATCTGATTAATCTACAAAAAATCTTTAGCTAACATCATACTTAATGGTGAAAGATTTAATGCTTTTCTTCTAAAACAGGAAAGAAGGCAAGGATATCCACTTTTACCACTTCTCTTCAACATTTTACTGAAGAACCTAGCCAGTGTAATCAGACCAAACCAAACAAAACAAATCTTCCATATTGCAAAGGAAAAAGTAAAACTGTCTTTATTTAAGTCAACATGATCCTGTATAAAAGAATTCCTAAGAAACACACACACACACTTCACACCAAACTCCTAGTAGAATAAATGAGTTCAGCAAGGTTTCAGGATACAAGAACAAAATACATAAATCAATTTTATTTTTATATAATAGCAATGAATAATCCAAAAATAAAATAAAAAACCAACTCTCTTTACAATAGCATTAAAAAGAATACTTAGGGGGGGTGCCTGGGTGGCTCAGTGGGTTAAAGCCTCTGCCTTCGGCTCAGGTCATGTTCCCAGGGTCCTGGGATCGAGCCCCACATTGGGCTCTCTGCTCAGAGGAGAGCCTGCTTCCCTTCCTCTTTCTCTCTGCCTGCCTCTCTGCCTACTTGTGATCTCTGTCAAATAAACAAATAAAATCTTAAAAAAAAAAAAGAACACTTAGGGAAAAAATTAATCAAACCAATGCAAGAGATACACACTGAAAACTACAAAATATTGCTGACAAAAAAAATTAAAGATCTAAATAAAAGATATCCCATGTTCATGGATTGGAAGATTCCATATTATTAAAAACAGCAATTCTCCTGAAATTGATCCACAGATTCAACACAATCCCTCTCAAACTCTTAGTAGGCTTTATTGCAAATATTAAGAAACCAGTCCTAAAATTAATATGGAAAGGCTAAAGATCCAGAATAGCCAAAACATTTTTAAAAATAACAAAGTTGGAAGACTTACATTTCCTGATTTCATAATTTACTAGAAATCTATAGTAATCAAGGTACTGTATTGTACTGGCACAGTAAGAGGTAAGTAGATCACTGGAATATAATTCAAGAGTCCAAAAAACAAAAACAAAAACAAAAACAAAAAATACCCCACACATTTTATGGAGCTTAATTTCAAAAAAGGTGTCAAGAAAATTCAATGGGAAAAGTTGCTGAGGCAACTGGATACCCATATGCAAAAAGAACAATTTTGATATTTAACCCACACCATACACAAAAGTAACTCAAGATGAATTATAGACCTAAATATAGAACTTTTAGAAGAAAATCTTTTTTTTTTTTTCCCTGCATGCAAGCAGTGGAGGGATAGAAGGAGACAGAGAGGGAGAGAGAATCTCGAGCAGACTCCGCACTGAGCATGCGGAGCCCAACACAGGGCTTGATCTCATGACCCTGATATCATGACCTGAGCCAAAACCAAGAGTTGGACACTTACCCAGCTGAGCCACTCAGGCGCCCCGAGAAGAAAATCTTAATAATCTTGAGTTAGGCAAAGATTTTTTAGACATGACATCCAAAGCCTGATTCATAAAAATTTCCTGATATACTGGCCTTCATTAAAAAGTTTTGTGCTTCAAAAGGCACTAATAAGAAAATAAAAGGAAAGCCATAGACTGTAAGAATTTGTGAATCCTATAGCTGATATAGGACTTATATCCAGAATATATAAAAAACCCTTACAATTCAATAAGATTATAAAAACCCTTAAAATTCAATAAGGCACAAAAGACTATATAAGCAAATTCTTAAAATGTCAAAATATTTGAATAAGTGTTTCACCAAAGATGATACAGGAATCACTAATAAGAACATGACAGTATGCTCTACATTATTAGTCATTAGGAAAATGTAAATCCAAACCATGAAATAGCATTTCACACCTACTAGAATTGTAGAAAGAAAAAAAAAAAAACAACAAAATAAAAAATACTGGCAAAGATGTGGGGAAATTAGATTCCTCATAAATTGATGATGAGAATGTAAAATGATGTAGCCATTCTGGAAAATAGTTGGCAGCTTCTTGATATGTTAAATATCAATTTACCATACGACCCAGCAATTCCATTTCTAAATATTTTCCCAAGAGAAACGAAAACATTATGCTCCAACAAGAAGTTGTATTCAAATGTTTATAGCAGTATTATTCCTAATAGTCTGAGAAATACAGACAAATACAGAAAAATATAGAGATATAGAGAAATATAGAAATAATCCCATGCCCATCAGCTGGTGAAGGGATAAACAAAATGTGACTTTGGAATACTACTCAGCAATAAAAAGGAATGAATTGCTATATAGGCTACAATATGGAAAAATCTCAAAAACATTATTCCAAGTGTAGGAAGACACAAAGAAGAGCCCACATATTGCCTGATTCCACTAAAGGACAGACCTGAAAAAGACAAATCTACAGGGTTACAAAGTCCACTAGAGGTTGTCTGGGACTGCTGATAGAAACAGACAGTGACTGAAAATGAACAGGAGATGGTGACAGAAATCTTTTTGGATAATGTGAAAGGATCTAAAATTGGATTGTGGTGATAGCTGTACAACTCTATATTTACTAAAAGTCACTGAAATGTACTCTTAAAACAGGTGAATTTTATGGTAAGGTAGACTTTCTTTTTAAAGTCAAAGAAAAATTAGTAGAAGATTATATTAGAGGAAGAAGAAAGTTAGTTTCCAACCTTTCCACTAAGAGTCCAGTCATCTGAAAACTCTCCCTCATAAATAGTATCATCTTCGGAAAGTAAAACCCCATTTCCCTATGGGAAGAAACAAAACAAAAATCACAACAGACAAAATGCAAAGTAACTTAGAGTTCTTAAAAGTAAGAACTCTAAAAGTAACTTAGAGTTCTAAGTTACTTAGAACTCTAAACTTAGAACTCTAAAACTTAGAGTTCTAACTCAAAGAACTTAAGAGTTCATACAGCCATATCCCCCAAAGCCTTAAATAATCTTAAAAGACAAGAAAAATACTACCAAGAAGGTAGAACATTAATAAAATGATGATTTAAAAGTTAAGGGCATGGAAGTTTTAAAAAGTCAATAACTATAAGCAAAGTATTCTACTACTCACCATCATTTTATTAAGGTGAAAGTTGCCTTCATAGTATAATCCAAACTGGGTAACTACCACACCATTCCCTTGACATACGTCATCTTGCCACATTCCCATATACTTTTCCCCCCTATATAGAAATAGAAAAGAAATGAAATGAAAAACTGATGATAAAGAGGAGATTAAAAAAAAAACAATTATAACATGGAAGATTCCAAGCATCACCCCTTCGTTAGTATCTGTTCCATTTTTCTGATTAAAGTGTTTAACTCTGTGTCTCCTCAAACATGGAACAATGTAGTACAAAGACGTCTTACTCAGAGTAACATTCTCTCAGGAATTTAATAATATAGTCTACCTGACATAGGTTTGCGTATATTCCATGTATGTCCTTGATAATTGAAAAAAGGAATGCCAAGAATTCAACTCAAAATAATTCAAAATGTAATACACAGGCTCAAATACATGCATACTTTTTTAACTCCAAAACTTACTAACCTTAAACAAATAAATGAGGTTTATCATATAAGAAGTCTCATTCTTCACAAACTCAAACTCAGGGAAATTTTACTAATCTCCACTAAAAAAACAAAGTAGGTATGAAGTGCTTGTTAAATAATCATGGAGTTTAGTAATAACATCTAAATTTTAAAACCCCACATTATAAAAATAACATGAAGGGGAAAGAAGTATATATTAAGTCCAAAAGCAAATCAGGCTAAATCAAATATGGAGGCAAAAGAAATACACTCCTCCCCAAGGTTTAGTTAATTGAATTTAAGCTTGATTGCTGGGTTGCTAGCATGGTAACAAGTCCCTGACCTAAAGAAAGACCTAAGCAGAAAGGTGTTTGGATGCCATCTTATGACCCCAAAAGGGAATTTCCATTGGTTGCCTCTGACCTTTTACTCCTATTATCTACAGATTGTTTTAAAGGTTTTTCTTTTTATAATATTTAAAGATTTGGTAACCTCCGTAACACTAAAAGCTTCGTACATGTGGAGCTTTAGGAAAATGGCACCAAGGTTAATTTTGAAAGATCTTGATCTTGTAAAGAAGTAACCAATTATCTGGTTTATAAGCAAATGGATAAAATGATGCCTGACAACTGTGTTGTCTTACTGAAAAATGTCTCAATACTGTCTAATTAAGATCTTAGCTAAGCCTTCATAAAAGCATCACTGTTACTGGGAAGTACAGGAATTTTATCCTCTATCACTCAACGCTGAGATTAGAAGTAGAATACTGTACCTAGTGATATCATCAAAGACACCATATCCTGCTTTCTTATCCATTACCCATTGGCCAATGAACATGCTGGGAGAAGAGGAAGTCAATTTTCCACTTCGCAGGAGACCATGACCATGACGCATGTTATCTTGAAAACAGCCTTCAAACACTTCACCAGAGGCATAACTGTGGTTACAAAGAATGGATAAAGATCACAAAAACACTGAATTCTGATGCTCATTTTTACAAAGTTTAGGAAATTCAAAATTATACTCATGTCCCACTGGTAGCTGTAATTATTTATTTATATGATTACTTTTCACCAATCAAAATTTTTCATATTTGAATGAATGAGGCTTAGAAATTAGACATCATGGATGGTATTCCGTGTTAACACAGGGGAAAACGTGTATTTTTTTTAAAAGATTTTATTTATTTATTAGAGAGTGAGAGAGAGCATAAGAGGGGAGAAGGTCAAAGGGAGAAGCAGACTCCTTGTGGAGCTGGAAGCCCAATGCGGAACTCGATCCAGGGACTCTGGGATCATGACCTGAGCCGAATGCAGTCGCTTAACCAACTGAGCCACAGAGGTACCCGGAAAAATTGCATTAATCCCTCATGGGAAAATTAAATAATGAGTAATCCCTGAAAGAATGATAGGCTTTGTCCATGTTAGAGTTGTTTAATAAATATAAGATAAATTTAAAAGGAAGACATTTAGCAGATTTTATGATAAAGTAAGGTTTCTAAGGTTTATACAGTTTTGTAGAAAACTAAAAAAAACCTAATATTTTCATCTTGTGATAGATAAGAAGTTACCCTTATAAGATTTTTTTAAACAGTTGCAGTCATAAAAAGAATAAATAAAATTTACTTACTCCTTGGAAATTCTGGCTACACATACATTTAAGTCTAAATGAGTCTTTGAAAAAGCAACACCAGCCCAACAACCTTTCCAATGTTATTACCTATAGACTCCTTGACCACACATTTTTCCTTCTTTCCAATGGCCCACATAATGGTCTTCTTTGTTCAATGCTTTGTTTGGGATTCTGTATTCTCCGTATCTATTGCAGAGGGAAAAAAAGGATCAAACGATACATTTGGGACATATTCACCTTTTCTACAGATGCACTTGTAAACATTTTAACAAGGAGAACAGGAAAAAGAACTACCTATGGCGGAAAGGGGTAAATGGGATTTTAAATGGGTTTAAAATGTATCTATTATGATACCAAGCTACCATAAAGTTTAAAGGAGTGAGGACTCAATCCCACTACACAGAGACATGTTTCAGCCTAACTCCAGTGAAAAACAGAAAACCTATGTCCTACGCCTTTCTGCTACTAAGGAGCCACATCACCTTGGATAAGCGCAGATACCCACCTCCCTCATCCACGCATTGGGGGGGGGGGGGGGGGGGGTGTAAATGAGATTATCTGAAGTCTCCTTTCATTGTAAAATTCCATTAAAAGGAGATTAAAAGACATTATAAAAATTTACATCATCACACACACAAAAATCTATCCAATTTGTATAGTAATCTTTTTCATATAGTAAAGTAAATTACTTTTCTTACATAATATAAAATACTTCACTGCCATAAGTTTATTGTACAAATATTTTGTGTTAGAAAACATGACAAGCTTATACAAAAATAATGTCACTTAAGTACCATTAGGATAATACATCATGTAGAAGATCTCTCCTTTAGCATATCCCAGAAATTAAAGATGACTTAAAATTACTGAAAGGAAAAAAAAGTATAACTACTGAAAGGAAAATCTGTCTATGCCTTTGTGTAAAGGGCACTACTATCTCAACAGTTCCCCATCAATATTACCCAGGTTCTCAGTCTTCACCATTGAGAAATGGACAGATGACAGTCCCACTTTAACATACAGAAGGGCTGTGTCACTTGAGGTCACAAGGCTATCAAGGTAAATGATTCACTCCAGGTAAACCAAGGCTGCTTCCTACATTCCAAGCCCTCTTATGATCACACACCCACATTGTAAGCCCTAGTACACTGCATGCATTTCTAAAAAACAAAACAAAAATCTATTTGTTTTGAAAATAAATCCTAATACATTAACAGTATCATCAGTGAGCTAAAGCTGAATTCACTCTTATGTTTTATACAATCTTCTTACCCATCTTCCAAGCCATTCCTGAACATGCCAGAATACATCTTCCCATCTGGCCACTTCAAAACCCCTCTAGAAAGCATAAGAAAAAAATAATACACATCAATGAATGTTTCAGAGAACTGATACTTTTTCAGTATCGAATCAGGCTATCATCCCTTCACCCCACACATAAATCTTAAAGGTTTTCACCTGCCATGAGGCTTCCCTGAAAGCCAGCGTCCATCATAGGTCGCATCCTTCAGGCGAGGATCCTTGTAGAAAGTGTATTTGGCACTGCGTGAGATGGGTGGTTCCTGCCTCTGAATACCGCTGCCACTTCCATAAGGGGGAAGATCAGATGTTCCCCTCAAAGCCTGATCCACAGCTTGGCTTATAGCCCGCAGCCACTTAGTCTAGGAACAAAAAAGTAGGTGTCAATAAGCTTAAGGCAATAACTCATCCAAGCACTGCTTTAAATCCTGATAGCTCTCCTTGCTGGGAATAATTTTTCCGTCTCCTAACGCTTTTCTTATTGAGTAATCCTGACTGGTTCTTGGAATTCACTGCTGGACGTTCCAAATTAAGCCACATTAAAAAACAAAAAAAACAAACTTATAGTCTTGGTTTAACAAAGACTTACCAGATAATTATGGATCATTAGCCAAGGAAGAACAATTTTTATCTTTTCTTTCCTAGCATAAGAGACAGAAGTAGCCAGGCCAAAAGATCAAAAGAAAATATCATCATGGACTAACCTTTTCCTGGGGTGTTGATGAAATGAGAGTGAACTGCTCCTCGGGTGTAGTTATCTTTAAGCCATTCCTAAAATGTTCACAAGGATAAATACCGATAGGTATGACAACCTGTCATTATGGTACCATTCCTCAAATATGAAAAGCAACTTGTTTGTTTCAAGAGGAGCAGAAATCAATTAAATGTAAATGCAGACATGCCCTGGGTTTGGTTCTCACAGTAGGAGATAGAAAGGACACAGAGTCAATTTGCTCTGTGTTGCACAATGGGGATGTGAGCAATGGAGAAGCCCTTCCATCACTTATGATCAGCCATGATCTTCCCAACAGGCCATTTTACTATCTACAGGCGGAGAAAGTAAGCCTCATTATGCAGAATGGGGAGGACTCCTGAGCTTTTTTTCATGTCTAAGGAAACCACCTAGGTAGCAGAGGGAGAGAATGAAGATGAGGGCCTGGGAAAGGGGACACACTTACACACCACCAGCTTCTTCAGAGAGTGGCTCTGCCCATAGCGTAGCCAAAGGGAAAACATGATGTGTGGAAAACTGAAAGAAAGAACACGGAGACATATCTGAGAAAGCTCATGTGGGCCCTGGAGTCTCTGCTATATAACCCCTTTCTAATGGCTGAGTCCACATCAGTGCCACATCTCGGACACAGAGTCCCCATAACATAGCTAATCCCAGTGGGTCTTGCCATCTCTGCTACAAGGACCCCTTCACATGGCTGATATTCATTTTAAGCTGGAAGCTAAAAGAGCTCCCTGAAATGTGGCTCATACCACAAATGCAAGCTGAACATTCTTTTTTTTTAAATTTTATTTATTTATTTGATAGAGAGAGATCACAAGTTGGCAGAGCAGCAGGCAGAGAGGGAAGCAGGCTCCCTGCTGAGCAGAGAGTCCGATATGGGGCTCAATCCCAGGACCCTGAGATCATGACCTGAGCCGAAGGCAGAGGCTTAACCCACTGAGCCACCCAGGTGCCCCAAACATTCTCTTTTATTCAATAGTTTCAGCAAAATCACAAAATTTTTATTACAAACTGATGGCTTAATTAAGTAAAAGTTACAAATCTGGCATACCTGGGCATGGACTAGGGCATCGTTAAAGAGAATGAACCAGTTCACAGAAAACCTTCCAGCATGCTGCAGAGACAGGGCTCGGTTACTGCTCTCGCAGAGCAGCCGACGCTCTGGCTTCCTCAAGGAATCCTGGAGTTGAACACAGACACATAAGTGAACCATCAGAATTATGTTAGCACACAAAGAGAAAATGAAAAAGACACAAATCACACTTAGGAGAATTTGTGCCTCATAGCTTAGATTGGTGTTAAACCTGAAGTTAGACAGGATCTGAACATTTAATAAAGGCACTCGAAGGAAATGAAGAAAAACACAGGAACAAACAAAAAGTGTTATGTGTTCAGAGAGGACTCCTAGAAATGAGGGTAGGTGCTGAGGTCTAGAGCTCTTATTGCTGTGCTCCTTTGACCACCCTTAGAAAAGGGCTCATTAAAACATTATCATAAACAAGTGACGAAAGGAGAAAATTTGACATTTGTTAGGGATACGCCTGCTGTTTGCTGGGGTAATGACAATTGGCATGGTTTACCGTCATCTTCCCAGGAAAGGTCTTCCAGAAGCCCAGTGTGTACTCAGCTTCCTTCCTTTTCCTGCCGAGATGGAGAGCAAGAGACTCGTAACAAGAACTGGAATCCTGCAGTTTCTGGTAGTCCGGAGATGTCTGAAAGCCAATAAAGGGGGAAGGGGGAGAAAAAGAATATAAAACAATTGTCCAGAATCTCAGTATGGTGTTGATATAGTATTAAATTTAGGGAAGAAATCCAAATGAAGAACAGACGTGGTGCACTAAGGGGGGCTGAGCAGAAAGAAGATTGGTTCCAGAACATTCTACTGTACATGTATATATGAAACAGAGGCATAATTCCAGGGGAGAGAAACAAACAAACTCCTTAGACAGTTATCAGTGAGGAAAGCAGCAGAGAATTCAGAATAGGGGAGGAATTCTCAAATGTTTTGGTCTCGGGAAGGCCCTCTATTTTGCTTATCTGGGCTATATCTACTGACATTTACCATACTAGAAAATAAAGTTGAAAAATAAAAATAACTTTTAATCTTTATTAACTCACTTCAAATACAGTACCAGTTTAAATGAAAAATATATTTTCCAAAACAACAACAAAATGCTTAGTGAGAAAAGCAGCATTATTCTACATTTTTTCAAATCTACTTATTATCTGGCTGACAAGATGACAGATTTCCATTTGTTACTGATTTAATCTGTTGGTTGAAACAGATGCAGAAAATCTTACTTTATAAGGATATATAGTTGGAAGGCTCGGATTATTTTTACAGCCATTTTAAATAATAGTGGACGTCTTTGAAACTAAACCAAAAGTTGTTAAGTGGTAGGTTCTTAAAGAGTAGTGGAAATGTGGAATATGAAACTATATTAATCAAACTTTTTCTACTGTTAAATTAAATCCACTGATCAATCTTACACTTTGGATAGATCTTTTACTTACACATGATTTTATAGCATGTGGATTAGACATCTGGAAAAATACTGGTTCACTGAGTTATGCAGACCTTCCAAATGTTGATACATTTTATTATAAAACATCAAAAATTCTATGTTAATATTATCACCAATCTCATCAGAAAAATTTGTCAAGTACTGGGAAACTGCCAAACTTAACAGTGATACATACATGCTTCCCACATTTTACTTTTTGCTTCAGAGTTCAGATTTTATCATTCACCACAAAGAGTCAGTTGTTCTCCTTGAAGTGACAGGTTCATTTACTCATTTTTGAGAAAATATCTGCCTAATACCCAAATCTGAATAAACACAGTTATCTGCCAACTGTTCTTTCAAGTTAAAAAACAAAAACAAAAACAAAAACCAGCTCTCAACTCAAACAATAGAGATCTTGTGCTTTTTTCTTGAAAAACCTCTCTACTCTGGTATGCAGCAGAGCTGCTCTGCGTACTCCCATCCCATCACACAGAATCTTAAAAGATAAGTATTTCTGTGTGTGTGGTGATGGATGTTAACGAGATTTATTGTGGACGATCATTTCGCAATACATCTCTCTAGCGAACTATTACGTGGGATACCTGAAAACAGAATGTAACAAGTCAATTATATCTAAAAAAAAAAAAAAAAGAAAAAAAGTCACTGGTTGAGGTTAAATAAGAATAATAATTTTTGCTGTGTCATCAAGAGTATTTCTAAGTGAAACCGGCATATTTTTACTGCTTTTGCTTTTTTAACTGCAAGCACATGGCAGCATAAGAACACATCGACGAGTCTGGTGCCACTGCCCTGATTCATGCTAAGGAGCCAGCAGTTTTGTCCACCCTTACTTCTGCACCATTGGTGCAAATGACACACCATGGAAAAGCAAATGTCTTACTACTGTCCTGAAAATAGTCTGATCTTGTGACCCCTCTGAAAGGGTCTTTGGAACCCCCTGGGGTTTGTGGGCCAAGCTTGGGTAACCCAATACAGGACAGGGTATAATTGCTATGCTAGGTGGAAAGACAGCAAAAGGTAAAACAAAAGGATGACCCCTCATGTCCATGAGTAATTACTTTACATTACACAATTCTTACAGTGATTCATATTCATTTTCCATTCATTTAAAAAACATTTAATGGCATGTACTACATACAGAATATTCTGCTGAGTGTCAGGGAAAAAAAAAATAAGGTACAATCGTTGTCTTCTGGGAGCTTAAAACAAGGCAGAAAAGATAGAAAAATATACAACATAGCAGAATAATGCAATGGTTTTGTTAACAGGTTATCTATCAGAAGAGACAATATAGTAAAGTGGTTAAAAGAAAAGACTCTGGAGCCTTTGGATATAAATTCTAGCTTGACCAATTGTCAGCTGTGCCTCAATTCTTTCATCTGATGAAAGGGGATAATAATAATAATATCTATTTCACAGGGTTGACATGGGGATTAAATGAATACACGTAACGTGCTTAGTACCTGGCACATGGAATGCATTTAATAAATATCAGGTGTTTTTACCTAGAGAAATTTATAGGTATATATGATGTCTAAGCTGTACCTGAGATTTACTTAATAATAATGTGCAGTGTTGGGATATGGCCATGTGTTTTGAAAAAATTTCCCCAGATGATTTTGATCCCCAGTCCTACAGATCATAATAAGAGAATAATGTTGAAAGAGAGTACTAACAAAGCACAGAGAAAGGAGTAACTAATTCAAAGACTGGGAAAGGAGGGAATGTGGTATAGTCAGAGAGGGCTTCATTTTCATGATAAAATGACTTTTGACCCAGGCCTTGAAATTTTTCCATAATGAGGATAGCGGTAGAGTGTCTCATGAAGGAAATATAAAACATGTATGATGTTCAATCAGGGATCTAAACAAACCAGATAAGGCTAGAAACAAAAGATGGTATCAGATTATCAAGAGCCTTAAATGCCAAACTAAAGAGTCTGGTTTTTCACACAGATTTAGGACCCTTCAGACTGGAAACTGTCATAACAGACCCCCTGAATAGTTCTTAGCTGGTCTAATGGGGGAAGATCTTCGATTAACTGAAGATACATTGAGATGACATTTGCAGCTCAGTGGGTTACCTGTGTAGCTCAAACCTTCATTGTTAAAACTACATCAGTTTGAGTTAACATTGAAACCAGACTAAAGAAAAGATCTATGACACCACAGCAGAATCAAATGTAAAAAGCCCACAGCAGTTTGAGGGTCACTCTAGAGACTGCAATTTGTCCAAATCAGGAGGTAATTTCCGGGATTTAGAAGATTCTAAGGTATAGGAGACCCTAGAATCATCCTGGTTTCTCTGGAGCACTTCAGAGTGGGAATAAAATGAAACTACACATTTTAGTACAGTTTCAAAGGTCAATGTCTCAGGACCAGCTTTAACATACACCGTATCCTGCAGTGGTACTAATTTTCTAGGACTCTACTCAACTCATTTCATACAGAAAGTGGACCACTTAACCTATGAGAAAGTCCTGTAACACTGATTTCTCAGAGCGTATGCTAAGGTGACCAGAATCCCTGGCATGAGTCTATCCTGAGTCCTGGCCAGGATAACTCCATGCCTTACAGGGATCTTATTATACAGAAGGCCAGGGTTTTAAAGAGCTCTCTGCAACCTGGATTAGTATGCACTCAATAAACTTCGACAACTATTGAGTGAGTAGCATAACTGGGTCTCGACTTCGGATACAGTTTCAAAAAATGAATATAAAATTAACCTTGGGAAGGTCCTAAAAAGAAACCAAATCAACAGCAAAGAGAACTTGATTTACCTACAAACTTTCTTCTTTCATGTTCTTGAAGACAAATTAATTTAATTAGACACATACAAATAGTAAATTAGTGGAGTCTGAGGTCTTGGGGTAGCACAATCCAAACAAACAACCATGATCCTCAGCTTTCCCAAGAGTTCAAATGAGATATTTACGGGAACTTACCACTTCAAAACAAGTAGCAAGCTTTAGCAAAACTTTTGCATAATTATGAAGTCGTCTGATTGGCAAGAAAAACAGAGTATTCAGTATTTCCATCAATTGGGTGTTCTCATCATTTACTTCTGATAAATCTTGTAACAGCTCTTGGTTTTTATTTAGGAAATCACTGGAGATAGAGGAAAAGAGGAAATTTAGTTAATCTTTTTGGTATTGAAATATGCATGATATTGAATAGATATACTTCACTACTTTTTTCAGAATGCACATGTTTAGGTGCTATGACAGTAGACTATAAATACAATGAAATAAGTAGGTAAAATTAACAGAATTTCCCCTGCCTATAAAATAGATTTTTGCATATGAAAAGCAGCATATGGTAGCAATAGTAACTCTATAATAGAGATGGTTAATCATAAACTACGCCTTGAGTTCTAGGAAATGAATCATGCATCCCGCAGTTTCAGGGAATAATTGGGAGACCAGCTGACACCATTACCTGTTAATTTCCAAGCCAAAAGTCACAGCAATAAATGGCAAGACGAATTGCTCTAATCAGTGGTTCTAAACAGAAATAATGGAGAAAAACAAAAGCTCTTTGCTCCAACACAACTGACACGTAATATTAAAATATTTCTATTTAGTGCTCGCTTTGGCAGCACATATACTAAAATACTTCTAATTTCTTCTTTTTTTTCTACACCTAATACAAATTTATTACAAGAGAGTAATGAAAAGCTGTAGGTACCAGTACTACAATTAACAGGAAACAATAGAGCTAATTCTATGTGAAGACTTCAATGCTGAAATCTTCAAAATCATTTTAAACTGAAGTCAACATTTAGTTTTTATATTTAGTTTCATTTAAGTTCATTATTAAAATTTTTTGCAAATTTTAATGGTGATTAATAACCCACTGAGACAATGATCAGACCAAAATACATAAAAGATGTGAAAGAAGAAAAAAGAAGACGTGAAAGAAGTAAGAGTTGGTGGGACAGAATAGTAGTTATTATCTGCCCCTTAATAAGCAGTAATTACGTGCCAGGTACTACCCCGAGTGCTTTATAAGCATTATACTACAATTCTTACCCACAAGGCTTCATATTAGACAATGTCACGCAAGACTGAATCATTTTATAATCTCTTAGAGAACTAAAAAATAAATGTATAGCTCTGAAATTATGAAATATTATCTTGGAATGGAAAATACGTAATAATTTCCAGGAGCCCAGAAGTTCAATAGCACAAAGTGGACTGTCTTACAACGCAATTAAGAGATCTGAGGGTGCCTTGGGGAACATGACCCAGATTATTATTTATATTTGGCTTGTGTGGATGTTCTTTCCTCCTACATATTCTTCCTCCTACATGTTCTGCTGCTGAGATCAGCTAAGGACACTCACTTAACCCCACAGAACTGCTCTGCTTTAACCTGCTCCCGAGAGACTGAAAATAGCACATGTTGAACACATACCTACTATGACCACGTTTCTTCTGGATGCCCAATACTGCACCAAAATGTTCCCACTCTTTTAAGTCCTATTACTTTTCAGGATTCACTCAGGTTCTTGGCCTATGGACTTTCCCCAAAAGGGCCTTGTATGTTCTCAGGAAACCTGAACCAGGGACTGTTTGGCTTATCTTCTCTTGGGAGTTTTAATCCAATAGTGGCAATACTGCTTTCCCCTTACATGGCTGGGTTTGTACGTGTTACTCAAAAATTAACACATTAGGGGCGCCTGGGTGGCTCAGTTTGTTAAGAGTCTGCCTCCAGCTCAGGTCACGATCTCAGGGCCCTGGGATGGAGCCCTGTGTCAGGCTCCGCACTCAGCAGGGAGTCTGCTTATCCCTCTGCCCTCCACCCACTTGAGCTTGCTCTCTCTCTCTCTCAGATAAATAAAACTTTTTAAAAAGGGAGAAATTAGTGGAATAGAAAACAAAGAAAGAAGTAACTAAAGCTTAATCTTTGAAAAGAAAATTAAAGAGGGTAAACTGCTGACAAAACTTAGATAAAAAAAAGACTCAAATAAATAAGAACAATGAAAAATAGGGGATAAAACTGCAGTTATTATGGAGGTAAAAACATCTTAAGAAAATGGTAGCAATATTACACCAATAAATTTGAAAGCTTGGATGCAATAATTTTCCAGAAAAATATAAATAATTAAAGCCACAAGAAGAAATAAAGTCCTGAACAGATCTATTCATCCAAGAAATTAAGTCAGTAGTTTAAAACTCCCTTTAGAAATGCCCCCCAAAAGCCATATGTTTTTACAGATGAATTCTACAAAATCTCAAAGTACAGATATTCTCTATCTCATGCAAACTATTCCAGAAAAACAAAGTTCCCACACCCACTTTATAACTGCTAGTGCAATCTTCTTACCAAAACGTCAAGTTCAGAAAAGGAAAACCTCACATTCATATAGATGCAAAATCTTAAGTATCAGCAAATTGAATCCAGCAATGTACTGAAAAACTAATACAGGCAGATCACTAAATTTATCTTGGGAACTCAAGGATGTTTACCATTAAAAAAATCTATTGCTCTTCAACTTTCAGGAATGGAAAGGAACACTCCCCTCTTCCTTTTTTAAGAAAGGAGACCTGTAACACTATAAATGATATTTACCAAAAACCTAAGGCAATCATCTTTAATGAGGAAATACTAAAACTATTTCCCTTGAAGATCAGAAGTAAGACAAGAGTGTTATTACTATGTTAGGATATAAGATCAAAGGCGAACATGGCAAGATATTAACATCTATTAAATCTGGGTTGTGAGTACATATTTGATATACTGACTTTTTAAAATATAACTGAATTTTTTAAACTTGCTTTTGTCTCTAGGTCAATACTCGTTAAGAATCTACATTGTTCAGAATGATTAGCCTCATGTAAGGGGCCTTTTATATTTATTATCCAGAAGCTAAATGCAAAATCTTTATATTTGTATAACACTTTGTGTTTTTCTCTATACCATCACATACATTATTTGTTACTTACAAGCAGGGGAAAAAACATTTCCATTTTTCAGATGAAAAAAATGAGGCTCAATTTGATTAAGAGAGTTGTCCACCGTCTCAGGGATAATAAAGAAGGACCCAGATCCTGTTTTTTCAATACCATACGACTTCCAATGATAATCAGGGGCTAATAATACCTGTCTTTTGTAAGAGTTAGTGAAAGTCTACACTTTGATTCATTTGATAAAATGATTATGCCAAAACTTTTCCTGGGCACTCAAAAACACAGAACACTATAAAATATGATCTTCATTTGTTAGAATGGTAATTGGAAGGTATGTATTTGCTTACATGGCAGGCTTAGCAAGAAGCTGGAATCCCCCCATAACCAGGAAATTTGTAATAGATGTGCAATACCTTGAGCAAAAAAGAAAACACACATACATTAGCGTTAAATGAAAATTCTGAAGAACAAATTTACATAACAAGCATCTGGAGCAGGTACTTCTTGGTCTCACCAATAACTTTCAGAACTTTTGTGATGTCAACATTACAGTCATGAATGGACTTGACTGAAAAGAAGGGCAGATTATGTGATAATGACAATAATGAGGAGGGGAAAAAACCATTTTAGTAAAGATGTTAATATAATTGTAAATTTAAAATACAACTAAAATTATGCAGAAGATGCTAGGATTTGCTTCGATAGATTTTTTAATTTATTTGACAGAGAGAGAGAGAAAGTAAGCAAGCATACACAGCAGAGGGAACAGCAAAGCAGGCGGAGAGGGACAAGCAGGCTCCCCGTGAAGCAGGGAGCCTGATGCAGGGCTCAATCCCAGGACCCTGGGATCATAACCTGAGTCGAAAGCAGATGCTTTAACAACTGAGCCACCAAGCGCTCCTTTACTTTGCTAACTTAACAAACTTGAGAAAATATAATTAAAATAGTTGATTTTTAATGAAAATTAAGTCTTCAGAAATAAACGAGAGAAGGGAAGAAAATATGTTAAAAGAGCTCAAGTGAAACTATTAGAAAATGTCAGTTAAGTTTTGATCTACTGTTACAGAATGTCTTGATATACTGTTTGATGCATGTACATTTCTACCATATTCCCAGAATGGCAAAATGGAATCAACGGACTTCAAGAGAAGGCAAATTCCTATTCAAAATAACCCAAGGTACCTTACACTTAAAAATGATCTTGATGTGGGGAGCCTCTGTGGCTCACTAGGTTAAGTGTCCGCCTTCAGCTCAGGTGATGATCTCAGGGTTCTGGGACCCAGCCCCACATGAGGCTCCCGGGGAGTCTGCTTCTCCCTCTTCCTCTGCCCATCCCCACTCATGTTCTCTCTCTCTCTCTCAAATAAATGAAAAATCTTAAAAAAAAAAAAAGGGGGGGTGTCCTGATAATAAATTAAATGTTATGTGTGTTTTACCACAATTAAAAGTAACTTCTAAAATTCATAAGCAGTGGCGCCTGGGTGGCTCAGTCATTAGGCAGTCTGCCTTTGGCTCAGGTCGTGATCCCAGCCAGGGTCCTAGGATCGAGCCCTACACTGGGCTCCCTGCTCGGCAGGAAGCCTGCTTCTCCCTCTCCCACTTCCCCTACTTGTGTTCCTGCTCTCGCTGTCTGTCAAATAAATAAATAAAATATTTAAATAAATAAATATTTTAAAAACTCATAAACAAATCAAGGTTTTTTTACTTGCCTCATCTATATGAATAAATTACATTAAAAGATAGTCCGAGGTATCAAAATAAAAGCATCTCTAAGTCCTGAAGTATCAGAGAACAAGACATTTTTTTAAAAAATTGTGAGATAAGACAAAAAAGAACTACGATAGCAAAAGCTGAAACCCTCACGCAAACAAAATCTACTTTAAAAAAGTAAATTGGGGGTGCCTGAGAGGCTCAGCCAGTTAAGCATCCAATTCTTGATTTTGGCTCAGGTCATGATTTCAGGGTCAGGAGACTGAGCCCTGCACTGGACTCTGCTTAAGATTCTCTCTCTCCCTCTTCCCACCCGCCAAAATAAAAAGTACACTGGTATCAATTTATGTTATTTTTCATGCCTGAAAGAATACGAGAGACTGCAACTAGGGTATTTCCTCTAAGACAATATCTTCAAATATACTTAATATTTGCTTACAATTAAAATCACATGCATCTCTCCACATATATATGCATAAATCTGAAAGGAAGTACACTAAAATTAACAATGGTTATTTCTGGTGGTAGAATTGCGGGCAACTTTAAGTATCTTTTTGACTATTCTTATTTGTATAATTTTCGATAATAAACATCATCACTAATATTAAAAATAACCTAAATAAAGCACCAACAGAACATGAACTCCTTTTCACTGGCTCCTGGCTGTGGCTGTGTGATCTTAGAGCGCAACAAAGTGCCTGGCACTTAGTGGGTACTCGGTCCATACTTGCTAAATGGATGAGGTATTAATAAAGAATAAAACTTTCACTTCAGATCAACAGCACTGATGTCATTTTAATATGCATTAAAATAACAAATTAGGCCTCACATCAAAATGGCAAAGAATAAATGAAGAAAAAGTGAGAAATTTTTAAATTTTCAAATACACTTAGGATATTTTATTTGAAAAAATTAAAAGAATCTTAGATAACTTATGCTAGATTTTATTAAGGAAATATCCTTATTTTGAAGATAGTATGGTCTCTTTAAACCCTCCATTTACACAACAATAAAAAAGAGACACTGGAACAACTCCATATTTACCATTAGCATTTGGTCTTAGAATAATTTGTTTAGTTACCTATTTCTTCTAATTTTATCATAATTTACTAAAGTAAGCGAAATTGTTCTCTAAAGAACCATATTTATTATAGTATATTTTATGTAAATTAAGAATATTTCATGTAAATTAAACACTATCAATCATTCTGCTAGACTACAAAAAGAAATGTAATTCATTATTTTTCTGAAACTTTAGCAATGCAGAACTACAGTTGGCTTAAGATTAAAATACTGCTTTGCAATTTCTATTACCTTATATCACTGTCCCTAATCTAGTCTCTTCTGATTAAGGAGCTGTTCTCCTTGGCAGAATAACCCTGCAGAGACTGAACATGACACGGGACTGGATACTTGCTCTGTATAACTATCCAAGAAGAGACTTGCATGCTTCAGGATGACCAAACTCCGGGCTTCCTTTATCCCACGGAGGAAGTTGCTTAGTGAGGCTCCGTGCTGACCAATCAGGTAACACAGCTTGCTGAAACGGCTTGCCGCCTCCTGCAACAGCTGGACTGTGCTTGTGGTGCCCAAATTTTCTGTAACAGAGTGATGATGATGAGGATGACACAACCTGAAGACTCATGACCTGAACACCTTCTCAAGATCAAGATTATGAATCCCCCTTTTCTAAAAATACTTAACATGCTGAGATGTACTCTCAACTGTGGAACTCAAATCATCACAATGTTAAAGGAACTTCAGAGACCAGAGAATCCAGTCACTTGAGAAACTTGTTACGAACACAGGCACGGGGTTCCCATAGCTTCCGACTCAGTAGGCCGAACATGAGAACCACTGGGCAAATCTCACTCTCCTCCCATTCTGAAGATAAGTAATCTGATGCCGGAGAAAAGGAAGTGAGCTATCTGATTTCACACAACTGGTAAGTGTCAGCCAGGAATTAAGCGCACTTTTGTAGTTACATTTTCGTTAACATTTTCAACTTTTTGTACTGACTTCTGCTCTCCTGACCTTTGGACAAGCCCAACACTTCAGTGAAGAGAGGGCAATCCCCAAATCAGACTGACCAGGTTGCTCTGAATTTTATAGAGAGTACCAGGGGGTTATTTGCTTTTTCCCAGTTCAAAGTTCCTAATTTCCAGGACTTCTCTCTAAGCAGTGAGGCTGATGAGCAGATGAGGCAAGAAGAACATAGAAATCACGAATCAGGACAGGGAAAAGGACAGTCTCACTTTTCTTTCAGAGCAATCCAGGAAGCTTCCAGCTGGGACTGCTGCTTTTCCCCTGCCAGTCTCCTGTGGTGTTATGCCCACCCACTGGAAGAGAATTTATAGGAGAGGCACTCTATGACATTTAAAAAAGGCAAAACAGATTAAAAACTAAAACTAACTAGGATGCCTGACTGGCCCAGTCAGAAGAGCATGCAAACCTTGATCTCCAAGTCATGAGTTTGAGCCCCACGTTGGGTGTAGAGATTACTTAAAAAAAAAAAAAAATCTATAAAAAAATAAATAAGATAAAATAAAATAAAGAAATTTAAAAATGCAGACAGTCCCTAACTTACAAAGGTCACATTCTGAAAGACTATATATTACTTATTTGAAAAAATAAGTGTTTTCCCATTATAAAAATGGGCTGACCCACACAAGCCAGTGCCAACTTAATGTGGAAAAAGTGATATACTAAACAAGGCAGAATTTAAGCACTACAGTATTGATCTGAATTCCAGGTCCTCACAGGGCCCTCACAGGGGCCACAGAGTGCAGGAAAAAGAAAGAGAAAGAAACTTTCTCTCCGTTTCCTATGCACAGGGCCAAACCTACAAAAATTCTTGAAAAAAGTGAACTCTGATCTTCAAGAGCCATTTCTTCCGCTTCCATCTGTATGCCTTTCTAACCTCCTGGAGACCCAGGGATCTGGTGTATCCTGACAGCATACCCCTCTAGAACTACTGCAATTCCTCTGTATTATCTTCATCTTCAATCCCTCCTCCCTGTTGACTGCAGCTAATAAAAGGAATCAGATTTAACCAGTTCACGGGAATGCTGGATAAGACCCTGAACACTCTCGTCCACAGTTTAAGAGACTACTTGTAAATCCAGACGAATCTCCACTTGATGTAATTCTAAGAACTAGAACAAAGAAAATGAAAAAGTCAGGTAGTACAACATAAGATATCTTAGAACTAGTGGGGCCAGAAGTGCTATTCTGAAGTCTGGCTCCTAGATCAACTTTCCCAAAGCTGTTTCTGCTTCTCTATCACGAATATTCTGAAAAGCTCCACTTCCTATTTCCACAAGGGAAAAAGAGCTCTGGGAGTGGTAGAACACTCGGGGGCAGCTGGGCTCCTGACAAAGTGGAAACAGTATGTAAGTGGTTGACAGCCTGTGTACAAAAATAAGAGAATGGAAAGAAAGAAACCTGTAACTCAAGTGTTTTTTGTTTTGTTTTGTTTTCGTTTGGGTTTTTTTTTTGTGCTACGGGAAGAACAGATAAAGAGTCCTGATAACTGAGGGGGTGGGGGGACGTTCTACTTACCTAAACTGAGAAGAGGCCGGAGAATCTGAGATTTGATGTCACTTAGTTTTGAATAGAATCGTCTTTCCGTAGTAGCCAACTCATGGAGACTGGCAATATATCCCATAACATTTTTGTCCACCAAAGCTAGATAGCTATCTTTTCCTGCTGTCACTCTGCTTATATATCCGAGCTGAAACAGAGGAGGAGAAAAAGATTAAAGATAGAATATAATGTACTAGCAGTAATCTGGGTGCTAAAACTGGCTCATATCGGCTGGCAGGAGCCAAATGGAATATTTACATTCAAGAATTTTGCAAGTTAGTTATTAAATCACCCGTAGCTTGAAACTGGCGATAGTAAAATTACCCCCCAAAAATGCCAAACACTACAGATCGGGACTTATTTTTTTGTTTTGTTTTGTCTTTTTTAGAGCTGGTTTACCAGTACAACATTATTATATATGTGTATCTGGAACCTATATATTACCACATATATCTACACTTTTATTGCCACAGTATCTTTTATTTCATATTACATGTATTTAGAACCACAGACACCCTAAATATACAAAGATCCAAACGACAGAGATACATGTCTTGGGATCCTCTTTTTTGTGAAATAGGTTAAATGACAGCAGAGAGGATCTCTATACTGTGTACTGGAACATCAAGGGTCTAAGAATTACCTTGTCTCTTAAAAGTACAACATAAAGGGAATTTCTTTAAAAGGGACTTTTTGTCATTTATCCACTATACCACTTAACAAAAATAATCAGTGTATACACAGATCACTATAAACCCAGCAAACCAAGCTGCAGACCACGTAGTAACTGATGATACATACTAAAGCCTCACTCCTCTCACCAGCGTATTTCCTCATTTATCTGGACTATGGGATTTTTCATGGGGAATGTGGAGCAAGGGCCAACAACTACAAAGAGTCGAGTGCATCGGAAATAACAGCCTGTGTATAGGTCAGCAGCCAAATCTTGGCCAGTGTTGCCTTCACCAAGAAAGACTTTGTCCCTATACATTCATAGCTAATGCATTTACCCAGAAAAACAAATATGAAAGATTTAAAAAAAAAAATCCATAAGCTGTATTATCCAGTAAGAATAAGAAATCCAGAATGTACTAGCTTTGAGGGTAAATCATGGCACTTTGAGGATATGAGTTACTTTAACGGGAAAAAAAGAAAACCAGGAACAGGCCAGTCATTTTAGGTTCATAAAAAAGAGATAGGAAGTAGGAAAGCAAAGAAATACAAATCAACAAATGAAAAAGAAGGGAGTAAATAGCAGTAAATAAAACAACAAGTTAACAGAGGAGAGAAGCACAGCTGGTGGCCTGTCAGGTCTGCCATGAGCCCACCTTGGGTCTATGTCATTTTTACTTCCCATTTACAATTAAAACCTCATCCACTCCAGGGATGCCTGGGTGGCTCAGTCAGTAAAGCATCTGTCTTCAGCTCAGGTCATGATCTCAGGGTCTAGAATCGAGCCCTCTGTGGGGCTCCCTGCTCAGCGGGGAGTCTACTTCTTCCTTTCCCTCTGCCTCTCCCCGCCAAACCCACTACACACACACTCTCTCTCAAATAAATAAAATCTTTGGCAAATAAAACAAAATTTAAAAACCTCATCTACTCTATTTCTATTCTAATTCACCTCTGAGGGCACCATGAACATAGTTAGGAAACTTCATTGTGAAATGTACTTTTTAATATTCCTACATGAGGGTGTTAATTCAATGAGTATTTATAAAGTACTTGCTATAAGGATACAGCAGTAAATGAGAGCACCTAAAATCTCTACTCTTCAGAATCTTGTAGTTGAGGGCAGAAAAACAGACCAAAAAAAGTAAATTATATAGTGTACTTGATGGTGACACGCACTGTGGAGAGAAGTCAGTCAGGAAAAGGAGGTAAGGAGAAAAGGGGGATGGGAAGGGTTTGCAATTTTAAATACAGTAGACAAAGACAAGTCATAATAGGCATATATACAAATAAGAACCAAACAAAAAGACTGCTCATGTGTTACGGAAGGCCTTAGGATCCAATTCCCGTTCACCTTACTACAGGAGAGAAGTACTGGAGTCTTAGTACCACTGTGATTCTCTGGAAGGTTGTCACCTTCTGCAGGGTCCTGTCGGCCACTGTAATATAACCCAGGCTGGAAGTCTTCTGTATCCACTAAAAACAGGGAATAATCCTGGCCTGCGGCTACGCTCCAAACTCCATTTTCACTGTTCACCTGTAATGACAGCAAGATACCATCTGTCCAAGATGAAAGAATTAAACAGAAATTCAGATCCACCAGAATGGAAACGTTAGGTTAAACAGATGTGGTTGCACAGTCACTAATATCTCTGTTGGCAAAACTCATCCACTAATGTGCCCTATCAACTGCAGCACAGACGCGTAGATAAGAAGGAATCCTGTGTTCAGCTTTTAAATTCAGAACTGGATTGTTTTTATAAAAATCTGAAAAACTAGGATTTAAAAAGGAGAAACTGTAGATCTAATTTTTAATAGTTACTTTTGGAAGTCTCTATAAGACTTAGGCTGTACTACAATTAGGAGCCGCAGAAACTTCTAGAGCCCTATTCTGATAGCTAGGGCACACCTCTGTCCATTCATATCCAACTGTGTGCACAAAAATCAAGATGGAAAGAAAAAATTCTAACAAGGCACAATTGCATTCTAGCCAACTAGACTCCTGAGTGCTCAAATTCAGTTCTCCCACTTGGAATTCACTACCTCTGTGATGTGACTTCACTGTACCAACTCCCAGGCTGTGGAAACAGGCAAGGCCCCCTCGAAGCCCATCTACAGGGATCCCCCAAACCAGAGGTTCTCAACAAGCAGTCTTTGTAGCAGCAAACACCTACAACATGTTAGAAATGCGAACTCTCAGGCCACAGAGCTACTGAGGGTAAAGCAATCTGGTTTGACACTGATGTGTGCAAAAGTTTAAGAGCCACTGCCTTAAACCAATGGTTTTCAATCCTCAGGATTCCACGTGGTGATTCAGGAGGCCCCATGGAAAGGTAGGTGTCAGGCCTCTGCTCCATCCCCCTCCATCCTTCAACTAAAGTAGTTCTAGGTTTATCCATTTTGTGTATGGGATTACACAGATTTCACTTGAAGAAAGTATTCTGCTACGAAAACTCCTGCCCCAACCTCCAGCCCCAGCTTTAGCTGTGACTTCAATACTGATAAGCAAAAACCCTCTTATCTGTCTGATTCTTTGTGTCTAGAGAGGCTCCAAATCCTAGGTGACTGGATGACTGTGTGAGTGTGTACACATGTCTCCACTACTTCATAGCTATCCCTTTCTGGCATGACATTATCTTCTCAAATTCAGGCTCTCCAAATAACTGGCTTCCTGTTAATTCTGTAAGGAATGGATTACAATTTTTGCAGGAGACAAAAGTCTTCTTACTAGTCTCTAATCAAAACTAATTCAGATCTCCTTCTACCTTGACTCTTATTTCACAGATTAATTAAAATGACATCAGAATGTTTCTCTCATCCCTCCCCCAAATAAAAAAAACAAAACAAAATCGTGATGCTGTAATTTTTATCTGTACAGTTAATGAGTAATGAAACTAAAACCTTATTCTCTCTTGTCTGACTGTACAGAGTTACATAAAAACTTGATTTCCAGGGCCTCCATCCTATTACAGAACTTTCCTCGGTAAGAATAAATGTACAATCTAATTCACTGAAGTGAAAAACAAGGAACAATGACCTGCCATATTTTTTTGTTATAATATCAGTAGTTGAATAGCTTACCACGGAAATGCTCTATACTGAAAATATTTAAGATTCGAACTAGAAAGTAGTAACTGTCCCCTAATGTTTTATCTAAGTCTTTTCCTCTCGGTGAAATGAAGTTCCCTGGAAGGAAAGGCGGCACGTTCAGGTCTTATGAAGCAATGGATCACAGTGTACCCTGAAAACATGCATTACTGTAATATATATTATCTGGAGTTTATATGTCAATCGTGTTCCTGAACTTGACGTAACCACCCTTTTTGTCTCTGCTGCTCTCAGTGGAGGGAGCATGTCTTGGGCTGGGTTGATAGCAGAATCAAACTACAAAAGGATGAGCTCCATATTCCATTCTGTTAGGCTATTGCCATGTGTAACTCCCTGCCTTCTACCCTCCAAAAAAACAAATCTCATATAAGGAGTCAACACCATTGATGAAAATTTAGTATTTCCACACGGTTTTGGAGGAGAAAAAAAGATCAATAAATAGTCCTCCAGAATTGCATCAAAGGGACTAGAAGTTACCAACCTCTGAATAGCACTGCGTAAACCAAAAGCAATTTATACAACAGTGAAGAAATCATCTATACTTTTAGCTTCACTATAGAAAATGAAAAGATTTACAAAAAAGTTTTACTACTAGGACTATGTATGTCAAAAAAAACAACAAAAGCTCCCGCCCCCGCAAAATACCACCACCAAATAATGTTATGTAAACGTCAAACTTAAGTGAAAAGTCAGAGTAGGCATCATTTGGTGGTACAAAGCTCAGAAGTCAATATCATAGTCCTAGAATCGTTTGTTTAAAAAAAAAAAAAACTTTTGCATTTATTTAAAAAACAAAAAGACAAAGGACTATGACTATTCAATGAACAATAAAAGCTAAGAACAAAAGAAATATAAACATGTTATTTAAAAAAAAAACATTTAGCTTGAAAATAAGGGGCTTCATGGCTTTTTTTATAAAAAAAAAAAATTTTAAGTACACCAAAATGAATTTAGGTCACAAATACAGGATGCTACTAATTTTTCAAGCACAAAATGGAGATATATAAAGTGCTATAACTTAGAATTCTGAAATAAGTTGCTATAAAAATCACCAAGTTCTCAAAAGTACCTTTGCAAGACGAGGAACTGTTGTTGGAAAATCATAATGCCCAAGTTGACCGAAGGTATTGCTTCCCCAGGAGTAAACCTATTACAAAATCATAGAAATGTAGGTGAGAGTTGTGAATCTGACTACATGTCATTTCTGAATGTCTACCATAACATATCCATATATACGTGTATATATAAGTGTGTATGTATAAACACACACACACACACACACACTCCCAATAGTTATACACACATCACTTACATTCTTTAAAATAAAATACTTAAAAAATTCATCTTTAAACAAGGCCAGAGATGATGAGCAAACAGTACATAGGAAGACAGAGTCCAAGGGTTAACAAAAACTATCATTTCTCAGGTGTTTACTACCTGCCCAGCATTGCTCTTAACACTTTGTATTAATTAATGTTTAATTCTCATGACAATCCTTACTTTACAGATAAGGAAACTGGCTCAGAGGAGTCACAAATTTATAAGCAGCCAAGCCAGGATATAATCCCAGGAATTATCCTATACTGCCTCTTACAAAGAAGGTGATAAAAAAGGTAAATGCTATAAAGAAAAATTAATCATGATTCTTTTTCTGTAGACAGGAGTACTGAAATCACTAGAACACCTTTTCATATTCAAAGAGTTATCGTGGGAGAAACACAAGTACCTATGCTCCACTACAGATAAAAGAAACTAGATGACAGTGACCATGTTTATGCAAATGGTTTGGTTTCTTCTGGCTTTAAAAGCCATTCATTGTCACTGTACAAGACTGTCACAGAACAAAGAAACGAAAAGAAGGTGGAAACAGCTGATGAACAGACCACTTAGAGACAACTGCTATTTTGTTTTGGGAACACACCCACATACATACGTCTAGAAATTTTAATGTTTATGGTATATAACGTAGACACAAAACGTAATGCTGTTTTGCGACCTGATGTCTTTCCTTAATGCTCTTCCTTGACATTTTTCAGTAAGTATCAAGCTACAACTTTCTTTCTTTCTTTTTCTTTATTTATGAAAGACAGAGCATGGGAGCAGGGGGAGGTGCAGAGGAAGAGAGAAAGAGAATCTCAAGCAGAATCAGCACCAAGTGCAGAGCCAGAGGCAGGGCTCAATCTCATGACCCTGACATCATGACCTGAGCTGAAATGAGGAGTCAGACGATTAACCAACTGAGCCACCCAGGCGCCCCAACCTATAACATCATTTAGAATAACTATGCAGAACTCTGCAGGTGTAGTTTAATAAAATACCTAACGAAGTAACCATATTTGTTTATAATTTCTAATTCCTTAATAAAAAATATTAAAAATCCTTGAATATACATATTTGTGTATCTATTTATTTCCTTAGAATAAATTCCTAGGCAAAGAACTCTGGGTCCATGAACCTGCACATTCTGATTTTTGATACATACTGGCAAACTGTTTTCTAGCAAGCTCCAATGTACATCCCTGCCAGCACTCTCTTTCCTTCCACCCTCACCAGCACCCACTATTAAATGGGATCTTTGCTCATCTGGTAAGTGAGAGAATATTTTACTGTTGTTTTAATTTATATTTGTCTTCTAAGTGGCTGACCTTCTTTTCATTCATTGCTGGTCATTTCTAGCTCTTTTATGAATTGAATATAAGCATCCTTTGACAATTTTTCTTTTGTAACTTTAGCAGTAACACTTTATCATATATATCACAAAAGTTTTTTCCCAGTTTGTTATGTATTTTAATTTTGTGTGTGGCAGCTTTGCTATATTTAGGAGCATTGAATTACTAGGTAGACAAACATATCTTTACTTTCTAACTTCTGGTTTTGGTATCATGTCCTTTTCTACTCCTAAGGTTATTGGGGGGAAAAGAAAAAAAGAAAAGAAAAGAAAGGAAAGGAAAGGAAAAGAAAAGAAAAGAAACACCTAAACTTGTTCTTACACATGTAAGGTTTTATTTTTTAACATTACATCTTTAATCCATCCACAAGTAGAATATGTGAAGTTCTCTTAATTTTCTTCTGCAAATAAGAAGCCAATGGTTCCAACAGTATTTATTGAATATGCAGTCATTTCCCCAACTGATACGAAATGTCCACTTTTATCATATTCTAAATTCTCATATATACTTGGGTTTATTTCTAGTCCACAGGTATATTTCTATCTCACTCATTTGTTTGTAGTCTGATAGTATATATTTTTTTAAAGATTTTATTTATTTATTGGACAGAGATCACAAATATGCATAGAGGCAGGCAGAGAGAAAGAGGAGGAAGCAGGCTCCCTGCTGAGCAGAGAGCCTGATGTGGGGCTGGATCCCAGGACCTTGGGACCATGACCTGAGCTGAAGGTAGAGGCTTTAACCCACTGAGCCACCCAGGCGCCCCTGATAGTATATTTTATAAGGCAAATTCTCACCCTTCCTTTCTGTTCTTTTTCAGAATTTATGTGATTTACCTTCTGTATTTATTCTCCTGGAACAGTTTTGGGATCATTTTATCAAGCTGTAAATCTTACATTGAAATATTTAATGACCTAGGGGAAAATGGCATTTTTGCAACATTGATTCTTTCCACCTAAAAATAAAATTTCAGGGGGTGCCTGGGTGGTTCAGTCAATTGAGCAGTCAATTCTTGATTTCAGCTCAGGTCATGATCACAGGTCATGAGAGCAAGGCCTGTGTCAGGCTTACACTCAGTTTGGAATCTGTTTGTCCCTCTCCCCCTGCTCCTCCCCCTGCTCATGGTCTCTCTCTAAAATAAGTAAAATCTTTTAAAATAAATAAAATAAAACAAAATCTCCAAGCCCCTGGGACAGCTCAGTTGATTAAGTGTCTGACTCTTTATTTTGCCTCAGGTCAGGATCTCAGGGTTGTGAGATCAAGCCCCCCACGGGGCTCCAAGCTGGGCTCTGTGGAGCCTGCTTGAGATTCTCTCCCCCTCTCCTTCTGCCCCTCACCCTCGCCCCCTGCCCCGCTCTCTCTCTAAAATTAAAAAAAAATAACAATAAAATCCCTCTCTTTATTATTTTCTTTTATAACCTATCAGAAGAGTTTGTGAGTTTGTATCACATGGGATCTACACACTTCCTATTAAAAATATTCCTATTTTCCTAATACTTTTGTTGCCACTGTGAACAGCTTCTTTTTTCCCTATGTTTTCTGTTTTACCTTATGTGTATAAAAAGCTAGCAACTTTCATGTTTTGTAACTGACCTTCTTCCTAATCTCTTACTTTTAAGTCTTTTGAATGATTCATCGTGTTAATAATAATAAATTATCTTTTTCTTTCCTAATATTTTCATTTATTTATTTGAGGTATTGGCTAGCCTAGTATGTGAAATTTAAAAATATTTTGGCTAGCCTAGTATGTGAAATTTAAAATATTTAAGGATTTAGATTTCTTTATTGACTTTTTCTAATAAGATGAAGGGACTGATGAAGAATCATTATGACTACATTTAAGAACAACTTAGGCACACCTGGCAGGCTCAGTCCACAGAGTGTGCAACTCCTGACCTAGGGGTTATGATTTCAAGCCCCACATTGATTGTAGAGATTATATAAAAGTCTTTTAAAAAAAAAAAAAAGAAAGAAACCAACTTAAAACAACTGCTTTATGTATTTGGATGTATGATATAAATAAAATTTATCATGGTGTGGTTGTAAGTGATTCTGGAGGTCACTTTCAAGTCCCACAATTTTAAGAAAAATACCTTTGTTTTCTTTTCTTAGTGTCTTATCATAGATTTTCTTCATCAAAAAACATAAAAATTCATCAATACAAAAAAAAATCATCAATATCCTGGAAAATCTTGAATTCTATTTTTTGATAAGAGCACATTATAGAAACCTTCGTTAGGCAGACCAGTGTTCAATCAAATCCTACTATCGTATGTGTAACTTTACACAAGCTACATAATTTCTCTAAACCTCACTTTCTTCCTCTGTAAAACAGAGGTAATGTAATACGATGTAAAATATTAGGACGATCAAATGAGATATGGCATTATTGCCTAACACACGGCAGAGACTCAATAAATGAAGGTCTAATTTGATCATGTTAAGCTTCCACAAAATTAAGATCAGCTTTTGACATTTTGTCTCCTACCTGGGATTTCGCAGTAAGTGCAAGAGAATGGTAACCACCTGCCTCCAGATAGATTACTTCTTTACCATCCAGACATTTTACACACAGTGGTTGAAGCCTTAAAGAAAAACATACACACACAAACTCAAAGTAAGGAGGCTCAGAAAGAATCATGACCTTTTTCAAATTACAGAGCAAGTGCTTTCAAGTAAAAATAAACATTTCAAAAGAAAGCATTAAAATATTAAATATATGTTCAATTTATTCCTAAATATTATAAATGATTTTGGATGGTTTTAATTTAATCTCTGCCCATCAGTCACTAATTAACAAACATAGTTCAGAATTTGTTAAGAATCAAAAACAACTAACTGATTTGTTATAGCAGAGTATACTTAGGACACAATGAACTATAAAGCCACAGAGAGAAGTCTTTTTGTTGTTTGTCTAATGCTACAGTTGCCTTCACTTTGCTAAGAATAGACATTCATATTAACTGGCTGTTTTAGATAATCATCCCATTTACACACCTTCACAAATATCTAATTTGTTAATATTATGAGTTCTTAAACAAAACAACAGTTTTTCCTTGATGTACATTAATGGTTTAATATTGCTATTATAGTTATTTTGGAAGCCACAAAGGACATGTTTCAGGTAAAAATAAAAAAAAATTGTTGGCTCTTTAAGTTAAAAATTTGAGTTATTTAAGTATCCTGATGAAATACAATCTTATCCCAAATATCCCTTTCTGTTCCAAGATGAATATACATCAAAGAGATGGAAAAGTACACCAAAGATATTGAAGTCCTTTATTATTAGGTACAAATTCAAGGCTAACATGACATTTCCTGCACAGGAGAGAGATTTATTTGTTAAAGCCAACTTCTAACAGTGAACAAAGCCAGCACTCACCTAGGCAGAACATCACCATGTCCCAGCTGTCCTTCCTTCCCTTTCCCCCAGGTCCACACCTCTGTTCTCAGAGAAGGCAGAAGTGCATCTGCTTCTCCACTGTATGTAGGAGTCAGAACCACTGTCCGTGTTTTTACCCGGGCAGCTTTTCTTAAGAGCCTGGGGGAAACTGAAAACAAACCAGGGATGGATTGAGGGAGTAGACGGGTGGGTAAAAAAGATATCATTTTGACCAGATGTTGATTTTTCAAAGAAATACACTAATGTGGTATTTGTGAAGCATATTCTATAGGTTCTCTGCAAAAATGGGATTTAATAGTGAGATGAGTTTGGTATGAATGCTGCCTACTACATTCTATCCTCCACATTATCTTGCCCTGTAGATTCATACACACATTATTAGCAAGCTAAAGGCCCTGACAAGTCCTATAATTAAAAGGCCTGTTTAGATTTATTTAACTTAGCCCCACTTCCAAGCATCTGGCCACAGAATCTCTTTCTGTATAATATTTATATTATACAGAATGTCTTTGTGACATCCTATGGAACTTGTATTCTACAGAACATGCTTAACAAAATACTTTGCTAAGGCTAACAAATATTTTTCCCATTTCAAAGCAGAGATAAAAGTTAAGACTTTCCAAGTTAAGGTCTAAGTTCAAACATATTTTAAATATTTTTTAATTAATTAATTAATCTATTTATTTATTTTAGATTTTATTTCTTTATTTGACAGAGATCACAAGTAGGCAGAGAGGCAGGCAGAGGGGGGAGGGGGAAGCAGGCTCCCGACCGAGCGGAGAGCCCGATGTGGGGCTTGATCCTGGGATTATGACCCGAGCCAAAGGCAGAGGCCTTAACTCACTGAGCCACCCAGGTGCCCCCAAACATATTTTAAATATGGTAATAAAGGACTTACTTTAGATATAAAATTTTCAAGTTTCTATGGTGGGAAAAAGATTATGAATATAAGTACTAAATAACTTTTGAATTTTGCCTATTTCAAATTATTTTATAGAGGACTTAATGTTTTAAAATATCTTTATAATCATTTATAGTATTTAAAATTATAATAACGACATACAACACTATGTAAATGTTGTTACTGATTTGGTGGCAGGATATGTTTTAAAGAAAATCATCAAATGTCGCTTAAGTGCAGACTTGGTCATTAACTTGAGGGCACAAAAAAGTGATCATCACTGGCTAAAATCAACATCTTTTCTGATAAATGTGCCATCCATTTGTACACACAGACACTCAAATAAACCTACTTGAAGTTCCCTCAAAGATGTATTTCAGGTAACTTTAAAATAGAGAAAAAGAGTGCATGTAGGGGCACCTGGGTGGCTCAGTTGGTTAAGCAACTGCTTTCGGCTCAGGTTATGATCCCGGAGTCCCGGAATCAAGTCCCACATCAGGCTCCCAGCTCCTCCGGGAGTCTGCTTCTCCCTCTAATGTTCTCCCCTCTCATGCTCTGTCTCACTGTCTCTTTCTCAAATAAATAAATAAAATCTTTAAAAAAAAAAAAAGAGTGCATGTAAAATTTTTATAAAGATACTTTGGGTCACTAAGTAAAATTTAACGAAAAGGAAAAAAATCTATTAGCGGTATTGCATATTTCAATGACCTAATGACGTGACAAAAATCAATATTCCACATTTGTGGTTCCAGGAGATCTCAAATATATTTATGCTACAAATATGAAAGGACATTTCACAATAAGACAATTTTGGCACAAAGTCCTCCTTCAGACTTGACAGAATCCATGGGCTTTCTTTTTATAGACACACAGTCAATCAAGACTAAGGGTTTTATTTGCGAGCTAAAAATCTAGTGGCAATGAGAAATAGAAGACAGGATAACAGAAGTACTCCGTGGCACAACAGAGCCTAAGTAAGGAGAAGTGCAAGGTAGGATTCCCAATTTTAGAGCTTTGTACAAAATGGTGTAAAGACTGAGGGCTGGTAACCATAGACCACAGGTCAAACAGAGCCCACTGACAATGAAGTTTTACTGGAATATATGGCCTTACTCATTTCTGTTTTTACTTATGGCTACTTTTAGGCAACGATGGCAAAATTGAGTATATAATAGAGACCACATGGCCCGCAAATCATAAAATATTTCTCTTTCATTGTTTACAGAAAAAGTTTACCCACTCCTGGTCTAAATCCAATGCTGCTCCAACTTCAATGTGCACACCAGCCACCCAGGAATCTTGGTATAATGCGCATTCCAATACAGTAAGTTTGGCGGGAAGCCTGAGACCCTGCATGTCTAACAGATTCCCAGATGCTGCTGCTCTTGTTTCTGGTCTGTAGGTCACAGTTTGAGAAGCAAAAGTGTAGATAACTGAGATTCCTAAACCAATCGAGAAATGCTGAAGAACCAACTGGGTAACAGTCTTAATATTCTAAGAAGTTTGTTGCTATTTGTATCAGAAAATGAACTTTCCTCTTCTTGAAGTTTAAATTATCTCCACTTTGAGGTCAAATACAGTAGACCCCCCCACCCCGACTTAACCACAGTCACATCTGCAACTTCATCTCTCTGGGTTACACGCCCCAAACTAGGATATACGGAGGCTGTCACTGCATTCCAGAATAAAATAAGACTCATAGTAAGGTTCAGAAGCAGAAGCAGACATCACAAAAAAATTACGTTCTACAGTTATTTTTAAAGCAGAGGAATACGTAACTTTCTTTTTAAACCACCCAAGTCACCAAAATTAAGTAACTGTTGACATTCGAATATGTCAGTTAGCAATTAGGAGAGCTACTGATTTATAATAATATAACACATGATGTCAAGGAGCATCTTGGATTTTCACCTGGTTATCTCCTTACCTTGAGACAACAAGCCAGGGAGGGAGAGTCTCCGGCTGCCTCCCTCTGATTCCTCTTCTCGGATATCCACAAGACTTGAACTCTTCTTTCCTTGCATGGATTCCTGTTTAACCTGTTCTTCTCTGCTATCTTTCAGACCTTCTGGGCCTATGGAACTACTGCCTGCCTGAGTTCCAGGTTCACAAGGGGCCGTACTATAAAAGTTCATAACTTTCTTAAGAGACAAGGCCCCAGCTTCGTATGTAGCAGCCACTCTCACACCAACAGCAGATGCACAAGAGACTACTAGGCTGTTTAGGGCTGAGGTGCTTGTGGTTGGTGGGCTGTGAAGATTAGGAACTGCTTCTTCTACAAGAGGCTAAAATATACACACATAAAAAAGTATATAAAAATATAATCCCTTATACAACAAGCAATCAATAAAAACAAAGTTTAACAAAAACCATCACTATTTGCAAATTTAAGAATCTGAAACAAGGGCTTCTATCTTTAACTTAAATGTATTATCTGCTCTAGGTACTGGATTTAAGGTATCATATGGAAATGAGGACTCAAACTACCTCCTTATCAAAAGTACTTCCTTTTGTTTGAGTGTTGTGTTTTTCCAAGCTATTCAAACAGAAGCCGCAGCTGCTTTAATAAAATTAAGGACAGAAGGGGAGAGAGGAAGAAAGGTCTGGAAAACACAGCGTTTAATATGAGGTGCACTGTATAACAGCCCTGGATATAAGCTTGAAAAGGTTAATAGTACATTAAAAAAAATAAGTAAATGTAATATTATTGATCACTTTTAGGAAAATTTACAGGTTGCTACTAAGAAATATCAGAAAAAAAAATCTAAAAAAGGCTTTTCCTGAAATGTTTAAGAAAAAGTACTTTAGCTATTATATATACAGGCAGAAAAGTAAGCTATACCTCTGACCTATAGTTATGTACAGGCATAGGCAGTATGTAACTGTCCCCAAGTTATGCTCTCAAGTTCAAGCCCTTCCACTGCCTCATGAATGTGTTATTTTCCATGATCCACTGGCTCTGTCAGCTGAAGGATTACTTTTGCTCTCATTATGATAAAGTAAATGTGGCAGGTTAATAATTAAACATTTGGGACCAATGTTCTTTGTGTTATTCATAGCTCTATTTGAAAGTCAAACTAAAGTTGTCTAGTATCTTAGTAAAAGATCAGCTGAAACTTACTCTGAGCAGTCAAGCACCACTGTTTACTTAAAGGAAAGTCATTAAACGTAACTACTAAAAACACACACAAAAAGATTTTAGCTTATCAGCATAAGTCACTACAAAAAATTTGCTTCCTAGGCTGTACAAAGGTCTCAAAAGGTATATATACATTCCTTAATTTGTCCTGAACTGGAAGCTAAATGAAATCAAATTTTTTAACATTGACTTCTGATTCTCTTAAAGGAAATAATCCCTGTTTCCTGCACAGTACCTGGATTGCAGTAGGTACTCAGTACATTTTGTTGAATTAAATACTAAATTCAGAGGAGCAAAGGAGTCTTTAATTAAAATATTCAACAAAACAAACAAATATACCATATCAAGCAAAAGATAAATACAAAGCCTATTAATTCCTTGGTGATACAGTTCCCTAAAAACTTGCTGAGAAGTAACATCACTCTTTTCACCTTTGTGTATGAAGTCCCATAACAGAAACAGTGATAGGTATTTTTGGGTCAATATTTTAGGGCCTTCTTACCTAACAGGAAAGTCACAAAATTTTGGGTCAATATTTTAGGGCCTTCTTACCTAACAGGAAAGTCACAAAATTCTATCTTCAATAAACTTTAAATTATTGTTCTTACTGGCTGCTCTACTTAATTATGTTTAACAATACATAAATAAATCAATAAAACAAAAATACAGAGCCAGCAATTTTGACGAAAGACATAATTTTAGGAGTCCTGGTCAACCAATAATAAAATTCAATTATGAGATATATGCTTCATTGCCCAATATTATGGTTTATTTCACAAAAGTGAGATACTTTCTCAGTTATTTCTGGTCAGAGGAGAAAAAACTTGTCCTAGACTATATAAATTCCTAGTGAATTAGCTAAGACACTATTTACAAAAATTGAATTAAATTTAGTATAAACAGACATTGCCAAAATTAGCATAGGCAACAAAAATTTACATTGTTAACAAAATAAATCCAAATGAAAATGCTTCAATAATTTAATAATCAAATAAGTGTATACAATAAATTTTTACCTTCAAATTTAATAAATTAGAACGACTTCTAAAAAGTCAAAGTCCAAATTTTTATAAGCATATTCAAGTCTAAGAATGTTCTATGTACATTCCTATTAAATCATTACTTTTGTGTTTAGATTTTAATAGTATCTTTCTCCAAACAGCTTATTCTTAATTTTTAAAAAAATCAGATATCCACAAGGTTCGATGAGTAAACTGTGAAATAAAAACTGTTTCTAAAAATACCTGTAAGCCATGTTCTCATCCTGACAGAGTGAAGAACAAAAATAAAGAATCAAGAGATATGTGGTTTCAAAGGCCCGAAAAAACACCACGGGATAGTTCTTATAGGACTAGAGGTTTTTGTTTTGTTTCATTTTCTTAGAGTTTTGGTAAGAACAAAACTGAAAGGCTTACATGAAGAGTAAAAAACAAATTATCCTTTTAAAACAATTTGTTTAATCAGGGAGGCTCAAACTTTACTGTATGCTACTGGTCAACAGCTTTTCTCCATTTACACGTTTTTAAAATGAGAATAGTTCAAATAAAATGAAGAAAACATTAATCCCTTGTCCCACAACAAAGCCCAGTAAGGACTACAGGTATATGCTGAAAAAACTTCAAACAACATGTAACACCAGGAGTTTGTTTGTTTGTTTTTTAAATCTGCCTATAATTGAGGGATTGACCATATGGCAACTTTCCCTGATAAAAAAGGAAAGGACTACTCTCTACAGAATCTGGAGTCATACAAATACAAGTGAGATGAATCTCTGTGAATGTATAGTTATATTAAAAGTATTCGGGGGGCGGGGGGGGGGAACAGTATTCAGGAGCCTAGCAAAATTTAGTATAGTTAGCCGTGGGAGAAAAAGTACTAGAAAAAAATAAATGAGATTTTGCTACTTAGAAAAGAAGCCCAGCATGACATCTTTCGACATCTTTCAACCTCTTAAAGGGTAGAATTTGAACATAAAGAGTAACTTTGGATTAACCCGGGTTTTCCCTTATCTAGGATTGCATGATAAAAGAGATTTAAAGTCAAACCCAAGACTTAAGCATTTTAAAGTTGCTAAAGAAAAACTCCTAACTCCAGAAACACCTTTATATTATAAAATTTAGCAGGTACCTGAGATGGCACTGGCTTTTCGCCGTTCTCTGAGTTCTCTCTTACTGAATGATCTGAGAGTTTTGCCATGTACTCATTCACTGCCTGAGTATCAGGGCACGACGGTACATTTCTGGCCGAAGAAATTTCAGTTGCTCCCACGACGTCTTGTTGGGAGGAAATGGCATCACCACCCGTGGTCTGAACATTTCCAACATTCGTGTCAGTAGAAACAGGCAGATCCTTTCCTACAACCGTGTTCTCAAACACTTCTCCCTGACTGTCAAGGGTTTCAGTGCAGGGGCTGATGGCAGTGCTGGCCTGGTTTTCTGCCTGGGATTCTGACAGTGTCACCCCTAACGGGCAGCAGTGACTGTCTGATATAATCACATGGTCTTCTTTGTCAGTCATAGTAATCAGGAGTTGGCTGCACTGGTTGCATCTTTCTGGGACTGGCTTCAGATCCTGGGAAGGGAGGCACTGCACAAGGGCCAAGCTGTGGAACGCACCACAGGCAACTTGTAGCACGACTCGGCCGGCAAGATGTTCCACCTTTTGTGGCTTTGTCACCGGGAAGGAGGTGGTAATGAGACCCAACTGACAACCAGTACCCCATGCCCAAATCTCTCTGCTTATTGACAAGGCCAGTGTGTGCTCCTCACCACAGGCCAACTGCAAAATCCTGACCGCTACCAAAGAACTGGTCTCAGAGTCAGAAATGCTGACAGGATTCGGTTCTGGAACATACTGCTGGTTAGCTACTGCACACTGGCCTGCAGAGTTCTCCCCCCACATGTACACTATGCCACTTTCCGTCACTGCTCCACTGTGGAAACTCCCTGATGCCACGGTAACAACATATTGTCCAACCAGGGCATTTTCTAGAATGGGGCTATTCAGACAAATCTCTGCTGGTTCACTTCTCCAGGGAAGCGTCCCAAAGCTGTAGACCTCACCATCTGAATGTTTAAAAAAAAAAAAAAAAAAGGGAGTTAGTGAGTTAGCTAGAAATCTTACCAGCAAATTTTTGGCTCCTCTAGGTTAACAAAATAGGGCTGGTTTTTGTTCTGTTTTTAACTTTCAAAAGCGTAGTTGTAGAGATTTTAGTTCAAGCATGTAATATCCCACATTTATTCATCTTTTAACAAGTACCATCTTTTAATATTCTGAAAAATAGTGAGAATTTCTACCAACTACAGGAGGGTACTTTCAAATGAAGCATTCTTGCTCCTCATCCTACAAAGTCCTATATGGATCCACTACTAATGGCTGTCAATGCGGGCTACTACAGGAACAGATTCCAAGTGTTCAAAGACAAACTAGTGACTATAAGATAAAATGAGAAGAGGACAAAACAGATACATTCGTTAACATCTACAACATTCACGGCTACTTGAAAAAGTCAGAGCAGCAGAAAATTATGCCGTAGCATAAAAATATCAGAGATTCATTTTGGCCAAAACTAAGAAACCAGCTTTATACTTCCAGGTTGTATGAAAGCACCACTGTTAAAAGACATGGCTGTCTTTGTGATGTGTACAGTATCATGTATAATTTTAAACGTTATATATCATATATATTGCGCACTATACAGCATTTCTAAGGTGCCATTTGTTTAAAAAGTAAATCACAACAAAACGAAGCAAAAAAACAAACAATGATAAAAGCTATGATAGCTCGCTTTAGAATGAAGGGCAACTTGGCTGGCCAAGGGCAACTTAGCCATGGGTTTTGAAAAATACTAAAACAAGCCCACTATTCCTTCTTTTCCATATGACCAGGGACTCATCCATTTTTTTTTTACATTAATAAAGAAATAATGAAGTAGATTTATAGTAGTATTTTTTTCCCCACAAAGCAGCAACTGAGCTGATAATGAAAAAAAAATGCATTCTTTAGCTTTGGCCTATTATTTATATAAAATATATTTATATACTCAAATTAACTAAAGCAAATATATTTATATACTCAAATTAACTAAACAGAACATCTACCTAAGAAAGAACACAATAGTGGCTAGAAGGAAGACATGAGCTTTTAGGAATTTCCAGTTTGGATAGAGTATTGAGAAAATCAGCTCACTGGTTAAGATATTTAAATTTTTCTTCCCAAGTGATACAGCGATATACACTTGCAACAGCTCACCAGCTCTTTCAATGAGTATCACTCCACTAGAGAGAGAAATCGAGCAAAGAAATGGATATTCAGACAACTCTTCCCTTTTTTCAACCTGGAATACCTCAAAAATAGTGATTCAATGAAGTGTCCTCACTGAATTATGAGCTGAGAGTCAAACTGAATAGAAAAAAAGAACTTGAAAATTTCCAACATTCCATCAGTAACATTTTCTCATCTGAAAAAGATAGCACTGGAGATCTTTTTGCTATTTCAAACTACACACTTATGTAAGATTTCTTTTTCGTAGTTTTTTTTTTTTTAGAGATTTATTTATTTGAGAGAGAGAATGAGAGAGAGAGAGAGAGAGAGAGCATGAGAAGGGGAGGGTCAGAAGGAGAAGCAGACTCCCTGCTGAACAAAGAGCCTGATGCGGGACTTGATCCCAGGACTCCAGGATCATGACCTGAGCCACCCAGGCACCCTGTAGCTTTGACACTTAAAACCAGGACACTGCTTAAACATGAACAATGATAGGCTATTCATATATTTTTTAAATGTTTCCCTCAGTTATCCCACTTAAGGTATGATTCTAGAGATTTAAAGATCATGTTCATGAATGGTTCCTAAATATCTTACTGAAGGGTAAATAAAACAACAGAATTCCCCTTACAGGTGCTTGAGAATGATATATTTTGAAGCCCCCAGAGCAGATAGTGATTGAATATAGTTCACATTTTTGCAATAAAGCTTTTTCCAAATTCTGGCCTAATAATAGGAGTATTCTATATTATTATAGTAAAAGTGATATAGTAATAAACAGGCTGAAAGAAATTCATGTTTACCCCACAAAATTACCAAGGTCAGAGTTAAATTTGCCTTGTAGAATTTGTCTTCCCTTAGTTCCTATGAAGAAAATAGCAAAGCATTACTGAATACTTAATAAATGCTTATGGAATTGAAATTTAGAAATTAATTGATGGCAGTCCTGGCTCAAGCCAAATTTGCCATGACTGAGTTGTTAAACTGCTGTCAAAATTAAAGGCAACTCTCTCTATAAATTGTAGCTTCTGTTCCTATCTGTTATAGATTTATAGATTTCATTACATGTTCTTATAAGCTGCTGTTTATGCCTGAGAAAAACCGTACTGACGCAGAACAGCCAAGCAGCATAAAAATCAAGCTTTGAAATCTGACTCTGAATCCCAATTCTGACTCTGACACTCCAAGAGCTGTGGGGGCTTGGGGAAATCATTTCACCTCCTGACCTTCAGCTTCCTCATCTGTGAAGCGGGGACACCAAGAGTGGCCTGCCTCGCAACATGGTTGTGATGACTCGGCGAGGTGGTACAAAGTGCCCGGTGCCGTGCCCGGCACGCATGGTTGTGTAATAAACACTAGCTAGTATGAGCATGATTCTTCTGATACATTTAATGAACAAAGGCACAGCAAAAGAGTTTCTGAATAGGTAATCGTTCCACAGTTAATTCTTCATTTCTTATTACTATAAAATTTACAAACTGTAATTCTCCGTTTTATGCTAGATATGATGGATCTTAAATTTAAGAACTAATCTGATTTTTGACGAAGGGGGTAAGAACATATTTTGAAAACACAAAGAGTATAGGCTCCAACAATCTTCGTTAAGCATCTCTGATATCCAGTAACTCTCTTACCTGATCTCACACACACGGGTACTGTTAGCACTTCAGTGAGTATTTGTTAAGCGAAAGAACCTTTTAGTGAAAAGGTTCTTTTCAATACCTTCAGTCAGAAGAACTCCATGCTTCACTCCAAGGGCTGCTTGAAGAACAGTCTTTCCTCCCCAGCCTGGCAGTCTCTCTGGTGTTACAGAATAGGATCCTGCCTGCCACACATGGACCAGGCCTCTTTCTTTGGATCCTTCTGCTTCTGTTGAGCTACAAACATTAAGAAAAATAGCTTAATTGGTCCTGCAATTAAAACTGTAATTGGGGGTTTCTTACTAATTTCATTAGATCTGTATCTTTTACCAGCGCATGGGTGACTGGGTCAGATCGCTCAGCACCTACCTTTGGTTGGGACACAGGAGCAGAGATAAAGCAACTATTTACAGACAAGGCTTGAGGATAATCTAAACCCACAAATCACTTCTCTCTAAGAAATAAACAAAACCTGGACTATTTTTTGACATTTTAGAGTTAATAGCACAAAATTTTAAGATTCTACCTTCTCCATTTATTAAATCATAATGTAGATAATAAAGTTGTAACATGTCCCAAGTTGGGGTCTTATTTCAAAATTTTAGTTTTGAACATGCTAAAAAAAGTATTTGGTAAGGAATAGAGATCCATATTTTACTTTACACTGAGTAAGTTCTGTAATTGTTATTAAGCTTTTTAAGAATCAAATTTGTATCAGGAACAATAAAATCCTTCATGCTTTACTCATGTTCTAGCCCAAGAATTCTATCCATGTGATGATTCTGGTTCAAAGGACACAAGACACAAAGCTTCATGATAATAACCATACCATAACTGCCTACCCTTTGAAGAAAAAGGTCTATTAAGATATGCTGTGTTTCCTTTATAGCAAGTCTCCCTCTGTTGCCACTGATGATACATTCTTTTTTCTAGAACACTGATGCTAATTTTAATGAGGCACAGAAAGTTTTTTGGCTTTATTTATTTTATAATACCTATAAATTCTCTGCTTTTGCTAAGTAATATTCCTCTCAGTTATGATTAGGCATAACCATGGTTATATGAAAGGAGAGCCACAAACTCAATCCCGTTTTCTAAGGGTAGAAGAGGATTATAACTAATAAAGCTATGCCTGAAAACCTGAAAGTATTTGTGAGAAAAAATGACTTCAAAAGCTTTAAGATGATGAAGACACTTTCTGCCTTTTTACAAGCACAAGAAAGAAACCAGCAACAAAGCTTATCACTAATCAGTTTTATTATAGTATCTTTCTCTCTTTACCAATCAACATAAGCATCACTATTCCTACTTAATAACCACAAACGATAAAATTAAACCAAAGAGAAGCTACACATATGTGGAATAGCTTGTTGTGTTTTCCTAGAAGAATAAGGTAAAAGAAGAAATGCTTTTACCTTCTCTTCTTTGAGTCCATCGGTCAGGAGGAGCACTCCATCACCAAATCATTTCTTCTTTGTGAAAAGTATATAAAGACCTAGACGGCAAATACAGGTAAGCACAAAGAGCAACGAAAGCATACGGTGCTACTTCATTCCTCAGATTTAAAAAAAAAGTGGGGGGGGGCAGCTCTCTAACAAGTGCACATTCACTAGGCAATAAATATGCAGTGAAACTATTTCAACTATTTCATATCCCGCCTGCCAAAGTCGAATATCTAGACTGAGCCTGCCCACTGAGCTTTTAAAAATGCCTGCTGACCATCTAATGTAACGTCAAAGGAAGACCAGACTACCTACAATTAAGCTGTACTTTGTCAGGCATTGGATTTTATTTTTTTATTATAAATAAGGAAGTTCAATCCGAAAATGTTTTCTTACTCATTTCACACACGTTAAGGGTTACTTTTAAAATGCTTCTGGAACACATGAACATATAAACACCAATTAAGTAAGAAAGAATTTCTAAAATCTCTTCAGTAATGTATCAGATTCAAGCAGTTTTGATTTACAGTTTTCAGCAATGCACACAAAAAATTACATTATTAAGGTTAGAAAGATTTCTATTTATTAGGACTAGGAGTATTTTCCTCAAATCAACCTCAACTCGAAACCATAGTACAAAAGGCTGGAGAAAATGGGGTTTTAAAATATCTGTTTGTTTCAAAATCCACCATTAAATAATAAAGAGCTATATGAAATTACGGTACAAATATCATGACCAATCAGTTTAGAAATTCAGTGTTTAATAAAGAGACAGAAATATAAATAAGCAGACAGAAATGCTCAATGCATTTCAACCAAAAATTCGTATTTTTAAGGGCACCAAAACTCATGAAAATACATAATGGCAATGAGGTTTTGTTTGTGTCAACCATAAAAACACCAAAGCCAAATTTATGATTTTCCTGCAAAGGATATGGCATGGTCACTGTACTCTGAAAAGAGCCCATACCAGCAGGAGTGATGTAAGACCCATCTGTTTACTCCAGGTTGCCTGTGAATTCTTACCGTTTGCCATCTGTGTATCTGGAGGAAATTACTCTCTACCTAATGCTTATTTTAGAAAGATTTTGAATCATTCAAAGTTGGACGAAGGGTAGCATGTAAATAAAACATATACCTGAATAGATTTAATAAGTGCTATTAATTTAATAAATGATTTTTAAATAACTATGATTATTAAGTGGTACTACGCCTTGTGTGTGATAATAATTAACCATTAGGAAAATGTATAGTTCATAGTATACAGAGAAATTCTTGAAGACAGATCTAACCCGTGTTTATGCTCCCTTGATTGAAGTTAAGCACTACCCAGCACAAACCAGAGAACACATCCGGGAGGGTGTGGAAGTACACACACGAGCACACTCTGCTTCCATCACTGACTGACTGAATGTAAATTGAATTTTATCCTACTGCCTGACAATCAAAAATGTTGAGACCCTTTTGGTGAAGTGAACAAAACAGTCAGTCTTTTCCCTCTTTTAGTGTTACATTTTTTTAATACAGAGTTTTGTAAAAGTAGATTTCATCTTTTGCCATATTTTCACCACCACGCATTTTTCCAAAGCCAAATGGAATTAAAGCCAGAAAAACTGTTTTACAACTCCATTTTGTTACTTACTATATATGCTAGGCAGAATAATGGTCCCCAAAGATGCCCACCACCTAATGCCAAGAACCTATAAATATGATTGTCTGTTTTGTGTGTGTTGAGTTTGAGGAGTTCTTTATAGATCCTGGATATCAACCTTTTGTCTGTACTGTCATTTGCAAATATCTTCTCCCATTCCGTGGGTTGTCTCTTTGTTCTGTTGACTGTTTCCTTTGCTGTGCAGAAGCTTTTGATTTTGATGAAGTCCCAAAAGTTCATCTTCGCTTTTGTTTCCTTTGCCTTTGGAGACATATCTTGAAAGATGCTGTGGCTGATATCGAAGAGGTAATGTGATGCACCCAGTTTTATTTTTGTTTTTCAACATTTCCTTAGCGATTCGGGGTCTCTTCTGATTCCATACAAATTTTTGGATTATTTAATCCAGCTCTTTGAAAAATGCCGGTGGAATTTTGATCGGAATGGCATTAAAAGTATAGATTGCTCTAGGCAGTATAGACATTTTAACAATGTTTATTCTTCCAATCCAAGAGCATGGAATGGTCTTCCATCTTTTTGTGTCTTCTTCAATTTCTTTCATGAGTGTTCTGTAGTTCCTCGAGTACAGATCCTTTACCTCTTTGGTTAGGTTTATTCCCAGGCATCTTATGGTTCTTGGTGCTATAGTAAATGGAATCGATTCTCTAATTTCCCTTTCTGTATTTTCATTGTTAGTGTATAAGAAAGCCACTGATTTCTGTACATTGCCATCCAAGCCTCCTTCAAAAAAATTGAAAAATCCAGAACACACCAGCTGTCTCTACACCTTAAAGAACTGGAGGATCAGCAACAAATCAAACCAACTCCACACATAAGAAGGGAAATAATCAAGATTAGAGCTGAGATCAATGAGGTAGAAACCAGAGATACAGTAGAACGTATCAATGAAACTAGAAGTTGGTTTTTTGAAAGAATCAATAAGATCGATAAACCATTGGCCACACTAATCCAAAAGAAAAGAGAGAAAGCCCAAATTAAGAAAATTAGGAATGAAAAGGGAGAAATCACAACTAACACCACGGAAGTAGAAACAATCATCAGAAGTTATTATCAACAGTTATATGCCAATAAGCTAAGCAACCTAGATGAAATGGATGCATTCCTGGAAAACTATAAACTCCCAAAATTGAACCAGGAAGAATTGACAACCTGAATAGACCGATATCTAGTAACAGGATTGAAGCAGTGATCAAAAACCTCCAAAAAACAAGAGCCCAGGACCTGACGGATTCCCTGGGGAATTCTACCAAACGTTCAAAGAAGAAATAACACCTATTCTCCTGAAGCTGTTTCAAAAAATTGAAGCAGAAGGAAAACTTCCAGACTCTTTCTATGAAGCCAGCATTACCCTGATCCCCAAACCAGGCAAAGACCCTACCAAAAAGGAGAATTTCAGACCAATATCACTGATGAATATGGATGCTAAGATTCTCAACAAGATCCTAGCAAACAGGATCCAACAGCACATTAAAAAGATTATCCACCATGACCAGGTGGGATTCATTCCTGGGCTACAAAGACGGCTCAACATTCGCAAATCAATCAATGTGATAGAACAAATTAATACGAGAAGAGAGAAGAACCACATGGTCCTCTCAATTGATGCAGAAAAAGCATTTGACAAAATCCAGCATCCATTCCTGATTAAAACACTTCAAAGTATAGGGATAGAGGGAACATTCCTGAACTTCATAAAATCTATCTATGAAAGACCACAGCAAATAACATCCTCAATGGGAAAAAGCTTGCAGCCTTCCCGTTGAGATCAGGAACACGACAAGGATGCCCACTCTCACCACTCTTGTTCAACATAGTATTAGAAGTCCTAGCAACAGCAATCAGACAACAAAGAGAAATAAAAGGTATCCAAATTGGCAATGAAGAAGTCAAACTCTCTCTCTTCACAGATGACATGATTCTTTATATGCAAAACCCAAAAGACTCCACCCCCAAACTACTAGAACTCATACAACAATTCAGCAACATGGCAGGATACAAAGTCAATGTACAGAAATCAGTGGCTTTCTTATACACTAACAATGAAAATACAGAAAGGGAAATTAGAGAATCGATTCCATTTACTATAGCACCAAGAACCATAAGATGCCTGGGAATAAACCTAACCAAAGAGGTAAAGGATCTGTACTCGAGGAACTACAGAACACTCATGAAAGAAATTGAAGAAGACACAAAAAGATGGAAGACCATTCCATGCTCTTGGATTGGAAGAATAAACATTGTTAAAATGTCTATACTGCCTAGTGCAATCTATACTTTTAATGCCATTCTGATCAAAATTCCACCGGCATTTTTCAAAGAGCTGGAGCAAATAATCCAAAAATTTGTATGGAATCAGAAGAGACCCCGAATCGCTAAGGAAATGTTGAAAAACAAAATTTTTGTTTTTGATCGGATTTCAAGCTTTACTACAAAGCTGTGATCACCAAGACAGCATGGTACTGGCATAAAAACAGACACACAGACCAGTGGAACAGAGTAGAGAGCCCAGATAGGGACCCTCAATTCTATGGTCAAATAATCTTTGACAAAACAGGAAAAAATATACAGTGGAAAAAAGACAGTCTCTTCAATAAATGGTGCTGGGAAAACTGGGCAGCTATATGTAGAAGAATGAAACTCGACCATTCTCTTACACCGTACACAAAGATAAACTCAAAACGGTTAAAAGACCTCAACGTGAGACAGGAATCCATCAGAATCCTAGAGAAGAATATAGGCAGTAACCTCTTCGATATCAGCCACAGCATCTTTCAAGATATGTCTCCAAAGGCAAAGGAAACAAAAGCGAAGATGAACTTTTGGGACTTCATCAAAATCAAAAGCTTCTGCACAGCAAAGGAAACAGTCAACAGAACAAAGAGACAACCCACGGAATGGGAGAAGATATTTGCAAATGACAGTACAGACAAAAGGTTGATATCCAGGATCTATAAAGAACTCCCCAAACTCAACACACACAAAACAGACAATCATATCAAAAAATGGGCAGAAGATATGAACAGACACTTCTCCAATGAAGACATACAAATGGTTATCAGACACATGAAAAAAATGTTCATCATCCCTAGCCATCAGGGAGATTCAAATTAAAACCACATTGAGATACCACCTTACACCAGTTAGAATGGCCAAAATTAGCAAGACAGGAAACAACATGTGTTGGAAGGGATGTGGAGAAAGGGGAACCCTCTTACACTGTTGGTGGGAATGCAAGTTGGTGCAGCCACTTTGGAGAACAGTGTGGAAATTCCTCACGAAATTAAAAATAGAGCTTCCCTATGACCCTGCAATTGCACTACTGGGTATTTACCCCAAAGATACAGATGTAGTGAAAAGAAGGGCCATCTGTACCCCAATGTTCATAGCAGCAATGGCCATGGTCACCAAACTGTGGAAAGAACCAAGATGCCCTTCAACGGACGAATGGATAAGAAAGATGTGGTCCATATACACTATGGAGTATTATGCCTCCATCAGAAAGGATGAATACCCAACTTTTGTAGCAACATGGATGGGCCTGGAAGAGATTATGATGAGTGAAATAAGTCAAGCAGAGAGAGTCAATTATCATATGGTTTCACTTATTTGTGGAGCATAACAAATAGCATGGAGGACAAGGGTAGTTAGAGAGAAGGGAGTTGAGGGAAATTGGGAGGGGAGGTGAACCATGAGAGACTATGGACTCTGAAAAACAATCTGAGGGGTTTGAAGGGGCGGGGGGTGGGAGGCTGGGGGAACCAGGTGGTGGGTATTAGAGAGGGCACGGATTGCATGGAGCACTGGGTGTGGTGCAAAAACAATGAATACTGTTATACTGTTACGCTGAAAATAAATTTAAAAAGTTTAAAAAAAAAGAATCTTATAAAAAAAAAAGAACCTATGAATAACTTAGTTAGTTAATGGCAAAGGGGAACTCAAGTTGCTAATCAGCTGACCTGAAGATAGGGAGATTACTGGGTTATCCTTGTGCTTATCACAAGCCTCCTTAGAAGTGCCAAGAGGGAGGCAGAAGGAGAGTCAGAGAAAGAGATGTGCAGACAGGATCAGAGAGACTGCTGGATTTGAAGATGGGAAGGCGGGAGCATAAACCAAAGAATGTGGGTGGCCTCTAGATGCTGGAAAAGGCAAGGAAACAGATCCTCTCCTAGAGCCTCCAGAAAAGAATGCAGCCCTGCTGACACCTTGATTTTAGCCCAGTGAGACTCATGTCATACTTTTAACCCAAAGAACCGCAAAAACAATAAATCTGTGCTATTTTAAACCACTAAATTTGTAGCGATTTGTTAAACAGCAACAGAAAGCTAGCTAATATACTGTTTCATAGACACCTTTCTATATCAGTATTTATAAATCTGTCTTATTTTGCTTTAATATGTTTGACTTCTTCCAAGAAGATACATCTACCTGAGACTCAGAGCAATGAGAAAGAAATGACAGCTAAGAAAACGTAACTAGAAAAGAATACTACAGCTAAATGTGGAAAGCTTGTGTTACAAAGTTTTATCTCACATACTTAAATGTAACTCTATTCAACCTAACATTCTTTCTTGGGCATGAAGCCTACATTAAAAAGAAAATAAAATAAACCTAACATTCTTTCTCAATTAATGTATCCGTAAGAAAAAGTAAAGCTGAAATTTTTGTTTTTCTAATATTTTTATGATCCCCTATAAGGAAATCTTTAAGATTTGCCTCAAGCATTCAAATAGCACCTAAACTTCCTTTAAGCTCTCTCATTGCTTCACATGTTTGTTATAAAACTGCCTAATCATGGGGTTTCTTCTGGGGATAGTTCTCTCCAGATAAACTTTAAGATTCTCATTCTACATTCTTTTGGGAGACAGAATCCCTAAACTCTGCTTCTTTTCTACTCTTATAGTAACTTTCTTTCAGATGCCTTTATTATATTAATTAGCTCTGATAAAGAAACCGCGTGATGTTGTACAGTCGAAATATGGAGTCCTCGGGCGCCTGGGTGGCTCAGTGGGTTGAGTCTGCCTTCAGCTTGGGTCATGATCTCAGGGTCCTAGGATCGAGTCCCGCATCAGGCTCTCGGCTCAGCGGGGGGCCTGCTTCCTCCTCTCTCTCTGCCTGCCTCTCTGCCTACTTGCAATCTCTCTCTGTCAAATAAATAAATAAATTCTTAAAAAAAAAAATATGGGGTCCTCTTTTGCCTTGCATGGTCTTTCAGAGATCAAGGACATCTATAAAATGAGCAAAACAGACTCAAGCATCCCCTCCAGCTCTTAAATTCTATGAGTCACAGAACAAAGCTAGATTCATGTTAAGGAATGCCATCTATACTTTAAATTATCTCCCTTACAGTGAAAGGTAAAGCAGTTAAACTCTCAGATGGCCCTTTAAAACAAAAACCAAACCTTGGTTCTTAACAATCTGACTCCATCTTTAGATCCCATTGGAAACAACCTCCTGCTACATTTGAGAGAGAAATAAGCTACCTTGTACAAACACCAGAATCTGAGAGTGCCCCCCCAAAAATGTGGTCTAGGCATCCGAATTATTGTTAGATAAAGCTACAAATGATCGACAGATCCACAAAACCCTAACCAGAAATCCAAAGTACCCCTCCATCAAATGAATAAAATCTTTAAAAAAGAAAAAAAGAAAGAAAAATCCAAGCCCAAAAAGCTCTGAAAACTAAGTTTTTTCATAATTCAAACTCTGGCAAAATCTAATCTGTTTTAAACTTATCTGACAGCAAACCTGACCTGAACTAATAGGAGGCTAGTTTTTGCCCCTTTAGTGTGAATAGTCATATTTTGCTGTAGAAATATTAATATAAAAGGGGCGACTGGTTGGCTCAGTAGAATGTGTGACTCTTGGTCTTGGGGTTTTATGTTCAAGCCCCACATTGGATGTACAGATTACTTAAAAATAATTTTAAAATCTTTTTCAAAAAATAAATATTAATATGGTTATGGGGTGGTACCAAAGATCCCACAGAAAGTGTTACATAATACACGGTTTATGCACATCACTTTAAATATCAAAAAATTCTGAATTCTAAAACATACATTGCCTCAAGGGGTCCAAGAAAGGGACTTGGAACTTCTATTTTTTTTTTTTTTTTAAGATTTATTTATTTGAGAGAGAGAAAGAGAGCAAGCTTGAGCAGGGGGAGAGACAGAGAGAGAGGGAAACAATCCTCAAGACTCCCTGCTGAGCACAGAGCCTGACAAGGGGCTTGATCCCAGGACTCCAAGATCATGACCTGAGCCAAAATCAGGAGTTGGAAGCTTAACCCACTGAGCCACCCAGGCACCACAGGAACCTGTATTCTAAAACAAACAACTATCATTTTTGGTAGGGGTCCCCAACTTTTAACTATTTTATATTTCCTTTAGTTACTTTTATGTACTTTTAATATAAACTTCATCTTGACCAGTATATTAGAAAGTTGCATTGCTTACAAAACACTCTATAGGTGCTTTAACAATGTATTCCAATGGTGATGATTTATGTTCGTCTCCAAAGTTTTAAGTCTATTTTATGGTAAACATATTCACATACAGTGCCCAAATTAATTTTGCAAGGAGTATCCTTGCAAATACTGACCTGGCTCATCTTCTCGGTGGAAGAAGGAAGCCTGGGTTCTTTAATTTCATACAAGGTTATCAATTTGGTAGAAGAGAAAGAGGTAAACAAATGGGAGAGGTATATTGTCCTAGAACAACTAGGACCTGGTGATATATTAGACATAACTGGAATATAAAGAAGGAGGTATCAAAAATGATTTCTAGGTTCTCCCTTGAACTGTGTATTGGTGGTACTATTTACCATGATGGAGAAGAGTAAAAAAAGATAGGATTCTGGGGGCACCTGGGTGGCTCAGTGGGTTAAATCCTCTGCCTTCGGCCCAGCTCATGATCCTAGGGTCCTGGGATCGAGCCCCGCATCAGGCTCTCTGCTCAGCAGGGAGCCTGCTCCCCAACCCCCCACCCCCACTTGTGATTTCTGTCTGTCAAACAAATAAATTAAAAAAAAAAGACAGGATTCTGAAGTAGAAGATTCTGGTTAAGATAAGGGTTTTTTTAATGTTAATTTCAAGATGCCAGTGAGAAATCCTATGGTACCTAGCAAAAGCAGCTAAATACATGAGTACAAGGTTCAGAAAAAAGGTCTCAGCTATTGATAGAAACTTGGGAGGCATATGAATAATATGTGAAATGAAGACAATGCAGAGTATCACTGGGTGTGTCCTAAGAGAAAGGGAGGAACAGAATCAAGCTGTAAGGAGGTCCTGCACCTAGAGGTTGGTTAGGATGAGGAACAAGCGGTAAAAACTGGCTCAGAAGTGACCTGAGAGGTGGGAGAAGCATGAGGCTATGTGCACCCATAAAAGCAAAGCAGAGTGTTTCCAGAAGAAAGGCCTGGTCAATTAGGTCAATGCTGCTGGGGTCTCATAGGATGAGAGCTGAAAAGTGTCCAGCGCATATGCCAACACAGAAATCAATGCTGAGCATGGCCACAGTTTCAGTGGTGATAGGGGACTGAAAACCAGATTATACTAGGTTGACTTTAAATGCGAGGTAAAAAATAAATAAATAAAAATAAAAGGGAGGTAAGCACAAGAAAATTAAGTTCATGTAAAGAACTCTTTGAAAAACACTGTCAAAATGACAGAAATGGAGCAATACCTAGAGAAGAATGTGAAGATAAAGGGTGTGTTTTTTGCATGTGCAGTGCTGGGGAGATGATACAATACAAACATGTTTGCATTGACAATGACACCAATCCTAGATGCAAGGGACAGAGGGAAGAAACAAGGTCCTGGACAAAGTGAAAGACGAAAGACGACAGCATCTGGAACACGTGTTTTAGAACTGATCTTTCACAGGAGGAAGGGTCTATGTTTTTTTTTTTTTTCCTAAAGATTTTATTTATTTATTTGACAGAGAGAGAGAGATCACAAGTAGGCAGAGAAGCAGGCAGGGGGTGGGGGGGGGAGCAGGCTCCCTGCTGAGCAGAGAGACAGATGTGGGGCTCGATCCCAGGACCCTGAGATCATGACCTGGGCTGAAGGCAGAGGCTTAACCCACTGAGCCACCCAGGCGCCCCGGGTCTATGTTTTAATAAAAAATGAAACAGATCTAGAGTACAGATACACAGACACAGTTTCAGATATAGACAGGGGTACAGATTTCATGGTGAGAGAGAGAGTCTCATATGATGCCATCTGTTAAGTGACTAGGACTTCATAGTACATGTGTGCTATGTATTCCAGTCTCACTCCTGGCTCCAGTCATTCTGTTTCTTTATTCCATCTTGCCATATTATACATTTTTGCAAACTGCCTTAAATCCCTTTATGACAGCAAAATATAAATTTTTAAAAAATTTAATGTGCAACAGAAATTTGCTAGTGAACTACTATCTCACTTGCAAAGAGAAAATTAAATCATGTACAATCCTCTTTGTTCATCTCTAGTAAACTCTGTTCTCTGGATAAAGTCCTTTTTCCTTAACGATTTAGTGAAAGATAAATTTGTAAGTCATAAATACATCAACTTTCAAATCCTGAAATTTCCACAACTAACACCACGCATGGTTTTTTTGTTTTGTTTTGGTTTTTTTTGTCTATTGTGTTCCGGGTATGCCAGTCTAAAATTTCTGTGAAAGCCAAAATGTCTTATTCTCTATTGTAGCCCAGCTGCTTAACATAGTCCTGATCTATAACAAGTACTCAATAAATATCTGTGGCGAGATTAGGCCCACATAAAGAAGCTCCTGTCCTTAAGGAGTTTACACGCTATCATGTTCTGTCTTTCTGGCTAGAATCACGGCTCTCTATAGACACCACCCTCAAAGAAAAAGCCAGTAAAACAGCACTTCCAGGCTTACTCTCTTGTCTCACTTACTGTTTTAAAATAGGTATATTGATTAAACAACTGCAATAATTGTAGCTACAAGAGTAATGATAATTAGAGATTAGAATGACAAGACATTAAGACAGGACAATAAACAATAGATTAGTAAATTGTATTTCGTATCCACTGCAAAATTTTAAAATTGCAGGCGCTTACACTTTCTAAAGTTTGAATTGGCTTCATTTTATTAAAATGTAGTAAACCAGGGGCAACTGGGTGGCACCTGAACGACTGGCTCAGTTGGTTGAGTGGCCGACGACTGGTTTCAGCTCCTGTCATGACCTCAGGGTCCTCGGATGTAGCCCCCATGTCAGGCTCTACGCACAGTGCGGAGTCTGCTTGTGGATTCTCTCTCCCCCTCTGCCCCTAGCCCAGCATGGGCACACTCTCATTCTCTCTCTCTCAAATAAATAATCTTTTAAAAAAATTTTAAATGTTGTAAACCAGACCTTATATCATGAATGTAGTAAAAAATAATTTAAGACACTATGCTATTTTACACATGGCAAATGCTCAATGAATATTTTTTTAGAGACTCAGTCAATATATTTATACATGGATCAAGGCAACTTATGACCTGACTTACTATACTATCTATACACCAATAACTGCTGCTTCCTGGGTATCCCACCACCGAAGCCTTTACCAACACTGATGAAGGTTGGGGAACACTCACCTTGCACTGCAGCCTTGACAAACCAACCATCACCAGAGGCTGAGGCCACTTCAAATCCCGGTCGTCTTAGCCTTAATTACAACACAGAAGGCAGTCCATGATACAACTATGGGAGCTGACTGGCCCCTTAAATACTGACCCAGAGTTCAAGGATTCAGTAAATTAACGCACTGAATAAAGTAAGTCAGCAGGCTAGCCTAGAAAGTACTTATTATTTATTATGTTGTTACTAATGGGATAATGCACTCACTAAGTCATTGATTCAAAATATATTATAAACTTCTGGAGGTCAGAAACTATGATTTATTCATTGGTGCATTTTTGTAACCATAGTAACCACTAGGTACAAGTGGGCTACGTTTAAGTGAGGGACTCAGTGAGAGATGCCACTTTCAAATGATGTAGATTTCTACCACCTATAATAAAAGTCAATATAGGACACAAAAGGAAAGTGTCTACTTATAAAAACTCTCAGTTTGCTGATGGTATTTCCTAACAATGAAGATGCTTTTATTTCATGTCAGTTCACAAATATTATACAACCCAGGAAATAACGGTCTCTTAGTACATGGAGACAGTTTTCGGTGCCATCAGGGACACGACACTTCACGGTCTCTCTCTCATGGGCTGCTATTTTCCCCTTGAAAATTACTAAAATTACACTCTTCTGATTATGAAAATCCTCTAAAATGGATATTACCCACGGGTGGAGGGGGAAGGAGGGGGGTAAATACAGTAAAACAAACGCCCAGCAATGCCCATTTAGCTCCTTTTTGTATACACTGCAAAATTTTTAAAATGTATTTTCCCAAATTAAAATCTCCATGAAACAGTTTGATGGATATTATACTAGGAACTGAATTTCAAATTCTCAGGTACTGTAACAATTTGTGTCTGTTATTACATGATAGAGTGTAATTTCTGATACAAATTGTTTATTCCTTTAATATTTTGCTACTATTCTCTCATTTAAACGGCCACAATTTTTTTTTAAATAAGACAATACTACACAAATACATTTCAAAGTATGTTGGCTTATTTTACCAATCAAAAACATCTGGGACTTAAGGTCATCGTGGGGCCATATAAATGAACAGGGGGTATACATGCCAAAAAATAGTGTTCTGGAGACATAAATCCTACTTATTTTGAAAATGCTAGTAACAGGTATTCTTTTTTTTTTTTTTTTTAAGATTTTATTTATATATTTGAGAGAGAGAGAGAGGAAAGAGAGAGAAAGCAGGGGGAGTGGTAGGCAGAAAGAGAAGCAGGACCCTGGGATCATGACCTGAGCTGAAGGCAGATGCTTAACCAACTGAGCCACCCAGGCACCCCACATAACAGGTATTCTTCATTAGGAATCAAAGTTTATTTAACTCAAGTTTAAATACTGAGGTTAAATAAGGGATCAGCTATTAAATTTACTATTCACTACTTGAACCATTTAACACATGCTCATCATGTTTACTTATTAATACTTATTTAAGAGAGAATTAGATTTTCTTTGAGCAGTAACTAGGACACCTGCAGTCACAGTATAAATTCAGTTTCATCACACTGTAATAAAATGTAACCAACCCAAATTTTAAAAAGTGTTAATGACAACATGATATCTGTGGTCATTTCGTATCTGAGTCACTCTATCCAAATTCCTTTTAGGACTTTATGATATATTCTGCTCCCCCATCCTTTGAGAGATCATGATCAATGTAAGCTTGCATTCCCCAAGAGTCTCGAGAACGTAAATTCCTCTGTAACCTTTTAAGAAAGTATTCCTCATCTTAAGAAAAGCATTTTCGCAGGAGCACAAGTCAAACAGCAAAATAAAATTGACTAAATAATTGGTCTGTCTCCTCTCCTTGTAAAAAGCTTTACACAGTGGAGCTGCAGTGGCACATCCTTTTCCTATTACATAAAGAAAAGAATTATTTTTCCATAGACAACTACCATGAGACTAGAAAGTAAAATAAAGAAAGCATACCAGAAGAGAGCCCTAATCATAAATAAAAATTTTATTTTTAAATTTTTTTCTCTAATTACATAGAATTTAAATGAGAACAGAATTAAAGTTAAAATTTTCAAGTGCTAGTTTCACAAACTATCTTAATTATACATAAGCCTGTAAAAATAATGAATAACTCCATGTTGATCTCCCATCATTCAGTTTTAACAAATGTTAACATATTTTTATATTTGCTTCAACTATTTTTAAAATAGAAAGAAACATTACACAATTTTCTGAAAGCACTCCACCCAAACTTATCTCCCAGAGTTAGCCACTATTCTTAAAGTTAATGTGTTTTATTTTCCATATGTTCTTGTACTTTAATGTATTTCATTAGATACACATGTAAGCTATATTCTTTTAAAACTGCATAAATGCATCCTATTGTAGACATGCTTTGGCAACCTGCTTCCTCACTCATTATTATGCTCTTGAGATGTATCCACGTTGATAGGTATGGATCTTGTTCATTCATTTTTACTTGGGGATAGTATTTCATTCCATGAATAAACCATAGTTTATCCATTAACCTACTAAAGTACAGCTGGATTGTTCTACTTCATTGCTATTTTAAGAACTGCTAAAATCATCTTTGCTGCATGCTTGCCTGGGCAGTTGCCCTAAGTTTAGTTAAGAATTCATCTCAACAAAAATTTGGTTGCAGAAGAACCCCAAAACGAAAGTTACCCATCCAGATGCCATCATTGGGTTTAACCACCATGTTCCTAACAGGGAGATCATGTGAAATGAAGAATTGTATGAGGATGCTAAAGAACAAAATTTATTTAATAATTTTTATTTAATAAATAAATAATTTTTATTATTTATATTATATGTAAAAGAGAACCATGAGTTGATTAGTGAAATTAATGATACTAAAGTTTATCTCTATGAGCATAATTCTCTGTAGCCAACTGAAACTCTATGAAACAGCCCCAGTCTGTACATTTTCTCCAAAAAACAAGTCTCTATTAGGGGTGCCTGGGTGGCTCAGTTGATTAAGTGCCTGCCTTGGGCTCAGGTCATGATCCCAGAGTCCCAGCGCTGAGCCCCACATTGGGATCCCTGCTCTGTGGGGAGTCTGCTTCTCCCTCTGCCCCTCACCCCACTCTCGTGTGAGTGCTCTCTCTCAAATAAAATCTTAAAAAAAAAAAAAAGAAAGAAAAAGAAAAAGAAGTCTATATGAAAGAGTAACCCTGCAAGAGCCCAAACAAGTACTCATTATCTCACTGATTTAAATATTTTTGCTCTACCCATGTGGATCACTTACTTCAGCTACTGTACCAATTTCTCAGCTAATCTACCAACTGTGTGATGCAACAAACATCCAGACATAATGTAAAGACAGCACCAGAACATACATAGTGTAAGAGATGGGTATAGGAAAATAAATGCAACATTCAAAAGAACCATGTCACAGTTTGTTACTATTTTATTTGTGGTTACTGTGCATTTTCTTAAGGACTGATAACCTACAAAATCTACTACTCTCTTATTACCGATGGTTTTCAACAGAGAAGAGTAACAAGAAAGAAAAACAGCTTTTAAAAAAGCTCTACAAGTAAAATCTCTAATATAGTTGGAATATGTGCTAGGTTTAATCCCACAAAGTTAAAAAAGGGCTCAATGATCTAGAAAGTCATTAAAATCCTCACAGCACTCCTCGGAGTGTCTGAGAAAGGGGCTCAATCTCATACTACCTAAAAGCATCCCTTCTTTTACACCATCTCAAAAATCACCAATTTTTACCTTTCCTTGTAGTTTTTTAACTCATACCTTACCTAGTGTCATATTCATAAAAGATTATAAAAGGTTTTTAGAAGTCAGTCATATTCTTCAGAAATACTTTAAAATGGACTCAGCAGTACTGCATTAAACCCATACTTTTCGTAGAAAGGTAATTAATAGAACTCTCTCCACCTAATCACACAAAAGTGAAATCATGTGTCGGTGAAGTTCATAACACACTCTTGTGTCTTTAACAGTCAAAATGCCCAAAGTTAAGTGTCTCAGAAGAACAGAAATTCTGAAAGGCTGAAATCTGGACAGAAGGAATTCCCGCTGGTACTGCTTCAATCTACTTAAAAAAATAAGAGGATTACCTGATACAACTCAGACCCCCCCACCCCAACACCAGATGACCTTTCGGTACTTTATTTTCTGGATGATTATCTTTTCAAATGTTAATATTGTGAAACAGATTTGAATTTCTCTTGCTATAACTATGAACCCTGAATATGCCAATACTATTCATAGTTTGCAAACTAAGTAATAAATGTAAAGTAAGTACAGATTCCAAAAGCATCTTTCACACTAAAAAACCCTTACTGAATACCAAAGTTACTACAGACCAACCAGAAGACCTATTTCCTGTAACTATCAGATGTCTGTATCAGTAAATTATCTGGAAACTATCTCTTGAATTTAAAAAGTGAATTATATTTCTTTTCTAAATATATTCAGTTCTCTTTCCCACTTAGAAAACAGTGAGTCAGTGTGGGTCATGAGATAGTGGAAGAAGAAATAATTATAAAAATAGGAAATATATATGTACTGAATATTTACCACAGCCAGGCACTGTCATAATACATGAACCATTAAATGTAAAGGTACTTTTATGAGAAAGGTACTTTAATCCTCAATTTAGAAGAAAAATAATGTAGAAAAGTAAGTAACTTTCCCCAAATCAAAGAATAAGTGGATGTGATGTCAGGTATGTCCATATCCAAAGCCCATGCTTGCTTACATTATTAAGATTAAAATATTGCAATTTACTGCAAAAGCAAATTTTTCACTGCCTTAAATACTCATTAACGCAAGAGTCAAGTGGTCACTCGAAATCATTCATATTCATGATAAACCAGGGAGGGGAATGGACCAACATCTTGCTGAATTTTGATACCTGTTCCGAATAAACACACATCGCACAATTTTATTCTATAAGGCCTTTTAAAAAACATATACAGCCACCAACAAATTTAAAAGGCAAGAGACAAAGATCTGTGTTTGTGTTTAACAGTTATTTCTTTTTCCATCCTAGAGAGAATACTGCCGCTTTAGCCGGCGTGTTTTTCCTCTTCCCTCATCATCAAAGCCCTAAGTAAGCCAGAGTACAACACTTCTGCCAACCTACAGTCGCTTGTCTCCAAAGTAGCCCTACTACCCAGAGGACCAACACCAGCGTCGGGACCATTTCCTAATGACAGACCTATGTTACTTTCCTGTCTTCGCCTCTTAAAAGAACTGCTCACCCTCTGATGCTCACTTGACACGCCAAAGGACTCGGTTAAACGACTCATTCTTATTATCAAAGTCATTGTCTTTTTCAGCAACCGCCCTTTAAAGCCAACGAAGCACCAGGTCCACCCTCCACTGTGATCTGCATCCTGGGACATCCTCTGTCCCCGCCTGGGACACTCACCAAGGTTCGCGGCCAGGGACTCCGGTTTCGGTGCCGAGAGCCTGGAGCGGGCATTCAATAAATCCTCATGAATGGGTGAAGGAAAGGACCTGTGGGTGGAGGCGGGAAAGGGGTCGTGAAAAAACTTCCCGCCGCTCAGACCAATGCAGTGGCACCCCATCTGGGGAGGGAAGTAAGGGGGCGAGTGGGAGAACCTGGGGCCGGGACAGGGGGCCGCGTCGGGTGCTCCTCGGCGGGCAGGAGCCGACCGTCGGACGCAAGCTTTTTGGAAGACGCGGGCGCCGTCTCTGTAGGTCACCAAGCGCGCTCCCGGGCCTCGGTCTGAGCCTCCGCCTCTCTCTCCTACCCCTGCCTCCCGCACACAGGACAGCCGGGCCGGGGCCCTGCGAAGCCAAGGGCCGATCGGAGACTCAGCCTCGCTCACCTGACGCTCCACCGGCAGCACCGCGGTCTGCATCCGGCGCGAGCTTCTCAGCCCAGCGGGTCCCTGAGATCAGCTGATTCACCGGGGGGCGGGGCCTCTGAGGGGCGGGGCTGCGGGGCGGTCAGATAGTGTGAAGGCGGGCCGGGATCGCCCCCTGAAATAGGTGGAGTTAGACGCCGACGGCGTCTGATAGCGATCAAAATTATCCAAGAGGCCTTAGGCACTGTGGGTAATGTCCTCAGGAGTACTGCCCCTCCCTCAGGATAGGGCGGAGCGACCAGACCTAAAAAACGCGCTTGGACGGTGACGTAACATGGAGTCGCCGGGGCCTAACTACCCGGGAGCTTCCATGGTAACAGGTGGTGAGGAAAGTGACCGGGAGCTGCAGGCATTTTGCTGCCACCTCAAACTGCAGAAGTCAGAAGGATGAGTTCGCTAGTCTTTACAGGGAAAAGGCTAGAATATCTTCTGCTTCTACGGACTATACCCTAACGGTAGTCCCTTCCGCCCCGCAAATGACGTCATTGGCAAGCGGCGCCAGTTGGCCCTAGTGTCCACGCTGTTTTTACTTGGTTGCAACCCCGAAAGATGGAATGGGGTAGGAGTAAATAAATTGGCATCTTTTATGATTCCGCACAGCGTTCCCCAATGTGCGATCTGAGTAAAACTAGTCTGAATGCTCAGCACACAGTTTCGCAACAGTCTGCTTGTCGCAGCCTCAGCCCCACCCCGACTCAGCTCGCAGCTGATAAGTCCTCTCAGGAAGATTTTCCCGAGCCGCCACGTTTGGCACACAGTGCGTGCGAACTTTCTGCTGCCAGGCAGTGTGCCATCCCAGAGCCTGCAAACCTGCATTCAGTCCATCAGCGACAGAGATACAAAGTCTGAAGTTCCTTTGCATAAACGTTCCGTCACGTTCACCTTCAGCCCCAATGCCTCCTTGATCCTCCGCCCCTTGCAAAATCCTTAAGGTCTGCACCGATTCGGCCAACCTTGTCCACTCTTGCACCAGTGCTTAAAACAACATAACCTTGAGAATTGGCAGCGCTGCAAACGAAGGGTGTCCAACTTCAGTCGGGACTTACATCTGGGCAGGCAATCTTGCGAAGCCTAAAACAGTCCTTAACACCTGGCTACTAGGAATTTCTCTTTTATTCCCAACCCGAACACGTTGCTAACTGAACTTTACCTACCCTTCGGTAAACAGTTTTTAAAAATGAAAATTTAATGTGCTATGGTGAGTGCTGTGACGTGTGTAAACCTGGCGATTCACAGACCTATACCCCTGGGGCTAATAATACATTGTATGTTTATTTAAAATTTTTAAAATTAAAAAAAATGAAAATTTAAAAATTGTCTCCTACGTTTCTGAGGAAAATGGGACCACTTGGGATGGATTGCCCTAACTCCCACCAACCACTATTACAAAACCTACCTGCAGCCCTAGTCTTTCAGTTTTCCTTTTCCTGATTTCTCCTTGGCTTCTGGGACACACTCCTTCTGGGTTTTCCCCCTATTTCTTCAGACCTAGCCCTAACCCTAACCTGTCCCTTAAGTTCTTGGACTGAATAAATATTTATTGCATACTTTATTATGTGCCAGGCACTATTCTAGGCACTAGAGAGACATGATAATGAACAAAACAGACAAGGGTCATCGCTCTAGTGGAACTTCCACTCTGATAGTGTAGAAAAATCATTCCAAAGATGGCAACTGTCAAGTCTTTCCTCCACTTGATGTCAAGAGATGGATTCTATTTCCTCTTCACCTGAGTATGGGCTAGGATGTTTTTCTTTTTTAACTGAAAAAAATAAGGCAGAAATGAAGTTCTGGGACTACTGAGTCAAGGCCTTAAAAAGAATTGGCAGCTTCCACATACCTCCCCCTCTGAAAAGCCGGTTGCCATGCTTTAATAAATGTCAAGTGTTCTAGAGGTTGATAAGAGACGATGTGAAGAGATAGGCCACATGGAAGAGCATTAAACTGCCAAAACATAAGCAGAGACTTCTGAGACCTTCCAGGCCAACCCAGTTACCAGCTGAATGCAGCTGAGTGAAACCAGCCAGTGCTAAGAGGAGCAGAACACCCTAGTAAAGTCCTGTCTGAACTCCTGACCCAATTTCCCAAGAAATGGTAAATTGATGTTTTTAACCACTAAGTTTTGGGATGGTTGGTTATGCAGCAAAGCCTGAAACAGTGGGAAGAGTGAGAGCTACTAAACTAACATGGTGATCACTGGGCTATACAGAGGCAAAAAAGGGAAACAGTCAACAAAACTAAAAGGCAACCTACAGATTGGGAGAGGATATTTGCAAACTTCTTATCATATAAAGGGCTAATATCCAAAATCTATAAATAACTTATCAGAGGCACCTGAATGGCTCACTGGGTTAAGCCTCAGTCTTTGGATTGGGTTGTGATCTTAGGGTCCTTGGATTGAGGCCCGCATTGGTCTCCTTGCTCATCAGGGAGCCTGCTTCTCCTTCTCTCTCTGCCTGACTTTCTGCCTACTTGTGACCTCTCTCTCTTTCTCTGTCAAATAAATAAAAAATAAATCTTTGAAGAAAAAAAAAAACTTATCAAACTCAACAACCAAAAAACAAAAAAATCCAGTCAAGAAATGGACAGAAGACATGAAAAGACATTTCTTCAAAGACATGCAAATGGCCAACAGACACATGAAAAAATGCTCAACATCACTCATCATCAAGGAAATACAAGTCAAAACCACAATGAAATACCACCTCACTACCAGTCAGAATGGCTAAAATTAACGGAAACAACAGATGTTGGCAAGGATGCAGAGAACAGGGAACCCTCTCACGCTATTGGTGGGAATGCAAGCTGGTGTGGCCACTCTGGAAAACAGGATGGAGGTTCTTCAAAACGTTAAAAATAGAGCTATCCTACAACCCAGCAATTGCACTACTGGGTAATTATCCAAAGGACACAAACATAGTGATTCAAAGGTGCACATGCACCCCAATGTTCATAGCACCAATGTCTACAACAACCAAATAATGAGAAGAGCCCAGATGTCCATCAACAGATGAATGGGTAAAGATATATGTATATATACATACATATACAGCCCACATCTATATTCCATTATATTATATATGATATATATTTATATATATTGGAATTACATATATCCATTACACTATAATATAATACATAATGGAATATTACTCGGCCATCAAAAAGAATGAAATCTTGCCATTTGCAACAATGTGGTTGAACCAGAGAGTACTGTGCTAAGTGAAATAAGTCAGTCAGAGAAAGACAAATATATGATTTCTCTCATATGTGGAATTTAAGAAACAACAGATGAACATGGGGAAGGGAAAGAAAAATAGAATAAGATGAAAATGGAGAGGGAGGCAAACTCCAAGAGACACTGAACTCTAGGAAACAAGCATGGTTTCTGGAGGGGAGAGGGGTGCAGGGAAGGGATAATAGGGTGATAGGTATTAAGGAGGGCACTTAATCTAATGAGCGCTGGGTGGCATATGCTACTGATGAGTCCCTAAACTCTACCAGTGAAACTAATAATACAGTCTATGTTAACTAAACTGAACTTAAATAAAGAATTTTTAAAAAGAGGCAAAATAATATAGTAACTAAAAGCACATGCTTCTAGCCAGACAGCCTGGGTTCAAATCTAAGCCCCAGAACTTACTTTGTGAACTTGGCACAAGTTATTTAACCTGCATACCTCTGTTTCTTCATCTACAAGACAGGGATAGTAAAGTTATCTACTTTATAGGGTGATGTGAGGTTTAAAGGCAAATTGCTTACAATGGAAGCTGGCACGAGTGCATATTAATGTTGTGGTTGTTGCTGGGTTTTTTTTTTTTTAAGATAAGGTAAGCAGGAAAAATCTCTCTTCTAACGGGACAAATTTGGACAGATTATAAGAAGTGAGGACTCGTGGATATTTGACACTCCAGGCAAAAGGAAACAAGTCACTTGCGATGCTGCGAGCGCTGGATCTGAATGAGAAGAGTCTGAAAAAAGCTGAATGAGGCTGGAACTGAATGAAAAAAGGTTGAAAGGTAATAAATAAGGTAAGATCAGGTAAATGATTATTTGGTGTGGGAGGCAGGCCGGATCCTTGGATCCTTTCGGCCTTGGAAGGGACTTTGGGCTTATCTGAGTGATGTGCACAACTGCAGGGGCACCATCCTGGATTGTTGTAATCTGGCTTCAGTTTTTGTTTTTAAAGATTTATTTATTTATTTGACAGAGAGTGCAAGCCAGTGCACAAACTGGGAGGGCAGCAGTCAGCAGGGAGCAGGAGAAGCAGGCTCCCTGCTGATCAGGGAGCCCCTTGTGCGGCTGGATTGGAGTAGAGCCTCAGGCAGATGCTTTAACCAAATGAGCCACCCACACGCCCCTAACTTCTGCTATTCTGCTCTGTGCAGAGTGATCAGTGTGTAAGAGTTTGAGTCAAAACAGAGAGATCAGAAAGAGACTGTTGCAACAGCTGAGGCCAACAGAAATAAGACTTGACCTGGAGTGGCAATGAAGAAGTAGGCAAAAAAGGAGTTAGATTCCTATTGTGAAAGTGGAGCCTAAATATTTACACATGGATTAGGCATGAGCATTGAGAGAAAGAGCAATTCAAGCCTGAGATACTGGTAGAAACGTGCTATCATTTACTGAGATGGGCAAGACTGGGAAAAAGAGGCACGGGGAAATGCGGAGGAGGTACCAATTATTCAAATAGGGAGTATTTCATTAAGTCAGAGGAGAGAGGGTGAAGCCTTGGACTAGGGTGATTGTAGTACAAATTGAGAATTAGATTTGAGATACCCTCTGGAAGCAGAATTGGCATAATTGAATGATGGATTAAACATGATATTCAATTCAAATGCTGTCTGGGTTTTTTCTTGAACAACTGATTCATGGGAATTCCATTTTCTGAACTAGATGAGACTAAGAGGAAGCAACTCGGCATGGTTCGGGGTCTTTGGGATAAGACTTTGGGATACCTTTTTGGTATACAAAAGGAAATATCAAATTGGCAGTTAGTGTCTAAGGAGAAACCCGGGCTGGAGATAGAGATTTGAGGGTCATTTGCACAAAGGTGCCATTCAAAGCCAAAGGGATTAGATGAAATAATCTGGGAGGAAAGCAGAGATAAGAAAGTGGAGATAAGGACTGAGCCTGGGGTTGCCCAGACTTGGAAGTTCAGCGGAGGGTGAGGCAGGAAAGACAATTGCAGAGGAGTCCCCACAAAGGCAGGGAAAAAACCTAGAAAAGTGCCCACTTCACAGAAACCAAAGAGGCTTTCGAGAAGAGTGACATGTTAAATGGTGTTGAATGTTGCTAAACAGTAGAGATTAGGTCTAATAAGCCTCTGGATTTGATAAGATGGAATCTCTGGCGACTTGGCCAGAGCCCGATCGGAGGAGCAGTAGACACAAGCGGCTTTATCCGGAGTGAGTTAGAGAAAGAAGGAAGGAAGCGGAGACATCCACTTCCAGAAGTTTTCCTGTGAAGTGAAATAAAAACTTGGGGCAGTAGCTGAAGGGAGTGTGGAGTCAAGGTATAGAATAGATACCCAAAACCCAAGCATTAAAAAACCCCAATAGTTGATACGAAGGCAAACCTAGATTTCCTACTGCAGAAAATGTGACCTTGCAAAGAAAAGAAGGTATTTAGAAATGTCTTTCTATAAATCGTCATAGACTCAATACTGTCAGCACCCAATCTGAGTAGAATCTATTTATAAGCTCTTTTAGCACGGCATATATTCTACTAATTTGCGAAACTGTACACCTCTCTTGTTAGATTCGAAGCTCCCAGTCAGTGTTTTCCTCATTTTTTAAATTCCCTAGAGAATAGCACAGCACTTTATACTTTAGCCATTGTTTCATAAAATTATTTATTGAAATCTAGCAATTTAACAATTTGTTGGGGCACCTGGGTGTCTCAAGTAGGTTAGAGAGTCTGACTCTTGATTTCGGCTCCGGTCATGATGATCTCAGGGTCATGAGATCGGGCTCCACACTGGTCATGGAGCCTGCTTAAGGAAGGCAAGGATGTTCCTGGGCTCAAAAGGAAAAGGATTGAAGGCAATAGTTCACCTGCCCTGGGGCAATCAGTGGGTGCCTGTATGAATGTGTATCTGTGTTTGTGTGTGTGTGTGGGGGGGGGTGACGCAGTCTCTGGAAAGTAATATTTGGGCTAATTTTAATAATATTGCAATACAATATATTTTATAATATACTATTTGGAAAATGTATTTTATCCTCAAAACAACCCCATGATTGGTGTATTTCCTAAAATACAGATGAAGAAACCAGGGACCATGACTTTTCCAAGTTAATCCAACTACTCTAAACGGGAGAAGGCCTCAAACCCAGATGTCCAAATCTAGATCTTCAAACTCCAAATCTTGTCTTCCCCCTACTTCAACTCTGACTGGATTAAGGTGTAGAAGAGGGAGTTTAGGGCCAAGATAAAAAGTGGAATTCAAAAAAGAGATGATAGAGATGGACAGAAAAGAAGTAACGGGATTAGTAGAAGCCAGTACTAGAAACTGATAATAAGACTCATGGGAGGGCAGTGTACAGAGACATGCCTCAGAGTGGGGTCAAAGTGAACAAGGAAACAATGGTTCTAGGCTCCCACCCTGTACATGTGTGTGTATATGTGTGGGGTGAGGCTGTACCCACACATGTACATAAATGCTGTTATTTAGTTAACAGCCAATCTGGATGGGAGTATAAGATCTAGTTCATGCCCTCAGAGGATGTAGTTACCAACTTATTGGGAAAACAGTCAAAGTAATGATTAGAACGCACACTTCAGACAGTGATCCAAAAGTTCAGCCTTGAGAGAGATGAGTGGGGTGGAAGGGGGGAAAACAACCAAAGGTTCAGAGGCAGGACTTGAAGGAGGAACAGGTCCAGAGGTAGGAGGAACATGTCAGATGAAAAACACTGGAAAGTTCAGTCACAATAGCAAGGAAGGTTTGTAGGACAGTGAGGCTACAGGTGTGAACACAACAAAGAGGATGTAGATGACTGGGGGACCGGAGGTAGGTGGGGCAGGTTAGAATCTGGCCGTTAGAAGCCAGGCTGGGGAATTTAGCCTTGATTCCATAAGTATGCAGGGGGCCATTGTGGATCAGAAGTGACCAAAAAGGAATTTTAAAAATATAACAGAAAGTTTTGGTCTGCGTATCTTATTCTACTTGACCATTAAAATAGAGGCTATGTGTATGTTACACTTTTTATTCTTTTTTTTACACTTTTTATTCTTAATGAGATTATGTTTCTCTCCAGATAAAAAGGTTAGTTAAAAATAATTTAGACTTTGTTTCAAAAATGGATGCTGAGATTCTAAATGGCTGAATTTTAGATAAGGGGCACCCAACTCTCGATGACATCTGGGAACACTTTACTATGTGGCTGAACTTCATGAAAGAGGAGAATGACCCAAATGAGAAGCAAAGACCTGCTGATGACATATTGTAATTTAGGGAAATGACTTAAATAGAAATACTTCTACTCTTCTCATACCAAGAATAATTAGTGGATTGAATGACTAATCACCAGATGTAGGTAAGCAGATGCTAATGTGCTATTTTTAGAATGGAAGCCCATGGCTATATGAGTGTTGCTGAGACACATATTCATAAATTCTATATTATGACATGTAAATAACCATTAAAGCATAATTTGATAAAATGTAAATATCTATAGTTAAATACTCTTCTGTATCTGAGTTACTTTTGTATAATACGTGCCTAACAATGTTACACTTCTGCCTCTTATTGTTTCCTTGTCTCTCTCTTGTTGACAAAAACTGTTCTACTGACATATCTTAGCATTCTGATCTCAAGCTGGGCATTGTCACTTTTTTTTTTCCTCCTCAAGAGCAGTAGTTTGGGCCCAGAGCCCTCTTTTTTGTATGTATTGCAATGTATACATATAAATTGTCAAAAACACTTAAAGAAAACATGCAGGTCCCAACCTACAAAAAAAATGCTGTCTGAAAATATTTAATCGCAAGTGAGCTGTTTGAAACTTAGAACATGTTTTCCCGCAGAAACGGCGAGGTAAGTCATAGTTTAGTCCCTGACTAATCCGTAGATGTTCATTTGATTTATGATATTGTTCAAATAATGTGCATTTGCAACGAAAAAATACAGCTGAAAGCAACAACTGTGCACTACTTCATAATTTTAAACACAAGAAGGAAAACCCCTTTGTATGGAGCGGATTATTTTTCCTGAACGCGGGTACTTAAAAGCAGGTTTTAAGGGCCGAGGATGGAGAGTCGGTTGGAAGCTGCGGAGCTCCGGAGCGCAGAGGGGAACGGATGGGTGAGCGGGAAGCAGCATCCGCCCAGCCATACTGGAGCTGGCGCGACGGCGAGATCGTGTTTCCTTCTGCCGACACGGATCAAAATATCCTCCCCTATTTGGAATCAGTCCGGATAAGTTAATAAAAGCCCTACGACTTGGAAAGACATCTATATATAAAACCCTGCTTTGTCAATGCGTTCGCACGCCCGGGTGAGCCTTCACAGCGCGCCCTGCCCGGGCAGGGGGACCAACAGCCACTGGCGGGCGGGCGTCGCGGGCTGATTGGAAACCGCTGTTCTTGCGACAGCGATGCGGGATTGGAAAACACATAGGCACCTTGTCTTTATTAAAAGGTTGATACTGTGCTTTGTTAGGACCGTGGGCTTTTTAAAATTTTTTTTTAAATTAAATTTTATTTAATTTTTTATTTAATTTATTAAATAAATTTAATTTATTTAATTTTAAATTTTAATTAATTTTTTAAAATACAGCATTAAGGTTATTTGTTATTTTGATTTGTCTTGATTACTGGGTTTTGGGGGGGGGCGGTTTGATGCTCCCTGATCCCTCCTCTTAATCCAGGTACTTACTGGTGGGGACCAATAAGGAAGGACGGCCCACAGGCAGCACCCCCACGATACGCTTTTCTACCATCCTTTCTCCCTCTCGCCCTCTTTCCTCCCTCCCTTCCTTTTCTTTTTTATTTTTAAAATCTGCTTTTCTTACTTTGGGTCTCCAGCTTCAGCAACTTCTGGCTGTTACTGAAGGCTTTGACATGGCTAGGAGCCAACTGGCTGTTGGACCTTGGGAGCGGGGGAGAACACAGTATTTCTGAGGGGAAGAGGCCTAATCTATTTCGACAGACTTTAAAATACCTTTTTTTTTTTTTTTAAATGTGGTTAAACCCTCTAAATTTCAGAGCCTTGGGGCCAAGTCTAGTTTACCCATACCTAGTAACTGTTAGTTTTATGTATATGCTAAATACAGTGGGAGGGGAAAACAAATGAACACACAAACAACAACAACAAAACCTTAGGAAGTAATTGGACAAGAAGAAAAAAGGTATTTTAAAAAGGATTGTGTAAATGTGAGGAAGAGATTGCCTGGGGTGGAACCACGTTGGATGTGAGTGGCAAAATCCAAAGAAAGTTGGGGTGAGTGTGTGGTGGGAGAGATTTGGGGTTTGGGAGTGTCATTCTTTTGAGGAAAAAGAAGTTGAGAGGGAAGAAAAATCGATTTGGTCAGTTCTGTGTCCTGGCCACCAAGTGGTGCTGTGGGTACAAGACCGGCTGCCTTCAGAACTGAGGGACCAAGGACGTCAGGCTTCTTGGGAAAGAGATAGGGAGACGTCTCAGAGGGTTGGCCACGGAGTTCTCGGGGATCAGAAATTTACACATCAGGTTTTTGTAAGTTGTGCTTATTTGTATTTAAGTACCCCAATATATGCATTTTTTTAAAGTCATAGTAACTTGCAGGAGACATCTAAACCCTGCTGCTTTCAGTAGTGCAGAATGTACAAGAGTTCAGCATGAAAAAGGATGGGTTTCCGGGCAAGACCCCTTTTCTCTGACAGAGCAAGAAAGTTTAGGGCAATGTTAACGAAGGTTATGGGAGCATTTTAATGCATTCCACAGAAATTAACAATGTCAAGTTGTACAAGGTACCATTATTCTTTTTTTTTCTTATTTAATTCTGTCTCTATTTATAAAATCGTACTTTGTTTTTAGTTTCACCTACAACGCCCACAGGTTCCCTTCTTTAGTCACTAGCTTGAGCACTTCTGTAAAGGACCGATTGTTCTGACTATACACGGACTGTGAAGGGCGGCTGGAAAGAAATGCGTGGAGCTGAAGACCACAGGTGGAGGACGTTCATCTCCCACTACTTTCAGAAATGTATGCTTCCTATCAGAGAAGAAATTCTTTCATGTGGCTTAGGATATCATCATGACTATCAAAAAGCAAAATTTCTTTCCGCATGCAGGGGAATAGTGTGCTAAGTTTATGGATCCACTGTGTGTCAGGGGAAAGAGCGTTCATGGTGCTTAGGTGCTCATCGGGTGCGGACATGGTTAAGAGCACTGATCCTAGGGTCCATATCGGTGGGTTCAACTTCTGATTCCAACATTTATACTCTGAGAAACTTTAGACCATCCCCAGTTTTCTCAACTAAAGTTTGGAAAAATAATTATCTACACCACAGAATTCAATGAGATAATATATCATAAGTGCTTGGTAAGAAAGGATAAAAAAAAAAAAATGGTGCTAGGGAAAGAAAGGAAGACCAGCAGAGGCATGGAGATTTTTTGGTAAGACTGATTATCTCCCTATTTTTAAATTGTGTCAAGAAGGAAATGGTCAAGTAGGTTAAAAGTATGGATTTGGAGCTGCTCTGCCTTGGTTCAAATCTGGTTCCACCATGTCTTTTACTTATGTGGCCATATGCAAATTATTTAATACTTCTGACCACAGAGTTGTTATGAATAAATACAAATAAACCACCCATGTGTTTGCCTTATTATTATTGTCATCTTTTTTCTACCTATAGCCAGAGGACTTGGGCTAAGCATATGACAAGTTGCCATGCTATGGGAACTGACTATGCTATATTTCAAATCTATTTTTGTAAAAAGAACATTAAATTGCTCTTTTTAAATATAATACATTTAGGGACGCCTGGGTGGCTCAGTTGGCTAAGTGACTGCCATGTGGTTCAGGTAGGTCATGATCTTGGAGTCCCAGGATTGAGTCCCACATTGGGTTCCCTGCTCAGTGGAGAATCGGTTTCTCCCTCTGACCCTCCCCCTTCTCGTGCTCTGTCTCTCATTTTCTCTCTCTCTCTCTCTCAAATAAATAAATCTTTATAAATAAATAAATAACATACATTTAATGCCCATTTCAGTGGGCACTAAATCATCAATATAAGTCATTTATGGAATTTGTTTTAACGCATTCAAACTCAAGAAATTAAAACAAATGAACAATCATACAAATGCAAAGAACAACAGAGAGAAAACATCTGATCTGTAGAAGCACCTATGGATTTCCCAAGGATTCCTACAATTTTAGACCATCGGTCCTTCTTAGGTATAGCATTCAGTGTCATTGCATAGTTTGGCAAGCTAAGTCATCCTGTCACAAGAACCCTTGCAATTAGATTTCTGTACCTTTCATGAAATGTCTTTTTTAACCTATCATTTCTTTCCAGTAGTTTTAGAATGTGGATCTTCACAAACGGAATCACTCAGCATTCTCGAGCGTTCCATCTGTAGTTATAGTTTTAATCCACAGCAGGTCAACTGCTCTTTCAGAAGCAAAGGCCAGGATGTGGGGAGAGCCCCAATGAGAGGAAGGAATCTAATATCAGAGCCAATAGCACAGAACTTAAGCTAGGAAACTGGTAACTGGGACATTTGACATTTCTGAGCAGAAATTCCCAGGGCTCTAGAAATTGTTTTCTAAATCAGTAAGAATCTGTGCTCCGTGGTCATTGTGCTCCGTGTACTTTCTCAGTAACTCATCAGTATTTTGTTTTTGTTTTTGTTTTTTAAGGTTTTATTTGTTTATTTGACAGAGAGAGATCACAAGTAGACGGAGAGGCAGGCCGAGGTGGGGAAGAGGGGGTTGGGGGAGGAAGGGGGGTGGGGGCGGCGGGGAAGCAGGCTCCCTGCTGGGCAGAGAGCCTGATGCGGGGCTCGATCCCAGGACCCTGAGATCATGACCTGAGCCGAAGGCAGAGGCTTAACCCACTGAGCCACCCAGGCACCCCTAACTCATCAGTGTTGAACCTTATTCTTTCTTGAAGGCACTGGAAATAGAAGGTAACGCTAGAATGTATGCCATCACCATCATTGCGGAAACTAAGTGCACGTAAACAAATAGCACACTGATATGCGATAGTAATATGATGTGAATAAAGAGCTCCAAGTAAAGGAACAAAGGAGACCCAGATTCTGTATGCTTGCAGTTCTGTTTGTTGTCAGAAGACAGCACTCTCAGCATGTATAAGTTTCAAGTCAAGCTACTCCAGCAAGAAGGAAGACATTTGATTTAAGAAACTCACTCTATAGCTTTTTCTCTTTTTAGAAAGAGATCTGGAGAGAGCACGTGCGAATCGGGGGTGGGGGTGGGGCATGGAGGGCCAAAGGGAGGGAGAGAGAGAATCCCAAGCAGGCTCCGTGCCCTGCGTGGAGCCTGACATGGGGCTCAATCTCACGACCCTGAGATCATGACCTGAGCCAAAATCAGAAGTCCAGCACTTAACTGACTGAGCCATCCAGGTGCCCCTCTACTGCTTTCATTTGAAGCAAAGATGATGTCTTTCTCCTCCTGCTTCATGAACTAGAGTCACTTAGCTATTACTCGTTCATCCTGAATATAACAACTAATTTAAATTTGGGCCTAATAATTAATGAGGAATGCGATGAAACTGAGATTTTGTGCTCTTTGTGCAAATACTATTAGCAGTGTGTTCTCATTCAGTAAAACTTGGTAAATTTGGTCGTCTGGGTAACTTTATAAGATTTTCTATTTGCTAGTTTAGTAACCTTGAGAAAGTTATTTAAACTCTCTAAGACTCAGTTATTGCGTGATCAAGTGAGGATAATAATGGTACCTACTCACTGTTGTGGAGTTGGAGGATCAGCATGGGGTCTGGGACAGATGTGGTCGCCATTGCTATTATTATTTACGATTATTATTTCTGTACTTTTATGAAAGCCTCCCCTGCTTTGTTGGAAGTAGGCAGGAATGTAAACATATAAATAATCCAAATGTGTAGCTTTCAAGTGAATGTGGTTTTAAAAATATTGTTCTTTTTCTACTTTCTAGAAAATTCTTAAACACAAAAACGAACCTCCAGATAGCCATCATCGATCTTAAACAACCATCAGCATTTCACCAACTGTGGGTTTTTTTTATCCCCAACACTATTTTTCTGGAATATTTAGAACAAGGAAATTATGTCATTCTACCCATAAATACTTCAGCAGGCAACTGTAACTGTAGGATTGTTTTAAAAACATATTCACCACACAAAACTAAAAAAAATTCTTCTTAAGATTATCTAGTACCATATCTAAATTTCCATATTTGTTTCAGAAGTGTCCTTTCACAGTGGTTATCAGGGGCCGGGGGCAAAGGCAATGGGGAAATGTTTATCAAAGGCTGCAAAGTTTCAGATACCCAGGATGGGTAGGTTCTGGAAATCTCGTGTATGGCAGGATGGCTACAGTTAATAAGGCTGTACTGTGTACTTGAGATTTGATAAGAGAGTAGATTGTTTTTAAATTTTTTCCCTCCAGGAGAGACCTTAATTGTTCTTGCTAAAAAAAAAAAGAAAAAAGTTAACTATGGGTGGCAAGAAAGAGATGTTAATTAACTTGATTGTGGTGAACATTTCACAATGTATATACATCTGTACAAGGTGTTGCCTGGTACACCTTCTATATATGCAATTTTTATTTGTCAATTATACCTCAATCAAGCTGGCGAAGAAAGAAATGTCATTTTCTAGCTGATTTGTTCAAGTCAGGATCCAAACAAGGTCTGCACATTGCCTGTTTGTTGTGTCTCTTAAGACTTCATAATTCACTTTTTTGTATGCCTTTGATTTGTTAGAGAAATCAAGGTCTTTGTCCTTTCTGATTTGGCTATTTGCTTTGTGATGGTTTACTTAACTTCCCTGTCCCCTGTACTTCTTTCTTTTTTTTTTTTTTAAGATTTTATTTATTTATTTGACAGAGAGAGAGATCACAAGTAGGCAGAGAGGCAGGCAGAGAGAGAGGAGGAAGCAGGCTCCCTGCTGAGCAGAGAGCCCAATGCGGGCCTCGATCCCAGGACCCTGGGACCATGACCTGAGCTGAAGGCAGAGGCTTTAACCCACTGAGCCACCCAGGCACCCGTCCCCTGTACTTCTTATAATTTGGTTTTAGATCTTAGACACTTGATGAGATTCAGGTTAAATTTTTTTCTTTAGCCAAAAACACATCACAGATGATGCTGTATGCTTCCTGGTACTAATGTCTGGGTACCCCAAGTTTAGTAAAACTAAGACTGGTCATCGACCTCGGATGGTGTCAACCTGACCTTTCATTACAAAGTTCCTTATCAGTCTTTCACCTAATGATCTTAGCCTCCATTGATGATTGCTGCTTAGCTCTACTATTGAATAAGACTGAACTTCCTACTTTTATCATTTCTTCTTTATTTATTAGCTGGAATTCTTCTATAAGAAAGAATTTCCCCCTCACTAATTATCTGATAACCCTGGAAAAACAGTATGTATATAAAAGACAAAATATACTTGATTTTTCCCCTTTATTCATCAATATTCAGAGTCATGAACTGGTACACTAAGAAACCTCCAGGTGGCAACTTTGTTTAGATAAATTCACGGATTTTATGTAGTTCACATGTTTCAATCCCTTGAAGTTATTATTCTTTTTGATACTCACATTGTTCCATCTTAAACCAAATGGGAGTCCCTTCAAGTTGGCTCCTATATCCTTTTGACATGAACCCCTTTGGCATTAGATGAGCCTGGGACAGCTTTCTCTCTCTTTTTTTAAGTTTTTATTTAAGTTCCAGTTAGTTAACATACAGCGTGATATTAGTTTCAGGTGTACAATACAATGATTCAACACTTCCATACGTCACTAAGGGCTCGTCACAAGCGCACTCCTTAATCCCCATCATACATTTAACCCAACCCTCTGCCCACCTCTCTTCTGGTGACCATCAGTTTGAGAACATCTTTCTTGATAACTTCTTAGTAAGATTTCATGTTCTAGATATCTAGCCACCATTTCTCCATGGATGCTTGGTTCCTTTTAATGGAAACTGGTATTTAGGGATCACAAATTGATCACTAGTCATTACTGTTGGGCCATCGTTGTTTCTAGGTCTTTTGGCTGACAGAGATTTTTTTAGGAAAAAATCAGAAGTCTGTATCGGTATTTCCAAATCAAATTGAATTTGATTTTGGGCTGCCTGCCTAGCTTGGTCAGTAGAGCATGTGACTCTGAATCTTGAGGTTGTGAGTTCAAGCTCCACATTGGATAGAGATTACTTAAAAAGAAAAAAATCACATGACTTCTACCTGATTTGTTTAATATGATACTTATGCCTATTTTGTCTTATGCTGAAAATTTAGCTCTGATGACATTATCATAATTATTTATTTGTTTAATCCTAAAATACACCAATAACAGTTTCAAAGTAATAGCAGTAATATTAATAAAATTACTGACTACAATTTATTTCTCCTCATTCCTTTGTCTCAAAAACACACAAAAGCACTTTGCTTTCTCCACTTCACAATATATTTGATGATCACTGCCTGTCATTATGTAGAGCTCTCTCTTTTTTATAGCTGTATATTACTCCATTGTGTAGATGTTTATTTTTAATGTTTCTGACAAACATCACATTATTCGTCATGTTATTGTTTGTTGAATGCTTGTGATAATCTACATATTCTAGAACGGTTATAATTAAACCATAGTTACTAATAATCTGGCCAAATTTAGACAGAATGCAAATATTGGGAAAAGGGTAAATTCTCAACTAAATATAGTACTTCGAATTCCCAGCCAGTGAGAAAGCAAAAAGGACTCCAAAAATGTAGGGCAGAAGAATCAAGTCTGAAATTGTCTACAACCTATAATTTTACTGCCAGTTAAAAAATGGCTACGATTTGTCTTAACACAGATTCCCCAGAAATAGAGCCTGAAGCAAAAGCTTACATGCTAACACTGAATAATTTTGAGGGTGGGGAGTCATGTGCAATCCCAGGGAATTAGAAGCAAGGGGCAAAGGTAGCAAAGCAGTGAAGGAGGGAGATGCTAGTGCATGGAGCTGTTTCATCTGGTCTTACCTCCCAATAGTCATTGTTGGCATCATAATGGCGGAAGGCACTCCATGGGACTTCCTCCTTTCTTAATTGCGTTACCTGGCCCTGGCAGGCGGGTGGCTAGGCATGAAGGTCTCTCCTTGTCAGTGACTCTATGAGTGAGGGCTCTTTGGTGATGGGGGAGGTAGCAGTAACAGCAGCACACTTCAAGAGATAGAATGGGATGCCTGCGTAGCTCAGCCAGTTAAGCATCTGCCTTCAGCTCAGGTCATGATCTCAGAGTTCTGAGATCCAGACCCATATGCCTCTCCCTCTCTCTCTGCCTGCTCCTCCTGCTTGTGCTCTTTCTCTCTCTCTTAAAAAAAAAAAAAAAAAGAAAAGAAAAGAAAGACAACAGTGTAGTGGGCTTCTCCAGCCATGAAGCTGACCCAGCTGCTGAGATAGGTCGCCCCAACCCAGAGGGATGCAGAAACTGGGCCTGATTCACAATTCAAAATGAAACCCATTTGTGAAGAGCTCTGCATGTTGTAAGTGATGGATCATTAAATTCTACATCAGAAGCCAATATTACACTACATGTTAACTCACTGGAATGTAAATAAAAATTTGGAGGAAAAATATGAAATCATCTAAATCTTCTGTCCTTAGAAATATTTGATAACAAAATTTGTTTTGGGCAGAAAACTAGAAAACATCTCAAGAAGGCATCTAATATTTTTCCTTGACTTTAAATAAGACCATAAATTATCTTATTTTCGAAAATTCTGAAGTGGGGACACCTGGGTGGCTCAGTCCATTAAGCATCTGCCTTCGGCTCAGGTCAGGATCCCAGTGTCCTGGGATCGAGCCCCTCATCGGGCTCCCTGCTTGGTGCAGAGTCTGCTTCTCCCTCTCCTTCTGCCTCTCCCCCAGATTGTGCTATCTCTCTCTCTCTCTCTCAAAGAAATAAAACAAAAAATTTTAAAAAATCTTTAAAAAAGAAAAGAAAAGAAAATTCTGTAGCGTATTTCACAACTTCCTTGAGCAGCCCATCTAGTATCTGAACATAGCATTTTAAGCCTAAACATAATATTTTAAGCCTTAAGCATTAGACTATTCTCTTTAAGCAATTTGAGTCTTAGGTAAATAACCTCCTAGCAAATAAAAATGCTAGCCATTTAAAAAATCTGAAACCTATGATAATTAGAGAGTAATAAAGAAAAACTGTCTCAAACTTGGCCTGGGTACGATAAAATTCACAACCTCCTTGTAAGCAAAAATCAGCATTTCTCATAAAATGTATTATAATCAAATTATGACAAATTCTAATGGAATTAAGTATTCTGGGAAATTAACTTATTTCACTCTCTGTCAATTGTTGGTCAAAGATTTAAGAGCCTTTAAATAAATAGTTTCTTTATGTATAGTTTAACTCATCACTTTTTTTAAAAATTAAATGTCTCTGGGCGCCTGGGTGGCTCAGTTGGTTAAGCAACTGCCTTGGGCAACCGTCATGATCCCGGACTTCCATGATTGAGTCCCACATCGGGCTCCCAGCTCCTTGCGGAGTCTGCTTCTCCCTCTGACCTTCTCCTCTCTCATGCTCTCTCTCACTCATTCTCTCTCAAATAAATAAATAAAATCTTAGAAAAATTAAATGTCTCTAATTTGGGGCGCCTGGGTGGCTCAGTCAGTTAAGCGTCTGCCTTTGGCTCAGGTCATGATCTCAGGGTTGTGGGATCGAGCCCCCGTATCAGGTGTCCTGCTCAGTGGGGAGTCTTGCTTCTCCCTCTCCCTCTGCCGCTCCCCGTTTGTGCTCTCTCTCTCTCTGTCAAATAAGTAAATAAAATCTTAAAAAGAAAAATCTACAATTTAAGTGAATCTTTAAGTTGGCCTGTTTTACCATCTCTTCTCTTGTGGCAATTTTGAAATAAATCTTCAATCATACTCATCATTAAATTCTCTGAAAGGGTTTTTTTTTTTTTAACTATTGAGGTTCAGGTATCAAACATACAAAAATATTGTTGTAGTACTAGACATGATTAAACTTTTTCCCTCAATGATCCTGATTATGTGTGTGTGTATATTCTACATTCTGTCTCACTCTGGTTAGTACATTATAGTGACAATAATATTAGGAGTGTATGAGGAAAAAACATTTCTGCTCAAAGACTACAAAGTAAATCAAGTTAGTTCCTTGACATGTCATGCTATTAATTCAGTAACCATTAATTACATTTATGTGGCAAGAAGGGCCAGGGGAGTGGGAAGAAGAGAGGGAGAGAAGAAGATATTTCATGCAAACTCCTCTCTCCCCACCACTGGGTAACACCATTGTCTGTATAGTAAAAACAACACAGGTGCTCACCAGATCATTTTCGAATCAATGAATGAATGACTACCCCTGTGGGACTCTTAGATATTGTACACTATTGCTGGAAGCAAAGAGATGAAGATATCTTCCTATTCTGTGATTCTGTGGTTTCTTTGACTACTTAAAGTTGGCTAGGCTGCAAATTTATTTTAGTCTGAGAAGTAAAATGCTTTCAGTTGAAAGGCAGGGAGAAAATACTCTTCACTTTAGCTCCCAGGAAGCCTAATAAATATCATGATCATTTACATGGCTAAGCAACGTAAATTCACCAAAGCTGTGTATGGTAACAGCCCTAACTTGCGCCTGGAAGAAGGACTTGGTGCCAAAATTGATTGCAGCCGATATTAGCTGTCCTGTTTCCAGTTGCGCACAGAAGAATGCAGGCGGCCACCTTTCGGATGTAGCTTTTTGCCGTGATGGGGAAAAACTGCTGAAGTCATGAGGCTCCTCCACTCAGAGCCCTCATGTGAGTCATATGAAAGCTCCAGCCTTGCTGACCTCCGGCAAAAAGGGAGCGAAGGAGGACGGGAGAGGCAGAGGGGAGAGGTTCAAGTGCGGGTTTTCTCCTTGAACCTGGAAGATTATGGGTCAAGAGCTGTGTACAAAGACTCTCCAGCCTGGAGGCAGCTGCCATCGCTGTTGGGAGGGAGGCGATGCGCACAGCTGCCAGAGGACAGCGCCTGTGCCCGAGCCCGCGGAGGCTGCGATCGAGGTATCTGTCTCCCAGCAGCATCTTCCTCTGTTGATAAATGGAGGAATTCAGAGACTCCCTTTCTGAAGCAGGGTCAGATTTTTCTGCGGTGGGTCTAAACCAATAAAAGGAAAATCCTATTAAAGCCATAGAGAATTTATGGCCGTTGTTATCAAATTTGTGGATGTTCTTGTAAACCAACAGGGAAAAACAATCGTGTGCTTCGGGCCGCACAAAACTCAGCTGACTTGAAGTTGAGAAAGTAGTTATTCTCTTGTAATCTCTCAAGTATTAAATTACAGCGCTGAGCCTCAGAAAGCAAACTGCAGTATTGGTAGGCTATGGATTCAAAATCTTGATGATTAACTTATGGTTATTAGCAATGACACACGAGAAAAATCGTCCCCCCCAAAAAAGATAAATTAAGAGGACATGATGGGGAAAAAAAGGCGAGTTAAACAGAGAAAAATTGGAAACCGTCCATCAGAGAGATTTAGGTTAACTGAAGTGTTGAAGACATATTTTTAAGTGAAGAAAGAATGTAGAGTTTCTGCACTTGATATCATCATGGTCTTTTTTAAGGATCTGGCTTTCAGGAAAAGACTTGCTTTTGGGGGGGGGGCGGTGTAGGAGGCTTAGAAAACATCTGAAGAGTGACAATCAGACAAATGAAGAAAAAATAGGTTTTGTCAGCCACTGAGTCTTGACTGCATACATTTTATTCCTGTACTTTCCTTTTTCTCCAGCTGACAGACCTAAAAGAAGCATCATGTTCCATGACTTCATTTCACCCCAGGGGATTTCGGGCTGTCCGTGCCCGGAAGTTCCAGAGTAAAAGGCCACGGAGTAACAGTGATTCTTTTCAGGAAGAGGATCTGAGGCAGGGTTTTCAGTGGGTGAGTCAACAGCTGATGCAGATGAAGAATTAATATGTGTTTGTCTAGGGAGGTCGACCCCCCTCCCCGGGCAGTTACGGAGAGGGTCTTTCCAAGTATACTCTGGCAGTGCTGTCTAATTTCTCTGGGGGGTGGGGGGTGGGGAAAGTGAACCTTAAAATAAAAAGGGCTCTTTCTTTCTCTCCCACCTCTCACCCCTCCCCATTCTGCCCAAGCAGAAGAAGAGCCTCCCTTTTGGGGCAGCATCATCTTACCTGAACTTGGAGAAGCTGGGTGAAGGTTCTTATGCTACAGTTTACAAGGGGATTAGCAGGTGAGTGACTCATGCTGGGATAGACTCTGCAGATGAGCTCCCGCCCCTCTCATTGGAAATTATAGAGCTGGGGGACACAGGGTCGAAGTTCGGGACCCATGTAAGATACCATAGTGAACAGGGAGAGACATGATGACTTAAGGAAACTTGTAAGAAAAATGAACTTCTCTTGCCCTCATTAAAATCAGCCCCCTGAGATGTTTATCAGCTTCTCTCTTCTACTCGATTCGAAGGAGAGTCTTTCTATTATGGACCCAAGGAACAAGCACTGCTCTTCCCAAGGGCAGTCTCTCAAGGGTTTTCTTATCTCTCCCTAAGGCACCATGACAGAGGTTTGCAATGGCAGCCCTACGTTTGCTCCTTCCTTCTTGCTTTACCTTCCTAGAGGAAACTGAAGTTGGTGTCTACGAAGTATGATAAATGCAGAAAAGGATTAGTTCTGGGGTTTGTACACTTGCAAAATACACAAAATGGCTGCAGAATAAAAATGATGCTAATCTAGAAGGCTCAGGCCCATTTTGGTCAGCAAAGTTTGTTAAATATACGTGAAAGATTCATGAACGTCATTGCTTTTTTAGTCAAGGTGGGTAAGTCAGAGGTCTGATTTTTTTTTTTTAATTTATGTTACTCCAGTGGAGAAAAATAATGACTCAATAATATTTAAACATTCATCTTAAAAATATAATATAAATAGTGCAAGACTATTATTCTAGTAATCAGGTTATTATTTTTACACGCTGAAACAGGATTTTAGGGAAATATTTAAAATATATTGTTTAATTGAATTCCATAGATTATCTTAGAAACTAAGAATATAAAATATGTCTTTCAAGAGACTCGCCTGAGTAATAGGATAAAAAATACATTAGAAATACTTGTTTAGGGGCACCTGGGTGGCTCAGTCAGTGAAGCATCTGCCTTCAGCTCAGGTCGTGATCTCAGGGTCCTGGGATCGAGCCCCGCATCGGGCTCTCTGCTCAGCAGGGAGCCTGCTTCCCTCTCTCTCTCTCTCTGCCTACTTGTGATCTCTCTCTGTCAAATAAATAAATAAAATCTTTAAAAAAAAAAAAAAAGAAAAGTGTCCAATATTCTAAAAGACAAAAGCAAGTTACAGAATAATATATACCCTATACTCTCAATTAGGAAAAAAAAAACACTCTGATGTACTATGCATGTATAAATTTATCTGCGCTTAGAGGAGTCTGGAAAAATGCACAAGAGATTGTGAAATGTAGTTACTTCTAGTGGTTGAAACTGTGGTGGAGAAAGAGATTACTCAGATTTTTCCCTTTATTCCTTACCACAAAAGCATTACATTTATCACTTAAAAATAAGTTTTAAAATATCATAGCGATAGATGCCAAATAAATTCAACATCAGTTAGTTACTAGTTTGTTTGTTTTTTTAAAAGATTTTATTTATTTATCCGACAGAGAGAGATCACAAGTAGGCAGAGAGGCAGGTAGAGAGAGAGGAGGAAGCAGGCTCCCTGCCGAGCAGAGAGCCCGACTCGAGGCTCAATCCCAGGACCCTGGGATCATGACCTGAGCAGAAGGCAGAGGCTTTAACTCACTGAGCCACCCAGGTGTCCCCAGTTACTAGTTTTTAAAACTCTGAGCAAAATAGGAATAGAATGATAATTCCTCATTTTGATATAGAATATTTCAAATCATCGATCACATACCTTTTTTGTTAAATGCTAGAGACATCCCCATTAAGTTAGAGAGAGGGTGAGACTGCTCATTATCCTTTACTGTTAAAGATTATCATAAGTATTCTATTCAATGCAATGGCAGAAAAAAAGAAGACTGAATATAATTTTTGTAGAATACAGAACTGTCTACCTAAAAAACCCAAGGGAATCACCCAAGAAACCAATAGAAGCAGGAAGCAAGAACAGTAAGGTGATCAGTTACCAAATCAAAATACACTTATCAAAAGCCATCTTATTTATTAGCAATAACCATTTAATAGAAAATATAGAAAGGGAAGTGACTCTTAAAATATCAACAAAAGGGGCGCCTGGGTGGCTCAGTGGGTTAAGCCTCTGCCTTCAGCTCAGGTCATGGTCTCAGGGTCCTGGGATCGAGCCTCGCATCGGGCTCTCTGCTCGGCAGGGAGCCTGCTTCCTCCTTTCTCTCTGCCTGCCTCTCTGCGTGCTTGTGATCTCTCTCTGTCAAATAAATAAAATCTTAAAAAAATATATCAACAAAAAAATCTTTAGTATCCAAAAATGGGCAAAGATTTAGTAAGGGACATTAGACCTGAGAAAGAGCCAGGAACCTTTATTCTACATTTATTAAGCACCTACTATGTGCCAGACACTGTTTCAGCCAACAAATGGTCATTGGAGAACAAAGGAGACCAAATACTCTTTTGGAGGGTACATACTGGTCAGGGTAAGATAGGCAATAAACAAATTAACGAAAGACTGAGTCTGTCAAAGAGTGAAAAGTGCTTTGGAAAAAAATAAAACAGTGAAGGGTTAGGGGTCCCAGAGTGAGGTGGGAGATGATTATTTTAAATAGTAGTATGAGAAGGGAACACTTGAAAACAGACTCTGACAAAGATGAGGCATGAGCCATGTACATGAGCAGTGGGAGAGATCCTCAGGCAGAGGGAATAGCAAGCAACAAATTCCAGAGGCAGGAACAGGCAGGACATTGGAGGGAAGGGGGGAAAGAGATGAGGACAAGGAACAGGTGCAATTGTAGTCTACCAGGTGTATAAGGTCTTATGGATTATTCCAGAGACTATAGTAAGTACAGAATATCTGGGTTAGAAAATTTAATACTACAAAGGTGTCAGTGATTCTTTAATTTCAAGTTTTAATATAAATATGTTAAAAAGCTACGATAACAGTGGAGTATAAGAAAAGTGTAGTATAAGAAAAGACAGATCAAAGAAATAAATATTTCTAAAGTCCAGAACAGTCACGGACCCAGTATCAGTGAGATCTAATATATACATGATCATGGTAACTTGTCAAATCATCAGGGAAAAGAAAACAGTCCAATAATGAAGCTGGGATGGTCGTTACTAACTTGGAAAAGGTAAATACACAATATGAATTCCTAGTAAATTAAAGAGATAAATGAAAAAGAAAAGATAAGAACTAGGGGAATAGGTAAAGAAATTCTGTGTAATCTTTGGGCTAGAAAGATCTATCTACACATCATACTGAAGTCGGAGCCCTTTAGAGAAGAGCGGAAGTGTCCATGGTGCCTCAATTACCCATGTATGTCCTAGGGAGCCCTAGTTCTGAGAGCCCTTAGTAGATGTTTCATTGAAACACTTACTATTGTCAAATCTTTGCAGGGAAACCTAAAACAAAATAAAAAATGTGATTCTTTATTACAAGTACTCTCAGCATCTTTAAAATGTTCATGTATTCCATGACTGTCTAAGAAAGATTAAGAAAATTTGTAAAGTATAAAGCATTTTCTAAACATGTTTGACCAAAAAATTGGTTTGGAGGGGGATGGGAAGAATGTCACAGAGGTAAGCCCTGAGTAAAACATTTTGGAAAATACTGGACTTCACAAAAGTTTTAAAGCTCAAAATTTTATTGACATGTGAAAGCAGACAAAATAAACTGGTGAAAAGTATATGCAAAAAATATCAATTAAAAATGGGCAAATAGGCAAATCACGAAAGAATAGAAAAGACCAATAAACTTAAGAAAACTCAGGTCCACGATTAGTTAAAGAAATAGAAATTAAAATGTGATAATCCTTTTCAGGCAAATTAAATAGACATTAAAAAATGAAGATAGATGTATGACCCTCCAAAAAACAAACCCCATATTTATGGGGATATGTCAAAGGGACACAGGAGCCAACTGAAAGGGCTCCCAAAAGATAAAGCTGGAACAATGTGAGCAACATAATAAACTAATATTGGATTATAACCCAGGGTGTAAAAGAAATATCTATGAGTCTACACTGCTATGAATAAATGACTCAGTAAATTAATAAATGGGAGAGAAGAGAAAATGTCCTGTGCAGAAGAATTTCAAATAATTTATGTAAGTAACTGAAGTCAAGTGTGGGTTAGTCATAGCGACATTCTTCCAAAAGTACACTGTGGATAAGGAGTGGGGGAAGAATAACCAGTGAAGAAACCTGACAGACACTACCTCACTGATTAAGGTCACTGTCAAAAGCCATGAATTCTGATGACAGTATGTACCCTTAACCATCTTCATGATAGTTTCCTGTGTCTGTCTCAAATTCTGACATGGTAATATGATGTGATGAAAATGGCACTTTACCTTCTCAAAATCCATAACCCCAATCTAATCATAAGAAAAACATCAGAAATATCCCAGTAGAGAGGTAGCCTCCAAAATTCTTTACCAGTACTCCTCAAGAACGGTCAAGGTCATCAAAAACTAGGAAAGTCTGGGAATACGTCACAACCGAGAGGCGCCTAAAGAGACATGACAACTATATGTAATGTGGCATCTTAGATGGGATCCTGAAACAGAGAAAGGACATTAGGTAAAAACTAAAGAAATCCTGATGTCATACTGCAATATACAAATGTATCAAAACAACACATTGTACACCATGGACCTCCAAATGCTATCTGTTGATTATATCTCAACTTCCAAAAAGACTAAGATAAATTAATTGAGTTCATAAATGTATACATATTTATTGTGACATCTATTTTAAGAGATAAAAAGAAAACATTTTGAAATCAAGTTGGAAAACCATAGGAAACTTATAACTGCTGTAGAAAAGAAAAAAAAGGAATATGTAACAGCAAATTCATTTTTTTTAAAGATTTTATTCATTGATTTGACAGAGAGAGATCACAAGTAGACAGAGAGGCAGGCAGAGAGAGAGAGAGAGAGAGAGAGGGAAGCAGGCTCCCCGCTGAGCAGAGAGCCCGATGCGGGACTCGATCCCAGGACCCTGAGATCATGACCTGAGCCAAAGGCAGTGGCTTAACCCACTGAGCCACCCAGGCGCCCCGCAAATTCATTTTTTAAAAAAATTTTTTTAAGATTTTATTTTTGTTTATATGACAGAAAGAGAGATCGCCAAGTAGGCAGAGAGACAGGCAGAGAGAGAAGGGGAAGCAGGCTCCTCGCTGAGAAGAAAGCCCGATGTGGGGCTCGATCCCAGGACCCTGAGATCATGACCTGAGCCAAAGGCAGACGCCCAACCCACTGAGCCACCCAGGTGCCCCACAAATTCATTTTTAAAACTTAAAAATCCTCCATAATCCATCACTCTAGTACGGCAATTGCATAGGCACACAAATTATTTAAAGTCATAAACATGGTGTGCTTGCTATTTTGTATTCTATTGTTCATTTTATCATGAATATTTTCTCTTTCTACCTGTCTCTGGACTTAAGCTATTGTCATGAATTCAAAGTATTCTATCCTGTTGATGTACCACACATTTTTATGTTGTTCTAATGTTGGATATTTCAGCTATTTCTACTTTGTTCTATTATAACACGGTTGAGAATATCTTACATGCATTTGGAAATTTAAAAATCATTATTAAATAAGTTTATTGGGAAAAATCCTTGAGTCTGGTACTTTTATGACTTTTCCTGTGTTACTATCATGTTGCACTACCCCCAAATTTTACCAATGTACAACGCAACCCACAATAAGAAATACATTCTTACTGCAAAAAACTAAAGAATTCTTAATAAACTATAAGCTTTAGTTAATAATACTGTATCCATATTGGCTCATTAATTATAACAAATGTATCATACTAATATATTAACAGTAGGGTAAACTGGATGAGGGATATATGAGAGCTCTCTGTGTGATCATCTCAATTTTTCTTTAAATCTAAAACTGCTCTAAAAAATGAAAAGACACAGGAAAATAAAATGCCTGCCCAGTGTTGGCAAGAAAGTGCTGGAATGGCCACTCACATGACCAGTCAGCGTTGTAATCATTCTGTGGCATAGTTTGGGAACATGTGTTCAAAACAATAAAAATGTACACGCAGCATACTCTGACTTAGCAATTCCAACTCTACCCTAAGGAAAGAATAGGGGCTGTGTGAAAAGATTGAGCTACAAACATGACTGTGACTGTATATTTTATAATGGCCCAAAGAAACAATTTGAAAGCATTTGGAAGCAGCTAAGCATAAACATACTGTAGTAGTATATTTATATGATGAAATATTATCTCATTACATACCACACTTGACAAGAATGAATAAAAGAAAAATTAGATGGAGGAAAAGCAGGTTATTAATAATATGATGTGAATCCCACTGGATTAAAAATCATATATTTAGGGGCGCCTGGGTGGCTCAGTCGGTTGGGCGTTCAGCTCAGGTCATGATCCCAGGGTCTTGGATTCCAGCCCCACGTCGGTCTGGGAGTCTGCTTCTCCCTCTCCTTCTGTGCTCTCTCTCAAAAAAAAAATAAATAAAATCTTTAAGAAAAACAACGTATTTATCCTCGTAGGAAAATCTTGGTTCTCCAAGACTTCACTTACATCAGGGAACAAAATGATGAATAAGAGGAGAAAGGAAGAGAGAGAGAGAACTACTGGTGGGGCTGGGCAGATCAGGTGCACCTAGGAGATGGTTGTAAGAATTTGGCTTTCCTTCAGAGTGAAAAGTGAAGATAACCGTGGGTTTTAAGCAGACAAGTGGTTTGTTCTGACTTTTCCTTAAAAAGGATGCCCTGGGCTCCTCTATTGAGAGTACACAGTAGAGGTAGAGACAGACATACAAGTAGGGAAACTGTTAGGAAGTCACTAGAACAATTTAGGTGGAAAATAAGGGTGGCTTAAAGTGCACAAAGAGAAATGAAATGAACAAGATACATGGAAATACTACGAGGAAGGATTTGGTTGGGGAGAGGGGGCCAGGGTTCTGTGCTTTTCGGTATTTGCCGAAGTTTCTATAATGAGCCTCTACCACTTTGGTAAAAAGAAAAAAAAATTTTGGTATACTTACATATGGCTTTTTAAAACTGTTTATTTTGAGAACATTGTGGATGCACATGCTGGAATGTATTTGGAAGGAAAGGTACTTTTGTTACACTGTCCTTGGTACAAACTGTTGCTACGAACTGCTATGAACCATCTCAATAAATGTGTGCCCTTCCCCCCTCACCCCACCCCACTCTTCTAGGATAAATGGACAACTAGTGGCTCTAAAAGTCATCAGTATGAATGCGGAGGAAGGAGTCCCGTTTACAGCTATTCGGGAAGGTAAGAACCAAGAGATCTGTTTTACAAGTCCTCAATTTGGTTAAAAAAAAAAAAAAGTCCATTGAGCCTATCCATTCAGCATCTGGCTTTTGATATTTCTAGAAGTAATATTATAATTGCAATTGTATTCTTCCTAATTGTTTTTGGAATATATTTATACTCTCATTTTATTATTTACTCTCGAAGAAATTAAGATTCAAAATGATTATATTAGTTGCCCAAGACTATGAACTCAATGTGTATTCACTTAAATACCCTCTACATGTTGGGTCCCATGCTAAAGCACCAAGGCTACGTCTATGTAACCCTGACAAGTCTATGTAGAAGAGGAAAAATAATGCAAGCACACAAATTCTCAATAAATAATTAACCTGGAAATCATAAGTTGTTTAGATAGCATTTGAGAAACTCTTCGGGAAGGTGTGAATTTTTATTGTCTCTATATGTTCTCTGTACCTTGGGCAGTACAGCAAGTAGGTGAGGCATCTGGTGTCAGATTGACTTGGGTTTGAATCCTAAATCCACCAGTTACTATGGTGTGAATGTGGGTAGATTGATTAGTTGACCTGTTTTAGACCCCATTTATTGTAGAAAGAGGATAAGAGTACCTCTTTTATTGAGTTGTAAGGAGAACATGCATCTGAAAGCCCTTATCACGTTTACAGAGTTCCACAAATAGTGGCTATTACTATTCCATTCTTGTTCCTTTCTTTTAGGGATGTCTTGTTCACTATCAGGATAACTAATAATTTATAATATAAAAATCAAGAAGTGGGCACCTGGGTGGCTCAATCAGTTAAGCATCTGGCTCTTGTTTTTGGCTCGGGTCTTAATCTCAGGGTTGTTTGTTCAAGCCCCATGTTTAACAAAAAAAAATCAAGAAGACAATATAGTGAAAATAAATAATTAAAATACAATTTATTAACCTTTTACATGAACCATTGAAAATAAAATGATGAGGGGTGCCTGGGTGGCTCAGTGGGTTGAAGCCTCTGCCTTCGGCTCAGGTCATGATCCCAGAGTCCTGGGATCGAGCCCCGAGTCTGGCTCTCTGCTCAGCAGGGAGCCTGCTTCCCCCCCACCCCGCCCATCTCTCTCTGCCTGCCTCTCTGCTTACTTGTGATCTCTCTCTGTCAAATAAATAAATGAAATCTTAAAAAAAAAAAAAAAAAAAGATGAAAGGTTTTTTATCCTTTTTAACCAAAAAAAAAAAAAAAAAAAAAAAGTCAAACAAACAAACCATCAAAGCCAGAAATGGCTCTTCCCTTTCATTTTCTCCTCTTTTAACTACTTTATCTTCCCCTCTTTTTGGATCACACACTATTTGCACAACATATTGGTGGGCCTTGTGAAGGATGAGAAGAAAAAGCCCTGATCTTTGTGTCATTTTCAGTTTTAACAGAACAGATGATTCAAGTTACAAGTGTTGTAATGGAGGTTAAAAAAAGACGTAAACGAAGACGAGAACCAGCGAGTCTCGGTGTGGCTAATGGAGTCAGATTCTGAACTGAACAAGGAAGGATGGGTTATGCAAACAGGCATGGAAAAAGCAATTTAGAAAATGAGTTTATAACTGAATTTGATGCCATTTTCAAAACCCTTTTAGAGCCCCTGGGAAATACATCATCTTGAATTCGAGTAGAGGGACCAAATGACTGTCAGGTTAGACAGAAATTCATCCCGGTAGGATCAGGGGCATTCTGGAGGAAAGCAAGATTTTAAGTGTTTAATGTAATAGAAGCTGCATTTACTAATGTACTTATTAGTGGTCCCCATGAAAGTAGGATCAGATTTAGAAAGAGATGTGTGGCTAGGTTGAATGGTATTTCTGAACATAATAGAAATCCCCAGGTCACCAATATAATAGGAGAGCCTCTGGCCCAGCTTCCCTGCATTTTCATGGTGTTGCCTTTGTGCGTTCAGGTTTGCCTATTACTTCGGGCCTGCCTCGCTCAGATTGTACCCACGGCCAAGTTTTTCAGGTTGACATTTGACTCAGCAATGAAAATTTTTTGCCAGTTTTGCTAACAGATGGCTCTCAGCGTGGTTCAGAAAAGCTGGATCTGTATTGTTCTTCATGGTAGATGTTTCTTTTATCACATATTTACGGAGGAATTGCCTCTCCCTCCCAGGTGTTTGCAATTACATTTAGTATTCAACTGTGGACTTCCTGTGTTTGTTTTACGGACTTACCTTACTGAACGCTTTGCTTGTATAATATGAAAAACCGCAAGAGGATTTTTGACACTTTGGAGGCTGTTAGGCACCCATTTCCCAACAATGAGTGTTTCTTTTTCCGTCACCAAAAAAGCTGGGAGCCCTTATTGGAGAAGCCCTCTCCCCTCCAGAAGAGAGGAGGCCTCATTTGAAAACTCTGGCACTGTCCCATTTTTCCTGTAAGAACTTTAAGGATGTGAGACCAGGGAGACAGGAGGTTAAATGAGAAGGGATGGAAGGCAAAGTAAGAACAGCTGGAGTTCATTAGTTAAAATCCAGGGTCACTAGCTAAAAAGGCAACCGAAAGCCACATGCAGAAAAACTGAACAAGTAATGCAGATTTTTTTTTTTTTTTTAAGAAAAGCCTTGAAGCAGGAATTACTTTTCCTGAACAGTTTGGCTGCTCTGATGGGATATCAGCCAAAGATTTACTGAGTAGGATTTTAATACATGGATGGTCTCTCTCTAAGTAGGATACATACGGTGGTTCATTAATCTGGTCATTTGGAGAACTATTTGATCTTAACATGCAATATGATGAAATTAGCAAAAGTATGAGCAACACTAAGGGGAATATATCTTATTACACGTGCCAGATTCTTTTCATGTGTTACCTCTTTCACTTTTAATAACCTCTGGACATAGATGCTACTATTATTCCAACGGATTGCCACAATTCAAACCAAATCTCTCCGATTCAAAAATCTATACACTCTCTATGAATAGTCTACAGATAATCTATGAATATTTATTGAGCACCTACTATGGCTAGGCACTCGATGTCTGCTAGATACACTAAGACAGGTTCCCTGCCCTCATTCTTTTGCTAATTAAAAAGATTAACTGCCTTCATAACAACCTGAAAAAAATCTTCCGAAATTGGCTTTAGGACTATATTTTAACTGTTTATTTTTACAATTAGGAAAAAATATTTTCATTTGAACAGGTGGATATTTTAAGCTTTTAGGTAAGAATACATTCCCTCATTTTCCAAAACTGTGTATCATTACCTTATCTTAATAATGTGCATTATTTTAAATATCTTCCAAAAAAATAGAAACTTTTGGTTCAAAGCCAGGACTTTCAGGCCCTTAGCAGCATTTATTTAGGAAGTAATCATATAACTAAATTTTTTTGAAGACTAGGCATTTGACATAATCTTTTCTCTTCTACCCCCCCATTGTCTTTTTTTTGTTGTTTAAATACTTACATCAACTCTAGGAGGTAAAACATGTTATTTTTGCTGTGCAGATGAAGGAATCAGCCTCAGAGAGGTTGGGTAACTTGTCTGAGGCCTCAGAACCAGTAATCAGAATAGTTAGTTACTAGAATCCATTCTGTTCTCATCCTACTTTATTAGGATAAATCTAGAAATCTATAACTCAATCACTGCTCTTTTAGCAAAAGTAAAAATAACAGTAGAAATCTGTTTTTATGATACACTTTGTATAAATGGTGAACAAAATGCAGAAGAAATATTTTAAAGAAAATAATGTTGTAGGTTTGTCAATTCCAACTCTGTCATGTACTTTATAGCCCCAGTAATTGCAGTGTTTAAATTAGAAACAGTCTTAGCTGAGGATCTTTTAAGATCATTCTCTAATAGAAAACATTACAAAGTAATTATTCCCAGTCCATATATGAGAAAACTGAGCCAAAAATAGACCTAGAAACCTCCCCAAGGTCATACAATGAGGTAGAGGATGCGATAAGAACGCTGACTTGCCTGTTACTACAAATAGACTTCAGGAGGCCTGGTTGACAAGAAGTCCTCCATTGAATGCAGTCAGATCACATCACAGACATAGCACATTTTCGTATGCATCGTTGTATTTTTATAAAACAAACCAATGTCAGGATGACGATAGGGGATCTGATGACAATTGTACAGAAATCAGATAACTACTTATCCCCCATTTATCCTAACACTTAACATTATCTAGATTTCTTTTCTTGGAATGAATAACTTGACTCGTTTGCTTGATTTGTGACACCCGGGCCAGAAGAAATGTAACATCAAGAACAACACACTCTTTTTAATTCAAGGCCCAGTGGAGGTTGGGGGTGGAAGTTGCCACCATTTTTAACTGCTACATAAACTCAATTACAACAGTTTGGTCTTCAGTAATTTACAAGCACTGGCTGAGTACCACATGCCAGATCTATGCTAGCTGCTAGAGATGCAAAGACAGGGACAGGGAGGGTCCATACTTTCAAAAGCTTACAGCCAGCCCTGCCATTCACTACATGCAGCTGTGCCATAGGCCTTCCAGAGCCATTCTTGCTCTTTCTTGTCCTCCTCATCCTTTACATAAACTAAAACAGAACACAGTAGAGTAACATTCAAACATCATGACCCATCGCACTTGGAAAGCATCAGTTTTCCTAAAATTTCACTAAGCCACAAACCCCAGTGAAATTTAACAAAACCAAAAAACTAAATATTCCCAGATCATTGCAAGATGAAAGTAATTTTTAAAATTATTAAGTAACTTACATATATGAGAAGCAAATTAAATGCCATTTCATGTTCAACCAGTAGGTCCTGCTACATTGGGACATTTAAGATAAAGAAAGAAATACTTGGCATTTTTAAAATGAGCTGAATAATGTTCTGTTGTGAGCTGAGCTTTGGGATTAAGTTGGTTTCTTCAGATTTTTCTCTTTGGCTTTCTGAGTGTTCTCATTCCAAGTTATTAAATGCAGAATTCCTACAACAGTGCCTGGCGTGCGGTAAATGCCTAATGAGTTTCACCATTGCCATTATCACCGCCATGATCACCATAGTATTTTGGAAGCACTCAAAGAAATTCCATTGTGATCCCACTTGTCTGGAGCTTTGGAGACTCCCCAATTTATCTGTGCATCTTTTCTTTGAAGAAAAGCAAAAATAGGTATACTTAGAACATGTGAATTATAAAGACAATAATCTTACAGGAAGCAGAATGTTTTGATTTTAGGGTCTTTCCCCTTCTCAGTCAGCTTTTGTATCCTTCAGCTTGTTAGTCTGCAGAACATACTATAGCCTAGTGTTTATGAGGCAGCCTTGAAATGAGAAGAAAGACCTTTTCATCTTGGCATCAAGACCCACACATCTGAGGCTGAAAGCATTTGAGATCCCTTTGGTAGATGGACCTGGTGATAAACCATTACCATGAGATAAATGCTTTAAACACCATCTACTCTTTCATGTAAATTTCCCATTATTACTCATCCCAAGTCACGGTTTCCATATAAGTATTTAGGTAGTTATGGAGTGTTCAAAAAGCACTCATAGGCATGGCCATAACACTCACAACGTTTATAACATAATGAGGAAGACAATGAAAAGAAAGCGTCCCTCACAGAAACACCCTATGCCAACCAGTTATAGGTATAGAAATGATATTAGGTAATTAGTGACACTATGTAAAATTCTACATCCCTAGAGATGTAGCAATAAGCAAAAAAGGCAGAAATCTCTGCTTCCAGGGGAGTTTATGTTCTTAAAGGTGGAGATAGAATATTAACAAATAAATATATACGATGTTAGAGGTAATAAGTGGTAAGTGCTACGGGGAAGAATAAAAACAGGGCCCAGGGACAGAGAATCATTAGTGTAGGTCGGGGGTGAGGGAGCTTCTATTTCATTGAGAAGGGTCATGGAAGCCCGGACTTCACATGTGTGTGGTTTGAATAGAGACCTGAAGGAAGTGAGGGAGAAAACATGCAGGGAATGAGATAAGAGGGCTATAGGCAGAGACAAAGACAAGTGCAAGACTCAGGGAGGAGTTCTGTTTGGAAGTGTCCAAGGAAGAGCTATGGGGTCCTCGTGCTAGAGCCAAGTGAGCAAGGAATGGAGTGTGAGTTGATGAGGGCAAAAGGAGGTAATGTGGACTCAACAGGCCACTGTGAGTCCTTTGGATCTTACTCTGAGTGAGATGAGAGACCACTGGAGAGTTTGGAAGCAAGAGAGACTTCCAACTGAGGAGATCCCAGTGGCTGGCTGATCTGTGCCCAACAGACCACAGGAAGGGAGAGAGGATGCAGGGAGAGAAACCAGCTAGAAGGGATGTGCGCTAATTCCGTCAAGATAGGATGATGGCTTGGCCCTGGCTGGTAGCAGAGAAATGGCAAGAAAGGAAGGATTCTGGACATGTTTTGAATGTATTGCCAACAGATTTGTTGAATTGGATTAAGTGTGAGAAAAAGAGTTGAGAGAAGTTTAAAAAGGTTTCTGCAAAGAAATTGTGAATTGAAGATAAGTCTAGTAATATAAATATAAGCGCACAATAGAGGAATGGTAAAACTGATACTTTTCCTACCCCCGTAAAATAGAGATTACCAAGAAAACTATGTAAAATATTTATACCCACTGTTAGCAGAGAGCCTCATCCTAAGGAGATGTTGTTCCTTGAGCTTTTTGGCAAATGATAGTATGAAGCCATCATGGTTAAGAAAACATGCCACCAAGATTTTAAAAATAAGCATCACAAGGGGCGGCTGAGTGGCTCAGTCAGTTAAGGGTCTGACTCAGTTTTGGCTCCCATCATGATCTCAGGGTGGTGAGATCGAGCCCCACTTCTGGCTATGCGATCAGCAGGGGGGGAGGGTCTGCTTGAGGTTTTCTCTCTCTCTCCCTCTCCTTCTGTCCCTACCCCGCCAACTCTCTCTCAAATACATAAATAAATCTTTAAAAGAAAAAACCTAGGCGTCATGAGTTTTAGTAATATCAAATTTAAGTGAGAATAAAATTATATTGGGGTGCCTGGGTGGCTCAGTGTGTTAAAGCCTCTGCCTTCAGCTCAGGTCATGATCCCAGGGTCCTGGGATGGAGCCCCACATCGGGCTCTCTGCTCAGCAGGGAGCCTGCTTCCCCCTCTCTCTCTCTGCCTGCCTCTCTGTCTACTTGTGATCTCTGTCTGTCAAATAAATAAATAAAATCTTTTTTTTTAAAAGAATAAAATTATATTAAAAATAAAACATCTTAATAATATTCTTAGCAATTATAGCTTTACCATATCCTTTAAAATCTAGTTTGGGTGTGTGCTTTGTAATGCATGCATGTGTGTGTGTGCCTGTGTCTCTTTGTACAGGGAGAGAAAATGAACGTAATTCATAAATAAAAATATACACAAAACACAGCATTCTCAACTGATGGTCAGACGTCATTATTATAAATATGGAAGGTGCTGAAAACTCTAGCAGGAACAAAACATAAACAGAATTTAAAGATATTAATCTGGGAGTGGGGGGTTAGAGCAGTTCAAGGTTAAAGGGGAGGGCAAGAAGCTGATGGCTGGGGTATTAATTCTAATTTGCAACCGTGTGAGGCTTTCCATTTTTCAAGGGTTCGTCGCATAATATCTGATTCCATTGATATCCAATGATATCCTCTCATTAACCCCGTGAAGTCAAGTCAGAAAAGGAATTATCTCCTTTTCAGAAGGAGTGAATGCAGATGGGTTGAGATACACTCCTGAGCTCACTCGGATAGAAAGTGGCGGGATCAGGATTCACATTAGGGCCTCTGGCTCCACAGTCCGTTCTCTGTGAAGACATTTAATAAATATATTTGACAAATTAAGTGCTTACTCTTGGCTGAGGATTGTACTAGGTGATGCAGCAGCATCCAGAAGAGAGGGAAAGTCACTCGCCCTATTCCCACGCAGCCGTCCGTCTGGGGCCAGGGACATTAAACAGACGCCTGTGAAGCCGTTGACTACATTTACCAAGTAATGTATTTGTAAAAGTGGAATAATAAATTTAGCTCATAAGGATTCAGGGGGCAAAACGTAGAGTTAGAGTATTAGTCATCAAAGTAGTGTGAGCGGGTATGATAGGGCTCCTTTGATGATTCGCGGCTCCCAGTTCAAACTGATGTTAAGCAAAGAAGGAAATTCTCTGGCTGATAGTTCTGGTAACTCTGGGCTGGCAGGGCGTAGATGACGTCCCCAGGAATCCATGCCTCTCCATCCTCAGTTTTTCTCTTAGTTTCAGTCCCAGACAGGCTCTCACCAGGTGTTGGTAATGTGGCCAGAGCAGCCCCTGGTGAAATCCTACAAGCTCAACCTTCCTTTCACAATGGAAAAGAAAGCACCGCTTTCTGGATGGCCCCCACAAAATACGGTCTTGTGCCTAGTCTCTGAACGAGATCACTGTGGTGACACATTCAGTCTGGGGTGACAGCGGGGTCAGCTGCACCAGAATAGGTGTGGACTGAGTGAGTAGAGGGTTGGGTCCCCACAGGAAAGCAGAGGTGTCCCCACTAGAAAGGAAAATGGCTCTCAGGAGGGCAAAACAACAGAGGATCCTTACACCAGGGTAAGATTCCTGAAAGAAGTCATTTGTTCCAAAGTTCGAAGGTAGTACTTGAGCTTGGTTTTGATTTTATGGAATTCTGGCAAAGAGTTGGTGTAGGTGACTCATGACACGCAAGCCTGCCGGACAGAACCCAGATTGGAGGGCTTATACTTAACTTTCCCTTTCCGCTAAGTCTTAAGGACGCTGTTTACTCGTGCAGAGATGTCCTGAGCTGAGACTCACCATCTCCTTATTATGCCTTTGCTGGCCTCTGCCCTTGTGAAGCTGGGGGGTCTTCCTATCCCTGAAACCCCCAAAGACAGCCTTTCAGACTCCTTCCCAGCCACTTACTGGCCTTTTGCGGTGACTCCTCCCTTTTAAAGCTGCCTTTAGTGACCTGATAATAATCTGTTAATAAAGATGCATGTCGGGTGCCTGGGTGGCTCAGTGGGTTAAAGCCTCTGCCTTCGGCTCAGGTCATGATCCCAGGGTCCTGGGATCGAGCCCTTCATCGGGCTCTCTGCTCAGCAAGGAGTCTGCTTCCCTTCCCCTCCCTCTGCCTGCCTCTCTGCCTACTTGTGATCTCTGTCAAATAAATAAATAAAATCTTAAAAAAAAAAAAAAAGATGCAAGAGATAGTCCTCAGACCTCCCCACTCACACTCTTCAGGATTCCCCAATTTTTGGCTCTGTACTCTTTTCCAGTTTGCATTTTCTCCTTTTCCACAGAGATTTGCAATTCTCCCTCTAAGAAATCCTCTCCACTCTCTATCATCTTTCAACAATTCTGCATCCCATACTCTTATCCCTGCCTTCCACTAATCACATCCACTGGCCCTGCTGACCCTCTGAGACACTTTGAATTTTAGAGAATGGTCACATGTTGCAAAGTCCTACTCTAGAAGGCAGAACACTCCATTTCCTGCTCCTGCGATGGCCTTTATCTCTCTGGACCTCCTCTCCTGTAACTCTAAAGTGGAGATAAGATTCCCAGAGGGAAGCATTTGCAAAGTGCTCTGAGTGCTTTGATGAAATTGATTAGATAAATGGAAACATTTTTTTTTTTTTGCAACTGCTCTAGCCTGTAAGAAAAATAAGTTATGTAAATGCAGTGACTTGCCATTTGACAAATAATAAAGGTCCTTTGCAATTTCAAATATTATTTCACGAAGGTTTTTTTTCCCCCAAGCAACAAAAAACCAGAATGGTTGATTTGAAGCATTTAAAAAATAAATACTGCTTGGTATCTTTAAGCAGTACTTTCATTATCAATGATTGAATTAACATTTTGTTTAATTTCTCTAGCTTCTCTCTTGAAGGGTTTGAAACATGCCAATATTGTGCTCCTACATGACATCATCCACACGAGAGAGACTCTGACATTTGTTTTTGAATACATGGTGAGTTGCCCCAGCATTTTATAAAGCGTAAGGGAAAAGCCTGGTGCTCATATAATGAATCTGTTAATATTTTATGGCATGATAAAACTTTCATTACAATGTGGAAGGTGTCATGGAAATTTTCATTATTATGATTACTAGGCCCTATTGTTCTTAGACTCCTTTGGCCCTGCTTCTTTACCCACTGAATTTGCTGTCTTTTTCCCCCACTTGCTGGCAATCATAAATAAGCATGGTGAGTTTGCCTCCTAAAGAAAACTTTTGTGCTTATTTTTTATCTATTTTTAATCACCATCTGAGCAGAACCCCGCATTTTTTTCATTGACAATGAAGACATAAATCGCAAGGTTTTTTAAAAAAAATTGTATACAAGTTTACTAAATAATAACTCACTTTCATATTTTTGAAAGGAAAAAAAAATTCAAAATATTAGCAGGAAGAAATCCTGAGGCATGTGTACTTGACTTGCCTCCAAGGGGAGTGAACAATGCCTGTATCGCTGTGCTCAGTGACAGTCATTTAAAATGAACATATTGTTGTGATGAGAAACAAGCTTCCTTCCTAGGACAGCCATTTAGAAAGACACACTGTGTTTGACCTTGATAGTGAGGTCTCAGGAAAGCTGGTTATGTATCTTTTGTACCTTATTCTTGAAAATTCTGAAGTTTGTATCTGACAGCCACGTCTGTGGTCTGCGTTAGGACACTGTTTAAGCTCTGCTAACATCATTCTCTCCATCCTCCCGTGTAGCACACAGACCTGGCCCAGTACATGTCTCAGCACCCAGGAGGGCTTCATCCTCACAATGTTAGGGTGAGTACTTTGAGAGGGAGGACTCCTCCCCAGCTTGCCCTCAGCGGAAGAATTTTGAAACAGACTGTCATCACAGAGTAAAATCCCATGATACTAAATAAGATGCCTATCATTGATATTCTAGAGAAACGTTTTAGAAAAAAGTTCCCCCTTGGGGCGCCTGGGTGCCTCAGTCAGTTAAGCATCCAACTCTTGATTTCTGCTCAGGTCATGGTCTCACGGTTGTGGTGATGGAGCCCCCTGTCAGGCTCCGGGGTTCCATGGGGAGTCTGCTTGAGAGAGATTCTCTCTCTCTGCCTCTGCCCCTCCCCAGCCCACCCCTGGTCATATGTGCATTCTCGTGAGCTCTCTCTCTCAAAATAAGTAAATAAAATCTTAAAAAGAAAAAAAAAGTCCCCCCTTAAGATACAGAGCAATGTCTAGCCATTTTCCAAGCAGCCTAAACTTGTCGGTCATTGCCATCAATGCAAATTTGTCTTCAGAAGTCCAGATCAATTAAAAAGAATTGCATTCAAAGGAAGGAAGTGGAACTAAGCCATCATAAAATAAATACATTCTTCATGGCAGACTACTGTGGTCTGTGATAAAGTTTGTGATATATTTACAGCTCCCCATCAGAATCAGCAAACAAAGTACCCCCGTTAGGTCGAAATCAGTTACCTGTTTGCCTGTTCTATCCACTCGTGGTATAAATGGGACCAAGTTCCATTTCCCAGTCACTGGAATAGAAATAATAATAAACTCTTAACTCTCTATAATTCTATGTCTGCTGTAAATTTTAGAAACCATTTCATTTCATACTTTTCATTCCCTAAGATTTTTATTGGCATTAATTGGTCCTTGATATAATCTATATGAAATTTCTATATGATGTACTCATTCATTTAATTAATATTTATGTTCTTTTATTCATTTATTCATTCAAGAATGATTGAGTACTTGGTATTATATTAAGTTCTGAGGCTTCACTAATAAATAAGTTGTGTTTCTTATTTTCAATAAGCTTAAAGCCCAGTAAGATATATGGACTTAAACAGGTAGTAAGAAGCAAAGTGACAGTGGCTACAGCCATGTTAACTGGAAATACGGTGAGAACTCAGAGTAATGGGACCTACTCCAGTCTTGGAAGCAAGGGGAAAAAGAAGGTTTGAGGGTTGAGGAGAGTGAAAACATTTAAAAATAGCTAGTGGAGATGGGATAGAGCCCTAACTAGGCAAACCAAGAAAGAATGTCCAGTAATGGGTTGAAGACTCTTGGTGAGAATGGAAACCATTAAATTATCTGCATGATCCTGGGATTTCCTTTTTTTTTTTTTTAAATAAACATATATATATATATTTTTTTTTCCCCCAGGGGTACAGGTCTGTGAATCTCCACGTTTACACACTTCACAGCACTCACCATAGCACATACCCTACCCAATGTCCATAAACCCCCCTCTCCCAACCCCCCTCTGCCCAGCAACCCTCAGTTTGTTTTGTGAGATTAAGAGTCACTTATGGTTTGTCTCCCTCCCAACTGGGATTTCCTTTTTAATGACAGTACTGACCAATTCAGATAGAGGAATCGAAAAAGTAGACAGTTGGATTGATTCAGTGTTGGGATTTTGCCAGACATGTGAAAGAAAAAGACAGTTGGGCAAGAGATTTGAGCAGATTGTCAAGAGAGAGGTTAAAATGATGGTCAGGCTTCTGAGCTGAGTCAAACCTGAAGGAAGGAAGTGAGGCTAAGCACGGTTGCTGGTAGCTAGGGAGAGAGCAGAAGAGTCAAGGAACCAGGGTTATTGATTAAGTTGATGGACACTTGGAGAAAGGATAACCGAGAAAGAACATTTTCAAGCTTGAGTGACTCTCATCCCTGGCACTCTGCTAAAGGCTTAGAAGGATAAAGAGACATAGAAGACATGATTTCTACCCCCTCAAGGGCCTTACAACCAAAATCAAGAGATGGGAAATAGGCACCGATCCTATGACAGGACATTTGTGAATTGTGAATAACACCAAGTAAGAAATGAGACCAAAATAGATATAAGACCTAGTATAGATAGATGTCTTCGCATTTTAAGAGCTTTTATGAAGCCAAATGTTAAAAGATGCATTGCATTTCAAGAGGCTGGGATAGGGGAAGATGTCGGAGGAGGAAGGAATGTTTTCAGCAAAGGGACAGGGCAGAGACACGGAAGTGCCGAGCAGAGCAGTATGGGATGTGTTGAAGGATGAGGATCCCGGAGTTGTGGACCATTAGGGTTGGAGGAACCACAGTGCTTTTCAGGCTTCACGTTCTGACCCGTTTGTGGGTTATGAAATCAATTTGGTGATCAGCAACTAGCATTTTAAAAAATTAAATAGAATAGAGGAGAAGAGAATAGAAAATATTAGAGTACATTACACCTAGTAAGAATAAGCACTATTTTGTGTTTCAGCTCTCGCTGACGCTGTACTTGTACCTCTGTACGAATACAGGATACATATGTGTTTCTTATTGTAAGTTGCAGCAAGAAAAAAAAAAACACAAAACCTTAAAAACATTGGGCTGGTCTAACTTCCTTATTTTGCAGAATCGGAATCTAAAGGTTAAGAAGACAAGTGTTTTGCCTGGGGTTACAGAAACAGCTTTTGCCTTTGCTAACTGTGATTCTTGCTGAAGGTCCTTTTCCACTAGTGCCCATACTGCATCTCTGGTGCTGTTGGCCTGACATAGAGAATTTATTAGTGAGATCAGGGTACATAGGCCTGGAAAAATAGATGGGGTAGGTGGCTGAGAGCCTTATTTTCTAAGATGTGGACTCTATTTCTTAGATGGTAGGGTCATTAAAGGGACTTAAAGTTGAGAGAGAATGACATGATCCGAGGAAATTTATGTAACTGAGGTCCAGGAGTTGACTGATGTGGGCCAGCCCAGGGCTTCTCAAACTTCAGTGAGCGGACAAATGACCTGGGCATCTGATTCAGGAAGTCAAGGGTGAGGCCTCACATTCCAGATCTCTAGCATAATCTCCTTGATTGACCAGAAGAATTACAGATCTAGTAACAGAAATGGAAGAAGTTGATTTGGAGAGGAGGAGGAAGAGTCCTGTTGTAGACAGGGTGAACTTCTAATCGAGGTGGAAATCTAAAGGGAAATGAGTAGTAGACAGTGCCCAGGAGGAAGCTATATGCTGGAGATGTAGACTTGGGGGAAATTGGCACTTGGAGTTTGTAGTTCAAGACAAGAGAGTAGATAACCCAAAGAGCAAATACACCAAGATAAAAGAACTGATTATAGAACTCTTTCCTTTAGGGGTTAAAGGAGGAACAGGACAACAGGAGACAAAAGGAAGCAGCTTTTCAGACTGTAGAAGATCCAGGAAAGTACACTCTCTTGAAAGTCAAGGCGAGAGACAATTTCAGAGAAGGCATGGATGGTCAAGACGGCCACTAGCTCCAGGAATACGGTTGAAAACCGTACTTGACTGCAGTCAGATTTGACCATTTTGTGGCTTTGTGAGGGCTACTCTACTTAACAGAGGGACTTATCAGGGGTATATGGTTTTCCAATCAAAGCAAGTGGGGCTGCAGATGAGTGTCCCCTAGCAGACACAGCAGAGAAAATGCTCACTCTGGCCCAGATAGCACTAGCCCGGTGAAATGATTTTGTTCCCAGGAGCCTAGCTGTGTTGAAAACAGGACTCTCATCCCTGGGGTCTGGGAAGCCGCTCTGGAAAGCATCACCCACAACCTGGCTTGACACTGACTGAGAACTGACACCATTGGGTTGGGTTGGGTTGGGTTGTGTTATAGGAGAAGCTTGGGCCAGTGTGAGGGAAGGATCCAGGTCACAAAGGATTCAAGAGGGAGGTTAATCAGGGCAGACTTTAAGTTTTAAGAAGCGCAGCTATCAAATCCCATACATTAATACTGCTGCGCGTTACCGTGTAGGAATGCTGACGGACATCCATGAGGAGCCGGGGAGGAAAGGGGCCGGAGAGCGAGGAGGTGGGAGGTGCGGATGACTCATTAGTGAGAGCAGTCTGCACTCCAACATGAAAAGCATTGCTGGCTGGCCCACGCACAAGTTCTGCCTCTGACTCAACCTGCTGATGCTCCCTTTCCCTGTCATGTTTTAATTTGCTTTTCTCTGGTTTCTCAGAATGGCGTAGAGGAGTTAGGCAGGTCTGAGTTTGAGTTTTGGCCCTGACTGTTTCTTGACATGTTTTTAAAGTTTCCTTGAGCCCTATTTTTCTTATCTGCAAATTGAGGACCAGCTTATCTCCCTCACGGGGTTACTTTGAGGATTCTAAAAGGTGCTAAGTGTGCAATAAATGTTGTTTTCCCTTCCCTTCTGTCTCTGTCCCTTTATTGTCTCGAGCTCTCTCCTTCCTTGGTGTTCTCACATTGAAAGGCATTATCTGTGAGCACACAAGGTAGCATCTTCTCTTTTTCCTGCATTTTTCATTGGTCCTTCATATGGTCTTTTCCAGAAATATTTGTATTTATAGCTGATTGGAAGGTTTAAGTGTTGGCATAGGAATTTCGTATTTTGGTAACTTCGTGGTTTGATGAATGGGAAAACAGATAGTGTACGTGTGCAAAGCACCAATATGGGAAAGCACTGGGGAAACTCATAGAACCAGTGAGCATTTGAAGTAGGAGTTGAAAGAAAACTTTCACGTCCTTAAATGGCTTGTGAGCCTGAGGTGAGACCTGCATGGAGGTCCACGGCCCCCAGACTCCTGCTCTGGTCAGACCGCACTCCCTTCAGCTTGGCTACAATATCTCCTACTCATTGTTAGGCCAGTACAGGTCCCAGCGTCCCTGAAGTTCCTAATTTCCAGGATGTGATGGGAAAAGTGGATCTATTTGCACAGCTTTGCATCGACTACTTTGTCTGCCTCTCCAGGAATGCTGGAGCCAGGCTTTTCTCTTCTAAATTGTCAGAACATGTTCTCAGTTGGCAGAGGTCTTTGTAAACACTAAAGTTGGTGTTTCAATTCTCAATTGCCAGTGGCACTGGAAAAGAGCAAAAGACATTGGGATCCTAAGCATTCTTTTTTTTCCTTCAGCTTCCATACTGGGGAGAACCTAGAGATGTTTTCGGTTTCTATGCCTTCTTTACCACATGCAGCATTTAAAAATTTGGGCCCACATTGTATTTTTCCCTCTTCTTTCTTCTCTCTACTATTTATTCCTTATTATTTTCAGACTTTTTTTTTTTTTTGGTCTAATTTTGGGGGGTCTCTCTTCCCTCTTAATCAAATGGCTGTATTATAGCTTGTTTTCATCTTTGGACTTCAGACTTTAAAAATAGGTTTAAAAAGATAATGGTTCCTTTATTTCCTACTAACCCTCTAAAGATATATTTCCCAGTCTGGTCTCCTTGTGTTATGTTTTTAAAAGGGTTTCATATCAGAGAGCTTGGAAAACTCAAGCAGTTGTAAACCTTAGAATATCATTTCCAGGTCAACTTTGATCTTATATGCCAAGTTCATCGGTGGGAAAAAAAAAATTAAATCTTTCACATCTAAATCAATAACTAGTGTTCCAAAGGAAACTTCAAAGTTTCCCTTTAGATTTTTAAGGAAAGGTAATTCCTCCAGTATCAAAGAAATGAGATGTCAGGAAAAGGCAGAATCCCTTTGTTTAGGACATGGTCTGCTTACTTGACTTTCCTTGTCTCCGTGCCCCCCTCCCCTGAATGTAAAATCTTCATATTTTTTTGTGTCTCAAGAGACACTTTTACTATATTCTTTCAGAGGACTGGTTTTGATTTAGAGAGGAAATCAACACATAGTGGCTCAAATCTGCTTAGATAAGGTGTTCATTCCTTCCAGCTTTTCATGTTTCAACTTTTGCGGGGCCTGGCGTATATCCACCACCAACACGTTCTTCACAGGGACCTGAAACCTCAGAACTTACTCATCAGTCACCTGGGAGAGCTCAAACTGGCTGATTTTGGTAAGTCTCCCCTCGAGTCTACTTCTGGGCTACAAATAATGATGTTTTTGTGTGCACATGTTTAAAGCATTGACAGGCCCTGGCCCTTGAAAAGTGGAGGCCCATGGAACGTGATGCTTTGGGAGGATGTCAAACTACCCTAGAGGAAGTGTGAGGCAAGAAACAGGACAAGCTGGGTAGCATCTAGAATTCCATCAAGCTCCAGCCTAACCAGATCCAAAAATTTGGGCTCCTCTAGAGCCCCATGACCATTTTTAATAGAGAGACGTGTGTAAGTGAACTGTTCCTAGAAGGTTTTCCTACATGTGAGTGGAAAGAAAAATTCTGTCAGAATAGATCCAGGTTATCCCATGATGACAGGATAAAGATGTAAACCCCAGATTATAGGATGGCCTCCTGCTGGAATAGAGACCCCAGGGCATTTGCTCCTGCACACCTATCAATAGAGCTGTCTTTGTAGGATTACCTGAGGTTTTTGTCCCATTGGAGTGACATGGAATTCCCTGGAGTATCACTGTATCTTTCCATTCTAGCACTTACCACAGTTTATAATTATACACACGTATATTTGTGTGATGATTTTGTCTCTTCCACTGGACTGTAAGCATTAGGAAGGCAGCTTGAGTCCATCTTGCTTGTCATTGTCTCTCTAGGGCCAGACACCATAGTAGGTGCTCAGGAAATATTTGTTGAAAAATTGGAGTTGAGAAACCACTCTTCTTTGCTTGGCAGATAGCAAATGGTTGTGCTATAGCTGCAAGACTTTTTTTCTGACGTAGTAGCTTTCATCTGGACAAGTAAGCATTTAACAGATCCTCATTTCTCAATTCCCCACAATTGAGAACTCATCTACTGAGGTCTTTCCCCAGCTCTAGATCATGTGATTCTGTGAGATGAGTAGCTAACTGACAAAAGTACTAATAGGCACTCCTGGGTGGCTCAGTTGGTTAAGCGTCCGACTCTTGATATTGGCTCAGGTCACGATCTCAGGGTCATGAGATCAAGCCCCATGTTGGGCTCCCTGCTGGCCGTGGAACCTGCTTAACATTCTCTTTCTTGGGACACCTGGGTGGCTCAGTTGGTTAAGCCGCTGCCTTCGGCTCAGGTCATGATCCCAAGGTCCTGGGATCAAGTCCCACATCGGGCTCCTTGCTCGGCAGGGAGCCTGCTTCTCTCGCTGCCTCTGCCTGCCTCTCTGCCTGCTTGTGTGTACTCTCTCTCTCTCTATCTCTGGCAAATAAATAAAATCTTTAAAAAAAAAATTCTCTTTCTCCCTTTCTCACTGCCCCTCCCCACCTCTTAAAAAAAAAGAAGTACTCTGATACTGTAGAAGAAAATTTAAGAGTGATATGTCCAAGGTCTTACCAAACTAATTTGGAATATAGCAGTCCCCCCTTGCAATTTACTAAACTAGGGATTCCTGGACTGCAAAAATGGAAGGCGATCATATTACTTGTGAATTGAGTTCTGTTGCTATGACTGAGACACCAAAGTAGAGGTTGTAAACATGTTAGAAGCTTAATTTCTTGGGACTCCTCTGTGGCTCAATCGGTAGGCATCTGCCTTCAGCTCAGGTCATGATCCCAGGGTCCTTGCTCAGCAGGGTGTCTGCTTCTCCCTCTGCCTGCCTCTACCCCCTACTTGTGCTCTTTCTCTCTCTATCTCTCACTCTGACAAATAAAATATTTTTTTAAATAAAACTTTTTTAAAAAGCAGCTTAACTTTCTCTCATGTAACAGTCTAACCTAAGTAGTCAGAGCTTGTATGGTGGCCCATGGAGTCTTGACCCATGTCCCTTCTGTCACGAGGCCCCACCATCCTTAGAGTATTCCCCCAATTACGTATTTAAAGATGGCCACCACCTCCTTCTCATTAAAGCTTGGAGGAAGAGGGAAAGGGTAGAATCCTTAATCCCTCCAAAGGGGGATGATCCAAAAGCTCACACATCCATTCTGTTTATAGCATATAGGGAAGGAGTTGGTCACCTCACTATACTTACCTGCCAGGAGGGCTACATCCGGCTGCAATGTAGGCCAAAATTTGAGAAATTCACTTGATGAGGTCCACGAGGGTCAAGATAGTTGAGTGACTCTATTAAAAGCACCCAGAGTTTATGTATTATTTTTTAAATGTTGATTATTCTGCCAGTTATTAACTCCTTGGTTGCATACATCGATTCCTGGCTCTCCAGGAAGTCCCAGGACAGTGAGTTCTGTGCTTTTCTTCTTTGGTCAGGTCTCGCTCGGGCAAAGTCCATTCCCAGCCAGACATACTCTTCAGAAGTTGTGACCCTCTGGTACCGGCCTCCTGATGCCTTGCTGGGAGCCACTGAATATTCCTCTGAACTGGACATATGGTAAGAGCTAGTGCCAAGAAAATGAAGAAAATGTGAGTCATTTTACCCATGCGGATTCCTTTATCATCTGCATTGCATTTTAAAATTATTGCATTAGCTAATAATGACAATCACATTTATATACAGAAACAGAAAGTGTTTTCAAATATATATCTCATTTACCTTTTGCAATCATTTTGTGAGTTTTTATGGTTAAAAAAAACTGAGACTCAGGGGGCGGCTGGGTGGCTCAGTCATTAAGAGTCTGCCTTCAGCTCAGGTCATGATCCCGGGGTCTTGGGATCGAGTCTCACATCAGGCTCCCTGCTCTGCGGGAACCCTGCTTCTCCTCCCACTCCCCCTGCTTGTGTTCCCTCTCTCGCTGTGTCTCTCTGTCAAGTAAATAAATAAAATCTTTAAAAAAAAAAAAAAAAACAAGAACCTGAGACTCGGAGAGATCTGGCCCAAGGCATATTCCGAACCCAATGTTCTTTCTACTGTGCCTCTCTTCCTAGCTCTTCTCTTCAGTCCTTCGTCTTTCCCCCTTGTCTTCAGAGAAACACACACCTAACTCTCCGACCACAGATATACACACACATGTCTACACACTAATGCTCACACAAGCTCAGTTCCAAGCTTGGAGAAAAAGGCACACAGACTACGATTCAATAAACCCGATTTTAGCACCAACTCTATTTATAATTACTCTAGATTATGTTATCTTGAAAAGCATGTATCTTCTTTGTGTCTGTGTTTCTCCATTTTTAAAATGGAGATAAATAATAAACTCTCCATGAGAGGAGCCATAGTGTAAGTATAAGAGTCAGATAGATGTTCCCAAGTAGAACCACATCACTGGGGAGGTTCTTGGATTAATGGGGTGCTACGGTGAGTGTGGGATCACTCATCATCCTAAGAAGCAAATGTTATGCTATCAGATCTTATTTCTGGAAATACCTGAGTTATCTGGGGCCCACAGTGAAATGTGTGGTGACTTTACAATCATAGCCACCCCCTCCAAAGGTAACAAAACATATGGACACCCTTCAGTTCCTTAGGAGGTCTTATATAAACAAAAGTCCTTGTTTTAAAAAAAATTAATAACGGATTTTTAAAAAATTAAATAGTATTCTAAAAGGCTAAATTAAGCTTTTGGATTTGCCAAAGAATTGAGAAAGGTTGCAGAAATATCCCTCCAGTGGATCTGGAGTCATTGATTTCCCAATACCCTGTACCATTTCTAGAAATATCACCAGCTAGTCAAATCCTCCAGCAACTGTCAGCCCTCACGGCTCTGTGCTGTCACTTCAAAGGCTTGTGGCAGGCTCTGTTTTTCTTAGAGCTTAATGATGACTTCCTAGTCGTGCTTCACAGACAGAGTGAAACTTCTGCTCATCACTTTTAAACTTTGTTTTATTATGGAGCATTGAAAGCATTCAAAAAATAGACCCTATAGGGGCTCCTGGGTGGCTCAGTCGGCTAGGTGTCTGCCTCTTGATCTCAGCTCTGGTCTTGATCTCCCCGTCATGAGTTCCAGCCCCGCACTGGGCTCCACACCGGGCATGGAGCCTACTTAAAAATAAAACAAAATACACACATGAAAAAATATATACCATATATATATATATACATCAGTGATTCTCAACCAGGGCCAATTTTGCTCTCCAGGGACATTTGGCAATGTCTGGAGACATATTTTATTGTCACAGCTAAAAGGGGTGTGTTGCTGGCATCAAGTGGGTAGAGGTCTAGGATGTCTCTATGACGCACAGGACATTCCCCTACAACAAAGATTCATCTGGCCCCAGATGTTAACAGTGTCAAGACTGAGGAAGCTGTTGTAGATTAAGAAGCATGATAAGTGAACTTCATGAACCTACTACCCAGTGTCACAACTAGAACACACTGTCATATTTCCGTGGGCTCCTCTCCCAAGAACCTGCCCCTCCACCAGACTGGCTTTGAACCTGAATTTTTTTCTTTCTTTCTTTTTTTTTTTTCAGGGAATTTTTTTTTTGAAGATTTTATTTATTTGAGAGAGAGAGAGATCACAAGTAGGCAGAGAGGCAGGCAGACAGAGAGGAGGAAGCAGGCTCCCTGCTGAGCAGAGAGCCCGATGTGGGGTTCGATCCCAGGACCTTGAGATCATGACCTGAGCGGAAGGCAGAGGCTTTAACCCACTGAGCCACCCAGGTGCCCCTGAATTTTTTTCTCGTCATTCCTTGACCCCTTCTAAAAATCATATTTTTACATTTTTTCATGTGTTCTAAAGATATTGTATTTGAGTTTTTGTAAAAATGGTATTACATTGTTTTTAGCCTTCTGGGCCTTGATTTTTTCTACTCAAGATGTTTCTAAGATCATTCATGTTGATGTAGCTATGCTTTATTCCCTGTTGATGGACATTTCAGTTAATTAGCTTGGTTTTTTATTTTGTTTGCTTTTGTTCTAATGAATATACTTGGTACTCATATTTAAGGATTTCTCTAGAGTACCTACTTAGTGGATTTGCAGTGTCACAGGGTATATGAATGTTCAACTGCCTGAAATAGTACCGAGTTGCTTTCCAAAGTAGTTGTAACAGTTTACACACCAGCCGTGAGTTTCAGCCCCTTATCCATATCTGCAACAACTCTATAATCAAGTGGGTAGAATGGTATCATGTCGTGATCTAAATTCACATTTTCCTGATTACTAATGAGCCTGGACACCTTTTCATGGATTATTTGCCATTTGTGTTTCTCTTCTATGAGGAACATGTGTCTTTTGCTTATTTTCTTTTGGTCTCTCTGTCTCTGTCTCCCTCCATCCCTCCCTTTCTTGATTGATTGATTGATTGATTAATGTATGTTTTTCCATTCTGAATATGAACCTTTTATCAGTTATGTATGTTGCAAGAAGCCTCCCCAGTTCATGGCTTGTGCTTTCATATCCTTATGTTGTCTTTTTGAACAGAAGTTCTTAATTTTAATATTGTTGACTTTATCAAGTCTTTTCTTTTATGGTTAATGCTTTTGTTTCTTGTTTAAAAAAGTTCTTCCCTCCTTGAGGTCAGAATGATATTTTCCAATACGTTCTTTTAAAAGTTGTAAAATCTTTCATTTTAAATCTTTCATATACTGGAAATTGATTTTTGTCTGTGCCAACCAATTGTCTCACCCCAGTTTCTTCGGTGATCTGCCATGCCAAATCTCTCATATATCAAGTTTCCAAAATGCAGAGGTCTGTGTCTGGGTTCTCTACTCTATTCTGTTCCACTGGGGGGTCAGTTTCTCTGTCCCTGCCCCAGTGTCCCACTATATTAATTTCTATAGCTTTATAATGATATTTGATATCTGGTAGGACAAGTGTCCCCACCTATTTCATCTCCTTCCCTCAGGAGGGTCTTGGCTACTTTTTCCCTTTGATTTTTCATATACATTTTATTTGTTTGTTTGTTTTTAAATATTTTATTTTTGTGTAATCTCTACACCCATCGTGGGACTTGAACCATGAGATCAAGATTTGCATACTCTACCAATTGAGCTAAGCTGGGTGTCCCATGATTTTTCATATACATTTTAGATACAGTGTTTCCAGTTTCATGAAAAATCCTAGTGGGATTTTCATTAGAAATTGTAATAGAAATATTACAAAGGTATTGGTTATCCTCAGAGTTCTATAATTTCAATAAAATTGAAATTATAGAACTCTGAGGATAACCAATACCTTTGTAATATTGTTTTCCAATTTTTAAACACAGTATATCTCTCATCTGTTTGGTTAGTCCTTAATGTCTTTTAGTAGTTTTATCATTTTCTCTCTAAGCTTTTACATGTCTAGAGCAAAAGTCCCTATAAGTCTATTTCTGTTGGTTATTGTTTCTTTTGGTTCTGCGTATAGTATCTTTTTTTTTCCATGCGTGTTGTTTTTGACAGTTATATGCTAATTTACCTTGAAATTTCATTTGTGGGATTTTTTTTTTTTTGAGGCCTTGAATGAGGTGGGCCCCCTCAGGGAAGATTTGCATTTGATTTTGCTATGTGCATTATTTCTTTTTAAGATTTTATTTATTTATTTGACAGATAGAGATCACAAGTAGGCAGAGAGGCAGGCAGAGAGACAAGGAAGCAGGCTCCCTGCTGAGCAGAGAGCCCAATGTGGGGCTCGATCCCAGAACCCTGGGATCATGACCTGAGCGGAAGGCAGAGGTTAAACCACTGAGCCACCCAGGTGCCCCTATGTGCATTATTTCTAAAGAAATTGATTTTTGTATTTTATATAAGTCTTGGTTTGCCTCTCAGATCTTGATTTCCTGATACCATTCCCCGCTAAAAAGAACTCAGATATTTTGGAAAAATGGACAATTCTAAGGCTGGGGCAGGGGAAAGTATAAGGAGAGTCAAGAACACATTGGTGGGCCAGAACATTTTTTTTTTATAAAGTGGTCCCAAAATGATGGGAATATATCAAAAGGGCAGGGGAAGCAACTTGAAGAAATGTCCAAATGTCAAAGATGTACAATTTGAGTGCAATTTGACTTATAATCAAAGCAAATAATGTGAGTAATGGATTATAACCCACTGAATAAAATAGGAATGCATGAGCCCATATTAAGGTTAGTTAGCTAACTGGATAAGAAAGGAAACAACTCCTTCCTGTAGCACTCCAATTAATAACAGAAGAAATGATGGACTTAGAAAACCACTCTTTTGCAGCATAGGAGTCGTTGGCTCAAGTAAGAATTAACAATGCCAAACTAGAAAGTTTGAAGAGGAATAAAAAATTTATATAGTCCTGAAATAATTGCCAAGAAATTATTTGTCAATTATAAAGGAAAAAAATAGTAACTTTATAGTAGAGAAACTTGGCAGATACCACATTCACCAAGTAATTAGAGTTAATATTATCAATAATGGGACTGACTGACACTGGGTGCCTCCTAACATGGGGCACTGAGAAGGGTACAATATCACTTATGTGGTTTTCCTGCAAAAAAAAAAAAAAAATCCCAAACATCAGGTAAATTAACTCTGTTTGAGTGACATTCTGCAACATAACTGTCCTGTCCTCTTTTTTTTTTTTTTAAGATTTTATTTATTTATTTGACAGACAAAGATCACAAGTAGGCAGAGAGGCAGGCAGAGCTGGGGGCGGGGGAGCAGGATCTCTGCTGAGCAGGGTGCCCGATGCGAGGTTCGATCCCAGGACTCTGAGATCATGACCTGAGCCGAAGCCAGAGGGTTTAACCACTGAGCCACCCAGGTGCCCCTGGTCTGTCCTCATTTAAAGGGTTGTAGGGGAGGGAAAATTTCCCTCTGTCTTCTTAGAGTCTATGGACGAGCCTGCAAACTGACAACAGATTAATGGGGGAAAAGCATATAAATTTTATTTGATGTTCAGTTTTATGTGACATGGGGGAGGGGGCTTTGTAGAGAGAAGAGAAAACTCCCAAAGAAGCAGCTAGGCTTGGAGGCTTTTGTATCATTCTGACAAAGGATGATAAATTTGTAGGGAAGTGATAAGACAAAAGAAAGCAGTTTCTGGACTCTTCAGTGGCAGTAAATTGTGGGCTGGACATCCTCACAAGGGGAATTTATGCCCTACTTTCAGGCATAGAGGGGGAGGCAGAAAGCTCATCATATGTTTGCTCTTTTTCAATTGCCTTCAGCTCAAAATAGTCTTTATACCAGAGGGGCATATTTTGATACCCTACTGGGTCCAAGTTTTAAAAGGCAAAGAAAGACTGAGGAATTATTCCAGAAGAAAGAAACTAAAGAAATACGCCAACAAATGCAATGCAGGGTCCTAGATTGGATCCTGGGGGAAGTGGAACTAAAGAACAGTACTGGGAAAAAAGGTAAAATTTAAATATGGATTGTTGATCAGAGAGTAGTAATTGATCAATGTTAAATTTCCCGACTTTGATAATTGTGGTGTTGTTATGTAAGAGAATGCTTTTATTCTTAGAAAATACAAAGTACGTAGGGGTAAAGAATTATGATCTGAAACTTACTTACTGCTTCAGGAAAAAGGAAAAAATGAAAGAGGCATAATGTTGGAAATTGGTGAATCAGTTTGAAGAGAGTTCTTTCTACTGTGCTTGCAACTTTTCTTTAAGTTTGAAATTATTTACATATTAAAAGTCATCACCAAAATTGAGAAAAATCTGGTGTTTTGCCAAAGATAGTATAAGAAGCACTGACCTAGTACATGATTGGTGTTTGCAAATATTTCACACACATTTGAGAAGAATTCAGATTTTTGAGTTGTTGGGTACAGGTTTTTACATATATTCAAAAATTCAAGGTTAACTGTGTTATCCAAATCTTCTTTACATCATTTTTGTCTGTTTAACTTACCAAACAAAGGCGTGTTCAAATTGTTTACTACATTGTTGATTTGTCATATTTCTATTCATTTTTGCTTTATATACTTAAAGCTATTTTCATTAAGTGTCAATAAATTTAATACTGTTTAAAAATTTTAAACTTTAAAACTTCACACTTTAAATCTTATTTTTGGAATAATTTTCCTTTCTTTTGAAGCTATTCTTTTTTTTTTAAGATTTTATTTATTTATTTGACAGACAGAGATCACAAGTAGACAGAGAGGCAGGCAGAGAGAGAGAGGGAAGCAGGCTCCCTGCCGAGCAGAGAGCCCAATGCAGGACTCGATCCCAGGACCCTAGACCATGACCTGAGCCGAAGGCAGTGGCTTAACCCACTGAGCCACCCAGGCGTCCCTCTTTTGAAGCTATTCATTTAGAATATTCTTCAGTGTAGGCCTGTTGGTGGCAAACTCTGTTTTTGTGTCTTAGATTCTCATTGCTGAAAGGTAGACTTGCTGGGGATGTAATTCAAGATTGATGCTTATTTTTTTCTCAGAACTTAGAAGATCTCATCCCCCTGCTTTGTCTTCTGTTGCTGCTGTTATAAAATTTTCTTTGATCCTTATTGTCTTACTTTTGCAGGTGATCTCTCATTTTAGCTACACATTTTAAAGAGGGTTTTTTTTTTGTTTGTTTTTTGGGGGTTTTTTTGGCTTTTATTATTATAGAGTTTTCACTTAAGGTATCTGGTGTGGATTTCTTTTCACTTACCCTGCTTGGTATACACTGTGCTTCTTCTGGTTATGAATCATGTCTTTCGTTGGTCATTTCCTCTTTGAATGTTCCCTCTATTCCCGTCTCTCTTTCTGGAGCTCCAATGAAAGACTGTCAGACCGTGTTTTCCTATTACCCACAGCTCTTATCCTTTCTTTCGTATTTCCTGTCTTCTTAACTTTCTGTGCTGCATTCTGGGTAATTTCTTCAGCTCGCCTACCAGTTCTTCAAGTCTGCCTTAAGCTACATGTACACTTACATGTACAAAATGTTATTTCATTGGTAAGTGTTTCATGAATTTAACCATGAATAATGATAACACAAAATAGAAATCCAATTGTAAGTTAAAATTATTGTTATTACCCCTATTTGTTCTATTATTATTACTGTTTTCCCAGTAAAACTCAAAAAGTAATATAAAAATAGAGCAATAGGCACCTTTCATTGAGTTTACTGTTATTTGCTCACTCGCTACATAATTGTTAAGTGTCAGATTGTATACACTGCAATTCCTCTTCCCCCATTTTTTTTTCTTTTCAGAGTAGTAAAAGGTCAAGTGAGTAGGGAGAAGATTTCCAATTGACAAAGGAAGGAAAGGAGGGGGAAATCCTATTGTGCTAGGCCACAAAACCCCATAGGGTACAAGCTGAGTGTTTTTTATCTATCTATCTATCTATCTATCTATCTATCTATCTATTGGGGCAATGCAGAGGGAGAGGGAGAAGAGAATTTTGAGTAGACTCCAAGCCCAGATCTCATGACTCTGAGATCATGACCTGAGCTGAAATCAAGAGTCAGACACAACCAACTGAGCCACCCTGGCGCCCCAGGCTGAGTGCATATTAGGAGATGTTGACCATGGGGGAACATTAGAGCCTTTGTCTAAAAGAAACTAATGATACCATAGAGTGCCAGAGCTTCTCATGACAGTGAGCCCAGGGGACACCAGCATCAGTGGGAGCCCAGAACGAACAGTTAGATTCTGGAAAACACACAAGTAGGACATACTGGTTATTCCTAGCACTTAAAACCAACCTCTCTCTTCCTGCATCATCATCTCTTCTTTCTTTCTGCCACCTTTTCAGACCTTAAAAGATTCTATTAGTAACTTCAGGGAGAAAACTCAATGTTTTAGGATAACTACACCATTTTGTTATTGTTTTTACTTTTTTGTATTGTGTTAAAATACAAATAACATAAAACTTACCATTTTAGTCATTTTATTTTTTTAAATTAATTAATTTATTTATTTTAGAGAGAGAGTATGAGTGAGGAGAGGGGGAGAGGGAGACAGTCCTCAAGCAGACTCCACACTGAGCTCAAAGCCCGACACAGGGTTCCATCCCATGAGTCTGAAATCATGGCTTGAGCCAAAATCAAGAGTCAGATGCTTAACTAACTGAGCCACACACACACACACCCACTTTACCCATTTTATTTATTTTTTAAGATTTTATTTATATATTTGTCAAAGAGAAAGAAAGAGCAAGCACAGGCAGACAAAGTGGCAGGCAGAGACAGAGGGAGAAGCAGGCTCCATGCTGAACAAGGAGCCCAATGTGGGACTCGATCCCAGGACGCTGGGATCATGACCTGAGCCAAAGACAGCCACTCAATCAACTGACCCACCCAGGCATCTCACTTTAACCATTTTAAAATGTACAATCTAATGGCATTAAGTACATTCGCATTGTAGTGTAACCATCACTATTATCCATCTCCAAAACTTTTCATCATCCCAAGCTAAAACTCTATACCCATTAAACAAAAACTGCCTCTTACTCTCTTCCCCCAGCCCCTGAGATCCATTATTCTATTTGCTGTCTCCATGAATCTAAGTCTTTTTAGGTACTTCATATACGTACAATCATACAATATTTTTCTTCTGCATCTGGTTTATTTCACTTAGCATAATGTTGTCAAGGTTTATCCACATTGGGGTAAACTGGGTTTTAAAGGAGGATTTATTTTGGCACACAACGTGCACTATTCAAAACTGACTTCAGGCAGCTGCTGGTTTTAGGACTATGAAGAGTTGTTCCTGCCTGAGAGATTACAAATTTCCTGCTGCAAACTTCCAAATGTAAAGAGTGGCCCAGGGAAAAGCAAATGGAAATGTCATGTCACTGTCATATGTTATGTTGTTCTGAATTAATTTCAAATCTGAAAAATGAAATACTGATTCATTTCTCCAAAAAACATTTTTGTATGTTCTTTACACCTCTCAAAAACCTAACTCCTGAGATGGTTGATTTCCCCAGAGACTGCCTAAGGAATTTGAAGAATCTTCTCCTCTCTTACAGAAGAATTTGTTCATGCTCAGAATAGAGAAAAGGTTAGGAAGAAAGCCAGAAAAAGCAGAAAACATATAAGCTGTTTCTTCTAACTTGACTGAAGAGCCACAGTTGGAGCAATAATGACCCAGTGCATCTCTCCTTTCTGGAAGGATTAGCTGGTTGGCACCATAGGGTCTTTTTACCCTGCAAAGGAAGCTCCCCTTCATTTACATGGACGGCCCCCAGGATATTGCCACAGAGCAGAAGTCCTCTGAGCACCTAAAGATAGGAAGGGTAAGAAGGAGAGGTAAGAAGAGCCACAGGATGAAGATTTAAGCACAAAACAGAGGAGTAAAAGGGAATAGGAGCCGGTTTCCTGATTGGACCTAAATATTCAGAATATTTTAAATGTTTGCTTAAGGCTAGGCTGGGGGTGGACAAAATAGACAATAGCCACTTGACTAGTTTACAAACCAAATTAAAAAATACAATAGCTCTGAAGAACAAATGAAAAAAATAAGATGAGTTGTATAGTTTTTAAAGAATAATGCTTACACCTAGAGAGCATCTTTTGTTCTTCAAACTCAGAGTGCATGGGTTTACTTTCTTACCAATGCATTGATATTTATGGTACTTATGGATATTCCAGGTACTGAAATACGATTGATTTAGGAATTTTGTTTGTCTTGCAAGTGTCCAAGTAAGCACATGGGCACCCATGCATGCGTGTGCGCTCACACACAGATACACAGAAACACACTTTCTCTATATATATGTATATAAATATGAAAAATATAAACAAGCAGCCTTAGACTCAATATTTGTTAGCTGAGAAAAGTGCGTTTTTTAGAGATTGTATTTATTTATTTGACAGAGAGAGATCACAAGTAGGCAGAGAGAGAGAGAGGAAGAAACAGGCTCCCCACCAAGTATAGAGCCTGATGTGGGACTCGATCCCAGGACACAAATCATGACCCGAGCTGAAGGCAGAGGCTTAACCCACTGAGCCACCCAGGCGCCTATCTGAGAAAGGTTTTAATCTACCCTTAGGTGAAACTTAAAAACAAAGACTCAAGAGAATGCCACTAAAGCACCAACCACACAAATGCAAACAAAGAATTTCAACCAAATGTTAGCCTATTATTCTGTACCACAAACACCTTGTACTACTTGCATAATGGCCCAAATGCCAGATTTCTCCACTATTTTACCTAATTTTGTACACAGTCCTTAGTGGAGTAGAAGACAAAGGACACTAAGAAGTTGCTAACAAAAGGACTTCCTTCTTGGTCTCCTACAGCCACTAGGATGAAAAAGTAACAAGTTTTTCCCAAGTGATGAAAATAGTTTAAAGAGAGGGGAAAAGTAGACTGCAGGTTTAAACCTGGTCATGACCTTGGTTTTGAACCTTGTTTAAAAATTCCATCAGGCCTCCTAGTGATTTGTGAGCCCCTGGCATTTCTGGTAGGTGTTAGGGTACTGGATGGAGGGTTGGCTCCAGTCTTAGAAAACCACATTTCCATTTTGATTTCGTAGCAGTTAATATACAATCACATGTATGTTTTACACACATGCACCTTTTTTTCATTTCAAAATGAAATGGTTTGATACCTTTCAAGCACAGACAGAGAGAGCATCAGGGGCAGTGGGTGGTGGCCATTTAGTGGCATTCACCAAGTCGGTTTCCTAGTTGGCTTATCTCATAATTGACCATTGCTAACAATCAGGATGGTTTTTAACCATTTGACAGTTTTCTATTACTTTTATTCTTCTTCATATTATTGTTTAACTCACACGTTTTATATCTGTTGCTTTAAAGACAAGGGGAAGAAATGGATTTTAAAATACAAGCTAATGAGGAGATTTAATTCTAAAAATTCCCCTCAAGATACCATTTGCCAGGTTCTTAAGTCATATTTGTCTGATCAGAATTCTTGTAGCACATATCAAGATGTCTCTAATACATGAAAAATAATTTAAAAGTAAATATGGTGGCCACTGTATCCAAACTGACTTTTTAAAAATTGTCAATAATGTCTTACCTTTTATTTACATTTGTGCAAAATTCTAAAAATAAGCCAGAGGGTTATTTTAAATGCAAACCAAATATGAGGTCATGAAAACAGTTTTTTATATTTTTTTTGATTGGAAAAGATACAATGATATTTCAATGTTCATTTTTTCTCTTTTTTAAAAGATTTTATTTATTTGAGAGAGGGCAAGAGAGCACTCATCATGAGTTGTGGGGAGAGGCAGAGGAAGAGGGAGAAATAGGCCCCCTGCTGAGCAGGAAACCCAAAGTGGGGGCTCAATTCCAGGACCCTGGGATCATGACCTGAGTCAAAGGCAGGAGTTTAACTGACTGAGCCACCCAGGTGCCCCACAATTTTCTTTTTAATATGAATTCTATCCTCAAACCAGACACACGTAAAAATTACTCTTAAACTTGTTTACCAAGAAATCTGCTTTCTCCTCCACAAGCAATTTAAAGCGAGTTATAGGGGCGCCTGGGTGGCTCAGTCATTAAGCGATCCCAGGGTCCTGGGATCGAACCCCGTGTCGGGCTCCCTGCTCTGTGGAAAGCCTGCTTCTCCCTCTCCCACTCTCCCTGCTTGTGTTCCCTCTCTCGCTATCTCTGTCTCTGTCAAATAAATAAATAAAATCTTTTAAAAAATAATAAACTGAATTATATAGCCTGTGTCTGTAACCCAAAGGAAAAAAATGAAAAGTTATCATATGCAATAAATGCATATGAATAATATTAAAGACCAGATTTAAAATGAACTTGATAATAAATTTTTAATACCATGATCATCTCTAATAAAATGTTTTATTTAACTATCCTTCTTTATCATGCCACATAAGAAAATGTCAGGATGATTAAGGGAATTTGCGAAATTATGTGTTATAAGTGCAAAGCATTTGGAGTCAAAGGATAGGACTATGAAGATAATCACTGTAATCCATCACCTGGACCATTTTTATCTCTCAAAAGACTTATATGAATAAAAATGTGTATTATTAGCAAAATAAGTCTTACCCCTCACTGTCCCTCAGGAATTACCATCCAGTTTGACTACACAGGAAATAGATTGTCTATTTCACCCTATTTCATCTATTTTGTGAGACACACTCTCGGCTAAATCAAGATGTACCTTATAATCAGGAGAGTCTTACCAAGGCCACCAGCCAGGCTGCAACTGGGACCACAGCTACCATTGCCACATGTGAACATCAAATGCCAGCATCAAAAGTTGCAGAATGGGCGTCAGTGACTTGGAAGAAAGTCTTGCAGAAAGGAGAGCTTTCTTTCGTTTTTTTTTTTCCTTCTTTTTTAACTAGGAACCAAACGGTTGTGGAGAGGGAGTGCGCGAGGCATGTTTAGTAACATTCTATAAGCAGGAATCAAAAGTAGGTTAGCTCTGTGTAATGGCAAGGTCAGCCTAGGAGCCCAGCACCGAGGACTCTTAGTTTTCTTATGGATTATTTTAAGAAATGCTTCATCATCAAACTCCTGATATAGAGGATGATCCCATGGATAAACATAGACATCAAAGAGTCTAAGTCAAATGCTGAATGTGAAAAAGTTATAGGAGAACCCAAACCAATTTATTTCACTTAAATGTTCCATTTGCGGCATGTGCAAGTATGATATGTGATAAAATCATCTGTCTAATTAAATTCATAATAGCCCTTTCACTAGCTGTAAAAGGAACATTCTGATTGTGTCATGGTTTCACTTGCAGTTTTCCTTCTTAGTCCTTACTTACACTAACAGAGCCTCTTACAACAAGAACATCTTAGATTGCATGCAAGACAGCATTCAATTTGGAGACTCAGTACTTCTAATAAAAAGGATAATGAACTTGAATGAGCTGAAACGTTTGCTATCTTTACTGGGTTCCTAAATGCTGGCTGTGTATCATTTTAACTAAGAGCTGCTGGCTGTTCTTACTTTTCTTTTTCTTTTTTTTTCCCCCAAGACTTTTAATAGCATATGGCCCCTTTTAACTCCCCCAAATATTTGCTGGGTGGAGAAATACTAGTAGTTCAGTTTCGCATGTATGGTTTCCTTGAACTTGCCTGGCTGACTCTTGTTTCCTTTGCTAGGGGTGCAGGCTGCATCTTTATTGAAATGTTCCAGGGTGAACCTTTGTTTCCTGGGGTTTCCAGCATCCTCGAACAGCTGGAGAAGATCTGGGAGGTAAGAGAAGAATTTTCTCTGAGGAAGAAGAAATACCTACAATTCAAACTTTGAGCCAACTTTGCTTTAGAGACCATGAACTAGTCCATCTGCTTTGAGATTTTATGCCGTGTATTAAGGCCATGGAAACTGTGGGATTTGCCGCAGGTGTAGACACCTTGGCAATGGAGGTGCAGTCAGGAAACCGAGGTTGTCTTATAGTAGCCCCTGAATGCACCTGCTCACTGTTGTGATTTTCTCAGCCTCCCAGGGCAATTTCTGCCACTACTGCTCAAGCACATCCCTGCCTCACCACCCTCAGCTCTGACTCTATCGGATATTTGGCCCTTGGTCCTTGTCAACTGAAGACAAGACACGAAATTTCCGCAAAACTCTGATAAAGGCTTAACCGTGTTAGTGTGAGAGAAGTATTAATCATGCTCTTCCAAAAGCACGTTCCTAAGGTGTGAAGGTGCTTCTCTGTGTGGTTCCATTTCTTGACTCACTATCCCTACCTCATTTGGAGATTTTATTTATTTATTTATTTGACACAGAGAGAGTGAGAGAACAAACAGGAGGGGCAACAGGCAGAGGGAGAAGCAGGCTCCCTGCTGAGCTGGGAGCCTGATGCGGGACTCGATCTCGGGACCTTGGGATCATGACCTGAGCCGAAGGCAGAGGCTTTAACCCACTGAGCCCCCCAGGCACCCCTATCCCTACCTCTTTTGTACCATGATGTACTTCATTCTTCCTCTCTTGTAGTTTATATGCCACATGCTACAGTCATCTGTATATTTTTTTTTGTTATTTTTTTCATTGTGGTAAAATATACATAAAATTTGCCTTCTAACCAATTTTAAGACTATGATTCATTAAGTACCTTTACCTTGTTGTGCAACCATCACCACCAACCAGTTCCAAAACATTTTCATGACCTAAAGCAGAAGTTCTATACCCATGAAACACTGACTCCCCATCTTCCTTCCTTCCAGACTCTAGATAAGCTCTCATCAATTTTCTGTCTCCATGAATTTGCCTATCCCGAATATCTCATATTAGTGGAATCCTATAGGATTTGTCTTCTGTGTCTGGCTTATTTCACTTATATTTTAAAGGTTCATCCATGCTGTAGTGTATGTCAAAGTGTTTTAAATGAACCGTTGTTATCCTGGATCCTGCTCCCTTTCAACTTTGCTTGCTTCAAGTGGGCATCTGGAATGTTCTCGCTAAGAGCTTCTGATAAGGGGTTTCTTGAGAGATATGGCCAGAGTAGGGTTTTTGTGCATAGGTGAGGAAATTCAGCTTCTCTGGAACTGCTTTGTAGTTGTGATGCAGAGGGGCACCTTGGTGGCTCAGTCATTAAGCATCTGCCTTCAGCTCAAGTCATGATCCCAGAGTCCTGGGATCGAGCCCCGTGTTGGGCTCCCCCTCTGTGGAAAGCCTGTTTCTCCCTCTCCCACTCACCCTGCTTGTATTCCTTCTCTCGCTGTGTCTCTCTCTGTCAAATAAATAAATAAAATCTTTAAAAAAAATTTTTTTGAGGTGGAGACACAGTTTTGTTAACACAACCATAGTTCCAAGCTCTAAGGACAAAGTGAGAGCCAGTCACATTCAACAGTGTGTTATCTTTTACACTACTACAGTTCGAGCAGGGTAGAAACTTCAACATTACAGACAAATCCTGAATTACTGTTTCATTAAACATGGACTACACAGATGAAAATAGGAAAGCTATTTTGGGGTCCATGAAATTTGATGTAGGAATCGCCTTTTGGAAAGCAATGGGTCCATTCTACTCTCCCAACCTTTAACCACAGCCGTTCTTTACACACCTCCCGAGACCTCACTCTTAGAAACGAAGACGTAATGACAAACCCTGAATCTTTATTTTACCATCTTTCTAAAATGCCTCTGTGTGTGTGTGTTTGTGTGTGTTTTCATCTGAATAACTCTCACCTCTTCCTGATCAAGTTTTTAGAAATCTGATCCTTGTAATAAGTGTTTTTAGCAAATAATCCCAGATGCGGTTCTAAAACCAGAATAAAATAAACTATGCAGACTTTAAATTCATTAATCAAAACGCCTTCAGTTTCCATTCCAACAAAGGCGGAAAACAGCCCTGTGCAGCCCACTATGATTTCAAACACAGCACTCACTCACTGCCTTTTAAAAGCCTTCAGGGAGGGAGTAGATCAACAATTTCTGGTTTTCAGTTTCCCAGACAGTGAAGTGGAGATTTGGTAATTTTCTCAAGTGAAAACGAATTCAATAGCTTTCAAATAGAAACTGAGCATCAAATTTCCAAATAAAGGATGTTGGATTTTTATTTAAATGTGGAAAATCTCCAGCTGAAAGTTTTCAGTATAATATTTTAAAATGTTTGGTACCCATTTTGTTGGCTTTAATTAAACATAATACAAAGTAACCAATAATTCTAGGAACTATCACATTAGAGAAAATATGGATGTGGTCGCTATTTATTTCCTTTGTTGCTTTTTCTTCATTACCTTTGCTTTTTTTTCATTGTGCTTTGCCAACCCCCAGGAGACATATGGGTGCATGTGAATCACTTGTTTCCGTGCACATCTGTGCAAATACAGAAGATGGTGGGTTCAAAAAGAAGAATCAGCTTCCCATCCTCTGGCCCTCTCCCACAAAAGAAGAATTAATCCAGTTGGTTTTTCCAAATGGATTCCAGGATTCTTAGTGTTCCCCTCAGGCTCAGTGTGGTTGATAGGAAAAGCCTATAATCCTCTCAGTAGGTTTTCAGTTTGTTTAAGGAATGGACCAAAGAAAGATTTTCCTGGGTGGCATGATTTTTTTATTGTATGAGAGAAAAATAACACTTCAGTGTCTTTTGTTTGAGAACGATCTTAGTAGGCACCACCAAATGTACCTCTCAATCAGTCCTAGTCAATAAGCTGGTAGACATTAAGATTCTGGATTCGTCATTGATTATTATTAGTCATGGTTGGGCAATTGACTTCCTGCCATAACAACTGGGCTGGCATCTATACCCAGCATTTTGCAATTGAATTTATTAGATTTTTTTTTCTATGAGAGATGCTTCTAGAAAGAGTTGAGATAGGCTTCTAAGAAGAGTTACTTTATATAATGGTGTAGTGAAAGCTACCAGTATTTCCCTAATATTTCACAGAAACAATGTTATTCTATCTCCCAGAGATAACTGACATTGGGCTTTTATGATTATAGGAAAAGAATGGCGAAATGATGCCTACAAAACAACTCGTGGAAAAAGCACCATCCCACATCTGAAGTGTTTTGACTTTGTACTCCTAAAGACTTTTATTTCATATTAATTGCAAACTGGAGCTTCCATTTGGTAATCCAAAGCATAAGTAAGCTCTTTTCCAAATGATGTTGTTATTTTTACAGTCCACCAGTTAAAAGCCAAATACCATATTCCAAGCTTCCAGGTCACCAAGAGAACAAGATGAGATAAATTTGGTAGGAAGGATTAGGGTTAGGTTTGGGATCATTTTTAGCTAATGTTCCACTCTGTAAGGGTCCATAATCTGAATCCTTTTTAATTTGAGCACATTGGGGAATAGCTGAATGTTCAGGCTGAGGCATAATTTGAGCTACATTCGTGTGTGTGTGTTTATTTCATGTAGTGTAAGGCAGAGGGACAGTCACTCCTGCCTCTTTAGATCCCCGACTCCCAAAATAGGACCCTGTTATATGGTGACCATGCCTTTGAGATTTAGTGCTGGGAGTGTGCCTTTAAGCAAGGCTATATGATCTGCCTCAGAATAACAAGTAAGTTAGTAGAGACACAGGCTCGGGACCTATATTTGGGTCCTTCTGAGAAACGGAACCAGTAGGATGTATAGAGATGCATAAGAAGAGATTTATTATGGGAATTGGTTCTGGTGATTATGGAGGCTGAAATCTGCTGTCTGTAAGACAGAGGACCAATGTAATTCAGTCTAAGGGGAGACTGGTGTAAGTCCCAGAGTCTGAAGGCCAGAGAACCAGCAGCTCCCATGTCGGAGGCAGGAGAAGATGGATGTCCCAACTCAAGGAGACAAGGAATTTGCCTTTCTTCCACATTTTTGTCCTATCTGGGCCCTCAATCAATTGGGTGATGTCCACCCACACTGGAGAGGGCATATTTCTCTACTCAGTCTACCAATTCAAATACTAATCTCTTCCAGAAACATCCCCATAGACACACCCCAAAATAATATTTTACTAGCTATCTGGGCATCCCTCTTCCCAGTCAAGTTGGCACATAAAGTTAACCATCACAGGACTTTAAGAATACACTGCAGTTTTGTCCATGAAGTTGTGAATGTAGGAAACACTGAAGTTTCTTTCATATGTGTTTCAGCTGGCATAATGTGATGTATAAAATGAATTCTTCCCTACTCCTCCCAATCTGTCCTTTATGTCTCCCTCCTCATCTTTCGTTGTCTTTCTTTGGCTTTTCATAGGTGTTGGGAGTCCCTACAGAGGATACCTGGCCTGGAGTTTCCAAACTACCTAACTACAATCCAGGTAATACCAATTTGAGCTTCTGAGTGTCTGAAAATTAACTATGTGGGAAGCATTTGCTATACAGACACGGTGCCCTTCTTTTATTGTTAAATCAACAGTAAAGATAGGTAGATGAATTTTTAGATTCATATATTCCCTGATAATCCTTTTATAAGAAGGACACTGAAATAGTAGTTAAGGTTAGATCAGTTCTCCAACTCTGTACAACATCAGTAGCAAGCTGCATAATAATTTGGAATAACTATCACTGTGGATTCTGCCTTGATTTCCAGATATCCATTGACTCAAAAGAACTCAAAAGATGGTCTCATTTTTTAGTCCCATGACTCTTACTGACTTTATTTGCTAGGTTATTGTACCTCATAAACTCTAAAAAGAAAGCTGATACAACAGAGGGGAAGTCAAGCCTCATTAGACCTAGGACAGGACAGGTAAGATGTATCTAGATTACTAAAGAGTTCATCCATTGTTTTGGACCTAACACTTGGTCATTCTCATCACCCATTTGATCCTCCAAGACTGGATCCTGGGAATGGACTTGGAAGTGTTAGAAGTGTTGGCCATGGGGAAAGTCTTTGAGGAATGGTCCCAAGGCCATGTCAGAGACACCAGATTACCCAGTAGTGACTTCAAGGATGTTGAGACAGAAGGAAAGAGATAAGCAGTGAGCTGTAGGATGAAAGACTATATGAGAGGCTGAGGAGGCAAGTGACAACCACACCAAAGATGGAGTCTTGCTGCAGGTTTAAAGGGGAGGTAGATGTGTACAGATAAGGACCAGATGGGGGTGATTATCACTCAAGTCAGATTTTCTAGCCTTTATATTCTCATACTGACCCATCACTAAATATGGACTTTCCCCAAACTGTTGTCATTACTAACTTTGGTATGAGATTATCCTAGAAGGGTCTCATGAGAGCAAGAAGTTATAGGGAGATTAAAAAGGCAGTTAAAGAGGATAACAAGAGATAAGAGGCCAAGGATTTTTTTTTTCTTCTTTCCTCCAGCATGAAATACTTTTGACCTTGGCTCAAAGAGCTATACATTGAACTCACCAGGATTATGAAAACCCTACAGCAAGCTTAGGTCTTTTCAGCTGCCTTATGAATGTTCATACACATTGCTAAAGGGCCTCAGGGTCATTTACAAATAGTTTACCATTTCTAACTATTTTGTTTGAGTGTAGCCCCTGAGAAAAATGCCACTCTGGCCACAAGGCTTGGAATAGTGTCTTTGCCTTTTGGTCTGAAGCAGAAAAAAGAATAGACTTCTTGTGGAGACCATGGTCTATCTGTAATAGTTCTATCTCCAGTTGCCATGGTCTCTAGGAGAACCTGGTTCTATTTTCCCACCCTGCCTGTCTATACCTCTCACTACCCACCCTCCTCTCCAGGTGAAAATGGATCCCCTCAGCTTCCTACCAAGATGCAAGCGGAAGTTTAGGGTCACAGATGGGTTGGAAAAAAGCAGTTTAGATGTTGTCAATACAAATCTGCCTTGGGGAGCATATGCTTTTCCTTCAGACTTCAAATGTTTAGGTTTCAGGTCGGTTCAGGCAAATAAGCAGTGATCCTTAACAGAGAATGCTTTGGTGAGAATAATAATGATAGAAACTTGTTCAAAACACTTCCCTGCCAGATTCTGTGCTAAATAAGATAACTGGGTCCCAATAAAACAGCGAGAAATATGTTGCATTTTTCATTTTGCTGTCATTTCAAAGTAATGTGCAATTTTTTATTTATGAAGAGAATTCTCCAGGCCCAACATCAATAGGGTTCATACTTTGCATTGTTTTTCTAGTAGGGATTCAATTTAATTCAAATAAGTCCAAAAAATTTGAACACCTACTATCTGCCAGGTGCTATATTACATGCTGGGTCTGTGCAGACAGATCTGGTACATTCTTGGAGCTCTGAGACTTGGGTTTGTACACATTCATCCACACTCTTTCACCAGCTCTCCTAACTGGGGGCAGACGGGTGATCATTCATGAGTCTCACTTTCATGGGTTTGGGGCCAAGCTAAGCATATGAAAGAAAGGGAGTTGTAACACTTCCTCAACTGCAATGAAGATGTCTAACTCTGTATCTGTAAATCTTAAAATTCCAGCATATCTTCAGCATGGGGTCAGTACCACTGATAAGTCCATCATAAGGACTATGTTTTAAAAAGGGCCATCATCTGTGTTCTGGGACCATCCCCTTATGTCATTCGCAAAGTCCCTTTGAGCGACTCCCCTCTCACCCCCATCACTGAGCTACCACTGCTGCTTCCACACACTTGAACTCCAGGGGTTAAGAGAAAAGAAGAGGGGATGGGAGCCAGAAAAATATCACAGAGGAGAACAGTTAATGCCATTCTAGATGAGACTTCCATTCCTTTCCTTTTCATTCAGTAGCAGTGAGAATTCCCAAACTTCGAATTGAGCCATATTCTAATTTGAGGGAGCCAAGAGCTCAAAACTTGGGAAAACCATCCAATGTCCATCTAGGCCTACTCTACCCTTTCCCAGACCTTGTCTGTACTATGTCTAGGAGGGGAACACAGTTTCTGTTGTACAGTCTTAAAAAAAAACACCTGGTGCTGACCCACCTGGACAGGTTCCTCTGGCCAATTACCCGTTTTCTTGGGGCACTGAGGAGCAGGGTTGTGGTTTTTCTGGCCATCAATTCAAATTCTTATGCCTGATTAAATCTGGGAAAGAGAAAAGAGGTATACAATTTTGGACACTAGACTATTTTCTTTCTTTCTTTCTTTCTTTCTTTCTTTCTTTCTTTCTTTCTTTCTTTCTTTCTTTCTTTTTCTTTCCTTCCTTCCTTCCCTCCTTCCTCCCTCCCCGCCCCCCATTTTAAGCAAGCTGCCTGAGAACTCTGTGTCCTCTACTTCAAAGGGCCAGTTGTCTTATTTTGATGTGGGCAGATTGAGAAGTAGGCTTTGAAAAGTAGGCTTTTTTTTGTTTAATCTTTTCTCCTGGGATAGCTTTCAGAGCAATATATCCAAGTGTCAGTAAGGGGGTTCTGACGAGCACAGATTCCCAGACTCTCAGCAGGATCATTCTCTAACAGAAATATAAAAGTGAAATATTAAAAACCCTGGAACGTGAACTCCATCTGCATGGTAGCCAGTGGCTTGCCTGCTCGCACCATGGGAAAAAAAGATCTTGAAAAAAGAGGGAGGAGAAAAAAAGTGCTTTGAGTACGAGGTTTACAGGTTTAGTAGAGCATAGTAACATCCCCTCAAAGAAGTGGGTGTTGTTCTGTGACCCCCCAAAATGCTCTGCCTTTGACTCAGCCGCCAGAACACTCACCCTCCTCCCCCCACAAAACACCCCCTTTTCACATGCTAACTGAGGCGCCTGTGATTGGCTGAACAATAAACTGGTCACACTTGCTAAAGGCCTGCCATCTTTCACACAATTAGCCAAGACACATTAATCAAACTGGAGGTGAAGAGGGGCTGCGCTGGCCTCCAGCCGGGGGAGGGGTGGCAGCGTGCGTTTTGGTGATCCTTAATAGGAGTCCATAGGAAGCAATAATAAACAGCAACATTGCTGGAGGGGATTCTACTACCAGAAAGTCTGGAAAGGATAAAGTCCCAGTTGATGCCCTATCAGGGATGTACTAGGTTTATGGCAGAGAGGTTCCCAGAAGCTTAAAGCAAACTGGATATTGGTCTTGGCTAAAATCTGCTCACAAAAGACACTAGTGTGAATTTAAAGGATGAACCCATATAGACATTCTACAAGTTCCCTGGCCCTCTTAGCTTTCTCTCCCCGCCACCGGCACCCCGCAAAATGCACTCAGGAGCCCCTCCCCTTTTGAGCCTCAAGCACTTTGAATCCCACTAAAACCAACAGGAATAACACATATATAAGAAATGGAGAACCATTTAGAATCCATTAAGAGAAAGTATTAATCCTCATGGGATTGGACCTAACCTAAGTATTTGGAGGACATAGACAACAGTTCATTTGGAAAGAAGAAAAAAAAATAAGCTAACCTTTGTACTTTCAGTGGTAGAATCTTCCTTCTTTTCTTTTCAAAATTCTCTTTAGATAGATTTTCCAATGGCAATATAGAGCTAATAAGATCATACCTTAGAGACTAGTTTGCTACAGAATCATGTAAGGCTTTTCGGAGAAACAGCTAAATATTTAGACGTTTCTCAGTGCAAGTAAACAGAGCCCTTATTCCTCTGGAGGTTGTCCAATCACCATCTCATTAGATGCAAAGATTCTGTGGATAAAGAACTTTTTTTTTTTTTTTTTTTGGTGCCCACATGATTGCAGCCCAGTTGTGGTTTTTAACGTGCCATTGATTGTTTCATCCAACTCCTTCCTTCTGCTCCAATGAAAGGGTCTGCCGTGGCTGTTTGCTTCCTTAAACACGGATTTTGAAAGCGCTCATGCTGTGTGAGCTCCAATCCTAGCATTAATGGACTGCTGGGTTCATTTCACTACACTCAAAAGCACAGAGTTTAAATCCCTCTCAATTCCATTTGAGGCACCAGAAGACTTTATCCTTCTCCACTAATGGTTCCAAGTTTACATCTAGATACTGGGGGTCAAGGACAGGAGAGGATTTAGAAATAACAGTGCATGACACTAGTCAATGCATTTGCCAAATTGGCAATTAGGTCCTGATGTGCGAGCAAAGCATTTCGTTCCTGTCTCTTTGATGCTCGTTCCCATTAAGAAGGGAACAGAGTCCGCAGAGGCCTTCAAACTTTTAAAGAAATATCTGCTGAAAATCATGCCTGATTTGTGACGTGAGCTCAGCGGCAGGGAAACATCCGGGATTATCCTGGTTCTTTCAGCCCCGGGAAAGAACCAGGCACATGGAAAGATTCTCCACTGGAGGAACTTAGTGGAAATCAAAAGGCGGAAAAGCAGCACTAAAAGCTCTGTGGGCACCCAGAATCAGATGTACTAGAAACCAGAGGCAAACGGCTCCTGGGGCCGCCCAGTCATCTTGAGGACGCCTGCTTTTTCAACCTCTGACCACCAGGTGGAAGCAAAAAATAAGAGGCGTGGAAGACAGACAGAACATTCTAGCCATCTCCCCTTACACTTGGAATGTTTTATTTTGACCTGAAATCCAGTGCGAGAGCTTCTCTTCATCTGACACCACTGTGGGACAGATGATGACCGCAATCTAAAATGAGGCTTGTCTCTATTGGGAAGGCGAAGAGCTGCCACGCTTTGGGCTCCAAGGGTTGTGAGCCAGGCTTTGTGTGGTTGCAGCGAACACAAGGTAAGATGTGCGTCAGTATCCTCTGTGTCCCATGAGCAGTTAGCCAAGGGGGTTATTCAGTGGGCTCAATGGGGGAAACTACTGCTAAGAGAGGTTTTAATTATGGACATCAGCACCTCAGAAAATGGCAAGTCCAAGCCCCACCTTTTACTACCTGGGGCACTTGAAGAAGTTCCCTAATCTGCAAAATGGGAACAATCCTGTCCTTTTCAAAGTGTTCCCACGCACCAGGCACAGAACACACGTTAACTGCTACTTCTCGGTACTGCCTTCCCCGGGGCTGTGCCACTGAGGAGTGCTGTGTTAGGCACAAGGAAGCAGGTTTTCTCGCAGGTCCCCAGAGGCAGTTCCTAGCTTGCAGAGGAGCCGGTCCGTATCCAGACTGGTTCTCTTCCCATCAGCCATGCCGCATCCCTCTGTCTCATTTTGCAGGGTGGTTCTGAGAGAAATGAAATTACTGGACCTTATCTGCCATGGTTCCTAAGTTCTAGTAGGTGCACACAGTAAGTTAGTTCTCATTGTTTTACTCGGTGTGGAAGTTCCTTCCCTGCTTCGGTGACCTGCCAGGGTTCAGACTCAGCGCAGGTGTGTGAGAATTGAAGTTATACCTTCTTTTTTTTTTTCCTTTAAGATTTATTGATTTATTTGAGAGAGAGCATGAGAAGGGGCAGGGGGAGGGTTGGACAGAGAGAATCTTCCAGCAGACTCCCTGCTGAGTGAGGAACTCCATCTCCCCACCCATGAGATCATGACTTGAGCAGAAACCAGTGGGACGTTTAACCAACTGAGCCACCCAGGCGCCCCGTGAAGCTATGCCTGTTTTTAATGTTTAGCTCCCTTGGAATTTTTAACTTCCCTCTAGGTGTTAGGCATACCTCTCTGTGCCAGAACTGACTTCTGTGTTTGCCTGCTTGGGCCTCAACCGTGCCTGAATTCTAAGTCCCTAAGAGCTGACCCTCAGTTTCCAAATTTCTACCCAAGCCAGTGTGGGCTCCTGTTAAGGCTCTCTCTTCTGGTGAAGGCTCTATTCTGTACACCACACACACTTAAAATGCCGTGAGAAGCCTGCCCACTATGACATGGGCTGTTCCCTGGCAGAACCCTCAGTGTCTACAAGCCACCTAATGGGTGGCCAGTAAAAGCTACCACATCACGGACGGCGTTAGTGTTCCCTTTGTTGACTTCACCCCAAGCCTCGTATGGTAGAAAGAGTGCGAAAGAGGTCTGCAGAGCAACCCTGACCACTTGTAGGGTTTCTAGTAATTTATACGTGCCCCCTAAGTGGCACATAGTCGTGAGTCAATACATACTTGTTCACTGAAATCAGTGACCAGGAGTTAGAAAACGTGCAAGTCTACTTCTAATCACACCCTCTAGTCTCTAATAATCCTTGTTCTGCCCACTTGGCCAAGAAAGTATATGTAAGTTATTAGCCACCTTATTTCCAGATAATAATAACTACTGTTTATTGAGCTCTAGCTCGAGTTGGGCACCTTACCTACATTATTTTACTTTGACTCCCACAGCCTGATCGGTTAGGGGCAGTTTTGTCATTCCCACTTCACAGATGAGAGCACTGAGGCTCAGGAAGGTATGTGTCGGCCTCGGGTCACCTAGCCAGGAAGGGGGAGCTCAGAATGGCTAGAGCTGTTGGAGTTCAAGGTGATGCGCACAGCTGTATTCCACCTTGCTTTCCAGCTGCTGAAGGGCAAATATGATGCTATAGTAATAAAACAATGCCCTACAGTGGGGGGCAGCTAAAAATGAACACTCCAAGTTCATTTCCAAATGATTCTGTCCTTCTAACTAGACTTGGTTTTAGAGTCTGTAAGCTTGGTGACATGTTTTTGGAATACAATGTGAGTGGTGTCCCCATCCTGGGACCCAGGTAGCCCTGGCTTACCAGAGCTACCGTGTGAACCCTGATTGGGCTCATTACCATTGCACTTCTGCAAGGCTGCAGAAAGCTCCCGGGGAGTTACTATTAACATCTTTATTAACCCGTCCTCCAATCTGTCAGTGAAATTCATTTAGATACGCAGCCTACTTTGATCTTCATTAATAGTTTCTTCTAGTGTCTACATTTATTTTTAGTTTTCTCATCTTTAATTTATTTGGTGACAGTTATTAGTTTTTATTGAGGAGGACGAGATGATCTTAAAGTAGTTAAGATTAGGAAAAATTGCAAATGAGGAAAAGCAGGTAAAAAAAAGATTTTTTTTTTTTTTAAGTAAAACCCTGCCCTATTCCTTTTCAGCTAAAGAAAAGGAGCCTTAAGATTCCAAACATCATGAAAATGGCTCTACCTGTAGGCCCCTCCCCCACGTTCATGGCCAGGGTCTTGTTCCACCCATCTCTGTAAGGCGTAAAGCAAGACCCACAAATAGCCTTTCTTGTGGTAAGTTTACCTTTTAAGGATAAAGTTTAATAAATTTATTTCACTTTTATTTTGTATCCAAGCATCAATCTTTCATTCATTTAACAAATATTTACGAATGCTAGGTGCTAGGGACTAGGAGATTAAAAAATAAATAAGACATCAAGGGGCACCTGGGTGGCTCAGTTGTTAAGCAACCAGAGTCTGGGATCGAGCCCCGCATCAGGTTCCCTGCTCAGCAGGAAGCCTGCTTCTCCCTCTCCCATTCCCCCTACTTGTGTGTTCCCTCTCTCACTGTGTCTCTCTCTGTCAAATAAATAAGTAAAATCTTGAAGACAAATAAATGAATAAGACATTGATACCTGCCCTCAAAAAATGCAGTCTGGAGGGGAAAACTATAAATAATACAACTTGTAAAGTATTATTATAGCAGCATCCCTTGGGGGCCTCTGGGAACACAAAGGAAAAAAGCCCCCTTAGTTTGGGGAATCTAGGGATTGTTTGAGAGAGACAGAGCTGGGTCTCAAATATGACTGAGTGGGCGTTCTCCAGGTGAGCAAGAGAGGAAAGACATTCCAGACAAAGGAACCTGACCCAAAGAAACAAGAAAGCAGGCTTATTTGACATTATACCAAGCAGGTAAATTGCTCAAGGAAGCTAGAATGTTAGCTTTGTGGTGGTCCATTGCTGGAGATTAACCTGCAAGCGTAGATGGGGACCAGATTGGGAAGTGCTTTGTAGTCAGCCAAGGATTTGGACTTTGACCAATAAGCAAAGAGAAGGCGTTGGATAATTTTTAACAGGGAAGTGATATGGCAGGATTTAAATTAAAAATTGCTTGAAATACTATATGTAGAATTAAACTGGCAGTGTATCCGAACCCAAGTCCATCTGCCCGATGCACAACACAGTCAATCCCTACACCAGCAGGTACGCAGCAAGGAGATCAGATGCAATGTGGCCATGATTGAGATTCTAGAAGGCAAATACTAAGTCTCAGCTAGAGCAGTGGTGACGGAGAAGGAACGGAGGGGGTAGCTCTAAAGAACATGTAAGTAGTAGAGTCAAGGGGAGGTTGTTAGTAATGGGATTCGAGTTGTGAGGGAGAAACCAATGGATCTCCAGTGGGTGATTGGGAGGTCCATTCACTGGCACAGGAAAGAAAGGGGGAAGGAACTGGGGGGAAAGTGGTGAGTATAGATTGGAACATTAGCAATCACAGTATCTATGGGACAGCTAAATGAACATATCTAAAAAGCAATCAGAAATACAAGCCCATGATTTTAAGAGTCCAGTGTAAAAATGCAAAATTGGAAGTAATCTGATTAAAGAGGTATTTGAAACTCCCGTGTGAATTCAGTTATCCAAGGGAGAATGAGAAGAGAAAGAAGACTAGGCTAGAACCCTGGGGCCCCAGTCCTAAAGGATCAGGCAGAGGGAAAGGGGTGTTTGGGGAATGAGAAGGAAGAGCCAGAGGGGCTGGAGAAGACCAGGAGATGACAGTAATCACAATACCATGAAAATCATATGGCCATAAGCTCGTCGGGGACAGGCAATACCATGCCTGCGTCAACGCAGTGCTGAGCACACTGAACGACCCTTAAATAGTGGTGGCAGCCATAGGGAAGTGGTAAATGATGTCACCTGATTCATCATGAAACACCATACACACCAAATGACATGATCAGGCTTTAGCTCGGGCCACCTGGCCCGTTCAGTCTGTAGAGTGCCTGACTCTTGATCTCAGGGTTGTGAGTTCGAGCCCCACGTTGGGTGTAGAGATTACGTCATAAACTCTTAAAAAAAAAAAAAAAAAGCTGTAGTTCAAACATCATTTGTGGGGGTGGACCGGACGTTAAACATGGTACTCCCCCAACCTCCCGCCCTGGGGGGAGGAGCGAGAGACTTCTGATTATGCTCGTTCCCTTTGCTTTCTCCACCCACCAGGAGCAAGGCTTGGCCTCCCCTTCCTTTGCAAAGACTATTACCTTAGCAAGAGGCTGCAGAGGCTGGAATCTTTTCTTAGAATCCACAGGAAGTTTTGAGGCAGGGTTAGAAAAGCTGCAAATGGGAGTTGGGGCGCCAGGTTCAAATGCCGAGGAGCATACTTCCTCAGAGCACCAGCTTTCCGCATCCTGATGATGACGGCCAAAAAGTCTACAGCCTAGGAAAGCACTGGAAGGGCCATGCTTAGGCTCCTTGAGTCAAAGACTAAGGGAGTCAGTGGCTGTGAGGGCGTGAATGTGGTTAAGGTGGGGGCGGGGGTAGTTAGGAGAAGAGCTACAGATTTTTGCAATGAGGTTTTAAAGTTACTGCTTGAGATAGTGAAATAAGGCTAACAACATTATCAACTATTTAAATGTATGGTATCTCAAGAATGCATTGTATTTGGGAAATTCCAGAGGTGTCGTTCAGTAGGCTGCATTATAAGATAACCTTAGGGGACTGTGGTAAGATTATAGAAACCAGAAAATGTTTTACCTTGAGCTAAGACTCAACAGGGTTCTGGTGATGGTTTATCAGTCACCCAGCAAATCTCTGTTGACTTGGATCTGTTGTAAACGAGCTTTCTTATTTCACTTATGAATTAGGACTTAGGGAAAAAGTTGGTGTTTTAGTATGGGAGCAACATTCTGCCCTCATTTTAATTTTATTTCATTTGGTTCGGAAATTACTATGTTCGGCTTTTTAAGTTTCCTTTTGCAACTTACTTCGCCATTCCTACTTCAAATTCCAATTGAATTCAAATGAGAACTCCTTTAAAAAGAAAGGCAGTAGGAGGAGACGGAGAAAAATTTGGTCTATGGGTTCACCATCATTTTTGGAAAGAGGAGGGAAATAAGCTACCCAGAGCCCTGTTCTTTTAGCGGCTCCTGAAGCCAGAGAAACAAACACCTCTTGAAATGGTGCTGTGCAAAATGCCTATCTGTCGATCATTCTCTCATTGATCGCTTGCAGTTTAACTACTGGGAAAAATCAATGGGAGAGAGGCAAGGTCATCCAGCATGAGGCTATCTGCATGTGAGTGGGAGGGTAGACCACAATCACGAACAGCAACCTGACTATGCCCTGGGCCCGTCAACCCCTCCATCTGCTCTAAGGTAGCTACAAAACACATGGGGGAAGAGAGTCAGGCACAGTCTGGCAATACCTGGAACCTCAAGTTCAATGTCATTACATTGCCTCCTGGGACAACTCGTCCAGGTCACCCTTTCATTGCAGAATTTCTGAGGACTGATCTTTCCCTTCTCATGCTTCCTCGTTCACCTCCTTGGAAACATAAGTTTGCAGATGCTACGTTCTGCAATTTTGATATATATTGAGTAGTTCTATTTTCACAACTAGCTTACTTGAGGCAACGAGCCTCAGAGAAGGGTGGGGGAATCACTGATGAGGGGTCGACCCCACCCTTCTTGCACACCAGCACCTTCAGCCTCATTGGGCACCACACCAGAAACATCTGGAGATTATGAAGAACAATAATAACCACAATGACAGCAATGCTGGGCTGTCCACAGGCGAACTGGATCAAACTCTGTGGGGTGAAGCCTGGGGTTCCTTTCAAGCCAGAACTTCTCCCAGGTGATGCTAACATGCAGCATGGCTTGAGAAACACTGAGTTAGACCCTGCTACCTCTCCAGGATGAGAGATGAAAAAAAGGAAAAGGACTAAGACGTACATTTGTTGAGCCCCTCCTCTATTGCCAAGTGCCTCATCTTTTCTCATCCTCCCAAGCAACTGGAAAGTTATTCCCATTTTATAGATTTGGAAACTTCTGCGTTACTAAACCAGAGACGTTAATTTCCCTCAAATCTCAGAGCTCACAAGTGGCAGAAGGGAGACAGCGAAGAAGCACACCTCGACCCACACTGAAGACTCAGGAGAAATCAGGTGGGGCGTGTAGGAACTAGGGCTTGGAGTGCATTAGAATTTCAGGGCCATGAAACGGCGAGTTATTGAAGGAGAAGCATCAGGCAGAAACACCTGAGAGGAGAGAGGAAAACGTGGTTCATCAGACCAGAGAAGAGGCAGAAAGAAAAGAGGCAAAGGGTGAGGGAATACTAACGTTACCCTTACCATCCTGATTCTAACACGAACTCGAAGGAGCAGGAACTATAATCATCCCTCTTTGTAGACGGGATGTGAGGCACTGAGGCTTCTGGGAGGTCAGACAACACCTCCCAGGTTACACAGCCGGTGAGCGCCACACTGCGTTCTCAAAGCCCAGCTCCAGAGTCCATACCATGTGCTTTCCATTGCCCATCATTTCTCAAAGGAAGGAACAGAAGGATAGGAATGATTTTGTTTGGTGCTCAGAGGCAGGCCCTTAACATTCATCATCTGACAAATCCCAATGAATTCAACGAATCACTTTGTCCTTGAGAGGCGAATATGACCTCCAGCGTGGGTTAAGGGAGCGGGCTGGTGATGGTTAAACCACCTTGCTGGAGGGTGCGGAGAAGCAGCTGCTGCAGTTGCAAACCCGAGGTGCTGTGTTTGAGCCCGGACTCAGCCAGTTCCAAATCCACGTTCTGCAAGAACAACGCGAAAGTTGGAAAGAGTTTTAAAATACCAAAGGCCCCCCAAAACACAGAGCAACAGGCTCTAGGAAGGGAAAAACAAAACATGGGAGAGCACGGAAATGGATTTCATTATGTTGACTGGAAATTGGTTTATGACTGAATGAGAAAATATTTTAATTTTGTTTGGCCAGGAAGGAACCGTAAACAGGCAGCAGAAAGTGGTTTGGAAATAAACATTCTAAACAGATACCAGATATTCTTACCTATCTTTACTGGTTATTTAAATTTAGGCACAATCGTCTAGAGGGAGGATGAAGAAGCTGTATATGCAAGCTCTTCCCTTGGCGCCCACGTGGGACTAGGAAACCGCCAGCAGAGAGGTTCTCATTTGATTACACCTGACCTTGAAAACTCCGCTGAAATCACTTTCTTTGATCACTCATTTCACGCTACAAGTCTTGGCACTATAAATTCTAGTTTTAATTGAACTTACTTTCAAAGTTACAAAATAATGTGTTTTTTTATTAAAAAATAAATTTAAGAAAATAAGCCTAGAAGTAAAGGGGTAAACCCCAGAACCATTATCACTATCAGACTGATAGTCTTCCAGCTCTTTTTTTTTTTAATGTATATACAGACAGGAATACACCAGTATTATCAAAATCTTTTTTTTGCCCAACTACGATTACATTCTTGGTTGGATAAACCAGATAAATAAATTATCTATCCTATTCCTATAGGAATAAGAGATCCTGGAAGAAGAGATCTTTTAAAGACAAAACACATTTCAGGCCCAAGAAAAGTGTAAAGCATACATATAATTTTATATACATATAATTTTATTTTATTTTATTTTCATGCATGTATTTTAAATGCAAATTAAAATAATCTCTTCTTGATTTAGAGCAGGAAATAGAGGACTCTGATAAGGAACATCATCTTATAACCCTAGAGCTCCCCTTGTCACCCTTACATAGAATAAGCACTCAGTTAGTACTTCTTGAATGAATGAGAAATTGTCCCTTTTTATGGTAGTTTTATTTTGGGTTAAATAGTGTCAATACTAAGAATAATAGAAACAAACACATTCACATGTAAACGTTGTAAAGAGTGTCGCAAAGGAAATGACCAATCTTATCATCATCTATTTTGGATTATTCAAGCCAGAATTCACTTCCATTTTTACTGCGAGTGACATATAAAATTAGCCCCATTCCTTTTTCACCATGTTGAGCCTTTGAGACAGCCCCACCGCTCATCACCTGACTCTTCACGCCTGTTGTGTGCGCACATGCGTGCTTTGTTCTCCAATGAATTGTGGCTCTGCAAGTGGGGGGAGTCTCTGTTGGTTTCTTTCATAGTCTCCCCGGCGCTTGGTACACATTCGGCGCACAGTAGGTGTTCAATAGATGTGTTTTGACTTGAGTGAATCTCGTGACTGTGTGAGTTTGCTAGGGCTGCCATGACAAAGGACCACACAGTCTGAGTGGCTTACGCCACAGAAATTTGTTGTCTCACGGGGCTGGAGGCTAGATGCCTCTGAAGTTGAGGAATTGGCAGGATTGTTCCCTTCTGAGAGGGCCCTGAGGGAAGCGTCTGTTCCGGGCCTCTCTCCTTGGCTTGTGGGCGACTGTCTTCTCCTCAGGTCCTTTTGTGTCATTTCTCTCATACGTGTGTGTCTCTGTGTTCAAATCTTCCCTTTTTTTAAGAAGACACCAGTCACAGTGGTTTAGGGCCCACACCTATGACCTCATCTTAACTAATTACAACTGCAATGACCTAATTCCGTATAAGGTCAGATTCTGAGGTACCTTGATGTATCAGTTTTAGGGGGACGCAATTCAACCCATAATAGTGACCTTCCACAGAATCATGAAAATTCAATGTGTTCACTCTGCCCACCTGAAGCCTGAACTCTTCTTTGCTCAAGCTGAGAAGAACGAGCAGAATTTTGACAATATTTTGGCAGTGGGATTTTAGGGTTGTTTCTGGTTTCTAACGTGTCTGTGTATGCTTTCCAGAATGGTTCCCACTGCCGAAGCCTCGACGCCTTCAGATTGTCTGGGACAGGTAAGCACCACCTGGGAAAGCCTCTCTTTCAAGCAGGGCCTCAGTCTCCTGACCCTCAGTCCACCAAACACGCAGCCCGTGAGCACCTGATCTCTGGAGGCCGACAGGGCCCAGAAGATGCCTCCAGGAGAGCCAGCCACCTGTGAGTGTGTCTGTTTTTCTCTATGAACCACTTTACTTTCAGTGAGTTTGGTCATTAAAATTGTTTTGTGCCCCTCGACCATGTCCGAGGCCCTGAGAATGAGGGAATGTTGGCCTGCAAGAAAACCTAGTGGGTTTATTATTCTCCGACACAGAGAAACCAAATAACGTCATTGAGTGGCTATTGGAGGGGGGGCCAAGTTGATTCATGGAGGTCATGCTTTCCCAGGCCCTCTCCACGCAGTCTCGGCTCAGACCAGGGCAGACTTTTATTACCAGCTTTCAACAAATCCCTAGTTTCTTTTACAAAGTAAAACAGATAATAGAGACATTCCCGGAATAGTTAGCTAACTAAGCCGTGCCAGGCAACCTCAGGGCTAAGAAGAACTCAGTGTTTTCGGACAATGACCAATTACAATAACCAGTATTATTTGATCTGAGAGTAATTAGCCGAGGCTCTGTTCTTTTTGCTTCAGTGAGGAGGCAAAAAGGGCAGTGAGGAAAACGTCAGAGACAGGGGAAACAGCTCAAATGTCAAAGAAAAACACACTCACGCAGGTGGGGAGAGGGGAAGAGATCCTAACTGAATGTTTGAACATCGTTCTTCCCTGAAAATGTGGTAGGGTTTAAACCAACTGAATTTTATTTGACTTTTTTCATGCTTACTGTTCCTGTGCTAAAAAAAAAAAAAAAAAAAAAGCCTCCATGTAGAGAGGTCAGAACATAGAGCTGCAGGCTACCGAGGACCTCTTGTTGGGAGGGACAGGTCTCCTCGGCAGGGCTCTGCTCATGTCTTCAAGCTCACCGTGTCGCCTGAAACCCCTCCTGGTTTCGGAGACAGGTTCCCTGGAACCAGAGCGGCTATTTACCCTTTCATGCAAGATGAGCGAACTTTCTCTTGTCGGCAGAGTCAGGCTCCCCATCCCCCCTCTAGAGACGTTTGGATTTTAGCACCGCTCCAGGACTTTCTTCCATTTCACTATTGGTTTCCAAAATAAACGGTGACTCCAAACCTGCTAACCACATTACTACCCTGCGCGGCTGCTGTGGACACTGCTGCATGGGCCGAAGAAAATGCCAGAGCCTCCTGCCATGGCTACACCAGCCCTTCCTCCTGGGCTGAGCAGGACTTGGATTCCCTGAGTATCCATCCCTCTGCCTTCTCCGACCACACACAAGACCCACCACCTCTGCCCATTGCCTCATCCAGGCTCAACCTTTGCTTTATCTCAAGCTTCTGGTTTCTCTTTGCTCACATCTTCAAACCAAGGAGAATGTCTAGGGACGTGCCACCTGATACAGTGGCCACTAGCCACATGTAGCTCTCTAAATTTAAGTGATTAAAATTAAACTTTAAACTTAGTTGCTCGGCTGCACTAGTCTCATTTCAAGGTTCCAACAGCCAATGTGAGTAGTGGTTAACGTATCAGATGGGGCAGAACCAGCGCATTTGCATCGTCATGGAAGGTTCTGTTGGGCAACACTGGTCTAGATGATCCCGCGAGAAAATTCTTGGCTCTGAGAAGGACTTGGGGGCTCAACCAAGGCTAGATGGAATGTTCGTGATGCATTATTTCATTTATTCCTCGCAAATCAAAGTCCCGGTTGCAAGAGGTGGAAACCGAAGTTCTAAGAAGTGGCACAACCTGGCCACGGTCACCAGACTCAGGAAGGCAGAGCCCAGACCCATCTGGTACACAGGTCTCTGTGACTTTGTCCACCGAGTCGGGTGGCAAGTGTGATGGGTAAAGAGGAGCGGAGGTAGCCCCGGCTTTCCTACAGGATTTCTGCAAGGTGCAGAAGAAGCGTGTGCGGGCCATGACTACAGCCCAGGGCGCTCCCTGGGGTTGGATGGTGACCCTACAGACAAGGGCCTAGGAAGCGCACACCCGCTTGTCAGATTGATTGGAAGATAACAGCTTCTTTGATGTTGTTTCTTCCCAGGGTTGGATATAGTTCTCATTGTGGGTGCCTGCTTCACCACGTCCTGAACTGGCAGCATTAAAAAAGGACCCCCTCTCCTGGAACAACAACAGAAAGGTCATTATTGGGAAAAAAAACAAAACAACAACAACACGCTATTTGAATAATGCCTGCAGCTCAGTTAAGAGCATTGTGCCAATATTAATTGCTTGCCTTTGATCATTTGACTACAGTTCTGTAGAATGCTAACACTAGGGGAAGCTGGTAAACACATAACTCTGGGGACGACTCGTGCAATTCTTCTGCAAACCTGAAATTACTTCCAAATAAAAACCAATTGAAAAATGGAAAAAAAAAAAATAGTGCCCACTCTATCCCTGCCCTTTTCCTCTCTCTATAGATCCAGGGGAAAACAACAAAGAACCCAGGTGAGCTGACAATGACCGGCCTTGCTCTGTAGATAGGTAACACCCTTGCCCTGGAAAGGTGAATGGCGGTAACCAGCGCTGTGGAGAATTTTATACTCAGAGCCAGCCTGGGCTGGGAAATCAAGGTCATTGCCTCGGGCCCTGGAGAACCACCAGGTTTTCAATGTGCCCTGTGATGGCCAGTGTATAGAGCGTCACACAACCACAGAGCCTGATCTTCCTTTTGTTTTATTGTTTGTGTTTCTATTCTGGACTTCCAGAAATAAGTGCCAGTGTCCTCACACCCAGCACTTCCTGCCCGATTGATTTACCATTTTAATCCTTTCTGCAACTTTTACAAGCGAGGTCTGTGACAATTCAGGTCTGCTGGAACCAATTTGTTTTCTGCGACACAGAGACAGGAACTCTCCCAGACTGCTGGTGGAAGTGGGAATTGGTACAACTAGCTCGTATTCTTAATCAGAAACTTCAACGTGTTGTACGGTCCTCAACCCGGGGATTTCGTTTCTCAGGACTCATACCTAGGAAATCATTGCGCAGGCGCACAAAGATTCCCCATCGAGGATGTCACAGCATGATTTTAATGGTAGCCTCTCACCTCTCGCCCCCAACAAAAAGGACACAACTCAGATAAAGGTCTGGCTATGGGGGCGCCTGGGCGGCTCACTGGCTTGGAGCCTCTGCCTTCAGCTCAGGTCATGGTCTCAGGGTTCTGGGATTGAGCCCCGCGTCGGGCTCTCTGGTCGGGCTCTCTGCTCAGCGGGGAGCCTGCCTCCTCCTCTCTCTTTCTCTCTCTCTCTGCCTGCTTTGCCTGCTTGTGATCTCTCTCTCTCTCTCTGTGTGTCAAATAAGTAAAAATCTTTAAAAAAAAAAAAAAGAAAAGGTCTGGCTATGAAAATTATGGAATGCCCACATAACAGAATGCCAGCCAGCTATTAATATAATATCCTAGAAGGCTATTCAAAGGCCTGGGAAGATGATGGAGATCCTCAAGTGGGAAAAGTAGGTTATAACAGCAGGTAGAGTATGATCTCCCTTTCTTTGTAAGACAAAAAAATAATACCCACTTAAAAATAAAGGACTAAAGAAGAAAAACTGAACATCAAAACAATAGTGACCATCTTTGAGTAAAAGGGGTTATCTCAGAATGATGGGATGGTTTTAATTCTCTTTCTCTGCATTTTCTAAGTATTCTACAATAAATATGTATTATGTTGGGAATGGAACGCTTCTTGGTTCTAGAAATGTTATTAGAAGGAGGGGTTCCTCAGAGGATATTTTTGTCTTTAATAACAGACGCTCATTAATTGGGTAGGTGGGTTCTCCTAATCCTGCCAAGATGCTCCTGGTGTGTTTGGTATTTAACATCACAAGCCTAACACATAATATTTTTTCGGTTTTTTTTTCAAAATTTTATTTAAATTCTAGTTAGTCAGCATATAGCTTAATATTGGTTTCAGGAGTAGAATTCAGTAAGTGTTTCATCACTTACATACAACACCCAGTGCTCATCATAACCAGTGCCCTCCTTAATACCCATCACTCATCTGTCCATCCCCCACCCACCTCCCTCCATCAACCCTCAGTTTGTCCTCTACCATTAAGAATCTCTTATGGTTTCTTTCCCTCTAACACATAATATTGATTAACATGTAGCCTATGTGAAAAGGCACTGGTGGGCAAATTAACATTTGTTAATGTCACCTTTCATGCCAATTTTCATTTCCAAAGTAATTATAACGAGTGAAGAATCGCCCTAACAAGAGTTAGAGGAGGTGGCAAATTATAGAAATGTGATGATAAAGGCAGTGGGCTGTAAGCAAGAGTGTAGATGGCAGAAAGAAGCAGAACTATACAAACATGGAAGTCAATTAGCATCTGTGCTCAAAGAAGCAACATTTGTATTCCCAGGGCTCTTGTCTCAGCTCCCAAATGAGAGTGCAATGTGCCAGTCACAAGGTAGAGATCATCAGGACTCTTGGCCAGAATGGGTGGTCCCACTGTAAGTGCTGCTGGTAAAGGCTCGTATTCAGGAGGGCACAGACTTGGTTTATACAGGGAAGACCAACATGCACTTGGCCCACGGGAGGAAGGAGCTGGAGAAATGGGTGGTAGCCATCATAGCATAGGGGCCATGAGCCTGGAACAGAATGCAGGCACCACTAAAAACCTTGACACACTCTTGAGGGAAGGGTTGGGTTAGTTGAAAAGGAAAGTCCTAAAAAAGAAGCCTTCATATTGCTGATCAGTATCTGCTCGCCTTTCTTTCGTTTGGTGGTGATGGCCAGTTCTTTATATATGAGTCCCCACTACCCATGTAAGAAGTTCCATCAGCCCTTCCTGGCTTCTCCAGCCACCCAACACAACCACAGTCTAAATACAAAGAGTATGCATGCCATGCTAACTCAAGTTCAAAATAGGTCCCCTGGCCTTCCTTGTCCAATGAGATTGAAGCTCCTAAGCCTTGCCTATAGAGCAGTTCTGTAACGATTCCATTATTATGGGCCAATGGGTAGGAGTATGTGGATAGAACCAACCATTGATTGGGGTGGGATTGTGGAGGCGAAAGCTGCTGGATGCATCACTACCGCCCACCATCAACACCTACCCACCCATCCACCCCCTGGAGTTTCATGGAGCGGGTTCAGGGCATGATTTTGGCACACATTTCACCTCACCCCCTATAGCAACGGTGCACTAGATAAAATTTTTTTTTGCAAGATTTTCCTTGAATGTCCCTCCAGATTGGTACTAGACCCTAGTGATCTATACCACCTTCCCCATTCCAAAGCCCCCTTCATTGGCCCTGAAAACCTGCGTCTGGGGAGGGCACCCTGGAGGGACCAAATGCCTTCTGGCCTTTTCTCAGGCCGCAAGCTAATGAGCAGGCCTCCACCCCATGTTCCCTTCTCTTTTAACTAGCCTGGAAATTGGCAAGGACTGGGCATTTGCAAATTTTCCTCCATCTTAAGTCTATGAAGCAATGACTGCTGAGTTTGAAGGTAAAGTTATCTGTTTGTACAAAGAGTTGTATGTCGTGGGAATCAAATATCCGAAATTCTCTTAGGTAAATCTTATGCAAATATTAGGCCACTTACATCTCTGGGCCAGGATTTGCAGCATCACCATGTCATGGTACCCGGGAAGGGAAAGGGTATCAGTTCTTTGTCCATTTAAGTTGGTATGCACATTCGACATTAAATAAGCCCATTTATTTTTGCTTAATTGGAGATTTGCCTGGCCAGGCAACCTAATTCTGAATGTCAGACATCAGTCCTGCGGTTAATTGCCTCCTGCACAGTTTTGGTCTCATGGATCAGCAAAGACTTTCAAACATTATAAGTAAATAAGAAAATTAAGGCTCAAAAGTCCTGCAGGATCAGCCCCTGCCACCCTCCCAGCTTCATACCTGTCCCCTCTCTCCCTTGGTCCCAGGCCAGCCAACTGGCCTTTCTTCGTCTTCTTAAACTCACTCTTCTCCCCTCATCCCCTGGGTCTCTACCAGGCTCATACATGCCTCTCCCCTGCCCTAATTCCTCAGCTCTCAGCTCAAGTGCTTCTTTCTCAGGGAAGCTTTCCCTGACCAGCTCTTCCCAGTCTAAGTCAGATATCTGGGCCTTCTCTGCACAGGTGTTTATGTATATCTATGATAACTTGCTTAGTGTCCGACTCCTCCCCTAGACTAAGCTGCCAGAAGACAGAATCTTTCCTGTATCTTCCAGAGCCAGCCACCTACTAGCACATAGTAGATGCTCAACTAATAGATTTGCTCGTCTCCAAATTTACAATGCAAAACAAGTCCACTTGAGGATTTGTCCTTACTGTAATCTGGGCACTTGAAGAGTTATCTCTCTGGACATAAAAAGAGTTATCTCTTCCTATGCTCCATCTCAGGGGAACCAAGAGAGCGTCTTAGATAATACCCTGGGGGCTGAGCTTCAGAAACACTGGGAGTAAGTGTGTTTTACACCCAAGATTCACCCTCCAAAATTACCTCTAATCTTCCCTCCCCTCCAGGAAGCTATGCTTGCAGTCCTTGCAATATACCCAACTGGGCTTTTCTGCTTGGGGGGCACCATCCCACAAAGCAGCATCCTTAATTACACATTTCTGCTTCTATAATTCTATTTCTGGGTCCTTTATGTATATATACATGGTACCCGGACCCCATGGCAGGGGCAGGGGGGCAGCGGTGGAGGCTGAATGAGAGAGCACACCGAGGTTGGGTAAACTTTCCAGTGGGTCGGTTATTTTTCCACGTGCCATCAACTTGGCTGATCTCAGGAAAACGCTACTTGAAATGTTCTCTTAGCCATCTCCTTTTCTCTCCTTTTCTTCTTTCTCCCTTTGTTTTTCAGAAGGGAGGCCTTTGGAGAAACTCTTTTTCTCTTCCACTTTTCCAGGTTGGGCAGGGTTCCAGAAGCTGAGGACCTGGCCTCCCAAATGCTGAGAGGCTTTCCTAGAGACCGTGTCTCGGCCCAGGAAGCCCTGGTTCATGAGTATTTCAGTTCCCTGCCATCTCAGCTGCACCGGCTTCCCGATGGTGAGTGACGGAGCCGCCACGTGCCTCTGTGTATGTGTGCGTGCGTGTGTGTGTGTGTGTGTGTGTGTGTATACACGCACGCATGTAAGTCTCAGTGTCTAAATGTTTTCTCCAAGTACTGGGGAATCACAGTATTTGCAACCGGAAATGAGCTTAGGGATTGAGTTACCAGGGAGAGAAGCAACAGGGGACCCAATCTTGCCTGGGTTTTCTACGAGAGTCTCTAAAACTCAAAAGCCCTGGTGGGTTGAGGTGACACAGACCTCCTTGTGACGATCCGAACATTTCACATAGACGCTCTTAGTAATTGGATGAGATGAAAGTTGCCACTGACTTGTTTCTTTTCCCTAGCATCTGCCAGGAGAAGCAAAACCAAAGTTTGCCACTACCCCCTTCTCTCTGTAGAGAGTAAGATGATAGGTGACATGGAGATGTCACAAGAGGAGAGCTGGCCTGTCTTGATTGGTAATTTGATGCTGCTGAAGGAAGTGCCCGGTGGGGCGCTGGTGGGGAAGGGTGCTGGGAGGAGGGGCACATCCTCCCAGGCCAGACGGCTCACGGGGGAAACACAAGTTACCCTGAAATCTGCCTTGCTGCCCGGGGCCTGAAGTCATCCTCTAAATCTGAAATCTGCTGAGGGATCATGTGGCTGGAACTCTCCTCATGTTTCTCGGAATGTGGCCAGGAAGGGCAAGGCAAAGGATGTGGGCAGTGTGGTCATGGTCTGGCTGTTTTGGGGGAGACCATCTTTAGGTGGGGTTTCTTTGGAAACAATCATCATGCAACTGAAAACAACCTTTAGAAGCCCTAGGCAGAAGGGGAAAAAAGCTAATAAGGAAGGTGTAGGGGCTCGGCCTGGGAAGAGGGACCTGGCGTGGTGTGTGTGGTGACAATGAGGACAGAGGACAGAGCTGCTGTCCCAGAGGCGTAGACATTCAGTCTAGCCAAAGCCTCCGGGGTCTGTGAATGTGGCTCCGCTGTATCTAGGACATTGTCCTGTCCCAGCCCAAAGCTCTGAGTTTGGGACTTCTTAAGGCATTTTATTATTAAAATGAGTTATTTCGGATCTCCAAAAATAACCATAATCATACAACGGGGGTTAATGTCTTACTTAACCCTGTAGGAAGAGTGAGTCATCAGGATTTATGAAGTTGCCATTAAGTGTCAAGAACATATTAAGTGCTATAAAGATTGAGGGAAAAAAGAGGCTTGTCCTTGACCTCAAGGATCCTATAGCGTGGGAGGAAAAGGGGGTGAGGAAGAGGAAACAGGGCACCCTTGTATACATATTAGCACAAATCATATCTAAACAGCTGAAGTCTGTGCATAATAAGCTACAGATGCTGAGAGAATATGTGTGTGCTAAAGGCAGTTCCTTGGAGGAACTAGAATCACGCAAATGAGAGAGTTTGGACTGGAGGTGATTCTGGAGTGGAATTTGGAAGGAGGGAGGGGCACTGTGTGGCATATGGTGGAACAGAAAACACTCCGGGCCACCTCCACTACTTACTCCCTTTCCAATACCCAACTCCCTCTGTACCCCCCATCCTCTCCCCTGTTCCCACTCTAAGCCCCCAGATCCCCCTTCAGCTTTCTTCTCTTGGGCCTGGGACTTCGAACTAGCCCTTCAGGCAGAAACACACATTCAGGAGCGTGCACGTGCGCACACACTCACGCTTTCGCACTCTTACTCACGCTCCCTTCTCTCCACTTAATGAAACTTCCGTCATGGGCCCTCCTCTGGCATCTCTTTTTCTACGTACTGAGAACCGCCGCGGCCCTTCAAAACGTCCGAGGCTCGAGCTTTTACCTGATAGAAAGTGATTAGCCAGAAACAGCCACTGTCCAAAGTGATGTGTTGTTAGAAACTTGGGTTTTGTTCTTCCTGGCCATCTGAAGCAGAGCCACCGACAGAGGGGCTCTGCAGTGCCTGAGTGTGTGAGTGTGTGAGTGTGTGTGTGTGTGAGATAGAGAGAGAGAGAGAACGCACGTGCGGGGCTAAGAGAGAGACCCATCTGTACTTCTCCTCTGTACACCCAGCCACAGAGCCCAAATCTACTTTGACGCTTTTAGAAAAATGAAAAGATGGAACCTTGCAGGAGCCTGCCTGCGCTGGGGGGGAGCTGAGGAGTGCTCACAGCAGGAGGGAAGTTGACTTTTCTTTATACATACGGGGGTTTTTCCATGCAGAGTTTAAATTATGCCTGATAAAAGGAGTTTCGTGGATGTTTCAGTTCTTTCAAATTCTCCTGGCTTCCTCCCAATTAAGTGAGGTTTGTCAAAGCCACGGGGCTCTGCCGCGGCTGCCTCCGCCGACAAGCACTTCCTGCAGCGACATCTGCAGTCCCCGAGGGAGAAGATGAAAGGGCCGGCGCCAAGAGACCGGGAAGGGGGCGGCGGGACTGGGTGTGTGCGGGTGTGCGCGCCTGCGTATGTGTGTGCCTGCGGGAGGGGGGCCCAAAACAGGCTTAGAGACAGACCGACAGACAGGACGTGGGACAAGCAGACAGGGAAAGCAAAGCTATCAGGAAAATCGGAGAGAGAGACAGGGGAGCACTGCGGGGGCTGGATGGCACCTTGCACCTTGACAACGGTGCGCTCCGGGCTCTCACCGAGGACCATCTACTGAGGGTCGCACTGCCTTGGCCCAGCGGTGCCAGCCTGCTCTGTCATTGCCCGCGGCAATTAGCCTTTATGAAGAGCCTCCTTTGCAGACAGAGAGCACCAGACAGTTATCATGGTTCCCAGCCTGCAGGGACCCAGAATCCCCGTCTCGGTGGTAGGCTGCCCTGGGCGTAAGAATCACACAAAAATAAGACCCGCTCTTGTGCGTGGTTTGTAAAGAGAGTCTCCCTGCCGCAATTATGCAGGAAATTTTGCTCTCTGGTGGCGTTTCAGTATGGAAGCATTTAGGGGCTTCTACCTATATCATTTCATTATTCTGGTTTTATTAGGTTGCAGGAGAACAGAGTTGTCACTTTAAAATATATTCTGTTTCCCCTTTGATCTGGGAGATGCCAGCTCTTATTGTCTACCCTCTGAAGAAGACAATCTAAGCCTGAAACCTGTGGCTGCGAAATATGTGTGGATTGGAGGGACAGCCTCCTTCCCAGTGGAAGAGTGGCAGAAAGATTCCCCACAACGTGCAAGAACCGATCCCATCGAGCCGTGTCTGTTTCGCCAAAGCTGAGACTTTCCCCCAGATTGTGGCCCTAAGCGCATGGCCAGAGGAAAGCTGGGGGTTACTCGCCACGAAAATTCAAACTTCGGGGTTTCCAAGATTGGTTCCCTTTTGGAGCACGCTCTTAAGTGGAGAAGCATGAATATTAGAACAGCAAGCATGTGGGAACTTCCGCCAAGCTCTGACATGTTCCCTTACTGACTCTCTTCGAACACCTGAAGAAACATTTGTCGATGGAGAAATTATTGGTCGTCTCTCTCAAAACACACCCAACAGCAAGCTAATTGCTTCCGCAGATGGCCAGGGGGATGGTCTCCACTCTCGGTCACCGGCTCGCAGCCACCCTTCTGGTCCTCGTGGCTGAACCAGAAACGCAGAATGTCAGCTGGGGCAGCAAGGACCTAAAATTAGGTCCTTGGCAACCTCTAATCTTAGCTGCAGGTTCAGCTTCTTCATTTAATTCCCTTTGCCCTCAGCATGAACTTGGGCCCTGGGAAAGGAACACCGTGTAATGATTTGGGGGTGGGGGGAGTAGAAAATTATTAAGCTGCCCTTTCTAGAAACTGGCTCCACTCTGTTCCTGCAAGGAGACTTCCAAATGTTACCCTTGGAAAGTTAAGACTGATTTTGGAAGCTAGCCAGTTTGAACCACAGACACTGATCCACAAAAGTTTTTTTTGGGGGGGGGGGGTGTTTTGTTTTGTTTTGTTTTTTCTTTTTTTCTTTTAATCTGGGGTAGTAAATGCCACGTGATTTAAGAGTCTGGTCCTTAAGCCCTGGTCCTTGATCGTCAGGACATCAAAGGCTATCTCTCTCTGTGGGTTGGTCCCATTTTGCTTTCCAAATCCCAGACTTGAGTCTCTCCCATTCATTCCTGGACTAAATCCCCCTTCTCCTTTAAAACAGGTTTCAGCATCTTAGGGGGAAAAAAAAAATCCTAAGACTTGAAAGCTTACAATTGTTTCACAAGTAATTTTGCAAAAACAACTTACCAGAGTCTTTCTCATCATCAAATGCTTTCTTACTGCAGGCATGAAAGGCATGGCAATGACCTCTCCCACATCTCACACCACCCTAGTGTCTATACTCTGGAAGTTCTTCAGCACGCCTTGTCCATATTGCCCCATTAACATCTGAGTAATTTTTTGTTTTGCTCCAATAAAAGAATTTCAGGCCTTCTTTTAATTATCTCTTTACTATATTTGAGGTTCCCTTGATATCACTTTCCAAAGCTCACTTTCTCGAGGCTGAATTCCTTTGACTTTGCTTCCCCCCCAATACAGATTCCGTTTCTCTCACTCTTTAGTCCTGTTTGTTTCATTATTCTATTCTGAACCCGTTCCAATTATTTTACTTATCTCTGAGGCTCTGGACCCACATAGACTCAGATGTCTAGCATAGTGGGAGAATTCTGTTCCAGTTCATTCATTAAGTATTTACTGAGGGTCATTAGTATGATATTGAGTGATACAAAAATGAATTAGTCATACAGTCTGTCCTCAAAGAGCTTATAGTCCTTAAGGAAATGGGGCAAGTATATAAAGAGCCACAGTTCAAGTGTGAAGTGCTTTGGGCATTCGAGGGAGGGGAGATTAAATTCAGCTCTGGGGAACCAGATGGCCTCGTGAGTGGGCCTTCAAAGATTATTGGGGTCTGGATGGTTAGGGAGGAAGGACATTCAGGGAGAGGAATGTCCTCTTCTTCTTAATACCATCTAACATCATAGTGAAGTTGTCCTCTTTTTAATAATAGTGGCACAATCCTGACTCATATCATGGTTTTTACTCCTTATTGTACAGCTTCTTGAACAATTTAAATATTCTTTTTTTTTTTTAAGTAAACTTTACCCCCGACATGGGGCTCAAACACACAACCCCAAGATCGAGAGTCATGCTCCACAGACTAAGCCAGCCATGTGATGCAATTTAAACATTCTTTACCACATATTAGTGAAATTTAGTTTCATTCTTTGTATGCTAATGATTTCAAATCTATCCTGTTCTCGCCTTTTTTGTCTATTCAAAATTTAACCAGAATATTCTGTCATTCTCGAGGCCAAGTTTCAGGGGATGGGAGGGAAGGGAGATTCTAAGGCAGGCATCTCTATTCTGCCTTTAGGCATTTGTAACCTAATTCAGACCACCGTCTCTGACCTTTTAAATCCTCCATGATTCAGTACTTAAGCAGCACAGTAAGAAACAAGAAGTTGGGATGAGTCCTCCATAACACAATTCCTTACCTTCCAAGAAGATATCCTCAAGGGATTCCAGGACTTTAGCAAAGATCCTGGAAAGTGTTAGAGGGAAAAGTTAGAAACCCTTTGAGTGGGAGAGGATCTCAGAGACTTGCTATTCCATACCTTTGTTATATAGTTTGTGTCCCTGCAACCCCGGGAAGAGTAGTGGCTGCCATTTATGGGGCATCTATGTGATTTACACAAATTCTCATTTCCTCTGTAGGCTAACTGGTAAGGCTGGAGTCATTATCCTCACATTACATATTAGAAAACCGGGACTGAGAGAGGCTATGGAAATTGCTCAGAATCACACAACTAGTAAGTGAGGGAGCCCAGGTTTGATTTCAAGTTAGACTCCTAAGCCACCCGCTCCACTCCTCATTGCCACTTACTAAGGATCACATGGGAACTTAGTAGCAAAACAAGGATTAGAACCAAGGTCTAGACCCCCAGTCTGACCCTTCTACTGTCTTCTGCTCTAGGTTTATAGGATAATTTCAGGAATCCAACAGAAAATTGGGCAAAGGCATAAAATAGCAATTTACGTAAGGAAAACAAAAAAAGTGTACCAATACATGGAATAAAAAGATAGCCTTACCAGTGATTAAATAAATACAAGTAACTGATAAGTAGTTATTTTTCCCCTCAACCTAATAGCTCCCAGTGTTAATGAGATTGTGGTAAAATGATTTTCCGCCAATGGTGGTGTAAGATGGAGGAACCTTTGCAAAGCCTTGTGACATGCATATCAGGGGCCCTAAAATGGTCACAACCTTCAACCCTATACTTTGGTTTCTGCAAATTATTCAAAGAAGCAATCGAACGGGAAAAAGAAAAAAAGGACCCTAGATGCACAAACATGTTCATTGCAGTGTTGTCTATAATTGTATTTAAAAATTATACAAATAAAAATAAACAATATAAATATTCTTTATTTTGAGCCATAGAGAACCAATTAGATATTATTTTGATTATTTCGAACCATAGAGAAGCAATTAGATAATGTTATATGGACTCAGCATATGGTATTGTGGAACCATTTAGAAGAATTCCTGGGAGTGTGAGGTAGTATGGAAATATTTATGCTATTATGATGCGAGCTAGAAGATAGTAGGATACAGGCATATTATCTATCTGTGAAAATGTATTTTGCATATCGACAGAACTGAAAGGTAGCATACAAAAAAAATGCTCTTGCATTTAGGGGCATTATGGGTAACTTTTTTTCTTTTTCAAAGGTTTTTTGTTTTTTTGGTTTTTGTTTTTAATGTTGATGTCATATTCCTTCTACTGTTTAGAAGAATGAGGTACAGCAACCCGTACAGGAAGTCCAGGCTCTGGACTGAGCGGTAAAGGACCTGAGTCTGCTTCTTTTTTCCCCAACCTGGCATGCATTATTGGCCTTCAAAAACCTCAACCTCTCAGTCTACACAATGGGTTATCGTTAGTTTCCTTTCTGCCAGATGGACGGAATGTTTATTTTATAAATCTTTGGACTCACTGAATGCAAGGGCTCCCATAAATATCGTAGGAGGGAGAGGAAGAGAGATATAGGCACTAACTAATTTTAAAAGGAAAGATCACCAGCTTTAATCGGAAACGCGGTTGGGCTGTGCCCCCAGCCGGAGTTTTAGGTGTGCTCCATGCTAGTTAGCAACTTCAGCTGAAAGTGGTACCGTGGGATCCTCCAGGCCTTGAAGATATGAAGCCTACATACGCATGCACGCACGCACGCACGCACGCACGCACGCACGCTAAAATTACCACGTAGTCACGAGGCTGTGTGCGCCGCGAATCATTAAATGCACGAAGCAACCCCAGCTGATGGGTTGACGATGCGTAAGGGTAGCGCGGAAACCACGTGACGGGGAAATGACAGGACGTTTGGAAATGATGGTTTCATTTCCCAGCTTTCTTTTCAGCTGGCGCTTTCTCTTTCAGCCATTACAGGCGAGCAAAAGAGGTTTGATTATCTTGTTTCCCGTGAAAGGTTATTTAGCTCCTCAATCCCATTAAGTCACTTTCTGCCCTCCAGTGCACCCAGGCTTCACCAGGTTATCAGCCCAGGAAGAGTAAATGGAAACACCAGGATCAGATTTCTAAGGGAAGGAAAGTTAAAGCAAAGTTTGAAAGGGGTGACAGCCAACAGCCAGGAGCTTAGGAACTCAATTAGACTGAAAGACAACTATCTCATTATCTCGTTCCGAAATGATCTAAATACATAAGAATCTAAAAGTTTTAAATAAACTTGTCCTCTTGACTGTCTAGATGACTGAATTTCCCTTCTCAAAAAAATTTTAAACACCCACTTTCGTATTTATTTATTCTAAGTGCAGAGCAGCTGTGATAATTATGCTGTCAGATTCAGTAAGCTAATGAGGAGTCAGTCGAATGGAAGGTTTTGCATCTGTGAGATTGCTGCGGGAGAAAAGCTCTGCTGCCTTTTCCCTTCTCTCTTTTTCTTTCTTTCTTCCTTTTTTTTTTTTTTCTTATTTTTGTTTCTTTTTCTATGAGTCGGAAGGAGAGTCGGGCCTTCCGGGCCAAACTGGAATCCCTTTGATTAACTGGTTGCTTTCCCAACACTGTTCCACTAGAGAATTTCTCCCTTTTTTCCCTCTCCCTCTCTCTCTATCTCCCCCACTCCTTCTCTCTCCTGCTTTCCCACTCCCTCTCTCTCTCCTCCCCTTTTCCCCTCTTTTCTCCCTCCCTCTCTGTCTCTCATTCTGTCCCCACCACCCAAATTCCCTTCTTTCTCTCTTTTCTTTCTTCCCCTTCTCTCTTCTCTTTTTCTCTGCCTTCAGTTCCTCCTCCTCCTCCTTCCTCTTCCTCTCCCCTTCTTCCCCACGCCCCCCACACACACCCTTTTCCCCTCCTTCCTTCTCCCTCTCTCCCTCCTCCCTGGCTTTTGAGGTGCTGCTGCTTTTGAGGGACAAGGAGGCCTGAGGGAAATCTTCCTGCCACTGCCCCCCAAGGCAAGAGGACCCCTCTCCCTGAGGGAAATTCCCAAACTGGTTTGGGTTTGAGTTGATCTGAGAGTGGTCTGTGAAGTTTACACACTATTTACTTTAGCTGTTTATTTATGCTATGACATGAGCGAGAAAAAAGTAGAATACAAAATTATAATGTACCTGTGAAAATGTATTATGCACACCAACAAAACTTGATGCCTCCCCTTTAAAGCCCAGCAAACGTGTAATTCCAAACCCAAGGACTCCAGGCCCCAGACTCCTCATGGCGTCCAAGGTAGGTGTCCAGGTCAAGGAAGACAGAGATGGCCCTGCTGGTTTGTTTCTTCTCTTCGGGTGTGAGCAGCCTCCAGCTAACAATATTATGAAAGTATCTTGTGCTTTTGGTGTGCCAAAGCTGGACGCTTCTTTTCCTGTCCCGTTGTGCGATTTGTAGAGCGCTCCCGGTTGGTGCAGATTGTGAGCCTTGGAAAAGCAATGCCCAAATGAAAAGAAGTCCTCAGTAGGTTTGCAGACGAGCTTTGGTGACAATGTGGCTGTTTTTCCCAGATGGCATCAATGCGAATGGCTTGGAACAAAGGCTACGAGTTACTAAAATATATTGTGTGTCAAGAGCAACCCAAGATGTTTTGAATATATTATCTTCTTTAAACTTACAGCAATCTGTGGGAAGTTCTACTATCCCCATTTCGCAGATGAGCTCCTTAAAACATTAACTTTGGGAGAGCTTGACCTATAATTTTAGTGTAGTAAGCACCCAGCAACAACACACACTTAAACACAGGCATCTATAAAAATACAAACTGCCAACATACAGAGCTAAATACATAATTCAGAGGGCAAAGGTAGTGTGTTATGTATATGTGTGTTTTTTAATTTACAAATGTTTTTTAATTTACAAAATTTACAAAATGTTTTTTAATTTACAAAAGTTACACTATAGTGTCTATTTAGATAGATTGCCTAATGTAAATAATGCACCAGGATTTAACATTTTCCAAGACACATCTAGCCCCAGAATAATGCTCAGTGTCTGCCCTCACTGGGACTCATGTCCAGACTCCTGGGCTTGACATTTACTCCCTCCACCATCTGGCTCCAACTCATTTTTCCAGCTGCATCTACTAGTCTGTCTTGCTCTAACCGTGCAAGATGACTTTCCAGTTCCCTCAGACACTTTTCTTCCCCCTTGCCTTTGCTCAAGCCGACCCCACCCCCCCGCCAGCAATATCCTCCCTGGAATTTCTGGACCGTTGAAGGTACAGTCTTCCTTCCCAGCTGAAATGGCACTTGTCCATGCTCTTCTGGCGCTCCATGGAAACGCTGGGACAGAGTCTGTCATAAGTCTTTCCTTGTCCCTCACTTTCGGCCCTCGTTTGTTTGTGTGCATGTCCCCAAACCTATTCCTGTTTTTGGATCCTCAACACCTAGCGTAACACTCTACCAAAGTGCTCGTTTGGTAAATATGTGTTGAGTTGAATTGAGTTAAGAGGCACTTGACAAGTATTAGTAGATTCAGTAAAGCGAATTATCCATGAGTCAGTATAAATTGTTGGTGGGTAAGTCTGCTTCATGTTATGATGTCTCTTCAGGTGACAGATATCACAACAGACAGAAAAAAACACGACACAAAACGTTCCAGGAAATAATATGTTGGTGCTTTTCTCTTTTCCTCCCTACAGAGGAGTCTTTGTTTACAGTTTCGGGAGTGAGGCTAAAGCCAGAAATGTGTGACCTTTTGGTCTCCTACCGGAAAGGTCACCACCCAGCCCAGGTTAGCAAATGCTGGTAAAGAGAGGGAGTGACATCACCGACATCCTTTTCAGGTAAGCGGTCCCAACGGTGAGTCGTCTTACGGACAGAACTGAAAATCCATTACGGCCGGATGGAGAGAACATGGCTCATAGATTCTGAGCGCCTCTGTTCTGTGTCTGGCCCTTTATTCCCCCTCTAGGGACAGGTGGCCTCTCCTCTTTGTGCTGCGAAGTGGGGATGGTAATGTGCCTCACCCGTCTCTCTCACTCCCAGAGGCCTATTAAGGTTCCTAAGACAAAACTTAGTGCATGTGCAATAAAGTACCACAAGGCATGTTGCATCCCCTTAACTCTGTAGCTCTCTCCAGCAGCTGATGGGACAAATCAGAGGTCAAACCCATCCCCATTTGCTCAAGACAGAGGAATGTCCTGGGATATGGGACATTCAGGGCTAAAACTGGCACAGCCTGGGGTAAACCAGGACACTTGGTCACCACAGTGGTGCAGATGGCTACCCAGTCTCCCTCAAATGCCAGAGAAGGCCTGCTTCAGGGCCTGGCCCCGTTCAGGAGATGGCTTTTGATGCCTGTGAGCATCTAGTCATCGCTGCTCCAGGCTTCTTAGGCTACCCCTGCACAGCTGGTCACAGGGAGTTCTCTCATTCCAGGTGAGTTCGGAGAACAACAAGGACCCCATGGGGAGCCATCTGCAATGTCTCAGACACAGCTACTCTCCTCGGTCAGCCCAAGATGACCCAGCCTTCCAAGGTAGTCTTAAGGAGGAAGGGTGCTATGGAGAATTTTTCTGAAACTAGCATATCCTAAAAGAAGTTCTGGTTGGCCCCGGAAGCCAGGTGGGACAACCCCAAAAGCCATTTTAAGTATAGACACCCCCAGATATTATAAGAGCACTTCCCAAACTTGGCCTTCCCAGTGGGGAGAGGGGACAGTAATCCAGACAGAGGAATCACGGTGGTTCCCACACACAAAGCCAGCCAGCCAGTGGGCCCTGTAAGTGGCCCGGGCTCTATCCCGAGCCACGAAATTTGACCACCCCTTAGGCAACCACAACCACGCTTCCTGACCGAACTTTTGAGGCCTGGATGGTAACCAGGGACATGCCCCCCACACCTGCCCCCTCGTAACCTCATTTACATGGCAGGATTCAGCTCTTTGCCTGGAGCTCTCTTTGACTGTTGATATTTCAAGGTGTATACCTATCAGAGATGTTCGTCTTCTGGATTTCCTAAGATCATTTTATTTAGAAATCTGGAGAGGTCCGGGAAGTTTAGAATTTTATAGCTGCTCCTTGGGGCATTGTATGCAATACCCAGGTTTGTATTTTGATAATACGCCATTGGAATCACAACAGGCAACACAATAATGTGGTATTTCCCAAGCACTGTATTTCCTAAAGCAGAGATTTTACTGGGTAATGATGTCATTTTAAACCATCTAGTTATGAGACTACGATGTGCCTTCACCACATTCTATAAAGGGAGGATTTGCCCTTCATAAAATTATTGAAAGGGCGCCTGGGTGGCTCAGTGGGTTAAAGCCTCTGCCTTTGGCTCAGGTCATGATCCCAGGGAGCCCCGAATCAGGCTCTCTGCTCAGCGGGGAACCTGCTTCCCCCACTCTCTCTGCTTGCCTCTCTGCCTACTTGTGATCTCTGTCTCTCTGTCAAATAAATAAAATCTTTAAAAAAAAATTATTGAAGACATTGATGGAAGTGGCCTCAGTTGGTGGTGTTCCATTAGCATTACTATTACTTCTAGTATTGTTATTACTTTATTTTACTAAGCAATCAGGAGATAGGGAGGTAACCCTGCCTCTCTGATCTTCTGACTTTCCACAAAGAATTATTACCTGTAGATATAAAATGGTCCCCATAGAAGGTCAATTAAATGCAGCATGTCAAACTCGGCGCCTGTGCCAGCAACTGAGAAAGGGAGGAGGCAGATTTTGCCTCTATTGGAGTCACTTCATGATGTCCCTGGGCCCTTGGTATTAATGTAAGGAGATAAAACCTGTAGGGGAGGAACCACAATAGGGAAAATCTAGAGCAATTAAACTGTTTAATAAATGATTTGGGATCAGCCAAATCTGGGTGTGCTGGAGTTAAGCAGACTAAAGGTAATCACATGGACACTTGGGGCCTGTAAATCTTTTCCACTAAATTGAATTTATGTTAAAATATTCACTTTCCAGGAGATTCAAAATGTAAATTGGGATATTAGGACTTGTAACTGACAGCAATGCCTCAAAACTAAAACTCTTATAAGATCCTCAAAATGTCAGTTTCAGGAATGGAAAAAGAAATGTATACTGATGTCCATTATGGAGAAACAGAGGGGAACTAAACTTTACTGGGCACATATTGGGCGCCCGGCACTTTACACATGTTATTTCAAAGCTTGGCATGTTTTGAACAATGGGGAATGGTACGGTACAAATGCAGTTTGTATATGTGGAGATCGCTTTTTATTATTTTTTTAAAGTCCTTTTGGTTCTTATTGCTGGGACAAGGTGCAGTCTGTTATAATTTATTATTACCTTTTCCATCTCTCTATATAATCCCATCAATAACTTTGCATTAAATGTTTAGCAGGTTTTCCTTACTCAGTCTGACTCATATATTTTGATTTTATTTGTTCTTCATTTGCTTTCAGGGCTACAATACTGCTGTTTCCGTTTTAATTTGCTCTGCCTTACTAAGAAGCTTCAAATCTAACTGCAGAATGGACCAGGGTTTTCATACCATCACCTGTGACCTGGAATATTGTGAATATGAGGTCTAAGGCCACGGACATGATACTTGAAGAAAAAGCAATGAATGATTATTGCTCTTGTCATTTGCCAAAATTGGCCATTGATTGGCTCAGAAATTAGACAACAGACTGAAATAGTCTGAGAAGGGGATTTCTGAATGATTTCATCTATTTTGTGATTTGAATGAGAGATCCCTGGGCCAGAAGGACCACAGGCCTGATGAAAGGCTAATTGATTAAAAGAATCTGGAGACAGAGCTGGGGCTTACAGGGGCCTGTCCCTCCTGTGTTCACTTACAATTTCCCCCAACAAAAGGACTTCTGTAGCAAGGAGAGGATTAGTCTAAAGTTCAGAAAAGTCTCAGGGAAGATGGTTTCTTGGATAAAGTTGTCAACAAAAGGACCTGCTGAAAACTCTTTGTTAAGATTTCCTAGAGGGCGCTTCTGGATTATCAAACGGGATTATCGAACCACATTACTACCCCAGGCCTGCTAGATTTTAGGAGTTTGGATTGAACCCCTGGTTAGATTTCAATTTTTGGCTGTTTCCTTCTACCGAATCCCAGGTATCGGTGATGATAGCAGAATCGAGGAGGAACCTAAGCTCTGATTCAATGGTGGAGAGACACTGAGTACATAGAGCAGAACACAGAGTTCCAAAGACGTCATTCAAGCCCCGCTGCACCATCAGACACACATGCGTGTGCACACACACAACCCTCAAATAAAATGAGAGATCGGTCTCAGCTAACACATGGATCGTTTTCCGCAACGACTCCTTCTAAAAGAAGCCAGAGAAACTCAAATTACTCACCTAGGGATCGGATCATCTACTCAGGAAATGTAGTAGTCTAGAAACCAGACATTTCTCTGTATCCTTTAGAAGAACAAGGAAGAGCTAATTAAGAAAGAATTAAAAAGTAATACCAGCGTACCCAAAGTCTGAGATGGGAAGAGGAAAAATGCATACAAATAGCCCAAAGAAATCTACCTTAGTATTGGATTTTAGTAAGGTATTTGACTAAACTTTTCCAAACACACCTGAAAGATGGAACTGTGTGGGCTGGATTATAAAGATATGTGTGCAGTGAATGTGCTTTTTCAACCTAGAGAAAAGCCAATTGTGGTAAAGGCTTAAGCCCCATTCTACAAAGATTAATACATATTTGTATTAATCACTTGAATAAAATCAGAGAAAGTACACAGTTTATTCATACAATTCTTTGAAGTATTATTTATTTATTACTTTCATTTTATAAAAGAGGAAGCTGAGACTCAAAGAAGTTACATAACTCGTCCATGGTGGTAAATCTGAGTTGAGGTACAGACCTCTTGTCTGACTGTCTCCAATGTGTATGATCTTTCCAGAAATCACACACCTATCAGATCTGTAGAATACACGGTTCTTCAAGATGCAACTGATATTTAACATTGGATCATGATTTGGAAGACTGAGACCTTGTTAAAACCTAACACCTAAAGGCACCTGGGTGGCTCAGTTGGAGCTTGCTCTCTCCCTCTGCCCCTCCCCCTGCTCATGCTGTGTGTCTCTTTCAAATAAATGAATAAAGTCTCTTTTTTTAAAGATTTTTTAATTTAATTTTATTTATTTATTTGACAGAGAGAGAGATCATAAGTAGGAAGAGAGGCAGGCAGAGAGAGAGATGGAAGCAGGCTCCCTGGTGAGCAGAGAGCCCGATGCAGGACTTGATCCCAGGACCCTGAGATCATGACCCGAGCCGAAGGCAGTGGCTTAGCCCACTGAGCCACCCAGGCAACCAATAAAATCTTTTTTAAAATTAATTTTTTTTAAAAAAGCTAATGCATATGTGTCACTCTATACCTATTAGGATGGCCAAGTTCCAGAACACTGACAAAACCAAATGCTGACAGGGATGTGGAGCAACAGGAACTCTCACTCATTGCTGGTAAGAAGGCAAAATGTTACAGCCACATTGGAAGATAGGTTGGCAGTTTCTTACAAAACTAAACATACTCTATCCATATGATCCTGCCATCATGCTCCTTGATATTTACACAAAGGAATTGAAAACATGTCCGCACAGAAACACACACACAGGTGTTTATTCATAATTGCCAAAACTGGGACACAACCACAATGTTCTCCAGTGACAGAGTAGATAAATAAACTGTGATACATCCACACAACAGATTATTCAGGGGAAAAAAAAAAAAAGAAAGCTATCAAGCTATGAAAAGACATGAAGGAGACTTAAATAAATATTACTAAGTGAAAGAAGCCAATTGAAAAGATTACATATTACATATTAGAGGCACCTGGGGTGGCTTAGTCAGTTAAGCATCTGCCTTCAGCTCAGGTCATGATCTCAGGGTCCTGGAATGAAGCCCCACATCAGGCTCCCTGCTCAGTGCAGAGTCTGTTTCTCCCTCTCCTGCCCCTCCAACCATTTGTGTTCTCTCTCTCTCAAATAAAATCTTCCCAAAAAAAAAAAAAAAAAGAGAGAGAGAGAGAGAGAGAGAGAGAGAGAAAGGAAAAGAAAAGACAACATACGATACAATTACAACTATATGACATTCTGGAAAAGTCAAAACTATGAATATAGTAAAAACATCACGGGTTAAGGAGTCCAAGATGGCAGAGGAGTAGGTGACCTTAATTTTGTTCGGTTCCAGGAATCCAGCTAGATAAGATGTCAAATCATTCTGAACACCTGCCAACAGAACCCTAGATCTGAGAAAAGAATCACTACAATTCTACATAGAAAAGTGACCACTTTCTGGAAGGTAGGATGTGTGGAGAAGTGAATCCAAGGCAATATTTGGGAAGATAGACTGAAGGGGGAGGGAGCCTCCATCAGCCAGCTTCCAACAAGTGATAGAGCAACAGAACACAAAATTGGAACTTACAGAAGTCTGGTCTGATAAGAGACATCACTTAGGTGGCTAAGCAGGGGTGGAGCCCTCCCTGGGACAGTGTGGTCTCAGGACCCTCGGGTCATAGGAGGATTGAGGGTGCCTGACTGCAGCAGAGCTCCCAGGTATCAGAGCAGGGAAGCCAGTGGCAAAGAGTGAGCCAGGGAGTGGCCTCTCAGCTCTGGGTTGTCATAAACCGTGATCTACTACACAGTTGGGCCACTACACTTCAAGCAGGGACCCAACGAGTGGCAGATCCGGGGAGACACCCCTTCTTCCCCAGGGAGGAGTGGCACAGTAGTGCACCACAGGGATCTGCTGGGTTTGAAGATTCAAGAATTATAAGAACATATTATAAGAAACTATATGCCAAAAAAAATAGGCAATCTAGAAGAAATGGATGCATTCCTAGAGATGTATAAACTACCAAAACTGAACCAGGAAGAAATAGAAAACCTGAACAGACCCATAGCCAGAAAGGAAATTTAAGCAGTCATAAAAAATCTCCCAACAAACAAGAGCCCAGGGCTAGATGGCTTCCCAGGGGAATTCTACCAAACATTTAAAGAATTAATACCTATTTTTCTGAAGCTATTTCCAAAAAATATAAATGGAAGGAAAACTTCCAAACTCTTTCTCTGAGGCCAGCATTACCTTGATCTCAAACCCTGAAAAAGACCCCACCAAAAAGGAGAACTAAAGACCAATAGCCCTGATGAACATGGATGTAAAAATTCTCACCAAGATACTAACCAATAGAATCCAATGGTATAGTAAAAGGATTATTCACCATGACAAACTGGGATTTATTCCTGGGCTCCAAAGTTGGTTCAACATTCACAAATCAATCAATGTGATATATCATGTAAATAAAAGAAAGGACAAGAACAATATGATACTCTCAATAGATGCAGAAAAAACATTTGAGAAAGTACAGCATGCTTTCTTGATTAAAACTCTTCAAAATATAGGGATAGAGGGAACATACCTCTATATCATAAAAGACATCTATGAAAAGTGCACAGCAAATATCATTCTCAATGGGGAAAAACCAAAAGCTTTTCCTCTAAGGTCAAGAACACTGCAGGGATGTCCACTATCACCACTGCTGTTCAACATAGTACTAGAAGTTCCTACCGTCAGCAATCAGGCAACAAAAATAAATAAATAGCATTGGAATTGGCAAAGAAGAAGTCATACTCTCACTCTTGGCAGATGAAAGGATACTCTATGTGGAAAACCCAAAAGACTCCACTCTAAAACTGCTAGAACTCATACATGAATTCAGTAAAGTGGCAGGATATAAAATCAATGCACAGAAATCAATTGCATTTCTCTACACCAACAGCAAGAGAGAAGAAAGAGAAATTAAGGAGTCAATCCCATTTACAATTAACCAAAGAGGCAAAGAATCTGTACTCAGAAAACTATGAAGTACTGATGAAAAAATTAAAGAAGACACAAAGAAATGGAAAAATGTTCCATGCTCATGGATTGGAAGAACAAATATTGTGAAAATGTCTATGCTACCTAAAGCAATTTACACATTTAATGCAATCCCTATCAAAATACCATTAATTTTTTTCAAAGAAATGGAACAAATAATCCTAAAATTTATATGGAACTGGAAAGAGCCCGAATAGCCAGAGAATATTGAAAAAGAAAACCAAAGTTTGTGACATCACAATTCCAGACTTCAAGCACTATTACAAACCTGTAATCATCGAGACAGTATGGTACTGACACAATAACAGACACATAGATCAATGAACAGAATAGAGAGCCCAGAAATGGACCCTCAACTCTATGGTCAACTAATCTTCGACAAAGCAGGAAAGAATGCCCAATGGAAAAAAATTAGTCTCTTGAACAAATGGTGTTGGGAAAATTGGACACCCACATGCAGAAGAATGAAATTGGATTATTTCTTTACACGACACATGAAAATAGACTCAAAATGGATGAAAGACCTCATTGTGAGACAGGAATCCATCAAAATCCTTGAGCGGAACACAGGCAACAACCTCTTCGACCTCAGCCATAGCAACTTCTTCCTAGAAACATCACCAAAGGCAAGGGAAGCAAGGGCAAAAATGAGCTATTGGGACTTCATCAAGATCCAAAGCTTTTGCACAGCCAAGGAAACAGTCAACAAAACCAAAAGACAACTGACAGAATGGGAGAAGATATTCGCAAATGACATATCAGATAAAGGGCTAGTATTCAAAATCTATAAAGAACTTATCAAAGTCAACACCCAAAGAATAAATAATCCAATCAAGAAATGGGCAGAGGACATGAACAGACATTTCTGCAAAGAAGACATCCAGATGGCCAACAGACACATGAAAAGTGCTCAACATCCCTCGGCATCAGGGAAATACAAATCAAAACCACAGTGAGACACCACCTCACACCAGTCAGAATGGCTAAAATTAACAACTCAGAAAATGACAGGTGTTGGCAAGGATCAGAGAAAGGGAGCCCTCGTACGCTGTTGGTGGGAATGCAAGCAGTACAGACACTCTAGGATACAGTATGGAGGTTCCTCAAAAAGTTGAAAAGAGAGCTACCCTACAACCCAGCAATCACACTACTGGGTTTTTAAGATACAAATGTAGTGATCCAAAGGGGCACATGCACTTGAATGTTTATAGCAGCAATGTCCACAATAGCCAAAGTATGGAAAGAACCTAGATGTCCATCAACACATGAAAGGACAAAGAAGATGTTGTATACATATATACAATGGAATACTATGCAGACATCAAAAAATGAAATCTTGCCATTTGCAACGCAGTGGATGGAATTAGAGAGAATTATGCTAGGCAAAATAAGTCTGATAATCAGAGAAAGACAATTATCATATGATCTCTTTGATATGAGGAATTTGAGAGGCAGGGCAGGGAGTCGTGGGGGGTAGAGAGGGAAAAAAAATAAAACAAGATGGGATCGGAAAGGAGACAAACCGTAAGAGACTCTTAATCTCATGCAACACACTGAGGGGTGCTGAGGGGTGGGGGGGGTAGGGATAGGGTGGCTGGAGTGTGGACACTGGGGAGGGTATGTGCTATAGTGAGTGCTATGAAATGTGTAAGCCTGATGATTCACAGACCTGTACCCCTGGAGCAAATAATGCATTATATGTTAATTTAAAAAAGAAAAGAAAAGAAAAGAAAACCCAGCAAAACATCATTCCAGTCTTCCTCCTTGATTTTGTAAAAGGAGCATTCTTGGTATTTATGCATATTTTTTCTTCCCGTGTTTTTGTTGATTCTTTTGTATAGACATACACCTGACTTTTAAGTACGTAATTTATAATTCATTTGGTGTATTAGTTATTTTAAGGATGCTTACTCAGTCATTAGGGCTACTCGCCTAATATTTCTGTCTCCCAAGCTCCATAACTGGATGGCACTTCCTGGCCATCTGGTAAGTGGATAAGACTGTCTGATTAGTGCTGGCCAATGAATTATGAGTGGAAGGGATATGTGTCACTTCTGAACCAGACATTCATTTAACTGCCAGTGCAAGACCCTCCAGGTCTCTTTTTTTTCCTTCTGTTACAGTGACGAGCAGTATTCAGGGTGGTCCCAGAATGGGGAGATGTAGAACAGAGTCCCCAGATGACATATGATGAATATACAATGGGAAAGAAAAATAAAATTTTGTTTTAAGCCACTAATATTTGGGGGTTATTTGTTATTACAGTATAACCTAGCCTAACCTGACTAGTACTGGGTCACTATCCAAAATGGTAGTTACTGGCCATATGTGACTGTTTGTGTATATGTTTAATTAAGTTAAAAATTCAGTCCTTCACTCCTAACCCCATTTCAAGAGGTCAAGAGCCACATATGGCTAGCAGCTACCATGATGCACAATGCAGATGTAGGATATATCCATCATTGCAGAAAGCTTTGTTGAACAGTGATGTCATACAGTAGTAGGGTTTTTATGAGAGATGGTTCTTACTTTTCTTGATACTTTATGCATCTAATACCATCTCAGAGTTACTCTCGAAAGTGTCCCCTTTCTAAAAATCTCTGGCAATGTACAGTGTAGATTACCTTCTGGAAGAAAAGAAATCACTCTGAGCAGTTACAATCCTAGAACCAGAGGGCTCAGAGGTCTTTTCCTATAGGTACATTAGCAAGGAATTGACACCTTTTTGTTACTCTTGACACCTTTCATAAATGAATTCTCACAGTAGTTTTTAGTCCATCCTCTCTGGACATTTGCTACTTTTTTTTTAAAGATTTTATTTATTTATTTGACAGAGATCACAAGTAGGCAGAGAGGCAGGCAGAGAGAGAGAGAGAAGCAGGCTCTCTGCTGAGCAGAGAGCCTGATGCGGGGCTCGATCCCGGGACCCTGAGATCATGACATGAGCTGAAGGCAGAGTCTCAACCCACTGAGCCACCCAGGCACCCCAACATTTGCTACTTTTAAGTCCTCTGTATCCCTAAGCAGGTTGATAACCTGGTGGAAGAGCTGAGGTCTCAGTAATGATTCATCCAAGTTAATGAACATCCTTATAATCAATTGTTTCTACCGTAAGAACTGCCATTGGATATTAGAAGAAAATCTTATAGAACCCCCCAAACTGAACCAAGATATAAATAATTCTCCCCATCTACTCATTAATTCATTCAAGAATTAATCTAGACACTAGAAATCTAGACACTGGAAATACGAAAAGTAAAGTTCCCCCAAGGATCTAGATACTAGAAATATGAAAAGTAAAGTTCCTCCAAGGATCTTATACTCTAATGGAGAATTAGATTAAAATAAATATAAGATCCAGTGACAACATATCCTTCTGTCCTATCACGGAGGAGATGGCCGTCAGCCTCTGTCTTGAAGTAAGATTTGCTGAGCATGCAATCAAGGGGATGAAAACAAGATAGCCCAATATAACACTGCATGTTAATTATACTTCAATTAAAAACAAACAAATAAATAAATAAGATAGCCCTGTGTGAGGGAAATACAGAAGGAATAGGATATTTTTGAAATTGAAAAGGAAGGGATTGAAAGGACAAATCAACTAATAAACCTATTATTATTATTATTATTATTATTATTATTATCAATTCAATGGTTAAATCCATGAAGATATTATTTCATATAAGGCCAGACATATGTGGTTCCAGGACTGATTAATTTAATGGGTCAATCACATCAACAATCCAGGCACTTTCCATCTTTCTTCCCTGTATCTTCAGTGTCCTTCATTGCCCTATTCTCAGACTGTTCCAGTCATTGTCACCAGATGTTGCCACAGTTTCAGGCATCACATGAAGTACAAGAATGTCCAGTTGAAGAAGAGGACATTTCTCCCTGTGTGCTTCCTTTTTTTTTTTTTTTTTTTTTCTTTTTTTTTTCTTTCTTTCTTTCTTTTTTTTTTTTTAGATTTTATTTATTTGAGAGAGAGACAGAGAGGGCACAGCAGGGGGAAGGGGCAGAGGGAAAGGGAGAAACAGGCTCCCCGCTAAGCAGGGAGCCAAATGCTATGGGCTCTGTCCCAGGACCCTGGGATCATGACCTGAGCCAAGGGCAGACGCTTAACTGACTGAGCCACCCAGGCGAAGAAAGCACGATTGTCTTCACATCCTAGTGATCAGACTGTCACATCTCCACTCTTAAATTGCTAGCAAGGGTAATGAGATGACTGCTTTAAAATGGTCAGGAATGACTCCTGATCTGAGGTTAGGATCACCTTTCCTGAGAGACGAATTCCTGAATAGTCATGACTTTCTTATAACTGAAGAAGAAGTGGGAATGATTGTTGAACAGACAAGCAACAATTGATTGTGGGGTCTAAGAGTGCAGGGAGCAGGAGGTAGGGGGTGGGGGTGGTTATTAGCTTTCCAGTCTGGGGCCAGGATAACTTATTATATAATTTATAGTCAGGTAATTAGTTTGAGAGAGAAGGCTAGGAGCTCATTTTGGACATCTTGAGTTTGAGATATGCATCAGACAATTATAACTGCTGACCTGAGACCAGGAACTTCAAACTGTGGGCATCACCTACATGATGATGTCCTCGAAGTCTCAAAGATGCAATGGCCCAAGAGAACAAATATAAAGAGAAGAAGTGCAGGGGTGAAAGAAGAAGCACCAAAGGAGACAAAGCATTAGTAGCTAGATGTTGGTGGGTTGAAGGGATGAAACAAGAAATGAGAATCATTCTGGGTAACAAAAGTTAAGAAGAGTGTTCTAAGACTGCATGGCCTACAAAGAAGAATGTCAGGGTGCTATAAACCAAGGCAGGCCATAGATCGTGATGCGTACTGGTCCTCAGTGACCTATAAGGGAGCAGTTTCTATGGTATGGTGGTCATGGAAAAATACAGTGGGTTAAAGAGTGAGTGGCAAGAAAGTAGAAGCAGAGAGTATCTTTCAGAGACTGTCATGGAAGGATGGAAAAGATGGAGTGCTAGCTAAAGTGTCAAAGGGCTGAAGGAAAAAGAAGTTGGAAGCATCCGTGGATAGTCTAGACACACAAGGCATGCTCCTTCCTTGGACTTCTGCCTCGCTCCCCCTCTTCTCCCAAACATCCTCACAACCACCTCCCTTGCCTGTGTCAAAACTATGCTCCATTGTTGCCTATCTCCTAGGCAAATGGAGATAATAGTATCTGCCTCATAGAGTTACTTGTGAGGATTAAGTGAGTGAATACACTTTTAAAGTATTTTAAACAGTGCCTGGCAAATAGCAAGCACTATAAAAATTAGCTAGAGTAGTACTGGTGGTGGCGGCAATGGTTAACAGAAGTAGTGGTGGTGACCATGGCAGTGGCAGTCATGGTGATGGTGATCACGGCGGTAGTGGTCATGGTGATGGTGATCACGGTGGTGGTGGTCGTGGCGATGTCACGTGATCATGGCGGTGGTAGTCATGGTGATGGTAGTAATGGCAGTAGGAGTCATAGCGAAATGGAAGGAAAAGGCACCATGGAAATTAAAAGCGCCAAGACCATGGGATTCTAGTTAGCAAGGCAAAGCAGGAGTCTAGGAGGGCAAAAAGAAATCAAGTTAAAGAATAAAAGAGTTAATTGGGGCTTAGAGAGATGTGGGGGGGTGGGGCGAAAGTGACCACAGCTGGTTCTGGTTGGTTGTAACTGTGGTTCACTGCGGTGAGCCTGGCTAGTTAGAGTTGCAGGCACTTTTATAATGAAGCATACTTGGGTTTTTATTAGCCCCCTGCTCTGATAAACGTTCAAAAATAAAGATAGGTGTTTTAAAATATAAATATTTTTCTTCCCAGACAATTCAAGCCCTGCAAACTTGTGTGAAATAATGGCACTGATTTTTCTTTTCTTGTCCTCTGAGATTTTTTTTATCTTTTTTTAGTTTAGTAGGCATTTTGTAATTTATTATGTTTAAACAATATTTGAGGAGAGATCTAGGGGATTCGAGGCAGGAAATGCAAAAGGCCAGGCTAATTGTACTAACGGAGCCCACTACAATGGCCGCAAAGGGCCACACGTTGCTAGAAAAGACAATTCCCCAAAAGGGTGGCTGGGGAAGGCAGATAAAAGACCGAAGTTGGGTCATGTGACAGGTGTCACTTGAGTAACGGTACTGGGCCAGAGATAAAAGCCCACTCCTTTTGGTCACATGACACAGCTTCATTACGCTCCCAGTGGGGGGTTAGAGTCTGGATGCCATTTTTACTTATTTATTTATTTGTGTGTTTTTTTCCCTTATTCTGTGATAATGAGAAAATGTTTAAACTCCCATCTCTGTGTTTAAACATTTCTCCCTGCTGACAGCAGCGGGATACCCCTTGATCAACTGTCAGATTGGAAAGTGCAATTTTTCTGGAAAGTAAACAGCATGTTAGCTGGTTGGAAATAATTTTCTGTTTATTGGTAGCTGTTAGTCCAGGAGTGATGGAGCCCTGTGACAGCACTTGTCAAGTGAGGAATAAGAAACAAGTTTGGAAATACCTTTAAGACAGAGTTTTGACAATAGGGCCTTACTACTTTTTCATAGAAATGTACTCTAAAAAAGTGAAGTTAAAATGGCAAAAAAAACTTTCCAAGTGTTAGCAGCTTCTGGAGATCCTTCTGGCAAAACTGACAGAGTCAAAGGCAAACTCATGGAACGCCATGGGTCGTGGCAGGACTAAATCCCACCCCCCTTGCTACCACTGGGGAAACTGAGGCTCAGCCAGACTTTGGCTGAATTGGATTCACCTGGAGAGATGTTTCTGTTTGTTTCTTTGTTTGTTTTGGGTTTTGTCTTGTTTTTTGTTGTTGTTGTTTTGTTTTTTTTTTAATACCAATGCCTGGGTCCCATTGCCGGGAATTCTTGTTTAATCTGGTGTGTAGCATTAGGCATCCGGATTTTTGAAAGCTCCCCGTGTTATTCCAATGTGCGGCCAGGGCTGACGGTCACCGCTCCACATGGAGCCAGGGTTCTCCCATTATGCTATCACTATCCGCCTGGAGAAATCTCCATCAGTCACAGGACAGTTCTTAACGGGACGCTTCACTCTCTCTAGCTGGTTCCATCATCCTCCAGTGTCTACACTCAGCCACCCAGAATCTCTCATCACTCCCCAAAGACAGTGTTCTATTCTATAGCCCTAGGCTTTTGCACATTCTGTTCCCTCTGCTTAGAACATCCTTCTTCCTTCTGCTTGGTGGATTCCTAGTCGTCCTCAAGACTCAGCTCAAAAGTCATCCTCCCTGACTTCTCCAGCCCACAGATAGTTGCTCTCCCCCTGGGATCCCAGAGCACCCCTTTGCTGTTACATCTGAGTATTGGTCCTATAAGATTGTAATTATGAGTTGACACTTCTTCCTCCCTTACTAAAACTGACTGCAGCAGGAGTAGGTCAGAAGAATGCTTCACTTTCTAATTTTATCGCCAGTGTCTCGTGTAGACATTGAGAAGATGTTCAATAAACGATGGTTAAATGCACAAATTGAAAACATCATCAACAACACTTGCTATCTTTCTTTGAGATCAAATCATAACGTCATTCTGCTTTTCATTCCAGAGACAGTAAAGCTCGTGTAGCTTGATTTACATATAAGACAGGGCATCAACACACCTAGGCTCTGTCACTTGCTGGCCTTCATTTTTCATCTTTAAGACGTGTCAATAATCCTGCTTTGGGGGCGCCTGGTTGGCTCAGATGGTTCAGTGTCTGCCTTTGGCTCCGGTCCTGATCCCAGGGTCCTAGGATGGAGCCCCAAGTCGGGCTCTCTGCTCAGCAGAGAGCCTGCTTCTCCCTCTCCCTCTGCATGCTGTTCCCCCTGCTTGTGTGCTCTCTCTCCCCACCCCTGTCTCTGTCCAATAAATAAATAAAAATCTAAGAAAGTAAAAAATAAAAAAATAATCATACCTGCTTTGCAGAATGAGCTGAGGATTCATCACGTGACACCCAGCAGCACGCTTGACACCGAGTAGGCGCTAAATAAATTAGAATTTTTATTATCATAATAAGTAAAACTAACTGAAAACAAAGTTGAACTAAGCAGCCCATGTGTTTATTCATCTCTCTCCACCTTCAGAGCGTGAGCCCCTGAGAGGCAGGAACTGTCGTATTTATCTGTGTGCTCTCTGGGGCTGGAACACAGTAGGCATTCATTAATTAATTCAGTCACTTTCTCAACTGCATTTATTAAGCTAATGAATAAAATAAATAGGATTTGGGTGAGAAGGAAGGGGGCTGTATGGGGGAGCACAGACTCACGTATTTGCCCAGCTTACCAAACAGAACCCACAATCTTGGCAGTTGCAAGATATTTACAGATCTTCTATAAAATTGCTTATTTACCAGTGAGGAAATGGAGATACCCAACTAGGAAAGCTATTTTAATTTCAGCATTTATTACAGAATTTCTGGGTTAGGAGTCGATGATGACCAAGTAGGAATTCAAGTCCACGTTTGTAGAAGTTGGTCCTAACAGTGACTTGCTGAGTGAACAATAACTAGGACAGCACCTGATTTTCTACACAATGAGAAACTGGAAGGTTAAGAAAAATTTCGGGGGAAAAATAAAATCACAGGTGACATCTTTGAGTATTACTGATTCCAGACTATATATAAAATAAATGAAATAAAATAAAATAGAGCATCTCTTACCCAAAATGTATTTAAATTTATGTTAGTCTGTCCTTCCAAAAGGCAGACAGAAAACACAATTTGGGTCATTTAACAAGTGTTTATTTAAGCAACAACAAAGCAGATAAAAGTGCTAAGCAGATATAATTGCAGGAATAGGCTTCTTTTTAAAAATCACCTCAATAGATGTGTCCCCCAAATCTGAGTCATTCCTAAGCCGTCTGAAAGCTACTTCCAGCTTCCAGGGCAATCTAGCATGAAGTTTCCCGGGTGAGCCAGAGGCACTGGCCTTGGAAGTCAAGAAGGCTGCTCCAGGGGTACAATGGTGACAGGCAGGAGCATTGGTCACGGATGTGTGGCAGGAAAATCCAGGGAGCTCTTTGGGACAAATGTCTCATACCTCTCGACCTCGGTGCCCTGATCTGTAGGAAGAATCTCCGTTAACACCCACCTCTCCCCTAAAGCTTGTACACAAGCCCAGAAATGAAACTCGGGCCCTATATCAGGTTGTTAGGGTTGCCATAACAAAATACCACACACTGTTTGGCTTTATTTATTTTCTCACGGTTCTGGGGGCAGGCAGTCCAAGATCAAGTTGTGTGCAGGGCTGATTTCTTCTGAGGCCACTCCTTGGCTTACCGTGTCCTCCCATGGTCATCTCTTGCTATATGTGATCTGTGCTCTCATATCCTCTTATTAAAAGGACGCTAGGGTCTACCCTCATTTAACTTAATCAACTATTTAAAAACCTTATCTCCAAACACAGTCACATTCTAAAGTATTGGGAATAGGACTTTAATATATATGAATTTCGTAGGGGACACAATTCAGCCCATAACAGTTCTCTTAGCTGTAAGACTGGCTGCTGACTTCTCTCATGAAGAAGAAAGAGGAAGGAAGGAAGGAAGGAAGGAAGGAAGGTAGGAAGGAAGGAAAGAAGGGAGGGAGGATGAATGATGAATGAATGATGAATGATGAATGAATGCTCTAAACCGGCCAGATACTACACTACAAACAATGTTATGTTTTTTCCTGGCTACTCTGGTTTTCCTTAATGTGGTTATGTATAAAAACACTATTGGAGGGTGGCCCCAGGCGGGAGTGGGGGTCAGCAGGCAGCCCCCAGCCCCAGATAACAGGGCTGCTCTCCAGGAACACGTGTTAGAAAGAGTGCTTGATCAGAGTGTCAACTTATGGGCCGTGTAGAATACTAAGTGGTTTTGTCTGTCACCTCCTCCACCCCCACTGGAATTTGGCCATAATCTGATGGAAACACTTTGCCTATTTTCAGGAGGATTTTCCACTATCAGTAAAGCTGTTTTTCGTACTTAGGTTATCACCACAGGCTTTCAGAACAGCAGAACCGCTCTCCCCCTGGGAGGCATGTGTATCTCAAGGGTCGTGGGATGTGGGACCAAAAGCCACTATGTGCAGAATGTTCTAGTAATTGAGCATTTCCTTCACATTGAATTACAGCCCGTTTCCCCAGCAGTGACTCTGGGCTAGGCGCTCCTCCTGTAGCATTTCTTCATTAGCCCTACTTTATAGCATGGGGGGACAGTGGGGGTGGGGCAGCGGGGGGAGGGGGAGGGGGAAACTTGTGGGGGGCAGCGTGACAGATAAGGGGTAAGCAGGCAAGCTGTTTGCAAACTCAAATCCAGCCCATGTGGTTGCAGAGTCCATGCCTGAACTCCTACTCATGCTGTCCTCATGTCCCTGTGAAGCGGTCCGACTTGACCTTCATAAGCGGCTATGTGAGAAGGGGTTACACGGGCCGGTATGAGAGTCCAAATGCCTGACTTCACAGCACCCTGCCCAAATAGTTTTGGATCAGTCCTTTAACCTCATTAGGCTTCAATTTCCTCACCTGTAAAAACAGGTAGTCCTTACCTCTAAGGGGGTTATAGTGAGGCTTGAAGGGGTCTGACCCATGAAGGGTACTCAGTAAATGAGGGTTACTAGTATTATTACCTCACCCCAAACAGAAACAAAATTACAGATTGGTTCCCACCTAGGGGTGAAGAAGCATGTGCATTTGTATGTAGACCGTGTGTCCACAAAAAACTACAACCACCACTATTTATTTTTTTTAAAAAGATTATTTATTTATTTGACAGAGAGAGAGACAGCAAGAGAGGGAAAACAAGTAGGGGGAGTAAGAGAGGGGGAAGCAGGCTTCCTGCCAAGCAGGGAGCCCGATGTGGGGCTCGATCCCAGGACCCTGGGACCATGACCTGAGCCAAAGGCAGATGCTTAAAGACTGAGCCACCCAGGTGCCCCATACCACTATTTATTGAGCATGTCTATGTCTATGACTATGTCTGTCTATGTCCTTATATATATCACTTGGTGTTTTTTATATATGACCTTATCTATTCCCTATAGCCATCCTCTGAAGTGGTTAATACTGTGATCGTCCTACACAGAGGAAGAAAATGAAGCTCAAAGAGGCCGAGGGTCTTGCCTGAGATCACACAGCTCAAAAATGATGGAGCTGAACTTCGGTTCTAAGACAGTCTCCAGAACCTATGCTTCTGGTCACTAAGATACACAATGACTCTCTGAAGTAATAAACTTAAAAAAAAAAAAAATCCCCAAAGTTGCTGCCCTCAACTATAACCTTTTAAAGAAATTGCTTTGAAAGGTGCCAGTTTGTCCCACCAATGCTCCCATTCACGGTTCCTACTCTATGGCCCTTGGAAGCATCCACAGCCCTCACGAGAAAACTAGGCTTCCTCGATTATATAAGCCTCATCTTTTAATCGAACATGGTATTACTTAACTCAATTATTCACCTTATTCCCCAGACTTTGATCTAAATGAATTTTGGCTGTTGTTAAAAATCAAATTCACCTTTAAAGCATAAATATTTGCCCCCATCTAGACACTCCGAAGAATGCACTTAAGTGTTTAAAAATGAAATGAACCGGAGTATTTTTAACAGTATTTTTGGAATCAGTGATTCGTCTTCCAAGGAGACTGCTTTGAAGGGGAGACTCATGTGGGATGCATAAGCTCTGGTATGTTTATTTAAAACATACCTTAAATTTCCTCATATACATTCACAATTAACTTGTCTAGAAGCCCCAGACACTCGAAGCTGCTAAGGCAGGGGACGTTCGTCAGGTCCCTGAGTCCTTTTCAGTCATGTCTCTCCTGGACTTCTAAACATTTATTCAGTGGGTTATAAACATAAGTGAAAGAGTTTATTGAGGAAAGCCCCCCGCCCCCGCCCAAACAGGGGTTCTCCCGCACATACACCTGGGAACCAGGACTCTGTTCTGCGAAGCTGAGCCCTAAGCCAGAAATGGCAGTTGGTAACTAGAGAGAGAGAGTCTTGGGCTGTGAAGGGACAAATGAAAGTATCGGTACAGTTGTTTTCTGTTGGGGGTAGGAAGTCAGCAATTCTCTCATTCATGGGGCTACCCCGAACTTAAATGCCTGTCAGGTGCTAGAAACCAGGTGTGGCCTCCAAGTCGGGCAGTGCTGGGTCACTTCTGACAAAATTTCTCCACATGATTTTCACATGGCCTCCCATGTGAGAGTCAATCCGATGTCAGACGTGTGGGACGGTCCTTCCACAGCCTTTCTCAGGCGTCAACCCTTGATGAGTCAGTGGTGACCCCAGCCCAGACATCCCACTGGGTTTAGTCATTTTATCAGACCCTACTTCAATCCCTACTTTCAACTTGACTCAAAGCACAGACCTTCTACTTTCTGCACTAATCTAGCTTTGGTTTCTGTAAACTCTTGTCATTTTCGTTTGGCTTACGCTATTGCCTGGTTCCTACAAAGCTTCCTCCCCCCGCCATACTGTGCTTCCCAGAGGCTCACAACCCTGAACTATTCCAGATGACAAACTGTATACACCTTGTACTCGTCCAAGTAAATCCATCTTCCCTCGCTTTGGTCTAGCCCCCATTTGTCTTACCAGTTAGATGGTAAAACTGATTCATGTATCGGGCAAAATAGTATGTCCCCTGCAAAGATGTCCACATCCTAACCTGGGAATCTGTGACGATGTCACATTATAGGGCAAAGGGGAATTAAAGTTATGGGTGGAACTAAGGTTGCTGATTAGCTGACCTTAAAAAAGGGAGATGATCCGGGATTATCCAGGTAGATCTAATGTGATCTCAGGGTCTTCAAAAGTGTGCAACAGAAGAGCTTAGAGCAATGTGACATAGAGCTGGAGGCTTTGGAGGAGGTCAGAGCGCCATGACAGAGAGCCCGACACACTCTTGCTGGCTCCGAAGACAGAGAAGCGGGCCGTGAGCCAAGGAGAATGGGAAGCTTCTTTGAAGCCGGAAAGAGCAAGGAGCTAGCTTCTTCCCTAAAGCCTCCAAAATGGAATCCCATTCTGCTGAAACCTTGATTTTAGCGCACTGAGACCCATTTTAGACTTACAAACTACAGAACTTAAGATAACATATTTGTGTTGTCTTGAGCCATTCCATTTAGGATCGTGTGATTTGCTACAGCAGCGACAGAAAATGCAGTTAGCTAGGATCTAAATACCCGGAAAATGCAATTCACTGACGGGGCTTCTGCTGATCGCTGCCAAGAGAAGAATCGAAATCTCAAGAAAATTAAAGTAACAATTTACTTTTAAGCAAGATCCTAGATGGGGTTCTCTTGAAACAGACCCTGACGTGTAAAGTTGGGGGCCACTGGGTTCTTAGGAAGAGCTCTCAGGGGGTGGGCCTGGAAAGGGTGAGGACCCAGTGGAGGGAGCTGCTGGCCCCCAGGACAACTGGATCTGAGCGCTCAGTAGATCCCACAGGCAACTCTGGAGCTGGGGCAGCCCTTCAGAACTGTCCCCAGGTGGAGGTGATGGAGCTGAACTTGTGTGTCTGCATTATCCAGTCTGGGAGGGATCATGACCTTGGGCCAGGGCGTTCCTAGTGGCTGAGGGCAATGCCCCGCTGAGAACACAACTGAGTCCTCCAGTGCTGATCCTCCCAGCGGCTGGGGGACTGGGAGATCAGCCCCAAGGAAGGAATCTGCATAGGCGCTCTGGATTCACGGCACGCAAGCAGTATTTCCAGGATCTGTGAGATCTGAGATCTGAGATCCATCTATACTCCATCTTGTCTTGATACGACGGGTAAGAAGAGCTATTATTTGTTTACTGCTTCTTTCGTGACAGATACTATGCGTAAGGAACTTACACTCCCCCTCTCCAGTCCTAGCAAAGTAACCACTATTCGTTGCATTTTACAGATGAGAACACTGAGGCTCAGGAACTCATTCTGGTGAAGCAGCGGGTCCCAGACCACCCAGCTCATTAAGGGGCAGAGCCGGGACTGGACATCAAAGCCCAAACACTTCATCTCCAGCCCACCACGGACCACATGGAGCAAGGTCTCAGGAAGCAAATTCACATTTACAAACAGCGATCTGACACTGCAAAGATTCTTGGCCCTCAGAGAAAGATAAGATTATGTTCTGTAAACGCTGCTTCCTAAATAGGAAAAGGGGCCTGCGACCAAATGATAAGCTGTTAAACAAGGGTCGAAATGAGAAAGGACTTCTGGTGGCCCAGAGGGTTGAACAGATCAAGGTTTGTACTACACCCTGTAAATCAAAGTTAATTACATGTTTGTTGCACATTGTACATGGTGAATTGGGCGATCATTCTGACAGAGGCCTTAGTGCTCTCTTTGTGAATGGAAGCTCCTAGGGGAAAAGCATCAGGTCAGTCTACTTTCCCTCGTCCAGCCCCTAGCACTCCATCAACACAGGACAGCACGTCATAAACACCATCCGATGACTTTCTTCCCTCGCCGTCGTGAGCCAGACCCCGTCCAACAGCCGATAAGGCAGTATCAGTCACGACAGCACTCTCCCTGCAGGCTGGATCCAGAAAATTGGGTCCTCTGAAAAATGCCGTAAAAGCCCTCCTCTTTAGTAAGAATCCTCATGTCCCATGATGGCTGCTATAAGGTCAAGGGCTGGCTGGGGTGTTCCCAGCCACATGGGCCCATTAACAACGTCTGGGTCTGTGGTAACATACTGCATATCCTGGAAAGGAGAAGGTGGTCACCGGAGTGCAAAAGCGAAAGCATTTATTATAGATGACACTAGGTGACCCCAGAGTAAACACAGCTGTGCCCCCGTGGTGTCTTGTCAGGGGCACTCCCTCAGTAGATTAAAGAAATCCATGTTTTATGGGTCCATTACTTATTCTTTATACATACCACGGAAGGCTGCTTTTCCATCAAACCTTGCTGCCTGAGTATAAAGTTTCAGGCCCTGGGGTTGTGGGAAGTGGAAATGATTTGCTAAAACACTGGCACTAGCGTCTTCTAATATTTTTCAAAGGGGGAATGAGCATCGGTTCTTATTCGTTGGTAAATGATTTACACAACGTTCCTGGCTCTGCACAACTTGTAGCCGTCCTACTGATTTCCTAAGGACTCTTCTCACCCACCCCTGACACCCTCCCCTGCAGCCGGATTGGGCGGGATGAGCATGAGACGTCATTTAGGAAGGTTGGGGGGGCCCGGTTCTGTCGTCTACTAGCTGTGGGGACTTGGGGCTGTTCCTTTAAACCACTGAACCTTATTTTTGTCATCCTTTAGTGGTGAGAACGAGCTCTGCTTCTTGGAATCGTGCTAAGTTATACCGATGGTCCCCAAATTAGGGGGCAGCCTGGGAGACTCTTTCAGTTGCTGGGAAAATATTAGAATATATATGAATATCATCATATTTACATGATATTATAATACCATCATATACATGTTAGTAAATAGAAGTATTTATTAAATATATACATATTAGATGACACAATTATAGATATCATATATGTATATGTGTGTATGTATATATAAAACCTTTGTGGGACTGTTTCTGCTTTGATGAACAATGCTAATATAAATATTCATGTATAAGTTTTATGAGGACATGTGTTTCTATTTCTCTTGGGTATATGCTTAGGAGAATTGCTGGCTCGTATAGTATTTCTGTGTTTAACACTTTGAGAAACTGCCAGACTGTTTTCCAAAGCAGTGGCACCATTTCCCAGTCCACCAGCAGTGTACGAGGGGGACCTATTCATTTTAACTCCAGATTCTCATTAACTCCTATAGGAATTCCCCTTTGGATGGAAGGACTGGCTCCCGGCCCTTCCTCCTGAGGGAAGGAGTAGGAAGCGTTTGTTGTGGCTGCCTTTGCTTTCAGCCCTGCTTGGAGCTCGTCTTCGGGGATCCAGGCCAGCCCCTTTGTTTCAGGCTGATTCAGTCTCTGGGATGGTTGGAATCGAATGTTAATTTTCCTGTTCCTTTGGCGTGTTTTGAGGAGGGAAGTTGTGTGTGATCCTTGGAATGGAATAGCACAATTTTTTGGAGTCTGTTGGCGGTGGTTGCCCCCAACAAAATGAATAGCTGTAATTCTTAAAATTATTGTACTTGCCTTGGAAGGGTCGGTAAAGCGACCTTCTTGTCCCAGCGTCTTGTCCCCGGGTGGTAAGTGAGCTGTGGCTCCCAAGGCAGTCTAATCAATTATAGGTGTGTCAGATTAGGGAGCTCTGTCCGGGCTCAGGATGGGAGCTGGGATTGATTAGTAATGTCTGCCCTGGTGACAGGGTGGCATCCATGAGAGCACTTAACGCTACTGCTTGCTTTCCCTGATTAAAGCCAGCCATGCTACAGCTGAGACCATGGCCAGGGACACAAAGCTGGTTAATGATAGAGTTGGAGCAAGAATGGGTTCAATGTTTTTTTCCTCTGCACCATACTGTCCCCAGTTCTGTAAAGGGCCTCATAAATCGTCGGTTAAGAGACCAGAATAGGGTGACCAAGTCAGCAGGTCAGTTTCTAACCTGCTATGTTCAGACAATTCTCATCAATGCCTGTGGGAATTACTTCATCAGGGTTAACTAGTTAATGATTATAAAGTCTTGGTAAATGCTAGCTAATAAAGAGGGGGCCATTCCCACCCCCTGAACCCCCATATCGGCAGCTATCATGTGGAACGCCCTTTGAAGTCCACAAACTTCATGCATTTGTACACAGGGAGTGTAGAGGGGGATGGGTTGGGACCAAAGAAAAGAAGTTAAGCTCCTTCTGATTTGAAGGGAATGACTGTGGGTGTGCTTTCCACTTAAACAAAGAGAAAAGGAGCTCCATATTCAGTCCTCAGATCAGCCAAAGCCCAAAGTCATTCTGGGGGAGAAATATAATTTTTCTATAGGTGAGAAATGAATATTGACTGTGGAAGAGAACCATTTCTTACATTCTCAAATCTTTTTGAATTTCATTAGAATGTAAAATAGGCCTAAATTTCTCCTTTTCTACTTCAGTAATGAATTAAATTATATACCAGCAAAAAATTGCACTGAAGAACTCAGAGACCTTTTGCAATTAATTCCCTTTCCTTCTTTTTAAGTGTTCTTGTCTGAAAAAAGAAGGAACATGAAAACAATTTTCTTTTCCTTCTGTCCCTCTACTTTCTTTTTCCTTTTTTCTTCCTATAATCACTCGAACACCTAGTCAGTGACCTACGTTATGTCAGGTCATTCCAGTGAGTGACCCAGTCCCTGTGCCCGAGGAACTCCATCCAGCAGGCTTAAGATCACAAGCTGCCTACTCTGCAAGAGGGAGGCAGGAGATCAACTACCTCTGGGGAAGGGAAAAGTCAGGAAGGCTCTGGAAGGCAAGTGGGTAGTCAACGGGCGTAGAAACAGGAGAGAAGCGGTCCATGGTCAGGACGCACAAAGGCACAGAAGTCTTCCAGAACTGCAAAGTTGGTGCCGAAGCACGAGCTGGGTAGGTAGGAGGTCATCAGAGGAACAGCCGGAAGTGAAGCCTGGAGAAGGGACCTCTCTTTCCAGGCGCCCAGAGGGAGCCTGGCTCTAGACTCCTTCTGTGGAGAGGACTCCTGGGTTTTTTCATCAAACTACTAAAACTAGCCCGTGAATGCAGGCAGGGATGTTTATATGTTTTATTTATCCATTTATTCTTTGAGAGACATTTGGGTTGTTTTCACGTTTTAGCTCTTATGAATAATGTTGCTATGAACATTTATATACAAGCTTTAATGTGGCCCTATGTTTCCATTTCTTCAGGGTATGGACATAGAGGTAGAATTGCTGGGTTATATGCTCACTCTGTTTAACATTTTGAGGAACTGCCAAACGGTTTTTCCAGATCCCTTTTAAAATCTGAGTTTAAAGGTAACTTTAAACCTTCAAAACATATGACATTCCTCTAACAACTGCACACAAGGATCTGTGCTCCTCGAGGATTAGGTGTTTATCATTGTCAAACAGCAAAACCAAAACAATTTAGTAATGAGTCTGATGTCCTTTATTGAAGTGAAAAGAATACGTGGGTTGGCGGAGCACAGCGCCTCACAAGCAGCGGGGTGCTCTTCCCAAGGGATTCTGGGAGAAAGCGAGCTTTACCACATGCTTGTTACGGGCCACAGAGGCATCGTAGAATTAGGGCATGATTGCGGAGGAGGTCGGGAATTTCCTTCTAAGGCTAGCAGGTCCTATTTGCTAGGGTAAGGTAAGTTAGCTGAAGATGAGTTGGAGGCTGTGGTTGGTGTTGGTTTCCTTGACAGGGAAGCGTTCTCTGTAAGAGCAGGCTGATTCAGGGTTAGATTCGCGAGGTGGGCTGAGCCCTCCTTTTTGAAGATTCCGATATATAAATGAGCTTTATCTTCACAGTAGCAGGACATCTTTCATTCCTGCAGTCCAAGGTGGGAGCATCGTGGAAGTCGGTGGGACTGAGATTAAAGGGATCTCCATCCTCCCAGGGGAAATCCCAGGTCAGTGGCTCAGACTCATGGAGAAGTCGTTTCCTTCCTGCCTGGCCGAAATCTTTTCTTGGTTTTATGTAGAGGTACTGGCTTCAATCAACACACACATCCCTTGTGTCCACCCTCCCTCTAACACCAGGCCAGTGTCTATGGAATCAGTTAGGTTGAAGGCAAAGGCGTACATAATTTGGGGGACTTCTGAATTCCCAAAGCAGTACAGGAAAGGAAACACCAAGGGAGACCTTCATCATGAGCAAAAGACCCGGGCAGTCCTCCCTTGATGGCTGGGTCCCAGAAGCCCATGTTGGGGGTGGGCAATGGGAAAAAGAAAGGTGTCAAACCAGCCAGCAAGTCTGGAGTGGGAAGGGAGCCTGCAGAGCTGACTGCCCACTGCCCATATGCCCACTGCTCTAGGTCCAGTACCCTCTTTATCCCCATTTTTACCAAGGAGGAAACCAAGAGCTCAGTGAGAGGAAATCAAGAGGCTGACCCCCCACAGCAGAAGGCAGAACCGAACTGGAGAGAGAGGAGGTCTCAGTCTCCAGACTGGCCTCAGAACTGAGCCACCGCCCCTGCCATCTGGAACACAGAGGCTGGAACAGGCATCCAGTCCACACCATTCGGTGGCCCTCCGGCACCAGCACCTGGCCCTGCCCGGCACAGCGGCTGTCACACTGCTATTTTGGAGCCAATCATATATTTTTAATGACCTGCAAAATCTCCCTGTGAGAAGGGAAGGAAGAGTTGAAATTAGGGCCAAGCAATTTGCATTGCGAATCAAGTTATCCTCCCTCCTGCTCTCCAAGAATATGCAGAAATAAATGCCTCCTAATGAACCCTGGGGGGCTGAGGCTTTGATATGAATTCTGCTGGAGGGGTAAAGAGTTCTAGCCAGACTGAGCCCCAGCGTGAAGCTGAAGCAGGAGGGCCCAGCAGTCCCATTCAGAGTGAGGGGGGAAGGAAATTGGATTATCTAGCTGGCAGTTGGTGTTTTTCTATCTCTTAGAACCACAGACAGAGAGCTCCTCACCTTTGGATGGAGGGAATTCGATTTAGCCCTATTTAACCTGCCAGCTCTGCACGCCACAGCAGCCTCCCCTCCCCGGCTGCACTCACCCTTAAGCTCCTTCCATACTCCCTGGGCCTGTAGGGACAGGAAGCTCCCAAGCCTTTGCGTTTTCCAAAACTAAAGACCTAATGAAGATGATGGGTAGAGGGGGCACCTGGTTGGCTCAGTTGGAAGATCTTGATCTTGGGGTTGTGAGTTCAAGCTTCACACTGGGGCTAGAGATTACTAAATAAATAAATAAATAAATAAATTTTAAAAAATTAAGATAGATGGATAGATAATGGATAGACAACCTTTCTATCTAAAGTCAGGTAGCCTTTTGGTTCTGGCTGCCTCTCAGAAAGCACCAGCCCTCCTCCCCTCCCCCACCACCCCCTCTGGGCCTGTGTTTACTCAGCAAAAGGAGGTGTGTGTGAAGGCAAGTGTGTGCTTGTAGGAATGAGCCGTGGGGGCTGGCCTGGGAGGTGAGCGGTGTGGGTCTGAGGGCATGTGGTATTTGTGTGGGCTTGAGAGTGTGTGGTCATGAGGGTTTGTGTGGACTTGTGAAAGAGAGGAGGTGGGGAGACCTGTTCAGAGCCTCCCTCCGGGAATTCAGGGCGATGAGCAAAGCCCAGCTTGGACAAAGGGAGCCCACAGAGGATCCTGAGCTCTGCGTTGGCTCTGCCTCTCCCTCTCCGCTGCCTCCTTGCCCCAACGCCTTTCCCAGAACTGCAGGCACATCTTACCGATAGAGACTCTCATCTTTCACAGCTGGCCCTGCCCAGAGGAGCCTGAAAGTCCCCCCACAGCCCCTGGGGGTTTGAGGGGGGGATAAAACCCTGCACCTCCACACAAGGGCTCTCCACGGTCAGACAAGTGGCTGCATCCTTCAGATAGACTCATCAAAGCCCAAACCATGTATCAGAAAGAATAAACAGATTCTTCCATCCCTTTATCTCCTTATTTGGGAAAGAGGGAGAGTAAAGGACCAATCCTAGTGGGCTGTAGTCAATAATTACATGAGTTATTATCGGGGTGAATAGGTTGGTAACCGCTGGGCACTGGGGGATCCCATTATTGCAAGCAAGATTGGGATAAGATGATTAACCTTTTTAAGATGTTCTGGGGACAGTGAGCAGAGGCCTGAGGGTTAGGGTCATACCCAGGGGAATGAATAACTTACCCCAGGGTCTAAGGAAGGTCTCTGCTTTCAGGATTTCCTTACTGGGGATGGCACAGTGGGCACAGATTTGGGGAACTTGTCTACTGCAGGATGCCTCGAGAAAAAAAGAGAGAGAGGGGAGAGGAACTGCTACAGATCCGAAAGAAACATGACAGTCACATTAATCAATGCAACTGGGAACGTTAATGAGACCCTGACTTAAATGATCAAATATTTAAAAATTATGGGCCAATCAAAGAAAATTTGAAGGCCGAATGGCTATTAGATAATACTAAGGGCTTATTGTTAATATTTTTAGATAGGACTATGGTATTGCAGTTTCCTAAAAAGAGCAGATCGTCTTTATCTCTTAAAAAATATACAGAGATGGGTGAAATGATAAAATGTGTTGGATTTAATTTAAAAGAATCTAGCTGGTAGGGGCAGTTGCGGAAACAGAGAGGAGATACAACAAGCTTGGCAAGGGGAGGGCTCAAAGGACTCCATTATACGATTTTCTCAAATTTTTATGTTCGAACATCTCCAAAGTTAAATATTCAGAAAGAAAAAAGAAGCCTCTATTGGAGCTATCCTTTGGAGAGTGGCCTCTGCCCTCCCACGGCGTCCCCAGGACAAGCCGGGCCCTTGGACCCACGGGGAGGGGCACCATGGAGCAGTGCTTTCTGAGCCTATAAATCAACTAGCACAGCTGAAGCCATTTAGTAGGAAGCTTGTTAATAAGAAAAATCTGGTTTAAATGGGTCATTTTATTAGGGAGTGGGAGCGGGGAATGATGGAGAACAGGGCTGCCCTGGCAAGGAGGGGGTTTATAGCTAGTGCCAAGCTCTCCCTCACAGGCAAGGATTGGATCGCATTAACTCCATCGCCCCCTCAAACTTTTTTCAGGAAGGTGGTGAACCCAAGGTGCCAGCAACGGGAGTAGGGGACAGGCCAGAGCGTGTGCAGGAGAGAATGCCATTGGCTTTGTGATGTCCCCCGAGGGGCGGGTCTTTGCAGGGGTGGGGTGCGTGGGTTGGGGGAGCTTCTGTGGTGTAGGGGGGCCACACCCAGGGTGCAGCACAGACTCTTGTGCAGGACTGAGGGCAGAAAAGTGAAGGGGGAAACAGCCAATTCGGTAAGACGGTTTCAAGTAGAGGAATCTGAGCCAGAGAGAAAGAAGGTCTCCAGGAGGAGTGGGACGTTGAAGGGGAATCTTAATGGAGAAGGACCAAAGAGAGACCCTAAAAAATAAATAACAGAGCCAAACCCAGGTTAATGCTTGTGATGAAATCACACTAGCAAGTGGGTTTTGAGGATAGGTGCCTTCGAGGGTTTGTGACTTCGCTTGCCCAGCTGAGGACTAAGAAGGCCCAGGTGTCTGAGTTCAGGGCATAAGTAGTGACAGGCCAAAGCAAGGGTCTCTGCAGAATTACAAACTCCCCCTTCTCTCCCTTTTCACTTTGCCAGTGACCCAGGGCTGCTGCAAGGGTCAGTGGGAGAGCACTGAATTTGGAGTCAAAAAAACCCAAGTTCCAGTTCCAGCTCTGCCCTTTCCTAGTGGTCAAACTTTGGACAATCAATCCTTTAGACTCTCTCAGTCTCAGTTTCCCCATTGGCTAACAGGATGAACAATACTCATTTCACCAAGTTGCTCAAGACGGGGATTTGCGCAGTGAAAATGCGTAGGATTTGGAGAACAGGTGCCGTGGAGGAGCGAGCCCAGGTTCCCCCAACCTACGAGCCTTCAAGTCAGTCAGCTGGTGCCTCTGAGCCTCTCTTTCCTCATCTGAAAAATGGGAGAGGCGTACTAGCTTCACATGACAACGTGAAGAGAAAATGTAAGCAATCAGTTTAGTGTGGTGCCTAGCACAGGTGAACAAACACTCGATAATGTTAGCAATGAGCATTAATGTTATAAAACATAAGAACCTAAATGAGGCTGAAGGTGGGGAGTCACTAAGGATGCCACAGAGAAAGCACCTGAGGGGCAGAGAAGAGAGCTTAGATCTTGCCGGACTTTGGGTCATCTCCTCATTTACCTTGCATACTTTGCTTTTATCTCATCTCTTGGAGCACACGCATTGCTTGGTTTTAGGGCAGGAATCCTCTGCTTTGACATGCAAAAGGCTTGGAGGTGTCTGTTAGACCCATAAAGACTGTTGCATGACTAAGGTCTTCACTTGTGGAAAACGTACAGACACTAGAGCATCGGCATGATCTGAGCTTTAGGAAAAGAGAAAGGGAGCGCAGAAGCTGGGAAAATAAAGGCAGAATATTAACTGTTTTTCATCTTGAGTTCAACTGGGTAGCTTCAGAAAGATCTTGAACCTGAAAGTGATTTTTAGGCCAAAGATCTTGGCACCAAAATAAACAAGCAAATAAGTCCTGTCTGCATTATTAATACTTTAATACTCCCGGGTACACAGAGATCTTTAAATAAGGGCCTGCACACAGTTGTCTTTCCCAGAGTTTGTACCTTGTGGTTACTGAAGAGACGGTTATGGCACTTCCTTTACTAAATTAAACCTCATCCAATTCACCCACACTTGTTGTTGGCTCTTGCCACACAGTGACAGCCCTCCCCGCCCTGGCTGGCCCCCAACCCTCCCACGAGCAGAAGGGGACCCCAGCCGGAGAGCGGGATGTTTTCCTTCCGGTCTGCCCCATCCGTCCCCTGACGGTAGACGCCCGGCGTGTGAAAGTGCACACCTTCAAAGCTGGCCTTCTGGTTCAGGGGGCCCCAAGAGGAAACCAACAGTCCCTTCATTTCCTGTGAATGAAGAATTACGTGATTGAAACAAATCGTACCCTCCTTCCTCTTCCCAGGTGACACTGCCCGGCCCAGCAGCCGAGAGTTAAGGAAGCAGTGGCAGCAAATCAAAGCTGGGCTGAGACCCCACGATATGCAAATAGGGGTGTGGGCTCCCAGACGTTGGTCTCCACTCCTCACCCTCCCTCGTGCTTACACCTTCTCAGTAAGGGAAGTCGTGAGCTGGAGCCACACCAGCTGAGACCTGCATGCATAAGGGTTATGCCACCACCACCACCCCCCTTGCGGGCTGATGCCAAACACTGTGGGTTTGAAGGGGTTTGTGTCACAGCACCTCTGCAGCCACTTGGGCTCCAGGCAGGGAATATGCACCCTGTTGACAGGAGACAGCACCCCCCGGGCTGCCCCAATGTCCCCCAGTGGCCCCCAGCACTCTCTACACGGCTGTGAGCAGCTACTTGGCTCCTTCCATAACCGATCACCCCTGCTGTGGAAATATTACGACTTCTGTGACAACCACTCATGCCCCCAATGCGGAACCGGTGTTTTGGGGTAACTTCAAACACGGGCTGGTTCCTTCTCATTTGCAATCCCCCAGCCCTGCCCGGGAACATCTGGGGAAGACCAGTCTGATGGCGGAGTCAGGCTGCTGCCTCTGTTGGCGGGGCTGGGACCGGGCTGGGATCTGCCCCCTCCTGTCTGTTTTTGAGGGTTTCAACTGTACTTTGTCTTCAAGCACACCGCATTTTAATGGGTACCCAGGGCTTACACTTGGCATCCGTTACGAGTCGGTTTTGAAGCAATTCGGCATTACACCAGCGGGGACGTCAGCGAGCTCTCCATTGTTCCTGGGGGGACTCCAGTCAGGGGACGGTTTCCATTTTATTCCAAGTCCTGTCACTATCTCTGTCCGTTCAGCAACACAGAAAGTGCTCCCCTAGCTACTAGGACATTCTGCTACTTGTGGAAATCAGATGTCCAGGTCTGTGGCTCTGACCTGCCTTTGTTTGCTGAATGCATTGAGTTTGGAGGTGATTTCGTGCATTTTTGGCCAGAGGAAACCCCATCACGCTAAAGCCATGCAGCTAAAGCTGGTTTTAGGCAACTTCACATCAAGCACACTGGCAAAGAGCCCTTAAAAACTATCTCCTGTTTTGGGGTGCCTGGGTGCTCAGTGGGTTAAAGCCTCTGCCTTCGGCTTGGGTCATGATCTCGGGGTCCTAGGATCAAGCCCCGCATCGGGCTCTCTGCTGGGGGGGGAGGAGGAGCCTGTTTCCTCCTCTCTCTCTCTCTCTCTCTCTCTCTCTGCCTGCCTCTCTGTCTACTTGTGATCTCTATCTGTCAAATAAATAAATAAAATCTTTTTAAAAAACCAAAAAGCTGTCTCCTGTTTAAATCCAGGCTGCTTCCCTGACGGAGGTTTTGGGGTACAGGATCTGAAAAGACATGCAGGGGAATGAGTACAAAGAGCACGGGCCTTGGAATCACCCAGCCCTGGTTTGAGTCTTATTGTCACACCTCACTAGCTGTGTGAACTTGGACCATGGCTTGCCCCCTCTGAGCTCCTTTCCTCATCAAAAAGACACAAATACTAATAATATCCGATAGTTAGGAGGGCTCAAAGAAATGTGGATAGATAGCTAGCACCGGGCTCGGCAAACCAGTGGGGGCTCCGTAATGAAAGCTATTGCAGTCCTGTTGATCTTGGTGTCTGGCACCCTTCACAGACCCCTTCTCCTGCGCACACACACACCATGCCCCCCACACCTAGCATCACTCATCAAAGTAACTAGCTTACAATTTACACTTGTATCTCATTGGCCCTGGATCCTGGGAAACCTGGTGGAGGTCATAGTAATGACAACAACCAACGTTTGCATTTCCCTTGCTGGTTTACAAAGCACAAACACCCACACCCTATTTAATCCTCAGAACCACCTTGTGGGGTCTAGGTGTATCTTTGTTTTTGTTTTGTTTGTTTGTTTGTTTTCAGAAGAGAAAGCTAAGGCCCTTAAGGTTTAAGCGAGGTACCCCAAGGTCACAAAATTTCCAAATGACAGATCTGGGACTGAAGTTCAATGTTCATTCTCCGGCTCCAAACTTCCAGCCACCCAGCACTGCCCACGCAGAGAGATAAACACCCTTCCTCCCTCTAAACATTTACCATGCCCCATGTCCCAGAGCTATCTGCTAGGGAATTAGCTAACTTACCCTGGACAATGTAGAAACAGCTGTCAGTGGGTTACCTGTCCCAGATAAAATATTTATATTTGAATGGGGAAGTCTTCTGTTGACTAGCCTTGACCCAAAGGAGTTACTATAATGGGGACTTGTAGGTCTTGTATGGTGAATTACATTAACACCTGGATGACTGCCTTTCCCTCCTTAGCAGAAGACTTGTCACACACACTGGGCCGTGGCCTCATGAAATAAAGGGGAGGCATCACACAGTAGTAAAGTCATCCACAATCTTTATCTCAGTAGACCATAGCCCAATGGTTGAGCCCAGTGGTAACGCCATCTTCTTCTCCAGCTATCTCAGCCACTGAAATCTGGCCACAGTGAGCCAGTTTAACCTTTCTGGGCTGAGTTAAAGGAACCATAAGCTTTTCAATAACAACCATATCATGTCTCCTTTGCTCCTAATGACACCCTGTGAGGCTATATGTTGTAGGTGCTGTCTTCCCTTACACAGATGAGGATGCTGAGCGATCCAAAAGGCTTACCTAAGTTGCCCAGGATCCCAGGCCAGCATGCAGTGGTATCTGGACCAGTTTTTTCCTTTTAGAATGGTGGCTCTTCTCTTTCCTGCAGACCCTGACTTCCTGGGTGTGTATGGAATGAAACAACCACAAGTTCATCCTCACATGAGGCGAGGCACTGGCCAACCCTTGACTCTGCAGATGGAACAGTAAATCTTGGAGACTGCTGGAACCCACAGAGACCACCCTGTCCACCACCATGTTGCATTCGGGTGTGGACCCAGGAACTCCACTATGATGTGGGTTTGGAGAGAACCCAGAGACAACTCCCTCCCAAATGGAAGCCAGGAGAAGCAAGCTCTTCTCAAAGAAGCTGTAGCTGTCTTAGTAGGTGGAGGGAGAGGTCAGGGATTGACCTAGTTATACTCTGCAAGGATGTGAAGGGTTAACTGTGTCTGTCATTTCCCCTAGGACTAGCAAGAAATTGTGTGTTTAAATCATAGCCGGAAAACTCAGGATTAGTATTAGAAAGGAACTTTCTGACCACGAAGGTCATGAGCAGCTGAAGCAGACTCATATGAAGGAGGAGAGGAAGTTACTTCTTTGGAGGAGAGCTGGAGGAAATAAGTTAGCCGCTGAGTAGTGTAGCATACCCATCGTGGAGGTAAGAAGATCGAGGAGTAGGATTACTAGATTTCCCTTTGAGCCTAGTGGCTAAAAAGTGCTAGAAGACACCATATAAACAGAAAGTGTAAATACACTTATTTTTAATTAAATAATCATTGCTTCCAATTTGGGATGATTTCAACAATGCTACTTCTTGTACTTCTTGTACTTCTTCTATTTTAGCTCTCTAGGGGAAATTTGCAGTTTCCTGGTAATTTATAATTTTAACCACAGTTTCCCTGAGGCAGTAAGTTTATATGGGAAAACAGTTCATTTCAAATCTTAAAATTTTTTCTATGTTATAATTTGCCATCACACTAAACACACATGTCATTATCTCATAAGCTCATAATTGCTGACTCCTCTAACGCTGACATCTCCAGAACAGGTTGTTCTTCTTCAAAGAACTTCTTCTTCACTGCAATATCAGTACAAAATTCGGGTGCTTCTATGTGACAAGAGGAGAAGTTAAAAAAAAAAAAAAATAGAAATGACACTGGAGAAATAGAGAACTACGGGCATTCTGTGACCCTCAACTTTGAACCTTTCTCCTCCTTGGATGGGAAGATCCTGTCCCGCCGTGGGTGCTGATGAGGGTGCTGACTTGTACCCAGAGGGCATGTGTTCGCCAGCCTTTCTGGGAGGCGATGGGTTGACACATTTCCAGACTTACTCTTTCTTGGGTTCATACTGTCTCCCTTATGTTCATGAGATGAACACAAGGTCTTGTGGCTGGAGGGACTGATCGCCAGCCACACAGCTAACACTGTGACCTTATTTCATCCTGAACTAGCCAGACAGCATGAACAATAAGTGATTAAATCATCCGAGACTGTATTACAGAACAGAGCAGTGCCTCCCAACATGTCACCCTGTGGCACACAGATACGATACAATATAATGATAACATGAAGATAATAATCTACAGTAAACAGATGAGGTTATTTGCAACCAGCCACTCCAGACCTTCCCTAGACACCCAGTGACTGAAGGGCCAATATGTTGTACCACAGATTGGGAGACTCTAGAATAGAACAAAATGGTTAGGGTAGAACATTGCCAGGTGGATGGGAGAGGGCTCTGAAGTCAGATGGCTTAGATTGGAGTCCTGGCTTAGTGACTGATGACTTTGACTGAGTTATTTAATCTCTTGGTGCCTTGGTTCGCTCATAGATGTAATGGGGCTAATAATAGTACTTCATGGGACTGTTTTTGTTTTTTTTTTTTTTAAGATTTTATTTATCTGTTTGTCAGAGAGAGAAAGAGAGAGCATGCACAAGCAGGGGGAGAAGCAGAGGGAGTGGGAGAAACAGACCTCCCCAGCCTCTGCCAAGCAGGGAGCCCAATGCGGGACTCGATCCCAAGTCCCTGGGATCATGACCTGAGCTGAAGGAAGACGCTTTGCCAACTGAGCCACCCAGGCATTTCTGTTCTTTTTTTTTTTTTTCTTTTTTTAAGATTTTATTTTTTTAGGTAATCTCTACACCCAACCTGGGGCTCAAACTCACAACCCTGAAATCAAGAGTCACACACTCCACCAACCCAGACAGCCAGGCATCCTTTCGTGGGGCTGTTCTAAGGATCTAATGAGTTAATCCATGTAAAGTGTTTAGAAATGTCCTGCACAGAGCAAGCACCGAACAAATGGCAACCACAGCTGCTCGGGTTGTATTAGCTCCAGAGTCCCAGGGCCTGCTTCCCAGCGGAGAGGAGCAGACGTAAATGGCACTATGGTCCAAATCCAGTTAGAATTTACAGTCAGAGGATCCATCATCTTATCAGAATCTGTGCCTCTTCTCTTCTCTCTCACCCCTTCCTTTTCCCCCTTCCCTAATGTGGGTGTGGATGCGTATGAGGGAGCAGTCAGAGAGGAGAAAGAACTGACCTGGGAGCAGGAAATGGACATCCCACTTCTGGTTCTTCCACCCACTCCAGGAGGACTCCTGCTGGATAGGTGACCTCCCCTCTCTGGCCTTCAAGCTCCTCACGGACGGAGAGATGAAGGTTGACCAGATGGCCGCAGAGGTCATTTCGGCTCTAGTATGTCATGGTGGTTCCGTGGTACAGAATCACATGGTATGGTACGTGTGTGCCCGGTGCCTAAGGCCTCAATGTGCAGCACCAGTGTCTAGGGTGCTTAACACAAAACAAGTTCATGTTTACTGTGAATCAAAACACACCAACACATCCCCACCTGCAGTAAGGACTTCAATTTGCCCATGTTGTCCTCCCAACAGCTGAATTTTAAATTGGAGCCTTTTTTACCTCAAGAATAAATCTGTAAATATGTCTCCTAGGTAACATCTTGTTAGCTTCGTTACTCAAAGCTCTTGAAAATAATAAAACTGCATCTCTGTTTAAAAACAGTCGGTAATTCAGACATCTCACTTACCCTCCCACCCAATTAATCTGAATTAGTAAAGCATGTTCATTTCTGCTCAGATGAGGACATTGGATAAAACACATAGGCTTATATTCATCCATGAGAAATACAATTTTTTTTTTTAAATGCCATTTTCCAGCATCTGGCATTATTCTTTCCTAAGTCTGTTTTATTTCGATGTGATTACAACAGTACATCCTTCTTGCTATTAAAAATTAATATTTTAACCCAAATAGTCCTGCAGAAAGAAAAGCCAGAGCAACATCTCAATTTAATCCTGATGGTGACAAGAACTATCTCCCACCTTCAGGGTTGAGGAGAACTGGCTCTCCATTTACCCTGTCCTCTAGAGCACATGGTCCTCTGGAGCCATTCCCCACACCTCCTGGAAACCAGCTGTATTGTTCCTGCAAAGCCACACCAGAATGTCCTAGCAGAGGGGAGTTAGGGCAGAGACGTGTGGCTTGAAGGATTTGGCAGGACAAAGTCCCACCAAGCAGGGCCTGTGGCTTCACTTTGTTTTCATTGACATATATGCCCTTCCTCCATGAAGCCCAGCCCAGGCCTGTGTGAGAAAGACTTTCCTAGAGTCTGGATACCTACCACAGGCTCAAAACACTGCCAGTCCCACCCAATGAGAAGAACAGTGTTCTCAAGGCTTGGCGAGACTGCTGACCTGCCCCTCAGGAGCAGATGGGCTGGCAGCCTGGAGCATCCAACAACTGGTTATCCTCAGAGGCATCTTGCGGGGCTGTGGGGAGACAGTGGCATTCGTGGACCTGCATCCTGGAGGGGAGAGGGGAGGGGCAAGATGAATGCGCCCGAGAGACTTTTATTGCCTGTTGCCTGTGACAAATGACGATGGTTAGCAGAATGAGTTCACCAGCAAAGAAAACACAAGAAAGCAGCCATAGAGCCCTTTGAGAAGTGTGTTTTGTCTCTCCCAGTAGCATAGCCATCAACACCAAGGCAGAAAGAAGCAAGCCCCAGAGTGTGGCCTGGACCAACCAGGCTCTCCCAGAGCTTGGTTCTGGTGGGAGGCTGAATAATGGCCCCCACAGATATCCAGATCCTAATCCCGGGAGCCTGTGAATGGTACCTCCTACGGCAAGAAGGACTTGGCAGGTGTGAGTCAATCAAGGATCTTGAGATGGAGAGATTATTCTGGATTATCTGGGTGGGCCCCCAAATGTAATCACAGGTGTCCTTATCAGAGGGAGGTAGGGGAAGATTTGACTACAGAAGAGGAGAAGGTGATACGAGGACCAAACAGATTGGAGGAAGGAGCCACAGGCCAAACGACGAGACAGCCAAGGGAAACTGAAAAAGGGAAGGAAACAGATTCTCCTCTAGAGTCTCCTAAAGGAACAGGTCCTGCTAGCACCTTGACTTCCACCTAATGAAACTGATCTCAGATTTCTGGCCTCCAGGAAGTGCCATAAGAGTATAAATATTGCTGTTTTAAGTCACTAAGTGTGGAGTTATTTGTGTCAGTAGTAATAGAGACTCGAAAAGTTCCTGTGGAGGTGGTGGGGTCGGGGTGGGGGGAAAAAACTCCAGGTGCAAGGTTACCCTTTAAAGCAGAGGGACTCCAGAATGACAAAAAGGAGCATCAGTGCACATCTGCACAGATGTTCTCACAGACCGAGCACTGAATCTTTGGCCAACACTGGGAGCGTTCAGGGCAAGGATGGTGGAAGGAAACTGTCATCTACTGACCATCTGTATGTTTCACTGTTCATGTATTTATTTAACCCTCATAGCAAGGATGCCAGCACTTCATTTTCTGGTGAAGACACTGAGCTCAGAGACTTCAGGTCACTTGCCCAAGGTCACACAGTTGGTCAGCAGTTCCCAAGGGATTTTAGTTGCACACACTTCCTTGTGTGCTCCTTCCTTAGGAATCCTCCAAAGTAAGAGACTGGATGAGGCATTTGCTATGGCTGTAGTTCCAAGGAGTTCATTCATTCATTCACCCATTCATTCATTTACCAGTGTTAGGTCCTATGTGGTAGGAAAAGAGTGACCTTCGGCCTTGGGTCACTTACAAGCCAGGAACAGACAGTCACAAGACAAGCTGTGTGGGCATTTCTGTCTCAAAAATCCACTACCCATGTCAGACAAGGACAATTGGCACAGAGGATCATGCAGAGACACATGAGAATTATTTTATTTTACCAAGGAGGAACTAAAGCTTGGCCTTGCTAGTGACTTGTCAGAACAGAGGGAAGAGGAAACAGGATTCTTCATGCCGAGGGGAAACCACTGTTTTCCAATCTGAGAATTTTCCTGGGGGTGTAAATAAGTTCGCATTGGGTCCCAACACACCCTGCGCACCAAGGGTGGGTGTTGGTTATGTTTGGCCGGTTTAGGGATACAGGCTATGGCTGGGAACGGTTCCAACAAACCTGATCCAAAGTTTAGCTTGGATGGACCTCTGTCACATCAGGCTCTGTGAGAGGCAAGGAAGGACAGGACCTAAAACTTGCACCTGCATCAGCGGCTTGGTACCTGGGGTATAAGACACAAGCACCGATGAGTTCTTACTGGGTGTTCCTCTCTTCACCTCCTTGCCCAGCAATGATGCCGACTTCGTGTCCCATTTGGTCTGCCGTTGTTTCAGATAGGATGGTTTCAGTTGCAAACAACAGAAAATCCAATCCAAATCAGCTCAAATAAGCAAGGAACTTTATTGGCTCCATTGAACTGAAAAGTCTAGGAGAAGGGCTGGATTCTAGCAAGGCTCATTCTAGTACCTCCAACAAGGCAACCAGACCTTTTTTTCACCTCTCATTTCTCAGCTTCATTTCCTCATCAGACTCTCCCCACATGAGGTTTTCATCTCCTGACCCCCAAGATGGCTGCCAGTTTGCCAAACTGAGTCTTGCGGGCCTCAAGGTGCTAACTAGGATGATGTTCCCAACTGGGCGCCAACCAAGAAGACCAGGAGAAACGTAGTGCCCTGAGGGTTGAAGGCAGATCACAGGCTCCCTGCTTAGGACTGGGGGTAGAGTCACCTATGGTGCACACAGCTGAGAAGGGGAGGAAGGGTGATTCCCCACAAGAAGCTGGGGATGTTATTAAGAAGGGAAGGGAAGAATGGACAAATCCTGGGGAGCCAGGTAATACGTCTATGAAATGTCTATAAAATGGATAGAGTTTTGTTGTTGTTGTTTTTATCTTAAATGAGCAAATTTTCTACCCTTCTTAATACTTCCTTGAAATTAATAATCTTACCAGAGCTTCCTTAATTGGGTACTTAGGATATCGCATACTCCTTAACACTCCAATGAACAGATTTCTTCTTCATTAAGACAACGAGGCTCTTAGATGTCAACTCTTCCCTCTGTTCCCTCTCCATGCTTCCCCTAAAAGCCACAGTGTTGAAATATTGCCCTTGATTAATCACAGGCCAATTATCTAGTTTGCGGATTATCAGGACTCCTCCTTTTTCTTCCCTGCCTTTTAGCCATCCCCCTGCTCATTAACAAGCCTGCCTGAAAAGATGGGGTAAAAAAAAAAAAAAGAAAAGAAAGAAAAGAGAAAACAGAACTCCAAATTACCAACCCTGGAAAATTTTTTGAGGAAGAAATTGAAAAGAAATGATGGCAGGAGATTATCTTGAATTTCTATGATCTGTGATAATTTTATTGACCTTCCCGAAGCCCCTTCCACCTCTACCCCCATCCTCCTTAGACATCGTGAAAACAGCTGAATTCTCCAGAAAAGGCACATTCCTTAGACACCCAGACTTCTCAAATAGCTCTACTCCTATTCTCTCATTTTCCCAGTAACTCAGTAACTTTAAATAAACTTTATTTTTTAAAGATTATATTTATTTATTTATTTGAGAGAGAGAGAGAATGAAAGGGGGAAAGTCAAAGGGAGAAGCAGACTCCCCGCTGAGAGGGGAGCCCCGTACAGGACTAGATCGCTTGACTCCAGGATCATGACCTGAGCAGAAGGCAATCGCTGAACCAACTGAGCCACCCAGGCGTCCCTAAATAAAAGTCTCTTTTTTTTAATCAAGACAATTGCTTTTGAGATCCATCGGAAGGATAACACTCAATCCTACTGCCCAAATTGAGAATTCAGACCCCATGTCTGTTTTCTAGTGAATAGGAATCAGATAAACAAAGCAGCCCTTGCTAAATCAGGTGAACAAAGTGAAGGGGGTGGCGGGTGAGATGGGGCCACTGGGCACCCCTCCCAGCAAGCCAGAGCACCTCCATCATCTTCACCAAGCACCTGGCCACCATTTGCACTCACCACTCACATCCAACTAACCCCTTCTAACTCTGATAGGCTGGACTAGAATGGAATGACCTCCTAGGGCTTCAACCTCCTCAACAGAACTTAAACAAAAGGGAAAAGGATATCATTTCTATTTTTCAAAAAACATTTTCCCAGCATCTAAAAACACTCCATTTCCCTTTGGGATTTGTCTTTCCCCTAACCACACCTGGTGGAACAGAGACTTCGGATTTGGCTACTGGATGAGAATAGTTATTAGAAGGTTCCATCTCTGGGGCACCAGGGTGGCTCAGTTGGTTAAGCATCCAACTCTTGGTTTCTGCTCAGGTCATGACCTCATGGGTTCTATCCTCAGTTGGGCTCCCTGCTCAGCAGGGAGTCGGCTTGAGGACTGTCTCCTTCCACCCCTCCCACTGTGCGCACGCACACACTCACACTCTCTCTCTCTCCCCCTCTGTCTATATAAATTCAATAAATAAATCTTAAAAAACAAAAACAGGTTATTTTTTTAAAAAGAAGAGGACCCAGTTCCTTCAGGCCATTATGGGAGGGTAACCCAAAGTAGGTTCAGTAATGAAACCGGGGGGAAGTATTTTCAAATCCAAACTGCTAGTCCCACAGTCAGCCTGTAAGTCTTGGTGGAAGGTCAGAGACTTGCCTTAGTCAGTTCCAGCTGCTGTAACAAAATAGGCTGGTGGCTTGTAAACACCAGAGATTTATTTCTCATAATTCTGGAGGTTTGGAAGTGCAAGAGCAAGGCACCAGCGGATCTGGTGTTTAGCAAGGGCCCATTTCCTGTTTCATAGAGGGTCGTCTGTTTGGCTTTTCATTATGTCCTCAGGGGGTAGAGCAGCGAGGGCGCTCTCTGGGGTCTCTTTTATGAGGCCACTGATCCCATCATGAGAACTCCACCCCTGTGACCTAATCATCTCCCAAGGGCCCCACCTCCAAACAGCATCACACTGGGAAGAGTCACCACAGTGTGGCTTGGCCCCAGGGAGTGACACCTTCACAGGCAGAGTTAAGTCACACATTGACGAGCTCTCCCAGCAGCCCATGCCCTTGGGAAGGTTGTGGTTACTATTATCATGGCAGCGGAATGCCGTGCTGGGCTCAGAAACAGAAAAAAACTGGACCCCAGATCCACTTTGCACCCAGCCCTGTGGCCGACTGAGGCAAGGGACAAACTCCCTGAGCCTTAGTTTTCTCATGTGGAAATGTGAACCTCCATAAACCTCACAGGGTTGATCAGAGGATCAAATGCATTACCGGACAGAAACGTGTGCCAGCTGCGCTCCGCATTCGGAGAACGGTGACAACAGTCCACGCCTGCCTTCTGATGGCCACACACAGGAGGTGAGCGAGCGTGGGAGGAGGGCGTATCCCTCCCTGGGGCACCCGTGGATGCCTTCCCTCACATGGGTGATTGGCCCCATAAAAATCCCAAGTTCCAGCTCTGCTTGGACTCGGTTGACTTTCTAGCAGCCTCTGGTCCCCACTGCGGGCCCTGTCATCTTCCCGTTGCCCAGCGTTTCTGACTCCCTCTGCCAGCTGAGGATTGAGAACATCTGTCCCGGGCTGTATGATTTCATCTGCTTCTCCAGTCTCATCACGGCCCTTATGATCAGCACCGGGCACTGTGCTGAACACTTTACATCGACAACATTATGTAATCCTTATTTGTGGGCAGTAGTAGAACAGCCGTTGTCGTTATTCCATTTTTGCATGGAAAGACTCCGAGGCCCAGGAAAGAGTAGCAACTATAACTTTCCCAAGATCCCATGGCTAATAAGAGACAGAGCTGGGTTTCCAATGGATGGCGCCTTCTCTAACTGCTGGACTTTACTGCCTCTCTGTCCCCTTTGCCCAGATTGCAGGGAGGTCCCCAGCAGGCTAAGAGGGACAGTCGGGCCTGCCTTTTCTGGGCCCTAAAGAAAGGCTAGAGCTTCTGTCATGGGTCCCGGCACCTCCTGAGCTGACTGGGCCTCTGGACCCCACTAAGTTTCATGCAGGACCTCTGGATGCTGCTCCCCTCCCCCCGCCCAACAAGTTCACAGACAAATGGATGCCCAGGAAGGCAATGGCTCCTTACATCACCGGGTCTCGGGAACCCGAGGATTAATTGCCCTGCGAGCAAGCTTGTTAGAGGCTGTGTTGGCAGATGAGGAGAGCAGCAATTGAACCAGCCAATTAAGCAGCCAATGGTGCTGAACTAACTGTGACCTCGTACTTAATTGTGGATGTTGTTTCTCAGCAGTTTCTCACCAGTCTGGGTTTGGGAGAAAGAATGGGACGGTGAGGGGAGGGTGAGTGGCAGGAGGAGACTCCCATCTCTTTCTTTCCTAAGGCGACAGCAGCATGGAGGATTCGGTGATTTCCAGCACAGGACAGTTGGGGAGGGGGAGTCTGTCTCTTGGCCATAGCCCAGGGGCAGCAGGGAGACGACAAAGGGGACAAGGCCGTGTCAGTCGAATGCAACACTTCCAAACAGGCCTGAGTCCTAGACTCGTGGTCATGTCTCTCACAGGGGACATGGGAGATGGTGCAGGAGGCAGGAGCCCGCTGGACAGGGCGGGAGCCTGCCTACACTTCACAGACTGCTCACACACGATTTGAAAACCTCTTCCCTCTCTACTCAAGCCACCAGCATGGTGATGCGGGAGCCCCTGGGTCCCCTCCACACTTTCTCCATAAAGTACCAGGAGCACCATATTCAGAAGACATGGGAGCCTAGAAAACAGTGGAAGAGGGAGGTCGGGTGGCAGAGGAGATGAAAAGGCCTCCACACCTCATTGGGACCGGCCAGTCTGACTACCTCGCCAACGAGGTAGTTAGGGCGTTAGGGCACTTCCAGATTTCCCCCTCAAGAAACAACTTGCCTTTGAGCTGCAAGGAGTGCAGTGAGCTGACCGCCTCCCCATGCTAGAGCCCTCAGGCCCCACCTCAGCTCTGAGGCCAGCTCTTCCTTGGGAGGCCCCAGGCCGTGAATGAACACCCAAGAGTATCAGGCTTGGCTGCCTCTGCTAGGGTCGGACTCCTCTCATGGGCAGCCGTGGCTCCAGAGCTCCCTGTTTGGCTGGCTGAGACTCCGTCAGATCTACATCAGATCTACGTTATGTTCTGAGGCTCTCCCTACCCAACTCTGCTTACTCGCTGTCTTCTCTCTCATAGGGATTACCCCCTGAGTTAGTCTGTCCAGTCCGGGCTGTCATAAAAAAACAACAACAACAACAACAAAAACACACACAAAAAAAACCACCACAGACTGGGTGGCTTAGACCACAGATATATCTGGAAGCTAGAAATTCAAGATCAAGATGCCACTAGAGTTGGTTTCTGGTAAGGACCCTCGTCCTGGTTGGTAGATGGTCACCTTCTTACTTGGTGCTCACATGGCCTTTCCTCGTGTAAGTAGAGAGAGAGAGAGAGAGAGAGGCTGTCTTTCTCTTCTTGTCAGGACACTAGTCCTGTTGGATCAAGGCCCCACCTGTGTGATCTCACTTGACCTTAATTACTTCCTTAAAGTCTCTACCTTCAAACAGAGTTAAAGTGGGGTCTTGGGCTTCAAGATATGAATTTGGAAGGGGACACAATGTGGTGCACAACACTTTACTATAAATTTAGATTCTGGTTCTGTCTTAGCATCTGCTTCCCAGAACTAACCAACACAACCTTCTACCTAGGAGCATGTCTCACACCTAAAGGGCTATTCCTTTCTCCCCATTTCCTCCTAGCCCTATTCTGATTCTCCAACAGATGTCTCCTCCCTGCTTGCTCTTGTCCCAGTCCCATAGGATACGGCAAACCAGTGCTTTCCCAACTAGTGCCTACACTGGCTTCTCCCAAATCCCAGGATCCCAGAAAAGCAAATCTTATCTCCAAACTTGAGATGTTCTAATCAACAAGGGAAGGCTGGAGAAAGATTTTACCTCTTAAATGTAGATTCTAAGCTTGTAGGGGTTTCTGACAAAGCCTACCATAGACCGAATGCCTCCACAAGGTGTGAGGTGCCAAAGGAGGAGCCTGCTTTGAGAGGTCAGTTAAAGGTGGGTTTGGTGGTGGAGAAACATAGACAACAGAAGCACTGGAGATACAACCGGACAAGGGAACCCAAAAGAGGGAGAGAGTAACTCAGCTTGGGAGGACCCCAGGGTACTTTTTAGTACAGGCAGCACTGGGTTTTGGTCTTGGATGATAGGAAGATGGTGTTATAAGCAGAGGGAGGGGCAAAGGGATTCAAGGCACAGTGCCCAGACCACCAGCGTGAAGTGTATGGTGCTTTAAGATAAGGTTGGAATGATAGGGTGTATTTAAATAATGGAGAACTTTGAATGCTAAGATATTTGGATTTTACTTTGTTGGTATTGGAAAGCCATAAAGGGATGCCTCCATAGGAGTGATCTGATCAGAGTTTTAGAAATACAGGTTCTTGGCAGGACAAAAATGTAGGGATAAGAGGTGAGTAGGATAGTTAAAGGCTGTTCTAATAGTGAAAGCAGGATCGATAAAGGCCTGACTAGGTCAGAGAAGTGGGTATGGAAAAGAAGGGTAAGATTGGAAATTTACTGCAAAGGAGAATGTCCAACAAGATTGGACACGGGGCCAGAAGATGCAGACAAGAATTTGGGGTCATGAGTCCGAATGATCTACAAACTGACCTTAGAATGGGATTGAGTCAAAGAGGAAGACCATGGGCTGAGATGAAGGCAGTTGGACATGGAATTCTTAGAGTCTGGGAGAACGGGAAGATTAAACATACAATTCTGGAAGTCGTTCCCACCACTGCCATCTTCACACTTCTGGCTCAGGGGTTGAAAAAGAAGAGACAGAAAGGGAAAAGAGAAACGAAACCCAAAACCGAATCTTGGGACAGCCTCCATTTACTGAAACTGGGTCCAGGGAACAATTGAGAGGACGTCCTCAGAGCATGGTGGGGCAGAAGTTCTGGAAAGAGTTCTAAGTAGACAGGGATGGTCGGCAATGACAGTGCTGTGGAGAGGTCACTTGACAAAGTATAAGGATCTGGATTATTGAGAGACTACCGGGTGGAGAACACTGGGGGCTGTGGAACCGGGGTACAACAGCGAAGCGAGACATTATGGGCAGAGCACAGTCCTGCTGGGTTGCGGTAGGAAGCGAAGGCAGGGAAATGAGGTAGTGAGTGTTGACCCCTCTTTCAACATGTTTGTTGAAGATCAAAAGGAGAGAAGACAGCCTAGGTTTATGTAACAAGACCCCAGGAGTTGTTCATCTAAAAGTATAAAATTTTTTTTTAAATGTATTTGAAAATAATTTCAATACACAGGAAAGTTGCAAGAATCTGAGCTAGACACAGAATACCTACTTTTTGCCCAGATCCACCCATTGTTAGCATTTTGCCCATTTGTTTCATCATGTGGTTTCTCTCCCTCTCTTTTTTAAATTTTTAAAATTTTTTTAAAATTTAATTTTATTTTATTAATTTATGTTATAATTTTAATTTTTATTTATTTTATTATTTTAATCCCTCTTTTATAAATATTACACATATGTGTAAATCTATGTGTTTACATAAATGTACTTATGTAAAACATTTTTCTGAATCTTTTGATTCAGATCTTTTGATTGATGTACATCATGGCCCTTTACCCCTAAATACATCAGTGTGTACGTACTAAGAACAAAAATATTCCCCTACATAACCACAGGATATGATCAAACTTCAGTGAATTTAGTATTGATACAATCCTTTCTTCAGTTGACCTAATAATGTTCTTTATCACCTTCCCCCCTAAACTGAGGTGAGTGTGTACGCTGGCCTTTCTTCAGAGATTCTCAGCGGCCGTAGCCCCTGAGGTGGGGGTAAGGTCTGGGTCGAGAGGGGTGGTCTCCTCCATCAGCAGGCATGTAAGCTATATATCAATGGCCAGTGGCCGTGGTTCCTGAGAACATGGGCATGATACAGGTCTACCTGGGAGCTGAGCAGAGGTCGAAAGACAGAATTGTGTAGAGGTGAGTCCGGCAGACCTCTAGATCTGCTACACTCCCAGCCTGTGTGTTAGAAGAATTCCTTTTGATGTCCCTTCTCAGTTTAATGAAAGAAAAACACGTGTCGGCCTTCTAAGACTTGTTCAGCTGAGTGAACAAGTACTTTACACTGGCTCTGTGTTCCCTTTGGGCAAAGGATGCATTTCTGAGCAACCTTTCTCTCATCCAAGATATCCGTGCCATTGGAAATGGATCCCTCTCGGAATCCAAAGCCCATCTCCAGGACTTTATTATTTGCTTAAATTAGTAAATTGCTGAAGCTGTTCTAGGATGATGCTATATTTCTGCTCATTTCTCCAGTCTTCGGCCTGTGAGGGATGCCTTCATGTTTTTATCCTTCTTAGAGCTGTTTGCTTCCTGCGTTGGCCACTTCTAACTCTGAGACAGAATATACCTGGGACTTTGTCAGTTCTAAACACGAAAACCAGCATGACAAGGAGGCACAAACAGAGGTGTTTCTGACCTGAATACTTTTATTAGGACTATTCGGCAACACAGAAAATTTGTTCTCCTTAACACCTCTGTGTGGATCTTGGCAATGCCATTATTTCACACATACTCTTCTTTTTCCCAGATGAAAATTACATATCCCTATTGTAGTTCCTACTTTGTGTTGGCTGCCAGAAATTCCAGAGCCATATTTGAGTACTCAGTCACAACAAATGTACTAGTATAGTTCTTTTGTTTTATCTCCATTTACCATGTATATGTGTATATTTGACTTTTCTTCTATTTACATATATCCCCATTCCCTATATCTCTACAGGTATCTGTGTATAACTATCTTTCTAGTATGATTTTATAGTATGTGTGTTTTTAACACTAAACATCCTAAAGTCATTTTTGGAAGCAAATGGGTGCCTCATAAAATATCACTCCTTACAGGACACTCGTCTTATTTTGGTCACTTATTCTACTCCTTCCGCATATAAAAGCAAGTCCAAGACATTTTCTTTCATGCCTGTTAACTACCCCTCCTGGTGCCAACTATAAATGGCCTCACCACAGAAGGCAATTTAGTTGGGGGCAGGAGCTCTTGGTTAAAATAGAAACTTCTTCTCCTTGGATTACATCCTGGGTCCCTGTGTTTATTTAATTTCCTCCGGGGAATTCGAGTCTGATGCTGACATAAATCAAAGGGAATGCGGGTCCAGAGGGGCACAACCTTTCCAAGCTGACTTTTGGAAGAGAGAAGGAGAGAAAACCTGACCTTGGGGAGGGGGATGCTTCCCCAGCCACAGCAGAGAAAGATGAGAGGATCAGAGCTCGGAGTTTCCTCACAGGTGATCCTTCTCCTTACCTATGTGGACTCCTAATTGATTACCGGCTCAGGTCTTAAGAGTGGGACCAAGAACACCGACAGATAGGTCTGTGAGGAACTTTCGAGGTGTTTTTTCCCTGTGACATAGAAGACCTCCAGAGTCAGGGAAGATACATTCTCTGATGGCCCCTTGCCCATGCGAGCCAGAGGAAACAGACCCCCCGTGTCCCAAGCAGGGTACCATATTGCTCTCAAGTCCCTGAGAATTCCAGAGAAAACTCGTTCACTAGAACTCTGTCAGGCCATTTGCTTACCCATGGGGCAGAGATGGTATGAAGTATGCTGATTTGGGGTGTAGTTATAAGTCTCTTGAAGAATTTCAGAAACATCACTCTTCAAACTCCTAGAAGAAGGTAAGAATTTAGATCGCATATTCATTTAAAGCCCATTGATAGGAGCCTCCTGCATGCCACACACTTTGCTGGGTCCTAGAGAGATGGTAACTCAGACTCAGTGGTCCCTGCCTCTGGACACTGCCAGTCCCAGAGCATGACGTAAGGGGGTAAAAAGGGAAGGATGCTTCACCAGGTTAGTAGGACCCCAACCTGGTGTCCTACTATTAATCTGCTGGGTGAATTCACGTAAGCCCTCTGGCCCTCGGCTTCCATAGTAGTAAAGAAAAGAAGTGGTTCTGGACAGTATCTGAAGACAGCTCCTAGCACTAAAGTTGGATTCTAACGGCAGTTGCTGTTAATGCCTCTCACTAAAATCAACAAACATCTTCTGAACCAACCACTAAGACAGGTTCTGTTGCATACATCTCCAGTTTTTCAAAGAGTCATCAAAAAAAAAATTCAGTGAACAATTAAGAAGATGATTTCAAAATTAATGAAGTAATATACGGTGGCTAACTGAACATAATTTTTTTAAAAAGATGATTTTAGTCAGGCGATTGAAACAGGGAGAACATTTATTAATGAGGACTGTATCAAAGAAAAGGAAGAGGGACGCCTGGGTGGCTCAGTCGGTTAAGCGCCTGCCTTCGGCTCAAGTCATGATCTCCGGGTCCTGGGATCGAGCCCCACGTTGGGATATCAGCTCATGGGGGGGCCTGCTTCTACCTCTCCCTCTGCCTCTCCCCTTGCTTATGCTCTGTCTCTCTCTCTCTCTCTCAAATGAATAAATAAAATCTTTTTTAAAAAGTCAGAAATTTGGGGCACCTGGGTGGCTCTCTGCCTTCAGCTCAGGTCATGATCCCGGGGTCCTGGGATCGAGCCCCGCATCGGGGTCTCTGCTCAGCAGGGAGTCTGCTTCCTCCTCTCTCTCTCTCTGCCTGCCTCTCTGCCTACTTGTGATCTCTGTCTGTCTAATAAATAAATAAATAAAATCTTTTAAAAATAAATAAATAAATAGTCAGAAATTTGACATTTCTTTAAAAAAATTAAAAAATAAATTTCAACCATAAGTGACTCTTAATCTCACAAAACAAACTGAGGGTTGCTGGGGGGAAGGGGGTTGGGGGGTGGGGTTATTATGGACATTGGGGAGGGTATGTGTATGATGAGTGCGGGGAAGTGTGTAAACCTGGCGATTCACAGACCTGTACCCCTGGGGAAAAAATATATGTTTATAAAAAATAAAATTAAAAAATAAATAAATAAATAAATAAATAAATAAATAAATTTCACCTGTTTTTCCACCGGTGTCCTTTTACTGTTCCAGTATCCAGTCCATGATTCCATACTGCAATAAACATATATGCCTGGGCTTTTTTGGAGTTTATTTATTTTTAAGTAATTTCTACACCCAATGTGGGGCTCAAACTCATAACCCTAGGATCAAGAGTCCCGTGCTCTTCCAACTAAGCCAGCCAGGCGCCCCAACATACATGCCCTTTTTTTTTTTTTTAAAGATTTTATTTATTATTTGTTTGACAGACAGAGATCACAAGTAGACAGAGAGAGAGGAAGAAGCCGTTCCCTGAGGAGCAGAGAGCCCAATGCGGGGCTCCATCCCAGGACCCTGGGATCATGACCTGAGCCGAAGGCAGAGGTTTAATCCACTGAGCCACCCAGGCGCCCCAACATACATGCCTTTTGACTGATTGAAAGAATCTTTCATGAAGCCTACTCAGTGCCAGGCATCACCCTATATGTTGGAGAGCCAGTGAAACCCAAAGTCCTGGTTTATGGGCTTAGAAAGGACGCTATGGGGACAAGTGGCGTATTGTCTGCTCTGTGCTGCATAGATGTGAGGAGTCTTTATGACCAAGGACTGTGTGTTTGACTCCTACTGCAAACAGGCGTGCCAGTTCCTGTGCATCCCCTCTGGCTATCAGTGAGAGGGGCCTTAGTATTAGGGTACTTGGGCTGCCCAGTCCCTGTCCCCCAACTCCTGGCAGCATTTCTGAGCTCATGATGGGACCTCTATTCGTCCCCACATTGGGCTGCCCCCCTGGGGCGCTGTGCTGAAAGGTTAGCACCTTTGAAATCAGATAAAGGGCGTCCAGACACAGCTGTGTTTGTTTTATAAATTAAAGGGAGAATCATTAAAATGATTGTTTTCCTAAAAATAAAGGGATTAAATAGGTCTCCCTTCTCCCTTGCACCTCACTCCTATTTTCCCAGCTTGTCTCCAAAGGACTCCAGCTTCCCGTTCAAGGGCAAAGAATTATCTCTGTTTCAATCTTGCTGGTACCACTGGGCTGGTACCATAACAATCATAATCTCTCCTCTGAACCTGCCTGGAGGCAAGGAGGCCACGAAGCCAAATTCTTTCCAGTATTAACTGCCATTCAAATGGAGAATAATCCAGCCCAGCCTGGTCCTTTAATGTTGGGATTATGGGGGGGGGGGGCGCAAGGTGGTTCCCAAACTCCCCTGTTTAGAACTTTTCCCTTAACCCTCTTCTGTAGAAAGTTGGGTGCATGTTGGAAATTTAAGATTGTAATACAGAAAGAGGGGGAAAGGGGATAAAATAAGCATGTGAGAGTGCTTAGAAAATCACCTGACACCCAGTAAGTACTCAGTAAATGTTATTATTACTATATTTAAAAGGTCTGTGAGGGACATTTGTACCTAATTTGGAAGGCAAGGGGTTTTTTGGAAGGATGAGTGGTTGAACAGGAGCAGTGGTCTTCAGGGAGCTTACAGACTAGTAAGGTCTTAAATCATGCGGGCAGAACCAAACAGCAGGTGGTAAATACCGTAAGTAGCTACTAATAATACAGTCGCTTCCCAGGCATGACGTCATTTCCTCTTCCTCTCAAGCCCTTCTGGTAGCCATTATTTCGGCCCCAGTTTACAGATGGAGAAACAGAGATGAAAAAACCAGTAAAAGCAGAGCTCCAAGCCAAAGTGGTATCACATCTCCCCTGCTCCCAGACCGGTGGGGGGAAAGGGGTCCTATCTCCCACCCACTCCACACCCAGCTCCATCAGCGTCACGCGCCTGTTGGTGTCCCTCTTCTTTCTAGACTGGGAACAATTTCAGCACAGAGTCCACGTCCTCTCCCCTGTGAACCTCGAGGGCTAGCCCAGGGGCTGACTTGCGTGGAAACTCAACCAAAACTGTGTTAAATAAATAGACAGGGTTGCCTGGCTAGCTCAGTCAGAACCCATGAGACTCCACCTCAAGGTCATGAGTTCAAGCCCCACGTTGGGTGTAAAGAGTACTAAATATAATAACATAAGATAAATAAGCGAGCCAACAAACAAATACACAAAGGAATGTGAATCCCAGGCATCCCTGCCTAAGAACTCCTTGTGTCCCTGTTCTGTTGACTAATCTCATGCTCCTATTTCTTTTTCTGGGACAAAGGGGTGAATTTGTGGCCTATTTTACCAAAACATCATGGACAATTAGCCATGGGAACTCTAAAATGCTAAGGGAATGCAAAAATGCAGCCAGTGTAATGAATTGTGGTCTGTTCCTAGACCTCCATAATGAAAGAAGATCCTTAATTTTTTTTTAATGGGAAAATAAAGAGCTTTTCCCCTTCGAGCCAGCATGGATGAACTACCCCATGAGCCAATGCTGAGCCAGCCTGGGATGTCAAGACAGAAAATGGTCTTTAGGCCTGGGGATTTCCAGGGTCAATCTATAAAGATAAGTGCTCTGTGGGAGTTACTGTGCCCATGGGAGACTTTGAGAACTGGGGTAAAACTCGCGCTCTGCTTGTAGCACGGGCAGGGAACCAAAGGCAATGAACTCTCCCCATCAACACTAACAAAACAGACTCTTCCAGGAGACAGCAGAAACTCTTATGTGAGGACCCAATGTTGAGCTCTTGCTCAGTTTCTGGAGCTCCCTCCAGGCCTCCGAATTATCCACCAAAAACTATAAGGAGAAATCAGAGAATGAGGAAAATAAGGAATGGTTCAACGGCCACAAAGCCCTACATTTTAAAAGTACTAAATAGCTTGGGGAGCCTCAGTGGCACCTCCGGTTAAGTGTCCCACTCTTGCTTCCAGCTCGGGTCATGACCCCGGGGTGCAGGGATCCAGGCCTTCGTGGAATCTACTTGAGATTCTCTCTCTCCTTCTGCCTGTCTGTGTCTCGCTGTCTCTCTTTTTCTCTCTTATAAATAAATAAAATCTTAGAAAAAAAAAAAGTACTAAATGGCTCAGAATGAAACACTAAGCAGCCCTCAGAAAAGTCCTGAAAACCAGGCTGAGCCCAGCCAGCATTCCCTGGGGAGGAGGCGGCCCCAGCTACCAGCCACTGGGCGAGGAGCTGGGTGGGAGCTGGGAGATGGGTCCCCTTTCCTTTCCTTCCACGGCACCTGATCCCCTCTCTGGGGCCTGTGTTACTTAATGAGGCAGAATTTCTCTTTCCCCTAATATTGAGCTCCAGCGAGGCCCTTTCTGGCTCCCGCAGGCGCAAGCAGGTTCGCGGTACTCTGTACCGCTGTGACAGCTTCAGGTGGGGATTGGGACACGGGCCACGCAAGGGCATGGTTTAAGAGGCTGGGTAGGCCACAGAGGCTGAGGCTTTGCTACCCCCGTCTCGGGCCCCCACCTGAAGGCAGGAGCCCACTGAGGAAAACGAGGTTGGTTTTAGCTGGGCATTTAACAGTTGTTTGCTTCTCTGGTTATTTCATGTTTTTATAAGAAAAAACTTTCAGCTTTACTGGGGTAGAATTAACAAAATGGCAAGATATTTAGAGCGTACGCTGTGGTGATTTGATATACATATACACTCTGAAAAGATTTCTCCCAGTTGGTTAACTTACATATCCATCATCTCACATATTTCTCTTTTTTAAAATATTCTATTTATTTATTTATTGGCGAGAGGACGCACACCAGGGGAGAAGGGTTCAGGGTGGGGGGTTCTGGGGAGGGAGAGAGAGGAAATCTCAAGTAGACTCCCAACGGAAAGTGGAGCTCCAGGAGAGCTCTTGATCTCGCAACCCTGAGATCATAATCCGAACTGAAATCAAGAGTTCGATGCTTAACCAGTTAAATGCCTGGGCCACCACGTGCCCCATCGCGTATTTATCTTTTTTTAATGAGAACATGTAAGTTCTACTCTTTTCCCAAATTTCAATTACACAACACAGTGTTATCAAGTATCACATTTTACATTAGATCCTCATGCTTTTCTATTTTTAAATTTTTATTATTATTTTTAAGATTTTATTTATTTATTTGACAAGGAGAGAGAGATCACAAGTAGGCAGAGAGGCAGGCAGAAAGAGAGGGGGAGGCAGGCTCCCCGCCAAGCAGAGAGTCCCATGTGGGTCTCGATCCCAGGATCCTGAGATCACGACCTGAGCCAAAGGCAGAGGCTTTAACCCACTGAGCCCCCTAGGTACCCCCCTCATGCTTTTTTAAAAATGAAAATTATCAAATATGGAAAGAACTACAGATAGTAATAGAATCAACCCCCACATATACCTCCCCCTAGATTCCACAATTATCAGGATTTTGCCACATTTGCTCTTTCCTTTTGCACCTTTGCTGAAATATTTTATTTCAAGCAAATCCAAGGGGCGCTTTGGCTCAGGTCATGATCCCGGGGTCCTGGGATCGAGCCCAGCATCGGGCTTCCTGCTCAGTGGGGAGCCTACTTCTCCCTCTCCCTTTGCTGCTTCCCCTGCTTGTACTCTCTCACTCTTTCTCTCAAATAAATAAAGAGAATCTTAAAAAAAAAAAAAAAGCCCCAATCCAACTTCACATGTCATTTCAGTCCTAGACATTTTAATACGCATCCACAAAAGAAAATAAAGACATTTCTTATACACCACTATACTATTATCATGTCCAACAAAATAAACGATAATTATTTGGTATCCTTTAATACTAAGCCTTTCCCTATGACTATGAGAAATGATACCTCAGGCTTGGACTCAGGGCTAAGGAAAAGTTCCCCTTGAAGGCGGAAGAAATACTCGCCACAGATCTATTCTCCAAGCCTCAATCCAGAATCCTTGCCTTGGTCTTGCAGGGTGGACATTTCCCATAAACATCTGCCTTACTGGTCTTGCACAGACATGGTGTCCCTCCAGCCTCCAGCGCCTAAAACAGGCGCTTGGACTTCTCAGCTAAAGCAGAATTCTCCGAGAATGTACCAGCATCAGCTGTGAGTTCTGTAGAACTGGAGACTCTGGGCAGGCCTGGGGCAGACTTGAGACTCTGCATTGCTAACAAGTTCCCAGATGAGGAGGATTCTGCTAATCCTGGCGAGGCACTTGCAGAGTCACCCAACTGCTGTAAACCACACAAATGGATCTTTGCGGGACAAACCCGGAAGCCAGCACGGCCGCCCCATTACTGCCCGCCTGTGCTGACACACTTGGGCCTTGACCTGTTGGTTCCCACTAATTGGGTTTCTGCTGCCTTTTTACCTGGTAACTGGGCCCAGCCTCGCTCTGCCATAACGGGCTCCTTGCCTGGGATTCCACTCCCTGAGGGACCAGAATTCTCCATCCCCCAATCTCCGTGTCCTCCAGTCAGGTCCCCTGACACCCGGTCTTTGTCTTGTCCCACTTAGCTTAGCTGACTTTCTCCTGTCCCTCCCAGAGTCCCTCCAACAGCTGTGAGGAGACATCCTTTCCTGTTGTCTTTTTCTACTTCACACAAAGGTGCTGTGCCAGGCCCAAGTCTGGTTCTGTGTCACTTGCTCACTCCACCCTGGCCCCCGGATTCAGCCTGAACTGTTGAATAACGAGTCCCATCTGGCTGCCACTGGCAACCATACTTGTCCCTCCGTCCCTCCCAGCCCCAACCCTTGCCCGAGCCTGCGGTACACACACTTGCCAGATGGTTCCTTTTCTACCTGCCCCGCACGGGCACTGGTTCCCCAAAGGTCCAGGCCTGAGCCAGGTGGGTTTCCAGGGCCTAGCTCTGCATTAGCCAGTACAGAGCTCAGAAGGAGCTGAACCGAGCTCTCGCCATCTTATCTGCCCTCGAAATGAAAGTCTGTTTAAGATCTGGACCCTGGACATTTTGAAAATTAAAGCCAACACGCCTGGCTCAGGTCAACATCTCAGGTCACGAGGCTGAGCCCCATGTGGGGCTCCCTGCTCAGTGCGGAGTCTGCTTCAGATTCTCTCTCTCCCTTTCCCTCTGCTCCTCCTCTGGGGCACATGCGTACTCTTTCTCTCTCATTCTCTCTCAAATAAATAAATCTTAAAAATAAAAATTGAAGCCAATACATGACAGTTCATGAACCAAAGGCCCTTCCCAGACAAGTTGATGGCTCTCCTTCAGTGAGGAAACATGCCCTAGGACACAGCCTCAATGAGCAGCACCCAGTTTGTCTCTCAGAGAAGCAGTTGTCCTAAAGTGATTAATGTTGGGCCTGGTTTTCCTCATCTCTCAGAGAGGTTGCTCTTGGCGCTCAGACCCCTTTCTGCACCAAATCACCAGTTGGCCAGTTAGTGAGTCAAGTTTACAAACCCATTAACCCCCAAGGAGCCCCCATGGATAAAAGTTAAGCAAGCAGGTGTGGGGGCCCCTGAGAGAGGGGACAGGTAGGTCCATCCATCCACCCATCCATCCATCCATCCATCCAGTAAACTCAGTAAACCTTTGCTGAGAGCCTACAAGGACCAGGGACTCTTCTAGAGGCTGGAAGTGCCACAGAGAACCAAACAGACAAAATCTCCGTCCTCACGGACCTTGTATTCCAATGGCGGAGACAGGTAATAAACAAGACAATAAGTGAAAATATATGGTAAAGTGAGAGCCTAGTGCGACACTAAGGTCCAAACGGTGCAGCTGTGAGACGAATGACATGTCAGGGGTGAATTTGCAACCAAGGACAGGAACCAGTCGCCAAATTGTCTCTTTGCTCAAGTTAAAGCCAAGTGGGCTGTGCAGCTAAGGGGCCTCACTGTGTATTAATTAACAACGCAAGAAGAAAGCGCTAACAAAAAAATAATGAAGCAGAGCAGGAAGATATAAACATGTTGGGGGGGCAGTTAAAATTTTAAACGGCTTGATTTTTGTAATAAATAGAATGTCTCACTAGGAAGGTAACCTGGAGGCAAGGCCGTCACTCGCCCCCGACAGATCCAGAGAAACCCAGAAACACTGAGGAGCTGGAACGTGCGGACAATGAAGGAGGAGAGAGGCAGGTCTCTGAAGAGACAGCAGCGAAGACAGGCGAGGATTCGGTTTGGAAGGGAGCCGGAGAGACAGGCTGGCGACGGACGACACGCTTCCTGGCTCCCCGGCGCGGGGAGAAGGCAGGGCGGTCCCCGACAGGTGGAACAGGACCGGCGATGACTCAGAGGCGAGAGAGAGCAGCGCCGATTCCGAGCACGGGCTTTCCCCACCGGCTCTCAGAAGTGCGAGAGTTCAACGGAGCCAGAGGAAATGAAAAGCGTGAAAATCAAGATCAGGAAGGACAATCTCCTCTTTGGCGAAGGGCCCTTGGAAGCCACCGCAGATGCAGACCCAGACGCTCCAGAAAGACTGGCAGGACGGCTCCGGGCTGGTGCTCGCGGGGAAGAGCTGGCAGGGGACACGGAAGGCTGCGGCGGACGGGGAGCTGCGAACCGTGGGCGGGCCTGGCCGCTTGGCCTCTCCGAAGACGCGTGGGAGGCAGCGAGTGCCAGAGCTTTGCTCGGCTCCCCTCTTCCTGTTCTTCCTCTTCCTTTAATGAGAGGATGAGCTCACGGTGCCCAGTCGTGCCAGGAACGCACCGGCCGCTCGGCTCGCTTTGGCATTAGCAGGACCATGGAGTGCCCCACGGGCAGGTCGGTGTCCGCTGCGCACAGGGAATGACCAGACAGCGGCACCTGCACGGAACCGCCAAGCAACCATGCCAGCTCTGATGCCAAGCCATGTGGGGGATGGGGGGGGCATGGCCACTGGGAGGGAGAGGGCAGGTCAGCTGCACGGGCCACCAGGGAACAAAACATTCCACTCCTCTTTAGAGGAAAATAACCCATTGGATTCATTTCCTCTTTCTTTTCTTTTCTTCTTTTTTTTTTTTTTCTTTTGTTGCTGTTCTTGCCTATTATGGCAAAGTCAGACTCTCTAAGGAGAGATACCTTTAAACTACCTTTTCCTGGGGCGCCTGGGTGGCTCAGTTGGTTGAACGTCCTACTCTTGGTTTTTGCTCAGGTCATGATTTCAGGGTCCTGGGATGGAGCCCCAGTCTGGCTCCCCACTCAGCAGGGAGTCTGCTGGAGGATTCTCTCTCTCCCTCTCCCTAGGTCCCTCCCCTCTCTCCCACTCACAGGCACCACATGCATGTATGCTCTCTCTCTAAAATAAAGATAGGTGCATCTTTAATCAATAAATCATAAACCACCTCTTCCTTGACTATGTCACAGCTTCTCTGCCTGCGCTAACTGCACGTGTGTGAACTCCCACCCACTTCCACCCCACATAAGTCCTCCTTCCCAATTAGCTGTGTCTAATCTCCCACTTGTTTTTTCCTATAGGGGGGGTCTCTTGACTCCCCACCTTCCCAAATGCCATATAGAAACCTACTCCATTGTCCATTTACTCTGGATTTTCCCCTCACCTTCCCCAACCTGCTTAAAGTAGTCAACATCCTGCCTCTTGTGGTCTTTCTTCTTCCCAGAGTCCTCAACACATAGAGGAAGGAAGAGCACATCAAATCTGTACCATTGGTCATGCCAGTCAAGTCCTTATCATCTGGTCACACCACCTTCTCCGAGTCCCTGATTCTTCCTGGTACACATTTTCTCTTTTCCTTGTTATCGTTCTTGGTGCCCTCAACCTTCATGTTGATAGCTGTCCAGTCTCTGGCCCACTCTCTTCTAGGTTCTCCTTCAAACTGATGACCTTTTTTCTACAGTATAGTACCCACAGGTAGACCACCTTTCAGTTCTGCTTCCCCCCAAGACATTGAACATGGCACTGTCTCTCTTAATGATGGCCTGCCTCCCAACCACATCCCCACTTCCTCACTCCTCTTGACCCTGTATAACTCACACAGTCTAATATGCCCCTTCGGTCTACATTTTCAACCCACATACACTTGGACATCTCTCTGGTCTCTACTTGCCTTCTTTCCCGATCTTCTTCTCCACCAATGAGCACAGCTGAACCAGAGGAAGGAAATACTCTCTATGCAAAACTACCTTCTCTTCAAAAATGGTAACAATTGGTATGGTGCACTGACTGTAGATACTATTCTATTCTAAGAACTTCATGTGGATTATCTCACCTAATCTTCATAACCCATTAGGTAAGTACAATTATTACCCCAACTTTATATGTAAGTAATCCCAAAGCATAGAAAAGGAAAGGAACTTGCCCAAGGTCATGCAGTTAGAGGCAAGATTTAAACAAAATCCATTATGTCTTAGTGCTACAACCCACTCTCACCCGTCAAGTCATATGGAGTAGATGTTGGTTTTACTACAATTTCAGTGGCAGTACTCTTGTACCTAGAAAGTTCTCATGATTCATTCTAACCTGTTGAGTGCTTCATACAGTGGAGGAATGCAATAAAGATATGGTGAAAGTCCTTAAATTACCAAAATCTGATTTGTTCATAAAATTTAAGACACTCAAGTCCGTGAAATGAGATAGCTGGAAAGAGGGAAGCTTGGATGAAAGGCATAAGGGTGTATATTTGAAAAACAAAATTTTTGTTCTCCTTGAATTAATAAACTGTAAAATGTTGACAACCCTATAATATAAGCTCATTCAGATGTAAATTTCCAGCAGTTGGTGCATTTACGTTCATTAAAACAACAACAACAACAAAATGCTTGGAATAAACATCCTTGCGAATATTGCCAGAAATTTCTTAAATTCAGATTCTTAATGTGATCCCAGAGAATGTGATATTTTCTGTCTCAGAGCTGATCACTGGAACAGGAACACCAGGGAAAGAGAAACCCTCTGTTAACTTAAGCATCCAAATATGGGCTGTGGTGTTGAGGCAAAGGATATATGAGGATTGCGTTGGGATCTTGAATGGCCTGTGGTTTACCAGGCAGTCGTCATTGCCACTCTCCATGTTAAACAATGGCATAATGACATATAGAAACTGTGTCATCATGCTGAAAAAGACCCTCGACCATGGCCTGCAAGATAGGCTTCAAAGTGGCAACATAAATGCGTGTCTAAACTTCAGTCTTCTCTCTTACGCTAATTCCTCCTACACTGACATGGCTGTTGACGTCAGCTGCTCCTGGCCAGACAGGTGCGATCGGCATGGCAGAGTCCTGGCATATTAAAGTGGTCCAAGGCGAAAAACAAAAACCTTCCAAGATCCTCTAAGGGTAAACACAAGAAAAATGGGGAATGTTTTAAAAAGTGGCTTCGGGCCATCGAGTGAGGATAAGCCACATTAGAGGTTGAACACCAGTAAAAGAGAACGAACCATCCCAACAGCCAATCAAGAATTAAAACTCAAGTTCCAGAGATCGTGGCTGTTGCAGCTTTGGGGAAAGCTGTCAACTCCAGACCAGCTTCATTTGCTGTTTAAGAACAGATGTCTTTAGATGTAGAGAAAAAGGAACCCTTGTGCACCATTGGTGAGAATGCAAACTGGTGCAGTCACTGTGGAAAACAGTATGGAGGCTCCTCAAAAAATTAAAAAGGGAATGACCATATGATCCGGTAATTGCACTACTGGGTATTTACCCAAAGAATACAAGGACACTAATTAAAAAAGATGTGTGTACCCCTGTGTTTATTGCAGCCTTATTTACAATAGCCAAGATAGAAGCTGCCCAAGTGTCCATCCATAGATGAATGGATAAAAGTGTGGCATATATACACAATGGGATATTATTCAGCCATAAAAAATTAAATCTTGCCATTTGCAACATGGATGGATCTACAGAGTAGAATGTTAAGTGAAATCAGTCAGTCAGAGAAAGACAAATACCCTATGATTTCATTCATATGTAGGATTTAAGAAGCAAAACAAGCAAACAAAGAAATAAAAAGAGTCAGACCAAAAACCAGACTCTTCACTGTAGAGAACAAATGGATGGTTACTGGAGGGGATGTGGGGGGAGGGTGAAATAGGTAAAGGAGATTAAGAGCACATTTATCGTGATGAGCGTTGAGTAATGTGTAGAATTATTGAATCGCTATATTGTACACCTTAAACTAATGTAACACTATATGTTAACTATACTGGAATTTAAAAATTTTTTAATAATAAATAATAAAATAAGTTACAATCCGGGGCACCTGGGTGGTTCAGTGGGTTAAGCCTCTGCCTTCAGCTCAGGTCATGATCTCAGGGTCCTGGGATCAAGCCCCACGTCGGGCTCTCCTGTCAGCGGGGAGCCTGCTTCCCCCTCTCTCTCTGCCTGCCTCTCTGCCTGCTTGTGCTCTCTGTCTGTCAAATAAATAAATAAAATCTTAAAAAAAAAAAGTTACAATCCATTAAAAAAATTCTTTTTTTTTTTTTAAGATTTTATTTATTTATTTGACAGACAGAGCTCACAAGCAGGCAGAGAGGCAGGCAGAGAGAGAGGGGGAAGCAGGCTCCCCACCAAGCAGAGAGCCCAATGCGGGGCTGGATCCCAGGACCCTGGGATCATGACCTGAGCCGAAAGCAGAGGCTTTAACCCACTAAGCCACCCAGGCACCCCCCATTAACAAAATTCTTAAAAGAAGAGGCATCTTTTAGAAGTCAGGTATGGCAAAGTAATAAGCTAATAATAACTCAGTGAGCCACTATATGCATATCTGATTGGCCATCAGCAAAGGCTTCCCAAAAAGGTGGCAGCAGAGTATGATGGAAGATAAGCTTGAAGCTGGAGAAGATGCGGGGACACTGGCTTTCCCGCTCAAGGCTGGGTAGTGCAAATGCCACGTCATTTTTGGCAAGAATCAGGCAGTGCATAAAGAAACTTAAAACGTACATGCCCTTGGTCCCAGCCATCCCACGCCAAGACATCTAACCCACAGAAATGAGAGCACCTGAGGGTAAGAATATGTGTGCTAGACTATTTCTTGCAGCGCTGTACACAAGCAAAACACGAGTAACAACCTGATGATCTCTCAGTATACAACTGATCAAATGTGGGTGGGGATCTGTCAGCTGACAGTTGGTCACCATCTGTCCCTTTCTTCTAAGTGAACAGAAACTCAATTTCCTTTCGGTATCCATTTGCTGGGAGAGGAGACCTGAAGCTCCAGCTCCACAAGGAAAACCTGTGTTTGTCTGAAGTCAAGCAGACTTGAAATCTCCAGTTCCTGGGGCACCTGGGTGGCTCAGTCAGTTAAGCGGCTGCCTTTGGCTCAGGTCATGATCCCAATGTCCTGGGATCGAGCCGTGCGTTGGGCTCCCCGCTCAGAGGGGAGCCCACTTCTGCCCCTCCCCCTGCTTGTGTGCTCTCTCTCTCTCTTTTGCTCTCTCTCTCAAATAATAAATAAAATCCAAAAAAATAAAAAATAAAAAGAAAGGAAGGAAGAAATCTCCAGTTCCACGATGGTCCCTGCCTCTTCCAATCTATGGGAGGAGCTCAGTGTCACTCTATCTACTTGACCCCCATTTCCTCAATTGCGAAATGCTCGTTCCCACACTTGCCCTGCCTACACGGTAAGGTTTTCAAGTGAAATGAAATACAAGTATTTTGCAAACTTCTAAGCATGCCACCAATTTAAATGACTACAGATTTCGGAAAAGTCAGCCTCTGTGTGTATGCTCGACACTCTGTATGTCTGTTCACCTCCAGGCCCAGAGTCACGTTGTCCCTCCTCAACCCCGTGGTCTTCCTACAAACAGACCAAGGACAGCCAGCCAGGGCCCTGTGTTCCCCGGCTCACGGCCGGGCTCTCTCCACATAGGGCTCTGGCCAACGCTTCGATTAACTCCTAACCAAAAAATGATGACGGCTGGAGGAAGGACCCAGCTGTGCTCTTGCCTTAGAAGGGATTTCTCAACAATTTTTCTTGCTCATGACTCATTACTAAGATATTTCATCCGTAATCATCATCTTTGTTTCCAAAGAGGAACGTTTAAGATTTGCTTTCCAGATACCCGTCATCTTGTCCACACTCACAATCACAGATGCTGATTTAACCTGAGGAGACATAAACATTCATTGGCTTTCCTCCATTGATTGCCATCCTTCTAACGCTATCTCTCCCCTTCACACCTCTAGGATTTTCTCCTCTTCTTGACACGAACTCTCTTGCTCACCCTGCCCTATGCTCCTCCCTTGGTTTTCTTTGAGCCCCCGGTTTCTCTGAAATGCAGTTTCCCATTCACTGTATGTAGAAAACATCTCGCATCTTCTCTGATGGGGTAGGAATTAGCGAAATTTGCTCCCAAAGCTGCTGTTTTGTCATTTTTGGTTTTTGTCTTTTCCAAGTGGAGAGGCCATTCTGGGGTTTGTGTGTGTGTGTGTGTCTGTGTGTGTGTATACGTGCATTTGTGTATTTTTAAAGACCCAGGAGTTGGGTCGCTTGGGGATGAGCTTGTATAACGAGCAGACAGAACCAAACTTAACCCATTTGTTTGCTCCCAAGAGTAGCTTTGAGGCCTAGACAGAGAAACAACATATGGGGGGACAAGTCGAGATGAGAAGGGGTCCCAGGGGACCCGGAAGAAACGTGGGGCATGGCTCAGAGTCAGAGGGAAACGGGGACACACAGCAGGGACCCCCCAGGTTGCCATCTGGCACTGGTATGTGGGACCTCCAGGCCTCCTTCCCTCAGCTTCCTTGTTTCACAATCCCCCGAGAGCCCAAGGCAGAGGCACCACAAAGAAACGTCCCAGAGAACGCGTAGGTGGTGGAGTCTGACAGAGCTCGATTTGAATTTTGCTGCTACTTCTTGCTAGGATCTTGGGAAAGTCACCTCTCTGGGCCCTGGTGGCCTCCTCTGTGGCGAGGGAATGATCATGAGAAAGAAAAATGCATATGGAGGCCTGGGAAGAAAAGGTTTGTGGTAGGATAGGAGAACCTGATTCTGCTCTCAGGAGAAAGCTAGTCCCATTAAGGGAGAAAGGAAGGTGTTGGCTACAGCTACGCAGCACGAGCTCGCCGGGAAACCTACCTGCCCTTTGACAGGTTTGCTCTGCTTTAAACTTCTGAAGCGAGGTCTATAATTCTCCTTGGGAGGACAGTTATTTCTTTAAAAAAAAAAAAGAAAAGAAAAGAAAAAAAGTGACATTTATAGGGGCACCTGGGTGGCTCAGTAGGTGAAGCATCTGCCTTTGGCTCAGGTCATGATCCTGAGGTCCGGGGCTCGAGCCCCACGTCACGCTCCTTGCTCAGTGAGGGGACTGCTTCTCCCTCTCCCTCTTCCTGCTGCTCCCCTGCTTGTGCTCCCTCCCTCTCTCAAAATAAAATAAATAAAATCTTAAAAAAAAAAGAAAGAAAAGAAAAGGCATTTGTCCGTGTACACTCACATAAGCCAGAGTCAACCACTTGTCTCCATCCCCATCGTAGGTAGACAGGGTACAGCTCGGTACCAGCCTCCTGGACAACTGCCCCATCACATGAGGATTTATGTGTTCCCTGGAAGGGACGCGAGCACCCTCATCCAGATTCTGACATCCCTCGTATGACCACGGCCCCACCGCTCACCCTCCTCTCAGGGCCTCATTTTTCCGTTTGAAGTAAGATGTTGGAATCAGAAGCTATCTGTAGTTTCTTCTGTCTCAGACCCCCAGTGATTCTGGCCAAACATGGTTAAACCTTGACCATGTCTCTACCGAGCTCCTGTCCCAGACCCAAGTCTTCCCAGGGAGTCAGCGTCAACTATAGAACAAGAGTGCCAAGGCCACAGCCACCACAGGCGGGGCTAACTCTTCAGCAACTGCCCGTGGGCAGCAGGGCCAATCCCGTGGTGGTAGGGAGAGGATGCCCCAAACCCTGCCTCATATGGGCTCCTCCGCTTCCCTGCAAGACGACCGAGTCTCATCGGCTTCCCAGTGTAAGGCACTCCTTCCTGAACATCCCTACGGAAGTGTCCCCACAGAATGACTTCTGTGAATGTGCCCCAAGAGCAAGGCAATCATGTATTCTAGAGAGAAAGAAACACCCTCAACCACGCCTCCTGGGGGGTGGGAGAGGCTGGGACCATGGTGCTCCTGGTGACTCCATTATAAACTCGTCCACAGAGACAAAGAGGTCAAGTTCCAGTGGAGTCCATACGTTCCACTGAAATTCGCCACAGGCCTCTCCACTGCCCAGGATCAGAAAGAAAGTACTTGCACCCATTGGGAGCCAGCTGGGAGAGGCAGCAGAGGGGGAGGGAGGGGCGACAGTAAACTCTGGCATCACCGTCTGCTTTAGGGCCACGAAAACCTCCAGCCACGGTGGATGTTGTTTTGGGCAAGAAAGATGAGCACAGTCTTTTCATGGATCACAAGGCAAGGGGGAGAAGACACCATTCCTCCGCTGTGTGCTGACAGCTACCCTACCCTACCCCACCACTCCTCTACTGGTCCCACAACCTGGGCCTCTGTCCACAGCCCCCTTCCCTTCAATAGTCTGTATTGTTCAGGGAATCTCTTCATTTTGTTTTTCCATCCATTTGCACCTCGGCTCATTTGTTTTCCATTCCCGGGAGCAATTCATCTGCTCTTGGGCCCCACAGTGTCTTTCTCCCCTTGATTCCTGGACAAGATGCTTGGACAGGTCCATTGTCTTAACAGTGGCCAACTCACAGCATTTACTAAAAGTTGTGTTTTAGAAAGAAAAACCAGTGGGGATTCCAGTCTCTATCCATGGTAACTTCTGGGAAGTTTGGGAGTGGTGCTGCTGCTGTGTGGCTTGGCCTTTGTCCTCTTCGTTTGGGCTCTGGCATGAGGCAAGTTCCACAGGGAAATCTGGGGAAAATTCCCGTGATGCCAAGACAAAGGGAAGAGCTCTTTCCTGTTTCTCTTCTCTGCCATCCTGGGGCACTGTAAAGGAATTATAAAATTAAACCATAGTGATAGAATGAAGGGAAAGAGTTTAAGGTCTTCTTCTCACTGCCCTGTGGATAGACAGCCCTTTATGGCTACTCAAGAAAAGTGGATCATAGGGAAAAAAGAAAAAGTCAGTGTGGTTCAGGGCAGTTTGGACCCAGGCAGGCCTGTGTGTGGGAGGGACAGGGCTGGCAAGAAGAGGTTTACCCTGACCTGGCCTAGAAGTCCCAGAAAAGGCCCTAATTGTACGAGCAGGCTTTGCCCTGGGTGTACCAGAGAAATCTCTATTGCTGGGACCATTATGGGTGTAATTATCCTAGTTATTAATGTGCCACTAACTGTGGGAGTGGAGGGTGTGTCCAGCCCCATCCGTAGGCTCTTTCACTCTGGGCGTTTGTTTTTGCCCCAGACTACAGGAGGCCTCCTAATTATCCACAGAATTGTAGAGACGAGCTAATAGCATCTCTCGTCTCCAACAGAAAGCTGACGGGATTATTGATTGAACAAACGCTGCTGAAGAAATGGTTGTAAGAGTGTTGAGGGTTTATTCTTCAGGACTAAAAGAAAAAAACAGAAAATAAAGGAAAGATACAGTTCCAAGGGGACTTACTCTTTTTCCAAGCCTTAGGTTTCCCAAGCAAAGCATGTGACAGGTAAGGAAAGTATTTCCAGGCAAACCTTCAGGGTAGCCTTGAAAGAGGCACACTCCCCACCCTCCACAAGACCTTGGGGCTCATGATGTGCGTGTATCATGGGCCTGCCCGCACACATACACACCTCCGCTCTAGCCCCAGTGTCTATGCAGAGGTCAGGAAACACCACCGGCCCTACTAATCTGTGGGGAGGCTGTCTCATGGAGCCAGACTGCACAAAGATGCCTCTTCAACATGGCGGAGACTCAGCACTCTTGGCAGAAACACTTGGCACTGGCAGGAAATCTCAGCAGGGCGGCTTGTTTCCGCTCATCAAACACCAGTAGCTTTCACCGTGAGCAGCAGAAAATGGGAGAAATGTGTCTGATCGCATCCGGGCTGTGTGTCAGCACTTTTCTGAGGCAGAGTTAGTTGGATTCTGGCTTTGAAGAAAGGGTTGTTACACTCTTCTTCTGCCCCACAGTATCAGCCAAGAAACAGTTGGCAGGAACTTACCTGAAACTCGGCTGCCCTTCCAATACCTCTGCCACAACCCCGAGAGGGTCAGTCACTGAGAAACCAAAGTTGATGACGGAGATTCCTCTCTCCCTGCTAATCACGGGGCACCCAATCACTGAGGAGAAATGAATGCCTGGGAAGGATTACTTGAGCCTCTCTTGTACTTTCTCTCTAATCATCCCTACTCCCAACAGCCGCCTGTCTGTCTCATTCTTGTTGGCCCCACCAAAAGCTGGTCAAGGAAGGGGAAGCCAGATGTATACCCCGTGCGACAACATGGCTCACTCCTGATCAGCGGCTCTCAAGCCAAGCAAAACAACCCTAGTGAGTGAGAGGAGAGTCTGTAAATGACCAATGATCAGGGATTTGAGAGTGCCCAAGGACTGCCCTCACAAGTAGCTGTTCTTATAACCAAGAACCCACAACTGACCCCTCACACGAGATACCCATGGCTCCTTTCCTGGCACCACAATGTTCTGTCTCCAGAGGAGGGAATGCTGATTTAGAAGACAGGACTGGTAATTCTTAGGTAGACAGTTTGATGAATTTTTACAGATGCTTACAGATATGTTACCCACCACACCCCATACCCACATCAACTACAGAACATTTCCAGGAGGCTCCCTCAGGCTCCTTCTAAGTTAACATCAAGATCCAGAACGAACAACTCTTCGGACTTCTGTCACCGTAGAGAATTTTGCCTATTCGAAGACTCCTCAAGAGTAGGACAGGTCCATAATCTTGCATCTGGCTTCTTTTTACCTAACATTTTGTCTGTGACGCCGGTTCTTGTGGTTGGCTAGTTTGGTCTTTGTCCTTGCCAAGTTCAAGTCCTTTGTAGAAAAATCTGACTCTGCCTTAGTCCCTTCCCGCGTGAGTGAGAGGGGGCTGCATGAGCTTGGAGCTTCTTCTGGGGGACCCAGAGACTGAGGCCGGCATCCAGGCCTGGGGAACAGGAAATGAAAGGGGGACTGCAGAGTCCTCAGGAAGGAAGGAGGGGGGCCAGCTCTGCTCTCTTGGACCATTTGGCGTGGGTGCTCCTGCTGAAGGAGGAGGGGAAAGTTTCAGGCCAGCCTCTCTCCCCGCCCCCAGCAACAGCTGACCTGCTCTCCCCTTCCCCAAAAGCCAGCTCCCCAAGAACGGGAGGGAACACAGAGCCCCAGAGGCTGCTCCACAGACCAGGGTGACAAGAGCCCTTCTCTTTTCTTTCCCTTTGGCTGACCAGCCAGACCAGTCAAGCATGACAGCTGTCGGCCCATCAAGGCCAGCGCCAGCCCGAAGCATGAGTTCCTATTTCTCTCCTGCTCCCTGTGGGTGCTGGGTGCTCAGTGGGCTCCTCTCCACCCCTCCCTCCTCATCACAGTCATTTGTTTGAGCAGGACTGCAAGGGACTGTGGCTATGACACCCGGGCAGGGCCCACACAAAGCCAGCGAGCGCCAGCCTTGCCCACATCCCCAGGTCTGCCTAAAATGAAATTAAAACAGCCCGCTCTACCATTATCCTCTTTCCTGCTTGTTTTGCAGGGCCTCTGGCTACTTTTAGAATTTCCCCACCGCCTGATGTGGCCTCCAAACACTTGACCATCCCTCCTCTGGTTTCCAAAGACAAATGCCAGGACCTGGTTTACATATGCCCAGGGCCAGAAGGGTCCATCCTTTCCAAGGAGCTCGGCACAGCTGTTCGAGAGAAGGAAGCACTCGCTCCGGGCATGGGCTTGCGGAGGGAGTCTTAATCCTCCTGAAAACAGAAGGGAGCTTCCGAAAGTGGGAGAGGAGCTGACTGCCGCCCATCACCACCCTGAGCCACCCACTTTCTCTGACTTTTTCCATCCCAAACCTAAGGGTCCTGGATGGCCACCCTCTACCCAAGCTGGCCGCACCCCAACACCAAGTTATCAGCCTGGTCCCCTTGTTGTTGCCACACACCAAGTTGACCCTCGGCCCAGCCTCTAAGCCTCTCTCCTTCCATTCTCCACCTTACGTACCCGCTTTGCCCAGAGGACCAAAGCTTTACCCATGACCTTGTCCTTTCCACGCATTCAGAAGCGGAGCTGCTACTGCGACCCACACACACAAGCTCACTATCCCTGCTGCCTTGGGCTCCGTCCCTATGCTGAGCCTCAGTTTCTATGTCTGCAAAATGGGATTATCAACACCCTCCCGGCCTACTCCATAGAACTGTTTCTTCCCAGGAAGCAATGCGTGCTTGCTGCAAACAACCGTAGCCATGAGGAGTTGGGGTGTCTGGGGGAATCTGTACAGGCACGAATCTGTACCACTCTCAATTGTTGCTTTTTCTCTACAGTGGGTCCAGGGAGCTTCTACCTGCTACCTGCCTCCTTCCCTCCTTCCCTGAGGGTCTGGGCCTACAGGACCCTCCTGACTATCTAGGACTAGCAGTCAAATTCCCAGGCATTTACTGTGTGACAGGAACTATGCCAAGCAGTCATATCCTCATCTCATTTAATCTCATAAAATTTCTTTGAGATAGGTAATATCACTCCCATTGCCTCTAGGAGGGAACTGAGGCCCAGAGAGGCTAAGCAACTTGCCCCACATCACAGAGGAAACAGAGGAGCCAAGATTTAACTTGAGAGTGACTTCTTGCAGTCACCAGGTTATGGGCTAAATTGTGTGTCTCCCCCCATCCCACAACAGCCATGCTTTTATGTCAGAGCCCTGACTCCTAGTACTTCAGAATTTAATTAAATTTAGAGATAGAGCTTTAGAGAGGGAATTAGGGGGCGCCTGGGTCGCTCAAGTGGTTAAGCAGCTGCCTTAGGCTCAGGTCATGATCTCAGGGTCCTGGGATCGAGTCCCACGTCAGGCTTCCAGCTCCGTGGGAAGCCTGCTTCTCCCTCTCCCTCTTCTCCTCCCCCAGAGTCATGCTCTCTCTCTTCCCCACTCTCTCTCTCAAATAAATACCTAAAATCTTAAAAACACAATAAAGAGGGAATTAAGTTGGGGCACCTGGCTGGCTCAGTGGGTAAAGCATGACAATCCTGATCTTGGGGTTGTGGGTTCCATCCAGCTCCACATAGGGTGCAGAGATCACTTAAAAATAAAATCTTAAAAAAGAAGAAGAAGAAGGAGGAGGAGGAGGAGGAGGAATGGAGTTAAGCTAAGACCATTCAGGTGGGCCCTAATCCAATCTGACTCATGTCTGAAGAAGTGGGGGAGATCACAGGGAAGCGCTCAAGCAGAGAAAAGACCACGTGAGAACAGGAGAAGACAGCTATCTGCAAGCCAGAGAGAAGCCTCAGAAGAAACCTGAAGACACCTTGATCTTGGACGTCTAGTTTCCAGAACGGTGAGAAAATAAATGTGTGCTGTTGAGTCCTCTCAGTCTGTGGTATTTTGTTACGACAGCCTTAGCAAACCAATAGGACTACCTCCCACCTTCTTTTGAGAACAGCCCAAACCTTGGTCACTGCTCCAGCTGGCTCCACAGACTGACCAGCACCCGAAGAAAGAATGGAAAAGTCTGGGGAAAGACAAGAGGAGTGGAGAAAGGGAGCCAACACCGTCCTCCAGCCCTGGGCCCACTCCTTTGGTCCTCTGCCATTTTCTACCAGGTGTCCCTGGGGAATGCTGTCCCCCCCTCACATCCTTGCTCAGGAGTGGGATGTCCTCAGGGTCCCCTGACTTCATCTGATGGAAGAAGACTCCCCGCCCCTTTCTAGCCAACAGGACCACACATGTGTACGGTCACTTTGGAACAAGTGGTGTGTGGGATCTGTGCTGAGAGAAAACCACTCTCGATGCAGAGCAGAGGGTGTGAGGTCCGGGAGTGGACTGTGAAGGAGAGAGACAGTTCTGGCAGGGCTGCTGCAGGTGGTGGGGAAGCCTCTGGAAGGATTGAGACAAGAGAAGTTACACTGGGCCCATGTGGGTGGTGACGAATAGGACAGGCTTCGGAGCTGCCCAGCTGGCCCCCTTTTCTGCCTAATCAGCCACCCCGGCTTTCTCCTTCCCCTTCCCACTTTCAGGCATTAGCCCGAGGCCCTGGAACTCAGTGGCATTTAACCCAACCCGGCCAGGCCGAGAACCAGCACTGTATCCCTCATGGGTTCTACAGCAACACAGACAATAATTTCAAGACGTGGCTCTCCTTTCACTCCCGAGACTCTGTCTGTCCCCTTGTATAAGTTTCCTATTGCTGCTGCCACAAATTACCACACGGTTAGTGGCTTAAACCAACACACATTTATTATCTTCCTGTCCTGTAGTCAGAAGTATGACATGATTCCATGGCTTAAAACCAAAGTGAGGGCAGGGCTGCATTTCTTCTTGGGGACCCAAGAGAAGGATCTGGTTTCTCGGCTTTTTTCAGCTGCCTGCATTCCTTGGTTCATGGCCCCTTCCACCATCTTCAGAGACACCAGTGGCCAGTGTTTCCCACCTTGTGTCACTCTGACTCTGACCCTCCTGCCTCCCTCTTTCACTTACAAGGACCCTTGTGACTACACGGGGCTCCCCCAGAGAATTCAGGATTATCTCTTTATCTTCAAGTCAGCTGAGTGGCCATCCTAATTTCCCCTTGCCTTGTCACATGACATACTCCCAGGTCCCGGGAATTAGGACCCGAACCTCATTGGAAGGCCATTATTCTACTATCACACCCCTGGATTTCATCACTTCCTCAGGAGAAGAAGATATGCTATAAAATTTATTCTGTCCCCCTCCCCCAGCCTTCTTTGCCATCTCCCACCTCACTTCCCCGTCACCATAAACCATACACTTCGACCCACCCAGTGTGGAAACAGCATCTGCAGACTCCGAGGTGCCTCTCTAGACCCACTGGGCACTATCTCCAGGATGCCTGTTCACGTGGCTTGTGTTGTCAAGACCCAGGACTGTCTGCGGGAACAGACAGCTGCCACTGGTGGCTGAGGTCAGGCTGTATCCCCTGGGCCTCTGGATCCTTACACCTCAGGAGGAGGATGTCACAGGGGGTTAAGCATCCTGTTTCTCAACCTTGTGACCAGGATGGTCCGTCATCCAAAAGCAATTGATTCCTAAAAGATTAAAAACCCACCGAACTATGAAAGACAGGGCAGGCCCACCACATACCAGAACACTTATTTCCCAGTGTGGGGCAAGAAGGCCATTTGCTGAGCACAGAACCATAGGAAAAAGGATTTCCTTTGTCTGGCAGGGATATTTCCATCACATCATGAAAGTTGATGACGCAATTTCCCAGCATCCAAATACTCTCGTGTCCTGAGAGGTTCCCACTGAGCATTTAAATAAGTGCTTCATACGCATATCCTCTCCCACCCTCATGGCTCCAAGATGCCCCCATATTTGTGATTTCTTCCTTCCTCTCCTATCCTGTTCCTATCCTATTCCTATCTTGTTGCTTTACCGCAGAACAGGTGTCTGGGGGTGGAGGGAGGTGGGAGACCACCAGCGTTTGCTGCAGATAGAAGGGTGGTGGGAAAATGGGGGTGGCGGCCCACCTCGTCCCAAGGTGAAATCTTTTCTTGTGTGCTATGAGAGAGGGCTACAGAATGAGAAAGGTGGAAGAAGGAAGAGGGACCTCAAATTCCAGGGAACCCAACCCCATTGTCTCACAAACAGGTAAAATGTAAAGAGTCTGGAAACTGAAAGTGTATGTATAACTGTTGGTATTACTGTCATCTTCCTCCTCCTCGCCACTATTTTTGGGAGCCTGGATTCCACTGTCCACTGGGGAGTCACTTGGTTCAGGATCTTTCCTAGGAAACTGGGTTTTCCCATTGTGCCCTATGTGGAGTCCCTACACCCCGCCTCCAGGTTGTTAGACCGAAAAGGGGGGACAGCCTCACGTTCAGGAGGACCCTTGAGCTGCTGAGAGCTTGCTCTTGGGCAGCAATGGGCATGTCCCTGGCCTCCCACTCCCCTGACTGTAAAAGGCTGGGAAGGGGAAGCAAAATCCTCAAGAAGTCTCTCTGAGTAGGATTATACTCAACAGTCCTACATGGGAAACACGGCGGGAGGGAGGAACTGCCGGGCGGCTTTAACTCACCATGGACACCAAGGGGACTCTTACCGCCTTCCAGACAGCAGAGCCCTGTAAGCACGATTTCATTAGGTCATCACGCCAGTGCTTCACAGTCCCTCTGTTTCACAGATGGGGAGTCTGAGGTGCACAGAGGATAAGGCACTGGCCAAGGTCAAGAGGCTGATAAGGGGCAGATCCAGGATGGGAATCCAGGTCCCGCCCTCATCCCCCATCTGCCTGTCTGAATGGATGCCCAACATTCTGGGAGCCCATTTTCCCACCGCTTCTCCTTTCTCTCTCTCACCCCTCACCTTCCCTTCCCCACAAAGCTGCCAGGGGTGACTCACATCCATTTCTTTGCCCGATCCCCCACCACACACACACACACACACACACACACACACCACACACAGCCAGGCATGCTATTTCTGGAGGGAGGAAGAATCACGGAGGAGCATGGGAGCGGCTGTTTTCAATTCTAAACTCTAAAGCCACCGAAGCCAGCACCCCTCACAGGGCCCTGCCCCCCTGGGGACTGACTTCCTAAGTGATGATGAAGATGGTGTCAGTGGTGATGACAGTTGGAGGGGAACCGGAGGCTGAGACGTTAGGGACAGGGCAGGACAAACTGAGTAAGACTATAATTTGCTAAACCCTGTGCCGAGATCTTTGCCAGCCACAAAACTGTTATGCTCATGCCTGGACTTCCATTCCGGCTCCGATGCTCCAAGCAGCCATCCTGGGGCCTTCCCGAGACTCTGGCTGGGGAGCCATCAGGGCCCTCGGGCTCCCCCAGTTCCCAAGGAGCTCCTGATGCCTGCGGCATGGACGCGGGCTCCTCTCGAGGCTCCAGGGTGCCAGGAGGCAGAACCAGAGAGAAGCTTTCTACTGTCCCCACCCCTTAGACAGGTTTCCAGCTTGAGACAACACTTGTCAAAGCCCCTCGGAATTGCCAGGGTAGGCACCATATGCAAACATTTATGTAGTTACAGGATAATAATTATACCTTCCCCGTATGTACAGAACACCTTTCTTCCCCAGAGCAGCTCCCTTCTCGCATTATCTCATTAATCCTCCTGTCCCTGGGAGGCAGGGAGGGCCTGGCGTGGTTACCCGAAATCTCACTGAGGGAGAACAGAAAGGGAGGGAAGGAAGGAGGGAGGGAAAATGTGCTGGCCGCGGGTCCCAGACTTCATCCCATGGCGTGACTGTTGTCTGTTTCTGGCACCTAGGCCAGAAGTCAGAAAAATAATGATAATGGTTGCCCTCAATCAAGGGTTTCGGTGGGACAACACGAGGCAGCCACAGGCATGGTTTCCCTCAGCCCTGGCAACGGCCTTGAGGCTGGGCTTATGGTTCCCATTTTACAGATTAAGAGACTGAGCTCAAAGAGGCGCAGCTCCTTGCCCGCGCTCTCAGAGGGAGTGGCGCTCCGACACTTTTCTTTCGCCTTCCAACAGACACCTAACAGCCAGGTCCAAATCCAGAGCAATAATAGGTAAACAAAGGCAGAGCAACGGGAAGCAGGGAGGGGTGAGGCCCACCCTTGGCCCCCAGGAGGTCAGAGCTGTAACAGAGGCAAGGCAGGAGGCCGAAAAAGCGGCTCATTATGTGGCCTTATGGAATCAATAGAAAAGGCCTAATTCACTGTGAGCGGGATCCCACCCCCACCCCGCCTCCCGTCCCATTCCGGTTTCCTGGCTCATCCTTTTGACACGGGGACAATTACAGCTATTCATACCCACCCTGAGGCCACCTGCCACGGACCCATTCTCATGCACATGGAGCTAAAGATCGGGGCACAAAGCAGGCCAATCTGGGGGTTTCCACCAGACCTGTGAGGGGACCGTCCGGGCATAACCCACCCTCGAGGCACTGAGGACCTAGGAGCCCGCGCAAATTCCTGGGATCCATCCTGCCCGTGGAGCTCAAGGCTGGAGACTTCGCCGACCTGTTCCCCCACACCAGGGCCTCACATTTCCCCATAAGACACTGGACTTTGGACTTAAGGCTGGGGTGGCTGTCCTGGAAAGTCCTGAGTCCTGCGCGCACCCAGAGGACATGGGAAGTGGCCCTGCACCCAGCCTAGACTGGCTCGAGGGAGTCGATTGCTCCCTTTTCAGGAATTTTGTGAGACAGCTAAAGTCACCTCAGTGGCTCGAAGTCAGCCCTGGTGGAAGGACAGAAATCACGGGAATCATCAGATAGTACACATCGGCCCCCCCTTCTCCCCCAAGCATCGTTAAACATTCACCAGCGCCCCCCGCCCAAGGGTCAGAGGCACAACCTTCCAAAAGCTTCCAGGGCAGTCTGAAAAACTAAAACCAAAAGCTCCTGGAGGTCTAGTAGCCCAGTGAGTGGCATTCTTTTACAGTGTAGACAGTCTTGCCCTTCTACACACATGTCACTACCTTGGAGAAATGCTGTCCTCTAAGCTCCTTCTGGAAAAGAGGTCTTATTTGGACCCCAAAAATGAATTCTCAATGTGAAGAGACTCCATCGCTGGCTGGCAGACTTTTGCACGGTCACTCTGGCCTACCCATTGAACTACGTCTTCCACACAATTATTACAAACATTTGGAGAATTGGATAGAATTGAATGGTTTGTTTTTTTTTAAGTTTCAGGTTGCTGTAGTTGGATCAACCTGTAGGTGTCAGAGGTAAAGTTTTACCAAGGAAACGGGGTCTGGCTGGCTGTAATTCAGTTGCTGATTTGAATTGAGGACGAGGACAAGGCCTTTTCCTGGCTCAGCCCTGAGCACTCAGCCTGTAGCTAAGACTTCTTGTGGAATCTCTCAGGGGAGCCTCAGCGTGACATTAAATGGCCCCACAGATTCGATGAAAATAGTCTCAGTCTCTTCAGAGGAAACAAGAAAGTTGTTTGGGAGGTAATTTTCATCGCAAAACGCCCTGTAAGACTGAGGACGTAAAAGGAACAGTGGCCTCCAAGGGGCGGTGGGTGTTGCTTTGTGTTTGAGCATAAAGTAATTAAGAACGGGAATCAACGACCAGCTATTGCCAAAACCTCCAGCCACCGCCAAGCAAATGTTCAGCTGCCGCATTACAATTGCTATCTCTGCGGGAGGCATTTATTTTACCCTGTTTATCTCCACCTTCGAGTCCCCCATTCCCATCTGCACAGACGGCTCGCTTCCCCAAAGGTCCCCGTGGCTCCCAAACCCTGTAGCTGGAGGAGAGGAACACCAGGCTTTTCTCAAGGATTCCAGACTTGTGCACAGTCTCCCAGCACAAATCTCCTGGAGCCTCGTCCCTGGGCTGCGCATCTGCACATCTGATCTCTTCAGCTGAGAAAAAGGAGACTTAAAAGCACCTCTGGGAGGGCTCCCTACCCCAGACTTGGTGCACTGGCCATAGCTTCCCAGGAAGCAAGGGTGTAGGTGTGACCTGAAGAGGAAGCAAGAAATACCTAGACCAGGGGTTGGCAAAAATTTTTCCGTAAAGTTTCCTCTGACCCTATGACAGTGCCACAGCCAGAGAGTAAATATTTTAGGCTTTGCGAGCTTTATGATATCTGTCGTGACTCTCAGTTCTGCGCGGCAGCATGAAAGCAGCAGCAGGCAAAATGGAAATTAACACGCTGAGCTGTGTTCCAATAAAACTTTATTTATGGATGGTGGAATTTAAATTTCACACTCTGTTCAGGGTCACAAAATAATCTTCTTGCTTTGACTTCTCATCTACCATCTAAAAATGTAAAAATCACCGCCAGTTCCTGAGCCAGATTTGGGCCCTGGGCATTTGTTCACACATCCCTGATGGGGATGACAGCTATTGGTGTAGAAGTGAGGGGTGGGGTTCAGGGATCTCCAGCCCAGGGATCTGCCAATGGACGGCAGAGAAGGCGGTAGGTGAGGCTCGACGGGACCCTGTGAGCCCTGGAAAGGAATTAGGACTTTATCTATAGCTCAGTGATAGATTCTCAGTGGAGGAGTCGTGTATTCAACAAATATTTATTGAATGCCTACTGAATGCTAGGCACTATCTAGGGGCTACTGTAGAATGAAGGGCTAGGAAAGGTTTTCTAGGAGTTGGCATTTGAGCTGAGACCTGAACTACAAGACCGGTTTATAGAGCGACATAACCCTTAATTCTTACAATTAACTTTGTGGAAAGAGCAACTGATGCTCATTTTACAAGTGAGAAAATGGAGACTCAGCAAGGCTAAGTAGGTTACCTGAGGTCACAGAGCTGGTAGGTGGCAGAGAGCCAGGATTTCAACTGCTCTGGGTTCAAACCCTGTCTCTGGCATTGATTAACTACATAATATTAACTAGTGACCATCTCGAGAGTCCCCATACACTAATTATGATTTCCCTCTTTTTTCCATCAAGAAGCATGTCGAGTGAAGCTCGTGCATTCAAAAAATATGTACTGAGGGGCTTCTATGTGCCAGGACTGTTCTGAGTGCTTGGAATGATGAACAAAAAGACATCCCCACACCCTCAGAAGGTAGGGAGAGGGAGCTGGAATTTTTAGATCGTGGAGTCAGGGCAAACTTTGCTGAGGAAGTGACATTTGAACAGACTCAGAAGGGATGAGGGAGTTAGCTATGTATTTTGAAAAAGAATTCCAGGCAAAGAGAATCAGCCAGTGCAAAGGCCCTGAGGTTAGAATCCTGTTGGAATGTTCAAGGAACAGCTAGGCAGTCAGTGTGGCTGGAGCAAAATAAGAGATGTGGAAAGTGGTAGAAGATGATGCCTGAGAGGGGATATGGGGATGGTGAAGAAGGGGTCAAGAAAGCTCATTTTGGTTTTACTCTTAAATTCACTGTCTCAAGCTTCAAGATGTAGATTCAGGGTCCCTCGAGGCACTGTGATTCTGTGGTTCTATGACAGAGAGAGCACCATCTGTGCCTACCGCCAGTCACTCTGACCATCAGCTGGGTTTGCCTCAGCAGTAACCCGTCACCCAAGGAGAAAGACTGGCATTGGGACGAGACTGGGAAAAACTCTTCATCCGATTCCAGACTGGAGAATATGAACTAATGGGACGGTCATCTGTAACACGAGGTGGCCTAGGTTACACAATGCTCCCTAACTCTGAAAACTCCCTGGCCCTTAGAAAGTGGGATACAGGGGCATCTGGGTGGCTCAGTCAGTTGAGCGGCTGCCTTTGGCTCAGTTCATTATCCCAAGGGTCCTGGGATTGAGCCCTGCATGGGGCTCCCTGCTCAGCGGAGAGCCTGCTTCTCCCTCTCCCTCTGCCTGCCACTCTGCCTACTTGTACTCTCTGTCTCTCTGTCAAATAAAGAAACAAATAATCTTTAAAAAAAAAAAAAAGGGAAGTGGAATACATTACTAGGACATGTGGGGTTCAGGAATTATGAAGGAAAGCTTCAAAGGCTTCCTTTCTTGGTCTTCTATAAGACTCACCTAGTTCTAGCCCAAAACCCAGGATGATTAGAATACAGAGAGGCAGGGTGGTATCAGGGCAGCTCTAGAAAAACCCCAGTGATACACCCCACCCCACCCCACCCCACCCCAGTTCTTGGTTGAGAAGTTTTAGGGGGTGGGTTAGAGAGGGTGGGAAGGTGTTTCCAACCACTCTGGGCAGACATGGCATTCCTTCCCCACTCCTATTATGAATCTAGATGACTCTGTGCCCAAGCCTTCTGGGCTTTTCCCTCGGGGAATTTGTTTTATTTTCTTCTACATCTGTTTCTGAATTTAGTTGCTTTGCCTTCAGTAAATCAGGAATGGCCTCAAACTGGGTCTAGGGCTGAGATTCAGACCCTTGGGATTTTCTAATGACCTCCCTCAGGCTCCGTCTGCCTCGGGTCGCCGGGAGGGAAGTAGGAGACAGCCCAACAGCATGAGCCAGCAGAAAGATGAGGTCGCCCTCGTGGAGCTGGTCTGGAGACAAGTACAGTGACAGATCTTCTTGACTCTCCAACAGAAGCAGACTTTTATGTGAGTCCCAGGGAATTTCTTCTGTCCTTAAGGAATCTGAAAATTGAAACTAGACAGGTTCTGCTTCTGCCAAGATATCCACTTTCTAGTCAAGGGAAATTCTTGGAGCCAAAAGCAAGCTCCACCGCCCCGCCCCAACATGCCACCTGTAAATAAATCCATTGTCTTGTCTGAGCTCAGTGTGAATTCTTCAGCGGTTAAAAATGTTGGTTTGTTTTTTCCTGCTCTTTGCAGACTGGTATAATTTCATTAGATACATTTCCTTCATTCCTCCCCGGCTACCCTCAACCAAGAACCCCTTTACCTTTTGACATCCTCCTTTTTGCATCTCTGAGATCCTTACAGGGCATTGTCCTAAGTAACTCGCCCACAGAGAATTGTCAAATGACCAAGGAGCTGGTCTTCTTACTGTTCCATTTACCCCGTCACACTCTAGGCAGGCACTCATTTAAGTGAGGTTTTCTGAAGACACATCTAAGAGGGTGTGCAGATGCACAAAGAGACAAAGATAGCTTTTTTTTTCCTTTAAAATTTTTATTTTTAATGGCATAAGTCTTTTCTTTCAACATTCAGGATGCAAAGAAATTGAGTCCTGGGGAGAGAGATGACTATTCCCAAGCCAGCAGGGAAAGACTGTGGCCTTTTGCCTCCTTTGTCTTCTATCTGGGGCTCTACTAGACCATCTTCCCGAAGTCCTTCAATAGAAAAGGCGCTTGTTGCAAACACCGGACAGAGACCAGCAGGCTGGGAAATAGATTTTTCAACCCTGCGAGGGAAACTCTGGTTTGAATAAAAGCTAGCCGGAGCCTTTATTACCTTAGCCATGAACCTCACCAGCCTCAAGGGTCCCAAGGTCTGTAGGAAGTGGAGGTACAGCTGCCTGCCTTGGGGACAAGAGTCAGAGTTGCCTGTCGCTATGCCTGGCGTAATGGGGCCAGACCATCTGGAAGAGCAAGGATGCAGGTTTATAAAGCCTGTGCCTAGTTTACTGAGCCAGCCCCAACTTTCTGTGTTAGCTTGGGTAGGTTACTTAACATCTCTGTGCCTCAGGCTCTTTGTTGATAAAACGCGGATAATCAAAGTCGCTCCCTTAGCGTTGTTACAAGGATTAAGTTAGATAATATAGGTAGAGCAATTAAAGCAGCGCCGGGCGCACCGTAAGCATTACATAAGCATTAGCTATTTTTAATTTTTATCTTTACAGTAATAGCCGATAATAGATGAAAAGCATATGTCTCCAGTGGGCTCTACAGAGCCAGGTTTGGGCAAATCCTTCATTTCTTCAGATATTTATATGCACAGAGCACGGCCCGGAGTGCCAAGCCTTTGTGAATCCATCAGCCCACGCTGAGATGCTTGGACCCCAAGTTGTCACTGTGAGCCTGTCCTCTTGCTTCCTGGCATGGAGCTGGCAGCCCGCCCCAGCCCCACATCAAGGTCAGAGAGGAAAGCAACGGAAGGCCAGCTGCTTCTTCTCCTTGGGGGTGGGGGGGACGTGGCAGCAGGGAGGAGCCCTTGGGGCTTTGGCAGGAGGAGTGAAGTCCCCAGCCAAGGAGGGACCAGCCAAGCATGAGACAGAGTCTCGCTCTCCTCCTGTCGCATACAACCCTCAACACACACACACACTCCCGACACTGTGTAACTCCCCAACGGACACAGACACACACTCCCAACACTATACAGCTCCCCAACAGACACACACCATCCCCAACACACATAACACCAACACTCCCAATACTATACGACACCACACCACACACACACAACACCCTCAATACTACGTAATTTATCAACACACATCACATCCCACCACACTCCCAACGCTATACAACACCCAACACACACAAAACCCCCGACAAACGTGCCACCCCAACACTCACAAATGTCCCCAACAGTTACCTCAGCACATGCACGTCATCTCAACACTACACAACACCCCAACATACAGAGACGCTGACAGAGCTGACCTGTTCTCTTTGCCATTTTCTCTAGGACAGACCTGAACAGGGAGGCGATCTTTTTTTTCCCTCTCTCTTTCTTTTTTTTTTTTTTTAAGGATTTTATTTTGAAGCAATTTCTACACCCCACGTGGGGCTTGAACTCACAATCCTGAGATCAAGAGTAGCATGCTCTACCAACTAAGCCAGCCAGGCGGCCCCAGGGAAGTGCACTTAACCCTCGTCTGTGATGTGGGACTAAAGCAGAAGGTGAAGGAAGGTGGCAGGACGGTACCAGCCCCTGGAATTAGAGGGACCATGCAAATCTGGGCTCATCTGTGCATTAGCTGTGGAAAAGGGAGTTCATCTCCCTGCACTTCATAATAATGCCTTGTCTGCAAAATCGTAACAATGTCTACATTCAAAGAGTATTCTTGGGATGAACTTAGGTAATAACGGGAATCCCTTCACCCCAGGTGCCTGGTCTGCAGACCTTCCCCTATAAAAGAAATGGTTGTGGTTATCACTACTGCTGAGAATACGGCAGGCACAGGGACAGAAAAGGGATGCTGAGGGACTCAAGTGAACCATCGAGTGAGGGAAATCTCCCACCGCAGGAAGAAACCAGTACCCTCCGTCCTCTCAGTAAGTTTCCACAGCATCCCCAGAAACCCACATCTGTCGTGATCCCCACCTTGAGTCCTCAAAAGGGACAAACCACTAGTAAATGTACTAATTAGTGCCATATTATTGACCCAAACCAGTCCATTTGACCAGAAAAATCCTTAGGGTTTTTTTTGTTTTTTGTTTTTTGTTTTTGTCCCAATTGCCTGTCAGCAGGAGAGAATGTGGCTATTTCACATGGCCAGAGAGCACCGACCCCCATCGTGTTCTCACACAAGACATTCCCCACAGCTGAGCCCTGGGCAGGACCCCTAATTTATTCATGAATGACCAGTTCCTGTTGGGACAGTCACCCAGGTTCTTGTTCTCAGCTAAAACAACAGCTCTTTCCCTTTTGTGGGTCCCAGACCCTATGAGACTCTGGGGGAAGGGAAGCCTATGCCAAGTGGGAGCTCACAGTCATAACTAAAAAAAAAAAAAAAAAAAAAAAAAAAAAACAGGCGCTCCTTCTCTGCTGGAAGCCACGGTAATCATTTAGCTGAATTCCCTCAACAACCTATGTGGTCGAAACCATTATTATCCTCATTTCATAGATAAGAAAAAAGGAACACCAAGGTAAAGTAACTTGCCAGAATCCCAGCACGCCAGAGCTAGGATTTGGCCCCGGGGAGTCTAACTCCTCAGCCCAAACTGCTAACCTCTACTAGGCTCTACCACTTCTGCTATCCTTTGCCTCATCACTGTTATTACAGAAGTGGCCAAGGGAAAGCAGGGGAAAAAATAAACTTTCCCACAGTGCTCACCTCTGCCACCCGCTCCATGATGTCACACTCCCAGCAGATCTGAATCTAGACAGAGGAAGGAACTGTGGAACAGGGTAGGTTCCTTGATGCCCTCTGGTCTCTCCCACCCAGAAACAAAAGGCACAAGAGAGGGACAGGTGCTGAGCTCCATCTCAGAGGGCTCACGTCTCTACCAAACTAGGGCAGACACGGACCAGAGGACCTCAGCACTGTGTTTCTCCACCCAGACCTACTCCTTATGGAAAGGACCTTATCATGGCTGCAGGCCAATCTCAACACTACCTTCACGATGGCCAGTATAAGGGTAGGGACCAAGACTCTCAAACATGTATCCTGGTGGCCATCAGAAAAGTCACAAGAACATTTTCATTTGCGTTATGGAAATGGAGATAGAACTTTCCACCCAAGAACGAGAGAAGAAGATGCTCTGAGCCTAGGTATTATTGTGCCCTAAGTCACCTGTCACTCACAGGAGACCTAATTATAATTTCTGCTCCAAATTTCGGCTGTGAGTATACTCCCTGAAGTCTAGGCTAGATAGGGAAGACAATAGTATACTTCACCAGCACTCGTCTACCAACAATATCATGGTGCTGTAAACAAGACTGTATTTTTTTTACCAAAATTACATCCTTTTAGATAGCTGATAATGCTAGCAGCAGCTTCTACATCCACAATGCTAGAGGGGGCTGGCTGGCTCAGTTGGTAGAGCATGGGACTCTTGATCTTGGGGTCACATGTTCAAACCCCGTATTAAGTATACAGCTTTAAAAAATAAAAATAAAAAAAGCCAGAGGGCTCCTATGGAAATAGTCCAGATTGATTTTTTTAATTTCATAGCCATTCTGATTAGCATTTGAGAATAACACGGAAAACCCATCTTTGTCACCATTTTGGGGACATAATGTAAAGCCCCAGAAGCTACCGAGATACACAACTTGATTTCTTCCCATACCCCCGACACTCCTTTGATTGACTTTCTCCTGCGAGCGACAGAAATGAGAGAACAGTTGAGAAGATCCAAATGGAACCTGGAGAACAGCCTTCCTCTGCAGATTTGGGAACTGAGACCCAGAGGAGTTTAATTGTATCACTTAGAATATTTATTAGAGGGGCGCCTGGGTGGCTCAGTTGTTAAGCATCTGCCTTTAGCTCAGGTCATGATCCCAGAGTCCTGGGATCGAGCCCCACATCAAGCCCCACGATGGGCTTCCTCCTCAAAGGGAGGCCTGCTTCTCCCTCTCCCACTCCCCCTGCTTGTGTTCTCTCTCTCGCTGTCTCTCCCTCTCTGTCAAATAAATAAATAAAATCTTTTAAAGAAGAAGAAGAAGAAGAAGAAGAAGAAGAAGAAGAAGAAGAAGAAGAAGAAGAAGATCATCTATGGGAAGGTCCCTGTGTTTGGAGACAGAATCTTGGGTTGGCGCCGTAGGTCTGCCTCTTTGACCTCGGTGTGGTTTATGTCCACGCCTCAGTTTTCTCGTCTGTAAAAGGGGGCCATAAACCCTGTCTCACAGAACAGATGCAGGGCTCACATGGGATTCTATAGCCTGTGGATGGGCTTTCGAATGTGCAGCAGGCTGTGCAAACAGTGTTTTATGAAAGGCAAGCCCTACCACACCACTCTTGTTCCTTCTCTATTGAAAAGATCAGAGGAGCAATGGTGGCTGATGGGAATGTTTGTGCTGGCTTTACACACGTTGGGTTCTCTTTTAATTAAGATCCTATCTTTTCTTTTCCTCAGGATGGGGGAGAGCCTGGCTGGGCCTTAACAGCCTCCAGACCTGCGTATGTCACTGCTGTCAGCAGAGGACAAAACCCAAAAGGAGAGGAGGGAAAAATAAATCTTTTGTTTTTGAAGCTAAATAGCCCAAAATGCAGCTAGAAAAGTTCCATAAAGGTTTGGCTTTCACCAACACTGAGGGGAGACAAAGCTGAGCCCTCCCCTGGCCATGCCCTCTGACCCCTCTGCCAGGACGACCTCTGCTCTCTCAGCCAGTGGGTTTTCCTGGAGAGCTGTTTGCCTGTGAGGGCTGGGGAGGGAGCACTTTAGCACTAGTTCCCGGTTCCCCATGGCTGGCACAGATTAATATTCACACCGGGTGCCTATGCTGCTGTGGGCTCTCCGCAAGGTGCTCTAGTGGAAGGAATATGTTACAGAAATATCCTCCTGCCACCACTTTGGGAAATTCAGGGCTCAAATTGTACGTACTTAATGGGATGAACCCCTTTCCTTCTGTTTTCTCCCCCCGCCGCCAACCCCCACCCTGCATATATTAAACTTGTCTTCCCATGTAACAGGGGTCACCGTGTTTCCTTTGGGCTCCATTCAGTGTGGGTCTCTGTCCACAGATCGTCTGGAAACATCCGTAAATCCCTTGAGCTGCTTTAACACGATTGATGGTAATTCTTTGTTTACTGTGGCCACTGGCCACAGATGAGGAGCTGGGAAGAATATGGTACCCTTTTTTCAGATACGACCCTCCAGCCAGGAAGCCCCAGGCTGCCGGGACAAGCTTGGAAGCAACTAGAAAAGGGAAAGAAGGCTGAGGTGATTCCCATTTATGGAGGCAGGGTATTTATTCCCTTTTGCCAAAGTTAGCGGAGTGTTCTAGAAACAGGGATGTTCTACCTGGCAGCAGGTGAAGGCAGGACGAGCCCCGGGAGCTGGGAAGTAGAAGACTCGATGTTGAGGTCCATCTGTTAAGTTTCCTCATGAGAAAAATGGGAAAAATGGGAATTGACTTCTCTGGTTCACAAGAAATGGGGAGGGTGGAAGGTGACCGTGGTGGTGAAGGCCTTTGGTAAACAATCATGTCGTGCCTGGGCCACAGAGCCCTGGTTTCCAAGGTCTTCATGCTGTCGCGTTGCCAAGGCATGGCAACCACCAAATAAATGATAACACCGATTCGGGGACGGACATGAGTAGAAGCCCCAGGATGAGCGCTTCTCTTGGATTATCTCACTTAACTTCCACATGAGCCTATGGATTGGGAACTTTCTTTCTTCCCCCTTCACATGGTGAGGAAACAGGCCAGCAAGTTTGAGTCACTGGCTGAAGGCCACCCAAGGCAGTGGTGGCGTCAGGTCAGAAACCTGGGTTCACTGCATGACCCAGAGCTAGCTACTTCTCCAAACTTCGGTTTTCTCATCTGCCAGAAATAAAGAAGCTGTGTGGGATGATCTACAAGACCCTTCCAGGCCTAAGGACACCGGACCCACCATTCTTGATGATTCTGAGATGTACCAACAGGCCAAGTCCACAGTCCAGGGGACATCTTTAATGGGTGTCTGTGGGGTCGGCGGATTGGTGGCAGGGTCAGTCCAGCTGACATACGGACCCTTCCCTGGCTGCCTCTTCCAGGCCCAGGGGCTCCTGCTGGTGCCAGCAGAGATCCAGCCTGGGGGGTCCAGCCTGGTGACAGGAAAGCTCTCCAGTCAAGAGACCACAGGCTGCCGAGCAAGCCAGATGGATGCGGCTTTTCCCCAACAGAGGAAATACTCTCCTGGCACCCGGCCTCCCTGGCTCTGCGAGCAAACCCTGAAGAAAAGCCACCCCGTAGCCTGCTGACAGGCACTGTGATGGCCGCCAGCCAGCTGGTGCCCACATCCCTCCATCAGCCCATTCTCCTCGTGTCTTCCCCGGGGCGCTGCTCCATTCCTCTCACAGGGTCCCAGGAAAGGAAGCGGGGCTGGGGCAGACTGAGGCCATCCTCCTCCCGGTCCAGTCTCTCCACAAGGCAATTTCAAAGGCTTGACTCTGTGGGAGTTGCTGGGGAGGCTCCAAAACCGGAATGGCTTCAGAGCCTCCAGAAAGATTTCCTGTCTCACCTTCACCCCCGCTGCCTGCGCTTCCCAGAATATGAGACGCACGTATTCCGGAAAGCTCCTGCTGACAGGAGATTACCTTCTGAGGTGCCATAAACATACCAGAAGGGAGAGTCATATCACACTCAGAGGAAGGGAACGCAGCCGTCAACTGACTCCCTTGGCACAGTCTTCCGTGGACGCCTCAACAGCTCTTTGCCTCAGTTTCCCCCAGGGTAAAAATGAGGCCCAGTCCAGTCTGCGGCCAGCCTCAGTGTGGGAGTAGCTCTGAGACTTCAGTTTGTCTAACCAGGTACAACACGACCCTCGATGTGAAGACCTGAATTTTTTTTTTTCAACTTTACTGGGCTGATTGCCACATAAAAGATTGTGTAATTTAAAGTGTACAATACGGGGTGCCTGGGTGGCTCGGTTGTTAAGCATCTGCCTTCAGCTCAGGTCATGATCTCAGAGTTCTGGGATCGAGTCCCCACAAAGGGCTCCCTACTCGGTGGGAAGCCTGCTTCTCCCTCTCCCACTCCCCCCTGCTTGTGTTCCCTCTCTCGCTGTGTCTCCCTGTCAAATAAATAAATAAAATCTTTAAAAAATAATAAAGTGTACAATATGTTGATTTGCTACCATTTATAAGTTACAAAATAATTACCATAGTAGTAGCTACCACCTCCATCCTGTCACCTAGTTATTTCTTTTTTGTGGTGAGAACATTTAAGATCTACTCTTGTAGCAACTTTCAAGTATATGATATGGTATTATTAACTATAATCACCATGCTGCATATTAGATCCCCAGAATTCATTATCTTACAACTGGAAGTTTGTATCCTTTGACAAATATCTCCCCCATTTGCCCCTCCTCCAAACCCTGGTAACCACCACTCTATTCTCTGTTTCTCTGAGTTTTGGTTTTTTTTTTTTTTTTTTTTTGGTAAGATTGTATTTATCTGACAGAGAGCAAGAGAGGGAACACAAGCAGGGGCAGTGGGAGAGGGAGACACAGGCTTCCCACAGAGCAGGGAGCCCAACACCCAGGCTCGATCCCACAACCCTGGGATCATGACCTGAGCGGAAGGCAGACTTTAACGACTGAGCCACTCAGGCACCGCTGAGTGTGTCTTTTTTAGATTCCACATATAAGTGGTATCATCCTGTATTTATCCTTCTCTCTCTGACTTACTTCTGTTAGCATGAAGCCTTCAGAGTCTATCCAACAGGCCACAAATGGCAGGATTGCCTTCTAGATCTAATTATAGGATAAATTTTTTTTTCTCTTTATCAGCTCTTGTGTGATGCTGATCTCATGGCCTATGAATTCCCAGACCAAGTCCCTGAGATTCAGGATCGAGAAGGCTTTAGTTAACATTTTACTAGGACTGATCCAACTTAGAGGAATTGATTTTTTTTTTTTTTAACCTCAACAGAACCTGTTCCCCGCAACAGCTGGTAAATGAGCTGCACACGAAAGGTATTATCTTTGTGGACCTCTCCCCACTCCCAAAACCCCGTTGTCCGGTTATAAAGTGCAGGGGAAACTCCAAGTCTTCGTGGACAATCCGAGACCAGTCAGTCAGCCAGCCACGGGCCGAGCCCGGCTTCTCACCAATCCCCGTCTTCCTTCTACATGATGCAAAATATTCTCTCCATAGACAAAGAAAAAAACAGGCCCTAGAACGTTTTTCAGGTTCCTCCCAATCACACCTTCTTGCTTCTAAGCAATCTCTCTTTTCTCCATTGGTCAATAGCAAGGAACATGTATGACCAGCGGGGGGGTCCAAGAATTTAAAGGCACTATTTCTATAAAAAAGCATCTCTGGGGGGCGCCTGGGTGGCTCAGTCCTTAAGTGTCTGCCTTTGGCACAGGTCGATCCCAGGGTCTGGGTATCAGAGTCCTGCGTTGCGCTCCCTGCTCGGCAGGAAGCCTGCTTCTCCCACTCCCACTCCCCCTGCTTGTGTTCCCTCTCTCTGTGTGTCTCTCTCTGTCAAATAAGTAAATAAAATCTTTAAAAAAAAAAAAAAAAAAGTATTTCTGTGGGCCGGAGGACAGCCCGGGCTGATAACCGTAGATAAGCAAGTATTTCCTAAGGCTGTTTCTGCTTCATTTTTCTCCCTCTGCAAAAAGGGAGATGTGCTTCCTTAGCTCTTTGGGACGATAGAGAAGCATGTGAAATAACCAGGGCAAGCATTTGGGCAAGAAAGATTAAAACCTACTTGAGGATTTTAGGGATATTTGAAAGCTGTTTTCTCTTGATAAATTCAGGAGAGAAAATGATTATTTTGTTTGTGCCCAGATTTGCCTGGACAGCCACTGTTCCATGGATTTGGTAAGTCAGATGGGCAGTTTTCCTTTACCAAGGGGCTTCACAGATCAAATTCTGCTACCACAAGACCATCACCCCGCACCCCACCCCTACGCACCCCACCCCCGCTCCCCCTCCACTAGGACTCTGTGATCTTCAGATACAGCAGCTGGCTTTGAAACAGCTTCAGGCAGGGGTTCGAGGCCCACTGATGGTTCTGTCCAAACCCATCCATCGCTTCTCGAGTGGTCTCCTTGGAGGCCGCAGTCAGGTCTGGCCGGGCGACGCTGGTCAGGGCAAGAGCCACAGATCGGGGGTTGTGGCAAGAGCAAATCTGACAGATTCACGCAAGGCAAGAGCCTGTGAGCTCAGGCACAGCTGGTCTGTTATCTGCCAGGCTGAGCAGCCGTTCTTCGGGGTGAAGACTAACGAGACCCAGGACAGACTTACCCACCACCTACACCCATAGATAAGGCCACTCGGACCACCCAGACCTGGGGCTGCAGCTCTTTGTTTGTTTTACAGATTTGGGCATCTCTCTATGAATGTGTTTTCAGAGTTTTTTTTTTCCTTTTACAATCTAAAAAAAAATTTTATTGTTTGTGTACCTTAAAAGCCCAACACCAATGCCCAATACATGTGTAGGTATGTAATAAATACTTATTTTTAAAATAAACTCATTCAGGGGTACCTGGGTGGCTCCATTGGTTGGGTGTCTGACTCTTGGTTTTGACTCAGGTGGTGATCCCAGGCAGTGGGATCGAGCCCCACGATGGGCGCCACGTTCCGTGGGGAGTCTGCTTCTCTCCCTATCCCTCTGCCCTCCACCCCTGCACGTGGTCACCATTCTTTCTCTCTCCTCTCTCTCCCTCATATAAATAAATCAATCTTTAAAAAAAGAAAGAAAGAAAGAAAGAAAGAATTCATTGATTCAACAGATATTTATGGAGCACCTACTATGTACCAGGCATTTAGGGAACACTACAGTGAATAACACAGATTACACTTCTTGACATCAGAGAGCAAGAAACAAATTTTATGTTTGTCATATGGGAATATGTGCTCTGAAGCTAAATTAGACAAGGTGAACTTGAGTGAAGTGGTGATAGAATTATAAGGGAGACTCTGAAAACTCTGAATAAAATGAGGAAGGAAGCCACAAATGTATGTGAGAAAGAGCACAGAAGATGAAACAGCAAGAGCAAAGGCCCTGAGGCAGGAATGTGCTTGGCATATCTGAAGAACAGTGAGGTGGCCAGTGGCTGGAAGAAAGAGGAATGAGAGGGGATGACATTGAAGAGGCTGCCACCAGCCAGAACAGGGTGGGTTTTGAAAGCCATAGTAAGGCTGTGGGATTTTATATGGGGTGTGGTCGGAAACCATGGGAGGGTTTTGAGCAGGGACGTGAACATGTGGTTACGTTATGGACAATAAACTGCAGGCAAGGGGTGTCTGGGTGGCTCAGCGTGTTAAGCCTCTGCCTTCAGCTCAGGTCCTGATTTTAGGGTCCTGGGATCAAGGCCTGTATGAGGCTCCCTGCTCACAGGTGAGTCTGCTTCTCCCTCTCCCTCTGTTCCTTCCACCCCGACTCATGCTCGCTCTCTCTCAAGTAAATAAATAAGTGAGATCTTAAAAAAAAAAAAAAATCAAAATTAAAAAATAAACTGAAGGAGAGTGAGAATAGAAGATGGGAGACTATGGCAGAGTCCAGGTGAGAAGTAACAGTGCCTTGGGCCAAACTGGAAGCATGGAGGGTAAGAAGTGGTTACATCCGGGACATACTCTTAAGGTAGAGCCAATGGAATTTGCCAATAGATTGGAATGAACGAATCAAAACTACTTAAAAAAAAAAAAAAAGTCTCCCAGCAAGTCAACAGGCCTCTTTGGCTAAAAGAAACGTCTGTGGAGGCTTTTTATTTATACTTTCACTTTCCTTAATTTTACTCAGTTTTTCAGTCATGGGCTGTTAGATTTACTACAGCAGTAAGTGGAGTTTAGTTATATACCCAAATCAGGCTCCCCTCGCCCACGTTTCTCATATGCCAGGCCCAAGAGGTTAAGACCACAGAAATTCTTTCATTAGAAACTCCATTACTGGGGCACCTGGGTGGCTCAGTGGGTTAGGCCTCTGCCTTCGGCTCAGGTCATAATCTCAGAGTCCTTCTGCTCAGCAGGGAGCCTGGTCCCCGCCCCCGCCCTCTGCCTGCCTCTCTGCCTACTTGTGATCTCTGTCAAATAAGTAAAATCTTAAAAACAAACAAACAAACAAACAAAAAACAGTAAATTCCATTACTAATTTGCTTATTCTGCATGCTACCTTGAGATAAGTAGGCCTAGTAATATTTAACTTGTCTAGAAAAACATGCTGCTAAACTTGAAGACCTCAATGAAAAGCATTAATGGGAATTGTAGGGCAAAGGCTATGTGATTTTTCTAACAACAAAAACTATGGGAAAACGCTTGTTTTTTAAAAAGAAAATTTTTATTTTTTTTTTAATTTTTAAAGGTTTTATTTATTTATTTGACAGAGAGAGAGAGACACAGCAAGAGAGGGAACACAGCAGAGGGAGTGGGAGAGGGAGAAGCAGGCTTCCCACGGAGCAGGGAGCCCGATGCCGAACATGATCCCAGGACTCTGGGATCATGACCTGAGCCGAAGGCAGACACTTAACAACTGAGCCACCCAGGCACCCCAAGAAAACATTTTAAAAGTCTATACTCATTAAGGGAAAAATCCATTCTGTTTCAAAAATCTAGGCAAAACAGGCAAAAATAAAACAAAATTTAAAAAGCCTCATAACTTGATTACTGATTACTGATGTCACTGTGAATCATTCTCTTTGTCATTCCTACCCATAGCATAATGACAGACAAATCACACGCCCTCCAGGCTGAGGCCTTAGACCTCCAAGTTCCCTTTTTCCTAAATCAGACACAACTGAGGCAAGATGGATGGATCTAAAGGAGACCTGTGAGGATAAAAAGAATGGCTGGGGAGCATGAATAGGCTATTGATTGTTTTTTTGTTTTGTTTTGTTTTTTTAAGATTTTATTTATTTATTTGACAGAAAGAGAGACAAGTGAGAGGGAACACAGCAAAGGGAGTGGGAGAAGGAAAGCAGACTTCCAGCTGAGCAGGAAGCCAATGTGGGGCTCAATCCCAGGACCCTGGGATCATGACCACAGATGCTTAACGACTGAGCCACCCAGCCGCCCCTATTAATCGGTTTCAATACAACATGCTTCATCTTGTGCTTTATACAAAGTGTACTTGGACCAGAATATCAGAGATTATAAAAAGAAGAGATTTCCCCTGCCTAGAACTATAGAATCACAGATATACCAGAATATTGAGATGATCTGGTCCAGATTTAAGATATTTGACAACTGGAATGTCAGACCATAAGACAGCTGGCCCCCTGGACTGGTGCCTACTGGTTCAACATCAGCCTTGAACCCTCTCGGAGCTGGACATCTGGGGACATGTAATGACTGGACCACGATCACATACCAGGCTAATAGACGAGCTTGTCCAAAATCAATGTTTTTTCCATCATAATATGCTGTCCCTTATTTAAAATTAAATACCAAAATCTCGATACCAAATTTGGAGGAAAAGGGGACGCAGAAGATAGAATGCTCTGCCAAAATATCCAGGGGGCTGGACGATGTCGGCCCGGGTCTGGGGACTTAGGGGCCCTTGTACATGCTGATGGGAGAGTGGCTGTCACAGTAGTTCTGGAAAGCAGTCTGGCACATTTGGTGAAATTAACTAGACGTAAACCTTATAACACAGATATTCCACCTGTGGGTCTAAATCTCAAATACATTTTCTAACTTATCACACTGATGGCAGCATTATTTGTGGCAATGGGAAATGGGAAGCAATCAGAATGTCCATACTGGGAGAGTGAAAAAGTGCATGTGGTAAACACACTCCGTGGACTTTTGCAGCACATGAAATCGCGATGTTAAGCAGGAAAAAAAAAAAAAAAGGCAAAAGGCAACATGAGATGTGTAGTAATACCATGTATAGAAATAAGAAATAGATGCTGAGGGGCGCCTGGGTGGCTCAGTGGGTTAAACCTCTGCCTTCAGCTCAGGTCATGATCTCATAGAGTCCTGGGGTCGAGCCCCGCATTGGGCTCTCTGCTGGGCAGGGAGCTTGCATCCCCCCCGCCCCCCCCCCACCTACCTCTCTACCTGTGATCTCTCTCTCTGTCAAATAAATAAATAATATCCTTAAATAAATAAATAATAATAATAATAAATTAAAAGAAATAGATGCTGAGAAAATTTAACTGCAATTTTCACGATCCCTGATCCTTCTGATCCCCCTTTCCTGGATTATTTTTCCCATAGCACTTAACGCCTTCTAACATACCGATAATTTATTTTATTTTTAGGTACATTGTTTATTGTCTCTCATCTCCCGTTAGCATGTACGGTCCTTGAAGGCAGGGATCCCTGATGGTTTTGTTCACTAATGTGTCCCCAAACACTAGGCACACAGTAGGTATTCAACAGATGCTTGAATGAATCCATGAAAAAGATAAAAATATACATTTTGCAAGAACACCATAGAAACCAAAAGATCCACTTTAAGCACATGAGAATAGCGTTTAGATAAGAGCTCAGGCAGGAGGGGCATGAGGGATGAGCCAGAGACTAGAGGGGCCATGCTGTGGAGAACATTCTGGACTAAGAAGCATATCAGTGTTAGTTACATTCTCTCCCACCTCCTGGTGGCTAGCCTGGACTTGAGTTCAACCATGCCTAGCTTTTCCAAGACATCAGGTCTTGAAAACATAAGCCTAGTGATGATACAGAGTCCTGTCCTGGGAGACCAGAACTCTGAAGGATTCCAGGTGAATGGCTCTCCCCAACCCTATTTTAGAAAAGGTGTGAGCGACAGGGGTCTGTCCTGGGATCTGCTGGTGGGGGTGGGCCTTAGAAGCTGGGCCAATTTTTGGATTTGGAACTCCCAACTGGTTCACATGCATTAGCAGGTTTAAAACAATGGCTATATTCATCCTAGAACATACCTTATAAGTCATCAGTTTCCTCACCAGTAGCATGAGAAGTATCTGGGGAGCTTTGGAAAACAAATTCTCAAACTTAATCCCCATGGAGATCTGAATTCAAAGGATTTTAGGGGGCCCAGGAATTTGTTATGTTTTGTTTTAACTCCCCAGGTGATTGTGGCCCAGCCAGGACCAGAACTACACCCCCCCACCCCCTCACTTCTGCACCCCCCCCACCCCAGCAGTCAGAATCCTCCCCCCTCCTTCTCCCACAGCCAACCTGGCTCTCCCTGGGGAGGCAGGAAATCTGTGCTTTCCTCCATCCCCTCAGGAATGCCAGAGAGGGCTTCAGGAGGGAAGCAGTCAGAACTCCCGGTGGAGGTGGGCAGATAATGGGCCAAAACACACCCCCAGCCCTCCTCTAGTATCAGCATTCCAGGCCCACCCACCCAGGCCCTTGGTCACCAGGAGACCTCACGCGCACACACAGGCCTCAGCCTGCCCCTGCGCCCAGATCCAGCGTTTCCCAAACAGCCCTCAGCCTGCTCTGAACAAAGGCGATCGTTTTCCCAGGAAAGGACGCCGCGGAGATGTCTGTCCACTCCTTCCCGTTCTCCCCGTTCCTCCCGACTGCTCCAACCTTGAATTCCTGGGAGGGAAGGTCGCCTAATACGACTGTGAGCTGCTTTTTCCTCCCCAGTTTGGGGAGTCGCATGTTCTCGTGTGCGGTTATTTGGGTCCAAATCCCTCCCAAGTGAACCCCTTCCAGCAAGGAGAGGACACTTTTCCACACTGGAGGAAGCGGACGGGTAGATGAGGGACTTCTTAAAAAAAAATACACATTTGGAGTTGCCAACCTTCCTGTGGGAATCCTCCCGTTCGTTAAAGGATGGGATTGTACCCGTCCCTGCCCCCACCTGATGAAGCAGTAAATTGTAACAAGAGAATCTGGCTAAACAAGTTTCCGATTCAAATGTTATCTTGTGGACAAAGAACTCTTTGAATATGGTTTCTGTGTTTGGCTTCTTGTGATGAAGTAGAAAGTTACGTTTTCACTGTTGCTAGAACTCTCTCCCTTCAGCAGCGTCTGGCTGCCGCTCGTTGAGAGAGCAGTGCTGGGCTGGATGGGGGCGAGGGAAGCCACGTGGCCCCGAGAGCTGTGGCTGGGCCATTTCCTGCTAATGAACACAGGGATACTGACAATATTTCTCACTAGGAAGCTGCCCCTGATAAGACAGGCAACCCCTTTGGCCGCCAACGCATCTATAAGCAGAGGGCCTCCTTCTCGAAGAGCCCATAACCCAAACATGCTTGGGGCAGGTGATTGATAGAAAGCTCCCATTTTAAAAGGTTTCCAAATCCAAACAGAGTGTGTCTGGTTACTGACAAAATTAAATTACCCTCTGCAGGAGGAACTTCTCCTTCCAGTGAAAACAAAAGTTCTAGTTACAGATAAAGTCGAAACTCGGGCATGAATTCTTAGAGGCCTTTAACGCCAAGTCAGGGTGACTGTCAACTTTAGGGGCTGATTTTATGTTGGGTAGACTTCGTAAACGAGAAGGTACGAGAGCTTCTTTGGTCATTCGTGAAGGGTCAAAAATCCAATAGACGCTCGTTGAAAGCACCTAGAGGCTCAGGCTTTACCAAAACCTCTTCTCTTGGCTGCTCAGGGAAAAAACCTCCTTTTCTCCCCAGAAGCACAACAACTAGCCTGCCCAGAGAGAGAAGGTAGAAACTTTCCCTGTGTTGTGTCCGGTCCTTCTTGGGGAAAAATTACACTTAACACCCTGCCTTTGTGGACACGTCTCATCAGTCTTTCTCCTCGCCTTTCCTTGCTTCCAGAAACGTAACAAAACTGGAAAGAGCCCGTGAGGATTTCAGTTTTCCAAACCGACCAACAGGAGAGCTGTTGAAATCAATCGTTTTACTTATTCGACGGGTTTTTTCGAGTTTCTGCTTCATGCCCCAGTTCTGGGCTCCGAGAGGGACGACTTACTGTTTGTAAAGCACATTCCGATTTACAAGCTTTCACTCGCAATCACTCACCCCCATGCCAAGCGAGGGGGAACACGTCCTCCGGATTTAAAATGCTTAGTTTGGGAAGGGAGGTTGGATTGCAGGAAAGAAACCTCCAGAGAACAGTACAAGGTCTTGCTTAATCCAGGTCTGACCCAAGAGAGACATATCAAAAGTGCTTCAACCCCGGGAAGAGAGATCAGTGAGACCCGGGCCCCCAGGTGCTCTCATCCAAAGAGTCTAGAATTTCCAGTTCTCTGGGTTTGGTGTGTTAAGTGTTTCAGCTGGAAAGATGTCTTCCTCTGGGACCCAAACCCCAACAATAAGGCCCCTCTCTTTCCTTTGAAGCCAGTTTCAAATCTCTTCCCTGACAGAGAAACTTTATCTCCTACATCCTCTGCACTCTTCTTGGTTACATCCAAGGACACGGAGCCTGCGGGTCCAGCTGGACCGCGCCGCAGCTCTGCTCTGAAGAGACAGATGTCATCGACGTGGGTTCCTGTTTGTGGGAAATTTGCTTTTATTTTGTTTTTGATTAATGTGCGAGGATGTTACATGCGGGAAGGCGCCCCTCCCTCCCCTCCGTCTGTGGGCCCCACCAAGCTGGTTGGGTTCTCGGGAGAGCAGCTGAGGCGAATGTGAACCTGAGTGGTCCCAAGGCTTGGCAGGGCTGCACGTTTCGGGGCGATGGCTCTTCCATCACACTGTCATCGCGTGCAGGAGACGACCCGCACAGCCCAGCTGCAGCACTCCCGGCAGCAGAGAGCCGACCGCGGAGGGAAAGGCACCCGGCTGAGCCCTCCCTGCGATGCCCGTGGGAGGTGGCGGGTTCTTCCCCGGCCACGGCCACGGCCACGGGACCCCTGACCCATCCCTGGGCTGGATCAGTACTCAGATGCCGTGCGGAGAGGAGTCGTGAGAACTTTGCTGTGCCCCGGAGTTACCATCACTACTGTTTTTTATTTCAGTAACCATGGTTACTGAAACCACCCATCCCTTGATATGCCCCCAAGACATCCCTTTCAACAGATAGCCATTCCTTAAACTTCCCCCGTAGAAAGGGCAGCAGCTTTAACGGTGGGTGTAGTGGTGGTTTTAAAATTCAATGCAGGGGCACCTGGGTGGCTCAGATGGTTAGGCATCTGCCTTCGGCTCAGGTTATGATCCCAGGGTCCTGGGATCGCCCCGCATCTGACTCCCTGCTTGAGCAGGGAGTGTGCTTCTCCCTCTCTCTCCCCATCGTCCCCCCTGCTAGTGCTCTCTCGCTATCTCAGATAAATAAATAAAATCGTTTTAAAAATTAAAAAAATAAAATTCAATTCAATGCAGAACAATTTCTTTTTTTTAAAGATTTTATTTATTTATTTGACAGAGAGAGACACAGCAAGAGAGGGGAACACAAGCAGGGAAAGCGGGAGAGGGAGAAGCAGGCTTCCTGCAGAGCAAAGAGCCCGATGCGGGGCTCAATCCCAGAACCCTGGGATCAGGGCCTGAGCCAAAGGCAGACGCTTAACCCACTGAGCCACCCAGGCGCCCCATCAATGAAGAACAATTTAATGAGCATCTATTATCTCAATTCATTTCACCTTTATTGAACACTGACGGGGCCGCCGATGGGAACACCGCAGTGAATAAGGCTGGCCTTCGAAGTTTAGCAAACAAATGTCCAGAACAGTGGTAGTCATTTATTCTTCAATCTTCCTGAAAAATTCCCAGATGCTCTCCACACATTTGTTTGGCTCCCCATGCAAAGGTAAACATCCGAAACAGTTGGCTAGCACACTAGAAAACAGAGTATAAATGAGTGCTTATAGCTAATAATACTACTGTTTATTTGAAAGTTGCTAAGAGAAAACTTTAAAGTTCTCATCACAAGAAAAAATTGTAACTATGCATAGTGACAGATGGTATCTAGACTAACTGTGGTGATCATCTTGCAAAATATACAACTATTAAATCAGTATATTGTACACCTGAAACTCATACTATGTCAGTTATACCTCAATAAAAGAATTTTCTTAGAGTGTTTAAAGTCAGACAGGTATTGGGTGCCTGACTGGCTCAGTCAGTGGAGCATGCAGCTCTTGCTTGTAGGGTCATGAGTTCAAGCCCCATTTGGGCATAGAGATTTTTTTTTTTAATTTTTTTTATTTACTTGAGAGAGAAAGCATGTGCACACGTGTGCACGCATTCGAGGAGGGGGGAGGAGGAGAGGGCAAAGGAGAAGCAGACTCCCCGCTGGGCAGGGAGCCCAAAGTGGGCTCCATTCCAGGACCCTGGGATCATGACCTGAGCTGAAGGAAGAAACTTAACCGACTGAGCCACCCAGGTGCCCCGAGATGACTTAATTTTTTAGAAATTGATTAAAAAAAAGTCAGGGGCTCCTGGATGTCTCAGTCAATTAAGTGTCTGACTCTCGGTTTCAGCTCAGGTCATGCTCTCAGGGTCGTGAGATGGAATCTGATGTTTGCTCTGCACTCAGTGGGGAGTCTGAGATTCTCTTCCTGTCCCACTCTGCCCCTCCCCAACCTGTACACACATGCTCTTTACCTCTCTCTTTCCCTCTCTCTAACATAAACAAAACTTCTTAAAATTTTTTTTACTTTTTAAAGATTTTATTTATTTATTTATTTGACAGAAAGAGAGAGAGAGAGAGATCACAAGTAGGCAGAGAGGCAGGCAGAGAGAGAGGGGGAAGCAGGCTCCCCACTGAGCAGAGAGCCCGATGCGGGGCTCGATCACAGGACCGTGAGATCATGACCTGAGCTGAAGGCAGAGGCTTAACCTACTTAACCCACCCAGGCACCCCAATAAATCTTTTTTTAAAAAGTCAGGGTTCAAATTGTAGCTTTATTACATCCTTATTATGAGACATTAAGTTACTTAATATCTCTGAGCTCAACTTTCATCATTTGTAAAATGGTGATAAAAACCCCTCTTTAAAGGAGTGCTATGAAGATTAATAGGCGCAAATTGCCAATTTTGGTGCCGCACACAGACCCTTTCAAACAGTAGGTGCTGTCGTTGTGGTGAGTCTATATTAGCAATAGTATTACTATGACTGATATTGACAGCTTTGTGCGTTATGAGGGAGAGTAGCCTTTTAGTGACAAGTCATGTGGGGAGACTATCCTCCCTTCCTGGGGGCTCCTGGGTGGCTCAGCTGTTGGGCGTCTACCTTCCAGTCGGGTCATGATCCCGGGACCCTGGGATCGAGTCCCACATCAGGACATCCCTTCCTGGAAGTAGCATATTCTCAAATCTCAAGTGAGGGCATATCACACTACCAATTTGGATTTTTCATTAGAATTTTCATTGATGAAAGCAAATGTTTTATCTTTCTGGAGGAAACTTGAATTGAGTTTTGTTTTTTGTTTTTATTTATTTACATGTGGTTTTCAGTTGATTCTTCCTCCAGTGAGGCTCAGTCTTTGGTTTTGGCTGATTAGGCCTAAGAATATAAATTAGACAGACACCCCACATACAATAAAACGATTTCCTTCAATCAACAAAATAACCATAAAGTGGTTTTCATGACATCCATTTTCAGATTTGGTATGGAGACCAAGTCACAATTTTAGTAGAGTTTTCCTTTTTTTTTTTCTTTGAGTTTTCCTATTTTTATTGCCAATACGTTCATATGTCTATTTCTCACCATCTAAATCAGAGGGAGAGGTTTCATCTAGGATTATTTTCACTCGTTAATTTTAATTCATGTGCCTCTGGAGAATGTATCTTTTGTATAATTTTATTTCCAAAAAGCCAAAGGAAAACAGAAAATGAGGAGCTATTGGTTAGTTCCTTTGAAAGACTGTTTGGAGGGGTCTCTCCTGAGCTGCTTTTTTTTATAAGTCATATTTCAAGTCTTTGATCTTGACAGCCCTGAAATACTACCTTACCATTACATCATAACTATGAAATGGCTTTTGTTGGCTAGTGGAACGACTTTTCAAAAAGTTTCCACTAAATACACAAATATTATTGTGAAAGGATGTCAGATATTCCAAATGATTAGTGATGGTATTAAAATTGCCAGTATTGCTATATATTGTACCCTGAAGAATTTAGAATATTTATGGCGAGGCCTTCATCTAAGTAGTCTGTTGGGCTTTTTTCTCCTTTTTACTTTTTTTTTTTTTTTGCCTTTTTAAAATGATGGGTAATTTCTCCTTAGTCTTTTTCATATGCTTCGCTATTCCGAAGGGCATTTAAACCATTTTTTTCAGCTGATGTTCATACAAGGGTCAGTAGAGCCACTGAACCAAATAATATCTACTACCGTCTCAAGTATTTATTAATTCAATAAATATTTACCGTGGAATCATAACATACCATATGATACAAATTCAACTATGCACATTTGGCCCCTTTTCCCCACCCCGAAAGGAAAGAGAAAGACAACACTTTCAGTAGTGTGGATAATCTAGCCTCCCATCCACTTGCTCAGTAACAGGGCTCAGAGTGGACCTGCTGTCATCCTGCTTGTTTTACTTCCCTTGTACCTCTCAGAAGGAAGGCTGAATGTAAGACTAGGTCTTGAAAGTGAAGTGTTTGGGGTACATCAGGGCCTTAAATAAGAGCTCCCTGATTCATCTGGTGCTCAGCCAAAAACAAACAAAACAGTAATCTGATCCATTGCTGGAGAAAAACTGAATGTTCAGTTTTTACTGTGGTTTGTAATGATGATCACTATTAGAAATTCTGATGAGAGGGGCGCCTGGGTGGCTCAGTGGGTTAAGCCTCTGCCTTCAGCTCAGGTCATGATCCCAGGGTCCTGGGATCGAGCCCCGAGTAGGGCTTTCTGCTCAGCAGGGAGCCTGCTTCCCCCTCTCTCTCTGCCTGCCTCTGCCTACTTGTGATCTCTGTCAAATAAATAAATAAAATCTTAAAAAAAAAAAGAGAGAGAGATTTTTCCAAGGGTAATCTTGACACCAAGGTTTACTTGCCCTACTCCTTGTGGTAGATATTCAACACAATGCAGTTAAGTAAGGTGCCCCTGCTGTATACAAAGTTCTGTGCTCAAATTACAGGGAAAAGTTCCTGGTTCGCTTAGTGGGCATTTTAGAGGTATAAGAACAAGTTTATTCATACACACGTGCATATATGTACACACATATAACTTGAGAATGAGTCACATTTTTTAGAGTGGGCCGATCTTGACATGTTCTTTCGAACCTAATACTTTGTTTCACTAATCTTTACTTTCCTTATTAGGAACTGTGAGCATGTCAAATGATACAAATTTAAGAGGTAAGATAATAAGACATATGTATTTTTAAATTTCTGTTTTTAGAACTAATTATTGGTAGAGCTGGACATTTTGTGCTTGTTGGTGGTGGCTTCTAGAACAATTTAGTGACTTAAATACCGAAGTGTAGGGGTGCCTGACTGGCTCAGTCAGTGGAGCATGTGACTCTTGATCTCAGAGTTGAATTCAAGCCCCATGCTGGGTGCAGAGATGGCTTACATAAATGAACTTAAGGGGCACCTGGGTGGCTCAGTGGGTTGGGCCTCTGCCTTCGGCTCAGGTCATGGTCTCAGGGTCCCGGAATCGAGCCCCGCATCGGGCTTTCTGCTCAGCAGGGAGCCTGCTTCCCCCCACCCCTGCCTGCCTCTCTGCCTACTTGTGATCTCTCTCTGTGTCAAATAAATGGGTAAAATCTTAAAAAAAAAAAAAAGAACTCAAAACTAGTTTTTGAATTAAATCTTTAAAAAACAGAAGTGTAAGCACAGAGTTTTATTTGCTTATCACCGAGACACACTAGCCAATGGGAAGGCTTCTGTCAGTAACATATATAACGTGTATATACTGTATACTCATGTTCCACAACAAACATCAGCTGATACATACATGTTAGTTTCAGTAAATTGCCTCCTTGCCCCCAAACGGTCTCAACCGTTCCAAATCTGAAATGCATCATGCCAAGCATTTCCCCCTAATTGCTTTAATGAAGGATCTAGTCAAGAAAAGTTAATGCACCTGTTTCTAATTCAGTTACAGCTTATTCCCTTAAGATGTTACCTTGCCAGCTCTATTCAAAAAAAAATCTTTTTACTCTCTTTTTTCAGGTTTCTTTGCAAACAGGTGGTCCTTCAAACGGCTGGGGGCCTCCCCAGCCCTCCATTCATGTTTGATTCAAGCTCAGAATGAGCCTTGTTTAATCAATTGGACTCCCCCAGAGGACGGAAAGCATACCACCCCGTGATCGAGAGGGGAGAGCCGCAAAGCAAGCATTGAATTTTCTCACAACGCAAACCTAATCCTTTCCTCTCTCCTCATAAGATCAAATGGAAATTGCAAAGGTTACAGGCAATACCTCATTCCAGCTGACCTTTTCAGTTCAAGAGGAACAAGGGTGTAAGACAGGGAATGTGACTCTTAGAGGCCCATCTTGTCTGGGGACAGGATCACTGTGAGGATTACATCAACAGATCTTGGTGGCTTTCTTTTAGAACCAGAAAGGATGGCAGGAAAAGCAAAGAACATCCTCATTAAAGCTGATTTACTGGAGAGGTTCAAAATCCTCCTTTCCTCTTTGGTATCACCCAAGTTACTCAGGCCAATTTGTGAAGCTGCACGTCATTAGTTTAATTGTCTGCAGCCCTTGGGTGAGTTTTAATAATCTCACTAGGCTGCCTCCAAGCAGACTCTGGACACTACAGTTAGTTTTCACGGAGATAGTAGGTGGTCACCACGTCAGGCAAGACTAAATGACTATATTCACTGACAAGTTTTGGAACAAAGATTTTGGGTGTTTTTTTCCTGATCTTATAACATAGGAGCTGACTGTCCTCTGATATAACACAGATAGATTGGAATCAGGCTGGGGCAAAGGTTTTATTTGATCAACAAAACATAGCACAGGGGCACCTGGCTGGCTCAGTGGGTTAAGCCTCTGCCTTCGGCTCAGGTCATGATTCCAGGGTCCTAGGATCGAGCCCCGCATCGGGCTCTCTGCTCAGCAGGGAGCCTGCTTCCCTCTCTCTCTCTCTGCCTGCCTCTCTGCCTTCTTGTGATCTCTCTCTCTCTGTTAAATAAATAAATAAAATCAAAATTATAAAAAAAAAAAAGCACAGAAAATAGTACTCCATTTCCCTACTTTCTACAGCTCTCTCTCCAGTCAGTTCATCCCTCCCGAAAAATGTTCCCTTTTCTCAAACCTTCCCCCAAAACCTTCCTAGAGGAAAAAGCCCTGAACACAAGTTCCCCTGGCACAGAGTGTTAAGTATGAGCAATGGAGTGTCAGTGAGTTAGCTTCAGAGAAAGAAATATTTAGCCAGCGCAAGAGGGAAATCAGCCTGTACTGGAATCAGCTACACATACGTCCTTTCTATTGCTATCCATTTCTGCTTATGCACCTTCCTACATCTCTTGCCCTGGAGAACCTTCTGGAATGTATCTCAGATACCTTCCCAAGCCCAGCTAAAGAGCCTGGTTGTGGATTCTACCCACAGCCTTGGGTGTGTCCTGCCCGAACTTCTGTTCTTTCCTCAAAGACACTTGGTGAATGGAAACTTCCAACATTCTTTGGATGCTCCTGATATTTGAATCCCTGTCTACATGGGTTTGACATTTAAAAGTTTGGAAACATTTTTAAGAGAGAAAGGGAAGAAGGTGAGGGCAAAGAGGAGAACTGTCTGTTCCACAAGTAGGTGAACCTACATTACCTCAGAGCAGACCCACGCGGTCGGCCGGACAGCGGTCTCCGGGAAAGCGAGGACGGTGTGAGTCCCAGGTGGGTGGCCCCGTCAAAGACCGCGAGGACTGTCAATGCCGCCAACACCTTTCTGTCTGTACATTTCTTGTAACATTCAGCACTGCTCCAGATTTGTGGGATTCTAACTCTCTGTGACTACACAGAGAAAGATGAAGTCCAGTTGAAGCAGAAGTAAAAGCATTTTTTAAAGATTTTATTCAGGGCGCTTGGGTGGCTCAGTGGGTTGGGCCGCTGCCTTCCGCTCAGGTCATGATCTCAGGGTCCTGGGATCGAGTCCCACATCGGGCTTTCTGCTCAGCAGGGAGCCTGCTTCCCTTCCTGCCTCTCTGCCTACTTGTGATCTCTCTCTGTCAGATAAATAAATAAAATTTAAAAAAAAAAATTTTATTCATTTTTGAGAGACAGAGTGGGCACACTTGGGCCCATGATGGGGGAGCCAGAGGGAGAAGAAGACTTCCCGGTGAGCGGGGAGCCCGTTGCGGGACTCGATCCCAGGACTGTGGCATCATGACCTGAGCTGAAGGCAGATGCTTAACCCACTGAGCCACCCAGGCACCCTTGAAATAGGAGCAAAATTACCTTCTTATAGTTTTGCTTTTAAGTGAGGACTGCAAAACGAGGAAGTTGAGAAGGTGACCTGGGCTCGCTGAGAGTCTCTTGGGCTGTCAGACAGGTGCCGTGAAGGGTGGCCCACCAGGGTGTTCTCCAAAGTAAAGGGCAAGATCTTCAAGAAACAGGCGAAGGCAAAGAGGGAAAGTGAAGTAACCAGAGTTACAAGGAAATAATGATCCAACCAAGACTGCAGAGTAAATGCAGAGGGGTGGTTATTGTTGTGATTCTGAAAAAAACAAACAAAAAAAACAAACAAACAAAAAACAAGAACACCACCAATTTTTCTTTAAACAAATCAACAACATATTCCTGCCATGGGGATGGGAAAAGTGGTGATGAACCAGCCCAAAATAATCTCCAAGGGCACCCATCTGTTTGATTTCCCAATATTCTCCCTTCTGTTCCCTACAGCACAGAGTGACGTTGACTTATTAAGCCTACGTGAACTGAGGTTAATTTAATTTTGAGGATTTCTCAAAAGGCTTCAGATCACTGGAGACACTCTAGGTTGTGGTGAAACTACGGCAGCAAGTCCCTGCCATCCCACAAACCGAGCCCCAGAGGTGCAGACTGATCCCCTCAGGACAAACAAAAGAGTAGGAACAGAAACCCCCTTTCCGACGTACAAGTGAATAATGATAAAAACAAGCAATCCCCCCCCTTTTTTTTTTAAGATTTTATTTACTCATTTGCAAGGTGGTGGGGGGAGCATAGAAGGAGAAGGAGAAGCAGACTCCCCGCTGAGCAGGGAGCCCCGCAACATGAAGGCTCCATCCCAGGACGGTCCTGAGCCAAAGGCAGACGCCCAACGGATGGAGCCACCCAGGAGCCCCAAGAAGAAGCAATCTTACTGAATAACGACTTCGACTTCGACTTCGTGGCCTCTGAGATCCACCCTTCTTCCAGCATCCAGCTGGGACGCTAGCCCTGCCTGCCTGAGGCTAGGGCTGCGGTGGGATCAGAGACAGCCAAATAAAGGCCTGCTAAGAGCCTTCAAAGGTAAATCAAGCAAACTGGTAGGTTTCCCTAAACAAAGAGCATACCCAGGCACAAGCACTTGGCTGAGGACAAAATTCTATAAATGTTTCCTTCTGAGCAAAGTTCAGGGCACAGGCCAGACTTTCCCCACAGAGAAGGAGAGAGAGATGATGGAGACAATTACACTTCCCGGTTTTCTTTGTGAGATCATGATTTTTCATTTTTTGCCAGAAGTAACAGCGTTCACACTGAGACAGAGAAGCCATCTAACAGCACCACCACTGAGCTTACAGCTCAAGCACCTGTTAGGAAAGAAGTCTCTGGAATTCCTCCACTCTGAAGTAGCTCCTTCCTCTGCCTCCAGACCAGGCTTTTCTGGAAGCAGCAGGAGCTGTTGTCAATGCTTTCCAACTCCAGGCTGCAGATGAAGGGGAGACAGACAGGTGCGGCTTCATCCGGGAAAGCTGGACAGAGGACTCGTCACTGAGCACCTGCGTTCGCTGTGTCCTGCGCTACGTGAGGCCCTGTGGCAAACACAGAGGAATTGCACCCAGTTCCTGCCCTTGAAAAGGTCAAGGTTTAGTCAGGAAGCCAGGCCCTAGGCTCCAGGCATAGTAGGGGCTCCTGAAGGGGCCCCATGGTTGCTAGGCAACTGGTCCAGAAAAGCCATTCAAGTTGGGAAGTCAAGTCCTGCTTTTAGCTTGGCCCATTGTCACGTGACATAAGTCACTGGTCTCATGATCCTCTGCCTATAGTGTAATACATGTAATTAGGAATTACTTAACATCTCTCCCATAATGAGCTATAGTTGCCAGGCCCAGATATATTTTAATGATTCAAATTAAAAGGGAATACAATTCTTGTTCCCAGGTCGTCTTGAGTAAAATCCAAGGACCTCTTCCCACCCGTCTTACAGGTCACGATTATTTTCTTCGGTGTCCTCTGAAATGTCATTCATGAATTCAGTAGGTATTTGTGGGAGAAGGAGCAAATGACACAAGAATCACAAGGATGTCTTTGAATCATTTGCTGGATCCTCTTGCTACAATGTCTAGCACTTGGACAACTTTGTCCTTCACTCTGTTGTGGACATCTGCCAGTATCCATCTCCCCTTTTTTCTAGTAATTCGGCTTTGGGAACTATCCCTCCTTATTAGATGCAATCATGGTGTTTCCTTTATACAAACCTAAGACAGGTGAGAAACGTAACAATCTTGAATGCTCTTGAGGACGGTCGGAGTTCAATGGAGACAAGTATCCTGAAGGATTATTCCTTAGTTCCTGCTGTCTGGACCCCAGGACCTGCCCTGGCTTCTTAATACATACCTTTCATGCTTAAATTAACTAGAGTTGCTTTCTGTTGTTTGTAACTGAAGTATTCTAACTGCTGTACATACCTACAGAAAAGGTCTCCATAATTAAACTGGGATACCAAAATAGAAAAAGAGAACTTTCAGAACTAAAAGAAGTCCTCAAAATCTAGTCCAACCCTTTTATTTTGCAGACGGTTTGACTCAGAGAAGTTAAGTGACTTGATCAAAATCCTAACATTGGTTGGTGAGAGTCAAGTCCAGAACCCAGAAGACCTGGCCCCCTGTCTAGGACCCTTTCTACTTTCTCACCATTTCCTATCCTCAGGTCTCTTCTAAGGGTATTATCTATGGCTATTTTCTTTTCTTTTCTTTTCTTTTTTTAGATTTTATTTATTTATTTGACACACAAAGATCACAAGTAGGCAGAGAGGCAGGCAGAGAGAGAGGAGGAAGCAGGCTTCCTGCTGAGCAGAGAGCCTGATGTGGGACTCGATCCCAGGACCCTGAGATCATGACCTGAGCCGAAGGCAGAGGCTTTAACCCATGGAGCCACCCAGGCACCCCATATCTATGGCTATTTTCATTGACTAGTTATAATACAGGACATATAATTCACAAAGCCTAAAATATTCATTACGTTGCCCTTTACAGAAAAAGATTACCTATACCTGACATACACAATAAATAAATGAATGTATGTGGATGTGTTCTAATAAAACTTTATTTATAGACACTGAAATTTGTATCATTTTCATGTCTCTCAAATTTTTTAAAAAGATTTTTTATTTATTTATTTGACCGAGAGATAGAAAGCACACCAGCACAAGCAGGGGGAGCAGCAGGCAGAGGGAGAGGAAGAAGCAGATTCCCTGCTGAGTGGGGACCCCCATGTTGGGCTCGATCCCAGGACCCTGGGATCCCTGGGATGATGACCTAATCCAAAGATAGCCATTCAACTAATTAAGCCACCCGGGTACCCCCCAAATATTCCTCTTTTGATTTTTTTTCAAACATTAAAAAATGTAACAACCAGCTTTGTTAATGGACTGTACAACAACAGGCAGCAGGCCACATTCGACCAACGGACTACAGTTCATCCGGTTAAGCCAGTTTGAATTCGGGTTTCTGCTACTTGCAGTTAAGTACAACCTAATTGGTATAATGAAGTCATCACACATTTAGTGATTGTCTCCTAGGCACACAATAAAGAATAAGATATAATCCCTTCCCCCCAAGGATTCAAGGCCTTCCATAGCGATGGCCACCATTTATTGAGAACTTACTACAATCTGCTAATTGCCTTGCCCTTTACATGAATTATCTCATTTAATCTTCATTAATAATGCCACAAGATGGCTTATATTATCATTCCTACTTCATAGATGAGGAAAGGGAGGCTCAGAGTTTCCGTGCCCAAGGTCACCTAGCTAGTCGGTGGTACAGCCCAACCTGAACCCAGATTGTAGGACTCCGAAGTCTGGGGACCCAACCACTGTGCCACAGTGACTGCACACTCCAGAGGGTGCCTCCAGCGCACACCGTGATTCTCCTTGTCCACCTCTGCCTTCTTTCTGACTGCAGGACTCACCAGGACCCACCCCTGCCTGCAGCTTTCCCTGCAAAGCTCTCAGCTCTCTAGCCCAGGCTTTTGACCCTCCCACCACTACTCCTGAACACCCATACCTAACTGACGTCTAGATTACTCATTTTACACCTATAGAGGGTTTTGATGGTCATTTAATGTTTTCTGTAGTTTGTTCTCTCTCTCCTAGCAATAGCATCAGTGTCAGGGGGTGGGAACTTCCCTCCGCTCTTTGAGTAACCTCAGGGATAAGAGCACAGTGAGTTCAGAGTTGGGGTAAAAAAAAAAAAAAAAAAGCAGCATACGAAAGAGATAAAAGGATAGATCAGCTGCTAAAGAAACCATTAAATACCAACACATCATCACCTTCTATAAATAAGAAAAAAATAAAGGCATAAAAAAGACCAGACGCCCCTCCCCCAAAAAAAGAAGGGGAAAAAAAAAAAACATGTTTGGGAAATACTTGAGGAATAAAAAATAAAGCAGATGGACACGACAAGGATAAAAACAACTCTAGAGAAAGGAATAAAGGGGTGCCCAGCTGGCGCAGTCAGTACAGCATGCAACACTTGATCTCGGGGTTGTGAGTTCAAGCCCCACATTGGGTGTAGAGACTACTTAAAAACAAAAGCTTTAAAAAAAAAAAAAAAAGGGGCACCTGGGTGGCTCAGTCGGTTAGGCGTCTGCCTCCACGTCAATTTGTGATACCAAATTGGAGCCCTGCATCAGGCTCCCTGATCAGCAGGGAGCCTGCTTCTCCCTCTCCCTCTGCCCCCCACTCAGGCTTGCTCTCTCTCTCTATCACGCTCTGTCTCAAATAATCAAATAAAATCTTAAAAAAAAAAAAAAAAGGAATAGAAGTAGAAGGTAAATTAGTATCTATATCCAAAAGAGAAACCTCTTCCCCACCCCCCAAAATAGAACTGAATAGGACCTAATACACAAAGAGGACATAATAGAGAAAAATATCCCCAAACTCAAGGAACACTTGAATCTGCAGATTAAAAAAAAAGCCCACTGTAGGGGCGCCTGGGTGGCTCTGTGGGCTAAGCCTCTGCCTTTGGCCTAGGTCATGATCTCAGGGTCCGATCGAGCCCCACATTGGGCTCTCTGCCCAGCAGGGAGCCTGCTTCCCTCTCTCTCTGCCTGCCTCTTTGCCTACTTGTGATCTCTGTCTGTCAAATAAATAAATAAACTCTTTAAAAAATAAAATAAAATCTAAAAAAATAAAAGCTCTAAAAAACAAAAGAAAAAAAACCCAAGACATCAAGAATAGGGGAAGAGTTCTTCAAGCATATCCAGGCAGAAAGTCCGGGCTCCACAAGGGGAAGATGATAAGCCCGACCTTACCCTTCTAAATAGCAACATTCAATGCCGGAAGGTAATGGAGCACTGCCTACAAGGTTCTGAGGGGAAGAAAAGGTGACCTGGGAATATCACACTCGGCAAGTGGCCATTCACATACAGAATGTCTGAGCAGTCAGACATTCTCAAAAATGAAAGAATTCAGGGACCATCAGTGAGTCCTTCTGCAAGGGGAAGTGGGGGGGAAGGGACTCCTTGACAATGAAATATAGCCATTCAAGAAACTGATCAAATTAGAGAATTAGACATGCAAAAGTTTGATTAAAAGACTAGCAGTAAACACTGAATCCAAGGAACTCAACCTCTGGAGAAATAAATGGACACAAATCAGAATATAGGTGCCATAAATCCAAACAAATTTTTAAAAAATAGAAGCATCAAAACTGGGGAGACAGGAAGAAGCAGGAGAGTACTAATACATCTAATCACCTGGCAAGGAATCAACCAAAGATACCCACCCAACATTTTTTTTTTTTTAAGATTTTATTTATTTATTTGAGAGAGAGAGAGAGCATGAGAGGGGAGAAGGTCAGATGGAGAAGCAGATCCCCGTGGAGCTGGGAGCCAGATGTGGGACTCTGGGACTCCAGAATCATGATCTGAACCAAAGGCAGATGTTCAACCAACGGAGCCACCCAGGCATCCCCCCACCCAACTTTTCAATTGATTTTCATCATCGATTCTTTTTTCTTAATCTTGGAGTCATCTTTTAGGAACTAATGTATCTTGTCATTCAGGAACTAACACTCAAAGTTTAACAATTTCACTTGAATTTCTTTTATCTGTTAAGTTCAGGTAAAGCCAAATATAATGTTTAAAAAAATTTTTTTTGAAGATTGTATTTATTTGATAGAGAGAGACACGGCGAGAGAGGGAACACAGGCTGGGGGAATGGGAGAGGGAAAATCAGGCTTCCCGCCAAGCAGGGAGCCCGCCCGATGCAGGGCTTGATCCCCTGACCCCGGGATCATGACCTGACCGGAAGTCAGACGCTTAACCACTGAGCCACCCAGCTGCCCCTTAAATTATTTTTAAAAGCATGCATAATAGGATCCTGTTACTATAAAATTATTTCTGTCCTATATATGCATATAATGAAGTCTGGAGCATATCGCCTAAGCGTTATTTGTTTGAATGGTAATAGTAACAATAGCTAATTCTTACTACGGACTATACAATGTGTCAAGCTCTATCTTTTTTTCTTTTTTTAAGATATTATTTATTTATTTGAGAGGCAGAGATCACAAGTAGGCAGAGGCAGGCAGAGAGAAAGAGGTGGAAGCAGGCTCCCTGCCAAGCAGAGAGCCCGATTCGGGGCTCCATCCCAGGACCCTGGGATCATGACCTGAGCCGAAGACATTGAGCCACCATTGAGCCACCCAGGCGCCCCTGTCAAGCTCTATCTTAACTGCTTTACATGCAACTACATGTTTAACCCTCTTGAGATTCCTCAAGGATAGATCCTCTCACCACCCCTCCTTCCCAGGTGAGGCTCGGGGTTGCTTCATCTGGTGACACAGACAGTGACTGGGAGAGCTGAGCCGAGCCTGCGCTCATCACCATCACCCTATGATGCTTCCCAACAAACGGGTAGGCAAACATTTGTTTTTCGGAACTTAGATTTTTTTATCGATGATTATGGATCATTAAAAAAAGCACTTACCTGGGGCGCCTGGGTGGCTCAGTGGGTTAAGCCGCTGCCTTCAGCTGGGGTCATGATCTCAGGGCCCTGGGATCGAGTCCCGCATCAGGCTCTCTGCTCAGCAGGGAGCCTGCTCCCTCCTCTCTCTCTGCCTGCCTCCCTGTCTACTTGTGATCTCTCTGTCAAATAAATAAATAAAAATCTTAAAAAAAAAAAAAAAAAAAAAGCACTTACCAAACTTTAAAAGAGCTTCTACATGAAAATCAGGATGAATACGCCCAGGTTTAATATGGACCCACTGAGCAGAGCTTAAAGCACCTCCCCTCCTACCCCAGCCCACATGCCCCTCTCCTGACTACTGATCTAGCCTTACCTTGGAGGGAGAAGGGAGCATCTAGGGGATATACCCAACAAACTAGCACAGACTTTGGAACAACAGGGGGTCAGAAACTTTAATGATAATCACTGCAACAGGGTGAATCCTAATTCGAAACAGGGTACCTGTATTTTACTGGCTTTGGGCAAGATTAGCTGGAGGAAATAAGCATCCTTAAGGGATCACCTGGGAGAGAGAAGAAAATGTGTAATAAACAAAAGGTCTAAAAAGTCCCCAGTGTATGCAGTCACGCATCGAGGTTACTGCATCTCTGAACAATTTGCTGGATTGACACGGCTTCATTTTAAATGACATAACGTAGCCAGCCTGATACATCCTGCTGTCCAAGAGCCATATAATAAGGGTGGTAATGGGGAGCAGCTCCCAGGAGGGCGGAGGAACAGCTGTTTGTGTCACCTGGGAATGGCGCCCACATACAAATCTCATCTCTCTGACAAGGATTCTGAAGTCCCCCTGTCACTGTCACTCACCCGCAAAATTAATGACTAAAGGGGAGAAGGAGAGGAAATGCCTAGCCCCTGAAACAGAGAGAAAGACTGAGAGAGGGACAGAGCTAGTTAATAAATAAAACAAGAGCCTGAAGGGAAGAGCTGCTTTGTCAGAATATAAATATTTCCCTTCCCCTTTTATCTTTAATGTAGTGTGAGAAGCTTATTAAAGGGAAATGCATCTCTGTCCCTGGAGCCCTCGCACAAGCCTTGCGGGGAGCTGCCTGCAGAACGGGCTCGCCTACCCCACGCTTATAAACTCTTCCCTGCTGGAAGCGAGCATAACGTGCAGAGCCATAAAGAAGGGCTGCGGGAAGAAAGGGAAGCCATTGTGGCCATTAGGATCCTTATCTTGATGGGCCTGGTGTCATGTTCTGTTAATCGCTGGGAGATGCTGAGAGACGGAGGTTGAGGAATGCCTGTCGGCTCCAAGCTTGGCTTGAGATTCCAAGGGAAGCTGGCATTGCCAGACTCATACTCCATTAGAGGGAACAATATCCAAATTTAGACAAAGGGGAATTTGTCTCCAAGAGTAAGACGGACTTAGAAGCCCATGGGGCAGGGGTGGGGGGCTCTGTGAGTACTTCTCCCTCCAGCTGCCTGTCCCAAAGACCTCAGTTCTGATCGGGATTTGGGTTCCGCCGAGGTCTGGGGCTATCACATCCTTTCTGACCATTTAGAGATATCCGGCCACGTGGATACACAAGGATGAGCCGTCCATTCATCTGATGGTGGGGTCCAGACAAAGGCAGGGGTGGGAGTGAGGATGAAGAGAGCTCAAAATGGCTGTCAAAGGTGCCTCTCCATTCTTCTCCACTAAGCTTGCCAGAGGACCTGGCCCCAGTTGCTTTACTGCTCTACCCAGCCCAAAACATACCCAAGCATTTTTATTTCTACAGTGTAATTGATGGGGAGGACACACATTTTTTCAGTCGGTATTTCTGGCTCTCTTGCCAGGATGTTCATTTGTCTCCTTGCACTTAGCAAGCAGGGTTTGCTGCTATTTCAAACCCATCAGGGACCACATAATCACTCCTGCTGCGGAACCCACTTGGTATCCCTATGCAGGCTCCTCCCCACTACGATGTCTTTTTCTGTCTCATCCTAGCTGATTTCGTACATCGGATTCTCTTCGCTGGCGAACCTCACCTCAGCTAGAATAAAGACTCAGCTGTCGCTCCGTCACTGCTATCCCACTGCCACTAGCACTTTCAGGACCAATTAGATGTCAAGGCGATGTCTGTGTTACGGGGAAGTGTGTAATTCAGGCACGGGGAGCCCTCCTGGGCTGGATCCTAGGGAATTCCTTGCCCACCTTTCTAAACATTGCCTAGGAACTATTGACAATATGGACATGATTTAACATCCCACCTCCTGCATAAGCCCCATCTTGCCTCCCTAAAGCCTCAGCTGGCCGCTTTGGGGGCCAACAATCTTGAGAGGGTCCATTTCCAGGGTTCCCACAGATAGTCTGGAGGAGCAGGAGGTGCGGGGGGAGGGTGGCTCACACTTACATGAGGGGCTCCGGTGGGTGGAAGAGGGATTAAATTTGTGCTCTGAAGATCAATGGAAGCCTTGGAGAGGCAGATTTCAGTTCAATATCATGAAGGACTTTCTAACAATTAAAGCTCTCCAAAAAGTGGGAACCTTTGAAAGAGACCTTTGCCTGGAGTTCAGGTGCTGGGGATGGGGAGGGGGAGTCTCTCTGGCCAGCGACATGCAACCAAGTTTGCCAGCGGGACCAAGCAGGGCCCCTATTTCCTGAGCCAGAGTACCTGGATTCAAATCTCAGCCTAAAACCTACGAGCGCCATGGTCTCGGGGAAGTAATTTAGCCTCCCTACAAAATGCAGATAAAAACACATGAGTCCTTCTGGGCAATCGTGACGGGTTTTTTGCTTTGTGTTGTGTTGTGTTGTGTTTATCAAAAGAATCTGTGGCTTTTGAACAGTAAGATAGTGTTCTGAGCCTCTGTGTGCTCAAAGCTCTTCCTGATTTATAGAAGTCATAAAGAAGGGCCGCCATTTATCAGCAACTACAACATAAAACAGCATTTGGTAATTGCTATTTTACATACGTCCATAAACACAAATGTTAGTGTTGAAGCTTTCAGAAACTGTGATGAGGAAAATTCTCTTAAACCAACAAATTGAACTGCACAGGGTAGAGAAAGGTAGGAGACAATAGCTCATTTATTCAGGAGGTATTTAGTATGTACCCACCTAGCACAAAGCCTCTTAGGAAATGCCAGTATGGCTTAAATGCAGCGGCAGAGGGCTGAGGGCTGGCCAGGTAGCAGATAATTGCTTCTGACCCCTCCACTTACAAAACTGGGCAGCATTCCACAGGCTCTGAAAATCTTAAGGGCTCTGTAGGGCATTTTGAATTGGTCTATATTCCAAATGAAATGGGCAGGACAATAATACCAAATAGTATAAAGCATGGTGGGAAATGGGCCACATAAACTTTCTCCCTGTTTTCCCTTAGAAGTTCAGCTCTAAAGATTGTGATCACGTTGATAAACTCTATGTGCATATTGCCTAGGAATGAAAAATCACTTTTTCTTTCGTTGGCACTTAGCACAGTTCTGGGTTCTGAAAGCCCAATGCCTAAAAAGGACATTGGTAGGAATAAACATGAGATGCCCAAAATATCTCCCTTATGGGTTGTAGGCATCCAGATTTGGAAAAGAAAGTTTTCCCTTCGGTAGCTCCTGCAGTCTGTAGCAACTGTCAAATATCCATTTCTCCAGCTTATTATTTTTTTTAAAGATTTTATTTGAGAGTGCTTGGGTCGGGGAGGGGAGGGTAGAGGAAGAGAATCTCAAGCGGACTATGTGTGAAGCAAGGACCCCTGAGCGGGGTTTGATCCCACGACCCTGGCTAAAACCAAGAGTCAGATGCTTAAGCAACTGAGCCAGCCATGTGCCCCTGGCTTATTAATTCACTGGAAGTATGCAGACAGAAACATGACTCTCCCTGGCCCTTCCATTTCTACAATATTTTCGTTCTCAACTGGGCACAGAGGATGCTGGTGGCTTTCTGAGAAACCAGAAGTTACAGCACCCATCTGCATAGGCCAAACTGTCTCTTTAAACCACTAAAGGACAGTAATAATATCCTTTATTGAGCATTTACAACATTCTAGGTACTAAGTTCAGTGCCTTACCTCATTTGTACTTCACAACCCTGTGAGGCAGGTGCTGGTATAATCACCATTTTACAGATGAGAAAACTGAGGCCCAGAGAAGGAATGGGTCTAAACCCACATAACCAGCAACCAAATCAGGATTCAAACCCACAACACCTGTGCTATTTACCACTACTACCGAACCGCATCGCCAAAGGAAGGAGAGAGGAAGCCCCACTACAAGAATAAGAGCTTTCCAAACAGTTAACAGAAAAAAATGACTTTATCACTCCCAGCAGACTGAAAAATATGAGAGGGCTACCTGGAGATACCCAGCATCCCATGGAGGTCTGTCCCGGCCTTGGGATGTTCTCCTTGATAGCTGGGTACAGAGGAGGTAGATAGAAACTCATCCTCACAGAGGCTTTCATAGAAAACACAAGCCCACGGGCGGGCGTCTGTTGGCTCTTCCCAGGGGCTCTCTCCAGGCCAGACATACTTAGGTGCTTAGGACACTCGCAAGCTTAGTAGCGACTCAATTTCCCTTTTCTTCTTTCCTTCCCACAGCTTTTTTTTTTTTTTCCTCCAAAGCAACACCTGGGTTCCAAAGTCTGTTCTTTTGGACCTGCCTATACGTTGGTTTCCCCAGCTGCAAAAACAGGCCCAATATATAGTAGCCACTCAAAGGGCTGTTGTGAGGATGAAGATTCAAGGAGACAGCGCAGGTCAAGGTCTTAGCACAATGCCTGGCCACGGCAAGCACACAATAAATGTGAATTGTTAGCAAAAAGAGCAATGATACAACTAACACCAGATGTTGGAGGCAGGCAGCTGGCTTTCTCTTGGATGCTCCCCTGGAATCTGAGTCAGGCTATCATCCGCCCTGGGTGCTAAGACACAGCAAGACCAATATGGTCCTCAGAACTAAGGCCTTAAAATAATGGGTAATCTCTGAGCGCCAAGGACTAGCTTTATAAATTTTAGGCGACAGTTGGAGGAGGAGTGAAGTTTCACAGGTAAACCAAAGCCCCTTTTGCTCGAGTGAGAAGTCTGTCGCCTATTTTGTTTATCTCTTCTCTAAACGTTTCCTCTCCAGCCTCCTGGGCTGTCTTCAAAACCCCTCCGTTTTGGTAGCAGCTCTTCACAAGTCTACTGGAGGCCCCAGGAAAGGACAACAGCCCTTCCCCACCCCCACCCCCCAACCGGGCTCAAACAGCCAGCAGGACTGGCCCCAAGCACCTCCCCCTCACCCCGCCTCTGTCTGAGACCCCACCAAGGTTTCTGCAACCCCCCTGTCAGTTGTTTCCTGACAAAGCCCAGCTGGGGAGAGAGGGTCAGTTCTGACCTGTGGCAGAGAGTAGAGCGGCCACACTCACCTGCTTCCCGGGAGATCTCCAGGGCACTAGTCAGCCGGAGGCCCCACGCTAGGCCAGTCACTCATTTTTCACTCCGGAGCTCACACAAGCCATTTGCAGAGTGAGGTGAGCAGGAAGCAGAGATAAATAAATAAATAGATAGATAGATAAAGTCAGGCCATTGTGTGCAAAGCTCTTGGATAAAGCGCAGCTCCAGGAACCCAAACTGGGGATTCTTGTTCCAGTTCTTTCTGTGAACTCGTGGACAATTCCATCCGCCATCTTGGGCTTTGGGGTTCTCCCTTGAAAAATGAGGGAAAAGAGTTACTGAACTCTGACTCCTTTCTGAAAAATCCCCAAACCATTCTCCAGCGCAGCCCTTCCTTTTTAATCACAGGATGGGCTGGCTCCCAGCTCTGGGCCAAACTCCCTTTACAATTTTGAGTCAGACTTATGGTCATCCCAGAAAATCAGGTTCGTTTGTTCAACAAGACGATAAGTTCCATAAAGTCAGGGACAGAGTATGTTCCCAGCACCCTGACGAGTGCCTGGCCCATGGTAATCTTTAAAGACATTTAAAAAATAAATAAATAAATGCAGGCCATGTGGTTTTACTTCATCCTTCTCAACTTAAAGTGTACCTTATTCATTTGCACATTCATTCAGTCATTTACTGAGCACCCACTATGTGCCTAACCCGGCTTCCCACTGCAGTGTAACTTCCTGGGATCAGAATGAACTCCCGTGACTGCTTATAAACAAAACCGGTGACTAAGGAGGGGAATTAAAAGCAAGGAGAAATTCCTTAATATATTAATGAGTTAGCTAAGAAAGAAAGGACTTCTCTGTTCCCAGCCCAGAGACTTCTGATAGCCAGCATTCTCATAAAAGTTGTTTGAACCAGCTTCACACTTTCAAAGCCAAAATTAACACATCCAACGAACGGCCCCAAAGAAATTCAGAAGGTAAGAAGCCGGGGAGGGTCTCCTACTTACCAAAGAAAAGGAAACCTCAAAGCCCTCTCTAGTCTCACCCCTGCTCCCCTGCTTCTCTTAACCTATGTATCAACCTGACCCCTCCTCTGCTGGGGACCCCGCCAGGTGGCTGGGACCCAGCCACGCCTCACCCCTCCCTCAGGTGAAGCCATCCTCAAAATTAAATCACAAAGAGAAGCAGCCAGTCTGCAATGATCGGTGTTTATTTAGTAAATGGGTTGATTGCCCTCATTTGTGGAGATTAAGAGTTAATTTCCCAACGTAAAGAGAACAGATTTCTCGAAGGGCAGCTCCAGATAATTAAGAGGAAGAAACAAAAATTCAAATACTCCCCCCTCCAACCCCGCCCCTTCCCACCCAGGTTTGGCCTCTCCTTGGCCTCTCCGGCCAGGTAGCCACAGGCCCCCGCTTCACTGACGTTCCAGGGGAGGAGGATTTGGTAAACAAAGGCTTAGGAATTCTTTAGGCTCCTTTTAAACTGACATCTGGCAAATTCTCTGGCCAATTTGAGATCACAGAACAGTTTCTCTCTCCCCGCCCCCCTGCATCCCCCCCACCCCGGCTTTGACAGGCAAATGTTTTGAGGTTTGTGTTCTCTCCCATTCACAAAGTTTTTAATCAAGTGGAGTCAAACCACTTTGTCTACACCTTAATTGAAGAGCTTGGCTCTAGAGTTGAGAGTACTATTTTACAATAATGAGGGGGCAGGAGAGGGAGAGGGGACTAAGTGGAAATGTGAAAAGGAAGAAAAGCAATAGGCAAGTGGCCCTTAGGGGCACCCTTGGTGGATTGCATGCCTGGCCTTCTCGGGACCCAATGGACACGGACAGTGCACTGTACCAGGCCGTGAGCCTCCACGGTGCCCGTCACCAGGAACTGGGAGGAGACTGGCTCAGCTCCGTTGGGTAACTTCCACATAACACATGAAAAAGCCCCTTGTGTGGGAAATCTTGGTCCGGGTGAGGAACCCCCAAGGAGAGCCATAGGCTCTCAGAGCAGTGGGAGCAGGTGCGGGGGAGAGCCAGGCAGACCCAAAATCTCAGCTTCCTCACTCTACAGATGGAGAAACGGGCCAAGCGAGCTTAACCAACTCGCCTGAGGCCTAGGGGCTCGTGGAAGGACCAGGACCCTCAGAATTCTTCTCTTTTCCCTGGTTGTAACTGAACCCTTTCGTCTGTTTGATCCTTGAAGAGACAAACGCACCACAGCCATCTCAAAACAAACTTTCGGTCACTGGGGAAGACAGTTAAATGACTTCATAGATAATTCCTACATTGCGACACTTCACAATCACTCAATTACTCAATTACAGCAACTCTGCGTCAACTGCGGTCCTAGGACGTATCTTTTCAAATTCTTTACCCAGGCCTCTGAGCAAGATCAAGGCAGCTGCAACACCGAGGGGGGTCCCTCTCGTGGGCTGGTCATGGTCCTTGGAGGTCAGCCTTCTGCTGTGGGCCCAACCCCCAGGATAAAGTCAGAAGAGTTTTCATCCTTTCCCAGGCCCCTGGCACTGTAGTGAGATTCTCTCTAGTTATTAGGAATGGCCAAGCCTCAGGTGTCTTCATGAATGGGGATGGTAGGATTCCAAGGCAAGGAGCTAGGAAATGGCTCTTAGAACCTGGTCTCCCTGTCTTCTCCTTTTGAAACAGGTGTTCTTTCTCCCCTTCCTTCCTTTCAGCCATAGTGTCCCGCCAGGAGGACACTGCTATCCCGCCTCTCTGTCTACTGCTCCTGTCGCTACCGCCGGGTCAGATGCTCACCTGTTCCCAGCTCAGTCATCTGAGGTGAGGGTTCATGTGGGACAGGGTACGAGGATGGCAATGTGGGTCTGAGGAAATGCTGTGAATGAACTGTGGGAGTCACAGGTGTCACATTTTACAATGGCCACCGTGAACTCCTTGAGACTCATAAATAAGGACCTAGACCCAACATCGCATCATCCAACCACCCCTGTCTCTCTTTCCCTCTTATTTTCTCTTACACACACACACCTCACACACCCCATCCTCCCTTACACTTCTCATTATTCCATCCTTCTGTTCAAAACATAATCAAGTAAAGTGAGGACTTTGCACAACACCAGAGATCTTCTAGAAGGCATCAATGGCACAATACACTGCTCTGGAATATGAGTTTGGGTCAGTGGTTCTAAAACCTGTCTAAAAAAAAAAAAAAAAAAAAATGACCTAGTGAGCTTTTAAAACTTAAACCCAAGTTCAATGCCAGCATTTCTGGTTCAACATGTCTGAGGTGGGGCCCAGGCTTCTGAATTTTTTTTTTTTTAAACTCCTTACGTTTCTGATGACCACCCTTCCAGCCACTGCTCCAGCCCCATCCTTTCTTTTCTTTCTTTCTTTTTTTTTTTTTAAGATTTTATTTATTTGACAGAGATCACAAGTAGGCAGAGAGGCAGGCAGAGAGAGGAGGAAGCAGACCCCCCGCTGTGCAGAGAGCCCGATGTGGGGCTTGATCTAAGGACCCTGGGATCATGACCTGAGCTGAAGGCAGAGGCTTTAGCCCACTGAGCCACCCAGGTGCCCCCATCCTTTCTTTTCTTGAAGCTTCCCTTGGAGGTTGTCATGACCATTGTTGGGTCTTGTCCCTACAGCTCCTCCTCCTAGTGCCTGCTCACTTGCATGGCCTGCCAAGATGCTGTGATGGGAAGGGCCTGACGCTCACCCTAGTGAACAGGAGCCATGCCCCCACATCTCCTAATCTAGATCCCTACTGGCTCAGTTCAAGCAATGGAAATTAAACTTCCCTTGCAAAATTAGGGGAAAAAAAATAGTAAGCATTACCAAGTGGTTTTGAAAGCTGTACAGGAAAAATACTCGGCGGGGGGTGTCATAACCAGTCTGGGGCTTGATATCTCAAGTCTAGGAACTCTGGGGCTTCTCTAAATTTTAGAAGGGCTTTTGATAAGACAAATAAAAGGACAAAAATTAATGTTTACCATGAAGACATCAAGTAGCAGTTCAACACAAAGTGAAACATGCTATATAAATCTAGGTTTTAGAACCTTTTTAAAAAGATTTTATTTATTTATTTAATTTACTTGACAGAGAGAGAGAGATTACAAGCAGACAGAGAGGCAGGCAGAGAGAGAGGGGGAAACAGGCTCCCTGCAGAGCAGAGAGCACTATGTGGGGCTTGATCCCAGGGCCCTATCCCAGGGCCCTGAGATCATGAAACCAGCCAAAGACAGAGGCTTAACCCACTGAGCCACCCAGTGGGCACCCTAAATCTAGGTTTTAGTCCAGACTTTGCCACTATAAAAAGGAGTTTCTACTTAGAAACTTGAAGAATTGTTATAAAATTAGAAATACTGTGCCTAAAGCACCTGGAACTTTACAAGTGATAATCATTCTACTAAAAATATAATGATTTTAATGCTCAAGATAATCTGAAGAGAGTAAGTTCTGTAAACCCAGTGGTATACTAAAGCCAGCTCTCAAGGGCTTGTGAGAGCTGACTACCTGCATCTTTTCCAAAATCCAAGCTTAGTGACATAGTGTTGCCTTGATATGGGCCATGGTAGCAGTATTTACACCATGGAAATTGGCAAATGTACAGATCAGGGCTTTTTTCTTGGAGAGCTGGTGATTAAACACTTGACAGCATACTTCTGGGGGAAAAAAAGTCACAATGTTAGCAAAGAGCCAGAGCCCCAAAATATACACCTAACTTGGCTTTTTCTTTTATTTCTAGGATTTGCATCCATAACCAAACTAGGATTCTGCCATCCCGATATTTTGCCCATAGATCACAAAGTATTGCATAAATACTATCTCATTAATCCTCACAGCACCCCAGGGGGAGCAAGAGAGGTTAAGTGACTTGCCCGAGGCATGACAGAAAATCAATGGCAAAAAGCAGAACGTAGCCAGTCTGTGCTAACCACCTCTGCCAGCCTTCCTCCACATCCGTGCTGTGCTCACTGGCATTAAACACGTAAGTAGCAATTACCAACAGAGCCTTGCTTAACCTCATAACCCAAATCGCCAAAAGTCTCATTCTAAAGACTATGGTCCAAACGTCTGTCCTTGAGTACAGATTTGACTCCCCAGAATGGCCCACAACTCTCCACCTGGAGATTTTCCCCCAGGATTGCTGATGGTCGTTTATTAATCAACTTCCTCCACATTCTTTCTCCTTCAAGTCCAATGGCATGTATTTGAAAAAAACGGCTGGCCACAATTAGGTTTCTGTTCTAACAGACGCAGGTAGCATCATAACCAATCATCATGGGTTCTCACATCCTAGAGTAATCCCCGCTACCCCTTGAATGTGGGGTGTGGGCAGACCTAGTGAGTTGCTTCTAATGAATAGAATATGAAAAAAGTGACAAGATGTCACTTCCAAGACTACAGCAAGACTGTGACTTAATTGCCATCTTCTGTGTTTTTTCTGTCTGTCTGTCTGTCTCTCTCTCTCAGCACTTGGTCTAGGAGAGCAAGGTGCCATGTTATAAGTGGCCTTATAAGAGGCCCATTGGCAAGGAACTGATGTCTTCGGCCAACGGCTAGAGAAGCTGAGGCCTGCCAACAGCCCTGTAATGACCTTGGAAATGGATACTCTGAGACCTGCCAATAGCCACATGAGTGAGTTTGGAAGTGGATCCTTCTCCACTTGAACCCTGAGGTAACTACAGCCCCAACCAACACCCAGGTTGCAGTTTCCTGAGCAACGCAAGCCAGGGGACCCGGCGAAGCTTCATCTAGATTCCCAACATACAGAAACTACGATATATTAAATGCCGGTTGTTCTAAGCTGCTAATTTTGGAGGGTGATATGTTATACAACAACAGATAACCAATGAAGCCTTAAGCTATAAGAGAAATGGTCAAAGGGTTTGAATGACATAAATCACCTCTGCTGGGTGGGGCCTAGCACACCTATCAGCCCTTCAGCACGGCCCTGCTCTTATTCAATCCAGACATCTCGAACTTTCCTGACACTGGAGAGTCTGCTTAGGCGTAAGAATGTTCCCATTCTGGGAACTATCCAACACCCCAAACTAAAATGAAAGGAATTCAATGGCATCCTGGCAAATTGAAATTCCAAGTCTTTAATGTTATAAAGTCTGGTAAAAGAGAGGCCAAAAGGGGGAGGTGTATGCTAAAAGCTGCCCTTTCTCGTCTTGCATGAGTAATTCTTGCAGCTGGAGTTTTCACTATAACCACAGGATTGTGGCACCACGAAGGTGGCCATTTTCAAATCTGGCCTGACATCAGAATGTCATTCAACTAGATAAACCTGGGACTTGGCCAAAATAAGTAGCATTTAAATAACTGCAGCCAATGAACACCATCACTTTTCTGTGAGACCATATGACTATGATGTGAAGAAATAAAAGCCTTTGTTATTTTAAAGGGCAGGGACAATTGGAAGTTTTGCAGCAGACAGTTACAAAATTTTCCACCCTTAGCTCTCCAAAGAAGATACAGTTAGTGGCTTTGGGAGTTGGGGGTGGAAAGAATTGCTTGGAAAATAAAATTAAATTGAACATGGGCAGAAAGTGAACCAGCATTACTACATTTATCATAGAGCCTGAAACAGACTACTTAGCCCCCTACGTTGTGAACTCGCTTTAATGATCTACTCCGTTTTACTACTTAGCTTCTTGAAATCATAGCATTCTGGATCAGGCAAGGCATAGAAGGCTACCACATTCCTCTCACAAAGAGCAAATTTTTATTTTTCAGAATAATTTTTGAATGGGTTTTAAAAAACCCATTCAAAAAACAAAACACTCCCCAAAATTAGACTTTGCTTTTATGCTTTTTGCATTTGTCCGCCTGGGACAGGGCAACAGGTCTCAGGCCTCACATCTGTGATGCTTTCCATCTGGGGTGGGATTTCTGCATCTGATGCATAGACTGTTTTAAAAATATTTCATTCACCCTTGTATTTTCTTAAAGGGTTCTCCTTTTTTCTTTCTAAATAATTATCCCTATTACCTATCATCAGCGAGCTCTCCGGGGCTATAATCTGGGGAGTAAAAGCTCATCAACTAAACTGGTTGTAGCTGTATTTGAGACACAGTATTTTACCCTGTCGGTTTTCATTTTATTTGATGACAGTGCTTGCAATTTCTCCCTCAATAAGCAAAGATGACTTAGATCAGTGGCCTGATGAATAAGCATGAAAATTTGATTTAGAAAAGGAGGATATCCAGAAGCTCACTGAGAGAAAAAAGGATTTCCAACCCCCTACCACACACACTTTAAATGACAAAGCAAAGCAGCAGCATTGTCTTTAAACAACATCTTTCAAGTCAATATCAATGCTCCCCCATGTTAGGTAGTAAGAATAATAATTTAGAAAGAAAAAGAGGAGCCTTTAAAAATATATAAGGAAGGAATAAAATATTTTTAAATCAAATGTCATTAATCCTTTGTATTACCTTGGAGCAGATAACCTAAAAGAAAACAAATAAGGTCCTGGGTGTGAGGGGGAAACTGATGCTTTGGAAGAAACTGTTGAGGGGCGTTGGGAGAACGTGAGCAGTCTGACACCCTACCTTGGCCCACAAAATTCAGCCCTCTAGGTCCATTAACAAGAGTGGGAAAGGACAAAGAACTGTGAAATTGAAGGTAAGATGCCCAGTAAACTTCAGTAATAGAAAATAAATAAAAGAAAAACAGAGGAAGGCCAAAGTCTCCCATGAAAGGGAACCCAATGCATTTGTCTGCGATTTCAGAACCAGTTTTTTTCTTGCTGGAGAAGCAGCTCCCCGGGGACAGCAGAGACAGCAACTTCTGCAAACACACAACCTGACCAGAAACCCCTCGGGGTCCAGAGCCTGGAGCTAAGACTGGCAGAAGGAAGGGCTCGGCCAGGAGTAACGTTTTCTCAAGCATAGTATTTGTGCGCGCGCGCGTGTGTGTGACAGAGACACAGTGAGAGACAGATTTAGCCTTTCTCAAACTGTCACTTCCCCTGCATGGGAATTCATGATATTCTTTGCTGCCCAGAGAGAGGGGAGAGGCCCCCCGGTCAATTCTGACCTCCCCGGGAGTAACCCGAGAGCTCACGGGAGCGCCCAGTGTCGTGAGCCGGGCGAAGATTTGGCCGGGAACAAAAGACCGCTTGCCAATCAGAAAACGCCGCTGGAGAACGCGGATAACCTCTCTTTGTGTTTTGAAAACTTCTTAATTAGCAAACGCCCTGCTTTGTAATACGCATTAAAACTTCTCTATGCAACATTTCAACTACAGGATCAAGTCGTTGCTTCTGCAACGAAGAGGGGAGCCCGAAAGGCCGCACGCCCAAGAACCAAGGAAAGCACCGCAGTCGAAGACGCACTTTAAACCGTGCAGAGTTCCTGGGCGCGCGGCCTCAGGTACATCCGTAACTGCCCCCCACCCCCGTCGTAGCTTTCCCGTAACCGCTCTAAAGCCGCACCAGAGTTCCAGACTCTGGGCCGTGCGCGCGGGCGGGGTGGCCTGGGGGACCGCTGCCCGGCCCTCTCCCCTCGGAGGGGTCTGCACTTCCTCCCGCCTTAAGTCGACCCCCTCCTCCCGACTCCAGTTTCTCCTCCGACGCGGGCCCCTCCTCCTTCCTACACCCGGAGAGGGGGTGAAAGGGACTGCGGCCTCACGTGGTCTGTTTGGGTCAGGGGAGAAAAAAGCGATCTGAGAGGCGCACCCCCTTCTCGCTCGGTACCGAACCCCACATTTAGGATCCAGCTACCCTGAAGCCCCCTGCCAAACCCGGCATTGTCAGCCCAGGCAGGGCTAACGTGACTCCAGGTCACGTCTCTCCGCCCGGGCGCTGCGCTGTTCTTCCAGCAAAATCCCCTCTCGCTGCGCCCTGCCGTTCGAGATGTGTGTTTTAGTGTACCCGGAAGAGGAGCAAACCTTTAAAGCAAATTCCCTCTCTGGTGCGTTCACCCCCCACCCCCACCCCTCGAGCGAATTCACCGTAAAAGTTTTTCTTAACTTTTCCGTCCCAGCCCCCTGCCCCTCCCCTCAGGAATCCGCCCAGAGCGCTGCAGACTCCGCCCCTCCGGGTCCCTCGCCCGGCCCTTCCGACTTCCACCCAATCCGGAGGCCGCCACACAGAAAACAAAGGCTGCCATTGGGCCGCCCCGGAGCTCGAGGGCCCGCCCCCGGAGCGGTTTGTGAATGGGGGGAGGGGAGGGGGCGGGGCGGCCCGGAACCCTGTGAGCCCGACGCTTCTTCTGGCGAGTTGCGCGACTCCGAGGCGTTACTCTGCGCTCCCTCCCGGCGGGCGGTGGCGGCGGGCGCCGGGGCTCACGGGCCGGGGCTTACGGGCCGGGGCTTCGCGAGGCTGGAGAAGCCAGGCCCAGGCCGCGGGCACCGGGCCCTTGCAGCTTCGGACGCAGTGTAACTGGATTTCCGAAAAGAACTCACTGGGCTGCTGGCTCCAAGGCGCCGATCGGACTCCAAGCGAGAATCACCCGTTTGGCAGAAACTTGGGGGCCGAGCTTTTGGGGCTGAGGAAGGAGCCGAGGAGTAGAAAAGGAGGAGAAGGAGGAGGCGGCGGCGGCGGCGAGCAGAGCCTCGAGGCGAGGAGGCGGAGCAGCACGGCCGAGGCGGCGGCCTCGGCTAGCAGGCGGCGGCGCCGGGCTCTAGCCTGCCGGGGGCCGGACTCGGTGTGGGGGCGCGTGCGTTACTGCGCGCCGTGGGTCGACAGACTTTGGGCAAACTTTGAAGGGTAACCGGAGACGCTTGTTGCTCCTCGCCGCAGAAAAAGCCGCACCGTTACGTCGCAGCGGGAGAATAAAGCGGCCCCACTCGGCGCCCCCGGCCCAGGCAGACGGGTTTGGGCCCCCAGCGGCTGCTCGAGGGCTGGGCGGAGACGGCTGCGGCGCCCCCGCGGCGCGGGCACCCCAGCTGCAGCGCCCTCGGCTCCGCGCCGCCCACGGCCCGGCCTCGGCGCCGGGAGGACTCTCATGCGCGGGGCGCGGCTGCGCCTCCTCGGATCCGAGCCTCTCCCGGCTGCCTCTTCGCGCTCCACGGGCTGAGAGCGCCGCTGCACCCGCGGCCGGCGATGCGGGGCCCCGGCGCGGCCGCGTCGCGCTCGCCCCTGGGCCTGTGCACCCTGGTGCTTGCGCTGCTGGGCGCGCTGCCCGCCGGCGCCGGGGCGCAGCCTTATCACGGCGAGAAGGGCATCTCAGTGCCGGACCACGGCTTCTGCCAGCCCATCTCCATCCCGCTGTGCACGGACATTGCCTACAACCAGACCATCCTGCCCAACCTGCTAGGCCACACGAATCAAGAGGACGCGGGCCTCGAGGTGCACCAGTTCTACCCGCTGGTGAAGGTGCAGTGTTCTCCCGAACTACGCTTCTTCCTGTGCTCCATGTACGCACCCGTGTGCACAGTGCTGGATCAGGCCATCCCGCCGTGCCGCTCTCTGTGCGAGCGTGCCCGCCAGGGCTGTGAAGCGCTCATGAACAAGTTCGGCTTCCAGTGGCCCGAGCGGCTGCGCTGCGAGAACTTCCCCGTGCACGGCGCCGGCGAGATCTGCGTGGGCCAGAACACGTCCGACGGCTCCGGGGGTCCAGGCGGCGGCCCCACAGCCTACCCCACCGCGCCCTATCTGCCGGATCTGCCCTACACCGCGTTGCCCCCGGGGGCCGCTGACGGCAGGGGCCGCTCTGCCTTCCCCTTCTCATGTCCCCGCCAGCTCAAGGTGCCCCCCTACCTGGGCTACCGCTTCCTGGGTGAGCGCGACTGCGGCGCCCCGTGCGAGCCAGGCCGTGCCAACGGCCTCATGTACTTTAAGGAGGAGGAGAGGCGCTTTGCCCGTCTCTGGGTGGGCGTGTGGTCAGTGCTGTGCTGCGCCTCGACGCTCTTCACCGTGCTCACCTATTTAGTGGACATGCGGCGCTTCAGCTATCCGGAGCGGCCCATCATCTTTCTGTCGGGCTGCTACTTCATGGTGGCCGTGGCGCACGTGGCCGGCTTCCTGCTGGAGGACCGCGCGGTGTGCGTGGAGCGCTTCTCAGACGATGGCTACCGCACGGTGGCGCAGGGCACCAAGAAGGAGGGTTGCACCATCCTCTTCATGGTGCTGTACTTCTTCGGCATGGCCAGTTCCATCTGGTGGGTCATCCTGTCGCTCACTTGGTTCCTGGCAGCCGGCATGAAGTGGGGCCATGAGGCCATCGAAGCCAACTCGCAGTACTTCCACCTGGCCGCGTGGGCCGTGCCCGCTGTCAAGACCATCACCATCCTGGCCATGGGCCAGGTGGATGGGGACCTGCTCAGTGGGGTGTGCTACGTGGGCCTGTCCAGCGTGGATGCCCTGCGGGGCTTCGTGCTGGCGCCTCTGTTCGTCTACCTCTTCATTGGCACGTCCTTCCTGCTGGCCGGCTTCGTGTCGCTCTTCCGCATCCGCACCATCATGAAGCACGACGGCACCAAGACCGAGAAGCTGGAGAAGCTCATGGTGCGCATCGGCGTCTTCAGCGTGCTCTACACCGTGCCGGCCACCATCGTCCTGGCCTGCTACTTCTACGAGCAGGCCTTCCGCGAGCACTGGGAGCGCACCTGGCTCATGCAGACGTGCAAGAGCTACGCGGTGCCCTGCCCGCCTGGCCACTTCCCGCCCATGAGCCCCGACTTCACTGTCTTCATGATCAAGTACCTGATGACCATGATCGTGGGCATCACCACCGGCTTCTGGATCTGGTCCGGCAAGACTCTGCAGTCGTGGCGCCGCTTCTACCACAGACTCAGCCACAGCAGCAAGGGGGAGACTGCGGTATGAGCCCCGGCCCCTCCCCCACCCTCCCTTCCCCCATCCCCTAGCAGGGGGAGAGGCGCGGGAAGGAGAGAACTGCCGGGGCGGGGGGGGGTGTCCTGTAACCTCCGCCCCCTCCAATGAGAAGTGACCTGGAAGAGAGATTATATTTGTAGATTTGGGGCCGGGGTGGGTTTGGAAAAGGAGGCCCGGGTGGAAAGACGGTTCGGATGAAAAGACTTAATGGCAAAGACTTGCAGGATGTTAATGATGGTGATGACGGTAACGATGATGTTAATCGTGTACGGTATGGGCCGACCTGGGCCTATCGCGATTGAGCCCAGCAGAGATGGCTCTGAGTTCTTCCCGGCTCCGGGGCCAAACTGGGACTGTGAGCGATGCCCCTGCTGCAAGACAAGTGGCCTGTCCTCACTCCTGTGAGGCCCGGGTGAAAGGTACAGCTTTGTCTGCGGCGGCGGCTTTGTTGGGAAAAGGGAGGACTCCCTGCGGTGTCCTTGTCAAGCGGTGGTCAAACCATAATCTCTTTTCACTGGGGCCAAACTGGAGCCCAGATGGGTTAATTTCCAGGGTCAGACATTACAGTCTCTCCTCCCCTGGCCCCTCCCGCCTGTTTTTCCTCTCCTAGTCCTTTCAAGTCTTGTAAAATAAGCATTTGGAAGTCTTGGGAGGCCTGCCTCCTAGAATCTTAATGTAAGGATGCAAAAGAAATGAAGATAACATTTCGAGAGGAGGCAAAGGAGATGGGTAGTAGGTATTTCTGCTACTTTTTTTTTTTTTTCCCCCCTCGGGAAGGCAGAAGGAAGAAGGTTTTATTTGGTTTAATACTCTGAAAAGAAGTGATGACTTGTTGCTTTTCAAAACAGGAGTGCATTTTTCCCCTGGTCTTTGTTGTAAGAGACAAAAGAGGAAACAAAGTGTCTCCCCTGTGGAAAGGCATAACTGTGAAGACAGCAACTTTCATAGGCAAAGTAGCACAAATCAGAGCTTTCCCTTTGGATGTTAATTTGGCTGAAATAAACATTCCTTTTTAAGGAAAAGTGAACGGCAGCACGCTTCCATACCCCCAATCAGTCAGAGGGTCTGACTTGGCTAAAGGAAACGCAAGGGGGTTTTGTTGTATTTGTTTAAAATAAATTTTAATTTAGAACACACGATCCTATCTACAGGCTCTGTGCAAATGTTCAGAGGAATTTCTTCCTTTATTATTTTTTATGAACCTGCCATTTAGGTTTTCTATTTTCTTCCAATTTGAATCCTTCAAGATAAAAGGAAAAGCATAATGCCCTCAGCCTCCATAATAAAGAAGGTAGATTTTTTAAAAAGTAAAGAACCATTTTGTCCTGTTTTCTTAGTTCCATAAATCCGTTTATAAGACCTCATGTGTGTGCTGACCCTGTCTTTGTGTGGCTGGGTGGGGAGGTGACCTACAGAAATGACAGTGAATGAAGCGGACAGTTCAAACCGTGGGTCCCATTTTTTAAGGAAAGTCATTAAAAGAAGGTAAACTTCAAAGTAATTCTGGAGTTCTTTGAAATGTGCTGCATGACTTAAATTTATTAATCTTAAATCATGTACTTTTTTTTCTATAATGGAACTGATTCCTTTGCATAATGCTCTAAAGCTGAGCAGAGAATCATGGGAGCTAACATTTCCTCCACCTTTGACATCACCCTCCAATCTTGCAACACTATCCTGTTTCTCAAAACAATTTTTAAATGCTGTTTTAAACAGTTTTTAAATCCTAGAGGGTACTGTCAGGAGTACAAGTTATTTTATATATGTAATGTTCAGTTGAGTGGAGCTGCTTTTTATATTAAAGTTAACATCAACCTTGTGTTTCTTAAACCTCCAAAAGGGTCTCATCTGTCAGATTTTAAAACTCCCACTACACAGTTTTTGGCATCTTTTGTGCTGTATCTCTTGCATGTGAAATTTGTAAAATAGAGACAAGTGCAGTATGTATATTTTGTAAATCTCCCATTTTTGTAAGAAAATATATATTGTATTTATACATTTTTACTTTTGGGTTTTTGTTTTGTTTTCGCCTTTCAAAGTCTACAAGGAAGCCTCACTTTATCACATGTACAGATCACAAAATAAATTTTTTTAATACAAAGCAAATGTTTACTCAGTTGACAATTCCTATGGATCTTTATGCCAAAGAACTTCGTGTTACGAAAAGAAGGTATGGAGGGGCACCATTGGATCTGTCCCTTATGTAGATGTTCTGTAGTACTGAGGTCTTCTCCTTGCCTTTTAAAATACTGTTTAATGGATACCTTATCCGTTCTTTAATTTCTTTTTTCTGGTGTTGCTGCTTCCCGCCTCCCACCACACTACCTTTCCCAAATGCCCAAGCCTTTTCATATCCTGCTTTGGGTAACTTTTGGAAGGGGCTAGAATAGGCATCTCTTTAATAAGAGAGATGCTATCCGATCCGTGTTTTTATCTCCCCTTCGGAGATGCAGCCCATATTTGAAAGAGGACCCGGAGATATTTTTGGTCTGCTTTCCTGGTGGTGTTTTCCTTGGGAAGACTTCAGTGAGTTTGTTTTGTCTGTGTGTGTTTCTTTTTTTAATTGATGTTTTTGTGTTCTAATGCACCTTACCTAATTTGTTCATTCTTTAATCCTTTGGCCTCACACGGCTGGGAAGTCAGTGGAGGGTTCTAAGGAACACCTAGGGCCCTCCGTTTGGAACCTTCTCGGCTGCAGCCTTCACTCTACCTTCTAGGTTAACCGAGCCAGAGGTCAAGTGATTCCCCGAGGTGGCAGTGACTCAGCAGCTCCGGCAGGAATAGACTCCAGCCTGACCCCACCGTGGCCTCGAGCCACTGAAGCTATTCTTTCTCTCTTTTCGGAGAGGCTAACTTTGGAATCAGATTAGACTGAGAAGCCTTCCTAGCCAGCCACTTTGATATTAAACAGTCCCTCAGGGAAATGATAAAGGCCTTCGAAATACTTCCAATTCCAAGCCTCACTTGGTGTCTCCCCCCCGCCCTGCCCGCCCTCGTCTCTCTCCTTTAATCCAGGTGCCTATTTCCTGGCATTTCCTAACAGTTGCTCCATTCTGGGGCGGCCCTCAAGACCCAGCAGCGGACTGGACGCTGCTGTTCCTCCTTCCCGGCTCCGGCTCTAAGCTTCTGCACTTCTAAAGCTCCACAGAAACAGTTCTGTTTTTGTTTTAATTAACAGGCCTGCTTGCAGGGCTGGTGTGCTTTGCAAACACGCGGGAGGAAGACCGCCACCAGCCCTCCCAACCTCCTGGGTTTTGAACATCACAATGGGTGTGAGCTCATCTCAACCTGTGAAGATTTTGGCATCAAGGAAGGAAAAACATAGTGACTTAAAGTCTCCCTAGGTTTATCCAGTTTTGACTCATAAAATGACACCTTTTCGGTGAAAGCATGCCTCTTTTAACACAACACTAATACCCGCCTGTTAAGGATGTTTGCTTTTAGAGTAGGTGGAAGGCTCCCAATGGGGTTTTCTGCTCACAAATTAACTGCTAAAGGCACTTAGACCCTTGTGTGGGGATTGCTGCGTGACTGTTCCTATAAATGTGTCCCCTTCCTCTCGTTGGAGCTGCCTCATCCTTTGGGGCACTCAAAGACAGAAGAGCTTGGTCTTTAGTGAGGGAACAAAGACTGTGTATGAATAAATTACTACCTGCTTTTTTGTAAGCAAAGATAAAGGTGTTCTGTTTAATTCCTTTCACATTGGGGTACATCTTTACACAGCTGATACTTAAGAATTTTAGAAGCTTAGTTTTTTTTTTAAGATTTTATTTATTTATTTGACAGAGATCATAAGTAGGCAGAGAGGCAGGCAGAGAGAGAGGGGGAAGCAGGCTCCCTGCTGAGCAGAGAGCCTGATGCAGGGCTCCATGTGGGGCTCCAGCCCAGGACCTGATCATGACCTGAGCCGAAGGCAGAGGCTTTAACCCACTGAGCCACCCAGGTGTCCTAGAAGCTGAGATTTTTAAAGAGGCACATCTTAGCAGAAAACGTGAGGGAGATTGTTTATGAAAGGGCATGTGTAGAGTTTAAGAAAAATATTGGCAGTAGTTTGGTGTTAATCCCTAGATAAGGAGCAGAAACACTTGTGAAAAGTTTCTATAGTTGATAAAACAGAATTATTTACACAATAACCCGATGCAACACCTAACCTTTTGGGGTAGGTATGTGAGAAATAAATCTCCTGTTGATGACATTTTGCCATTAAAGAAATTTTTAAGCATGCTTGATAAAAAAAAAAAAAAAAAGTTGTGATATTAGAAATTCTCTGGGTAGAACACCAGGAGTAGAGCAGCTGTAGGTTTGAGCCCTGTAATTATACTGGGAAATTCTCTTCTAAGTCTCTCATCTTTAATTTCACTGAAAAGGCAGGTGGCTATTTATAGAGGGTATATTTTTATGTATGTGTCTGTGGGTGGTGAATAAGAGTCTATAGGGCTCCAGGAAATCCTAGAAGGGACCACAAGCACACCAGTGTGGACTTCAACAACTCAGGTCTATTCCCTTTTTCTCTTATTTCACCCTTAGTGGCATTAAACCGACTTCATAAAACTTGCTTCTTCGACTGTTTCCTGCGTGTGACGGTTCTGACATCTGAATCTGTAATCCTCACGTTTACATAAAAACGAACTCGTTAAAAGGGAACCACAACGTGTCAAGTCTTTGGTGACCACCCATTGTACCTCTTATTCTCTCTGGTTAGAAAAAAAAAGTTCAGTCACACACACACACACACACACACACAGACACACACGAAGTTCAGTCACTTGGCCTTTTCTCATCAGTACAACAGTGGTAGAAAAAAAGGAAGTTTGCCCAGGATAGTAGTGGTTGACTCTAAGCGATCCAGTTCGAGAAGGACTCCTCAAGCAGTCACTGTATCAAAGGCACTCTGACAGGGACTGGATGGGAACAAAAAAGTGAGAAGGGCAATCCACCCGCAGTGATTCATGATGCAGTTCAGGGTGAGGACGGTGTCCCCCACGGAGGAACAAGCAACTAATTAGATTTCTAGACAGAAATTGACGTGTCATTTTAGAGGCCCGAGTGCTGTTTGGAATAATACTACTTAACATGTGGTGGCATTTACTGTTTTAAAAAGCTGCTTTCACATTCATTATTTGACTCTCCTCATAATTACTATAACAACTCCTTGATGTGTCATCATTCCTATTTTTAAAAAAGATGTATTTATTTATTTTAGAGAGAGAGAGCATGTGGGGTGGGGTAGAGAAGAAAAAATTTTTTGGATGTATTTATTTTTAAAGATTTTATTTATTTGAGAGGGAGAAAGAGAGAGAGATAGGGAGCATGAGGGGGGAGAGGTTCAGAGGGAGAAGCGGACCCCCCCCAACTGAGGAGGGAGCCCAATGTGGGACTTGATCCTGGGACTCCAGGATCATGACCCGAGCTCAAGACAGTTGCTTAACCAACTGAGCCACTCAGGCACCCAAGATCGATTTATTTGAGAGAGAGAGAGAGAGAGAGCAGGCGAGGGGGGCAGAGAATCCCAAGCAGACTCCTCACTCAGTAAGGAGCCCTATGTGGGGCTCCACCTAAGGCTCCAGGTAGGGCTTGATCTCACAACCTTGAGATCACAACCTGAGCAAAACCAAGAGTCAGAGTCTTAACCAACTGCAACACACAGAGGCCCCCAAGGGAGAAGAAAATCTAAAGCAGATTCCATGTGCTGAGCCTGGAGCCCAATGCAGGGCAGGATCTCACAACTCTGAGCTGAAACCAAGAGTCCTAGGCTGAACTATAGGCCACCCAAGTGCCCCCCAATTCCTAAAGACAAAGAAGCTGAGAGGTGCAGTGAGGTGACATGACAGAGGGGGGAAGAAGAAATCCGTCTCATGTCCCCAGATTCTGAACTCCATGTACTTTCTACAATATGCCACAAGACCTGTCTTGGGAAAGTGCTATTGAAGTTCAGTCATGGGAATGACCATTTATTGCAAGGGCAGGATGGCGTCCAGCAAGAACAATTTTCCCAAGAACCCAGATTATCCTCCATGACTTGTGTGCTCTTAGATTGGCTTCTTCACCTCCATGGGCCTTGCTTTCCTCATCTGGCGAGGGTAACGTCTGCGACAAAGGTCTTCCTCCAGCGTCCTGTGATTCTGAGCAGCCAATGGGAAGTGGAAACTGGCCCACCCCTTGATTTGCGGGTCATCCACAGCTAGTTCGAAATCCCTCACTGGTGGTTTTGGTTTTTCTTCTTTTTCCTGTAGGCCAGTATGTCCTACTTTTCAGCCAACCAAGCCAGGGTGCATTCAGTGAAGGAAAATGAGCTTGACATTGACCTTCAAGAGCCCAGTTCAAAAAGTAAAATCGTTACTGTTTGATGATATTCTGAAGCCAGAATATGAGTTTTGGAGTTGTCTAGTCTCTTGAACTGGCTACCATGTCACTCCTTGCTCCTCCTCATTAGCGACTGGGTTCTGCCATTTGTTAATTCATCTTCCTCAATACCAGGGGGGTGTTAGCACACGGATCTTGGTTTCTCTCAAAAACCATGTCTTTATCACAACCAGGTTGGCTACAGTCTTGTTATCTTGGAATTCCTGTTGCTGGGTATTTTGATGCCAAATCAACATTTTATGTGGCTGAAATAATAGGGCAGAGGCTTTTGATTTGGAGCAGTTATACCCAGCCAAAAACTTCAATGCTTCTCCAGGTCATTGTCCCTAAAGTCTTTTTCGAAAGACTTCAAACTCACAAAATTAAATGGAATCTATTGTGAGGAACTCAAATATACTTTAGCTGGGGGTCTACTGCACTTTCCAAGTTCTTTTAGGAGCTCAGCTCCATCTCTTTTGCATTTAGCTTCTTTTGATGCTTCCCACTGCAAATCTCTTTCTGTGGCTTGACCCCAGTAGATTCAGCTCAGACAGTCAGAAGTGGTCCCTGAGAGATGGGCACTTCAGGATCAAGAAAGGGCATTTAGGAGGCAGAAACAAAGGCAGGGGGAGATAAATTTCCATATAGCCCACAAACGAAAAGAAGCTGCTCAGATGATTTAGGGAACACAACAACCTAATTCTGCTCACCTTTAGAAAACTCGTTCCCCAAACTTCAACTTGGCCTTAAAGGTTCAGGAGGACAATTCAGGCGGTGGGAAAAGTGTTTTGGGGAGTGTATGGCAGGTCAGGAAATAAGAAACACAGTCCCAACAATGAAAGCTTGTGTGGCATAACTTAGCACCAGTAATACATATATTTTTTTTATTTCCAAAGCAAAACAAATGGCATGTAGCATTTAGTTCCAGTTTCCAGATCTGGGATAGCTGGAAGGAGAGGTGGGTGGCCGCTGGCCCTTGCGGTACAGCAGACATAGAGAACGGGTCCTTGAGCTAAAATCACGAGTTTCTTTAGTGCCAGCAAATTGTTTCTGGAGGACTTACAACATGTCAGGTGCAATCCAGTCCCTGGGTTTAGCGCACAGACTTCTGGGAGGTGCTGTCCTGATTCTTAGCCAGAGCTAAGCACACACTCCCCACCTCACTTATTTCCCACACCAGCCTCTCAAGTGGGGGTTGAGCCAAAACACCATCCTTTGTGTTTACAAATCACCTTTCTCCCTACAGTCCTAAAGTACTAACAACAAATGAATAGCAGTTTCTCCTTCTCCCCCTCTTCCTCCTCCTCCTCCCCGTCCCTCTCTTCTCCTTCCTCTCCTCCTCCTCCTTCTTTTTGAGTAGCTATATCTCAATCGTATTCTGAAGATGGAAAATTAGTGAGGCTAAAAGCAGCCTGTTCAGTGTCATGAGTAATCACAGGAGACCAGGCCAAACCGAAGATTTCACCCAGATGTCCCAAAGACTCTGAATCTGGTCATCTTCCCCATAAAGCAGTGTGCTCTGAAGATGTGGTATGGCCAGAAGGAGAGGGACCCAAGAGGAGAGGGGAGTGACCAGTCATTTAGACCAGCTTTGTGAAAGGGAGCATGATTGTACAAATAGGTTCCAACAGTGGTAAATACTGGCTCTTTTCCTACTCTGTTAATAATGATCATTACTTTTGTAATTGCTAACATTTATTAAGCACTGACATGCTGAGCTCTGGGTATGAGATGGTATTGTAGTTAAGGTAATCTACAGAAAGCCTTAACCATGGTACGTGGCATCTAACAAATGTCAATACGTGTCAGCATTATTATTACTAATATACAATTATCTCATTTATTCTTCACAACCACCCTATGAGGCAGCATCATTATTCCCCATTTTACATACCAGGAAACTCAGGCTCTGAAAGGTGAGCCACACTGCTGTAAAACTGGCTGTAGCCTGTGTCCCAGTCACCCTCCGTTCTCTATTATTCTTTTTAATTTAGTCCAGAATTGAAGCAAGAATAAGTGAGGAAAATGCTTCACATCAGGACTGAGTGGAATTGACAAGGCCATTTTCAGTGGTAGCCCCCAGGAAATTCAGGGTGTTTTGCCTTTTATTTATTTATTTATTTATTTGTCAGAGAAAGACAGAAAGCACAAGTAGGCAGAGAGGCAGGCAGAAGCAGAGAGAGAAGCAGGCTCCCCCCTGAGCAAGGAGCCCAATGCGGGACTCAATCCCAAGACCCTGACTGGGATCACGACCTGAGCTGAGGGCAGTGGCTTAACCGACTGAGCTACCCAGGCATCCCTAATTTGGGTTTTTGTTTTTGTTTTTGTTTTGTTTTTTAAAGTGAGAAGCAGAAGACTCATAAATGCTGTTTAAATTCTAGAGGGCTAGAGGCGCCCTGTGCTTGCATGCATTTCTGCATTGGGGTTCAAGGGCCTGGCAGCAAGAAAGAGCCTGAAGAATTATTTCCCAGAAATCACCAGGAGCTGCTTGGAAGGTTGGTTTAAGAGTCCCTCGAGAGATTTCCTCCATTGCTATGGCTTCTGTCCCTGCTTATTCCAGCCTGAGATCGGGACGTGGACTTAGGGGGAAAGCTTCACTCAGGGGCCAGTGAATGAGAGCATGAGGACAACAAATCCTAGCACCACGGAAACCCTCTTCCTAAAGGCCTACTGAGAGAATCACAAGAAACTTCACAGTATTATTATCATATGTATCATAGCAGTATTATCATAATTAGATGATAATAGGTGTCCTTTAATAAATGCTTACTGGGTGCCTGGGTGGCTCAGTGGGTTAAGCCCCTGCCTTCGGCTAAGGTCATGATCTCAGGGGTCCTAGATCGAGTCCCGCACTGGGCTCTCTGCTCGGCAGGGAGCCTGCTTCCCTCTCTCTCTCTCTCGCTCTGCCTGCCTCTCTGCCTACTTGTGATCTCTCTCTGTCAAATAAATAAAATCTTTAAAAATAAATAAGTAAATAAATGCTTACTATGTGCAAGTTTTGTATTAAGCCGTTACATCAACTCACTTAATCCATACAACTTTATAAGGTGGAAATTATTCTCCTTCTCATTTTACAGGCTCAGTATGCAATTATGGAATCATTCTGAGCATCAGCATTGAACATGAGCTCAAGAGAGAGCATGTGCAAGCATCCTACTCTAAATACCCTTTTATTACCCCCTTACCCCCACTTTACAGAAGGAACAGTTGAGACACAGAGAGTTTATATGGGCCTTAACGTTGTAGAATGGGGCATATTTTAGGTCTATCTCCCATTGCAATGCTCTTTAACAAATAAGAAATGACTTTGGGGGAAACGTAAAAAGAATTCCCGAGAACACGGTTAAGTTTCTTTTGACTCCTGGCTTCAGGAAGTATGAATTCTAAAGGCAACATTCTTCTTGTTGTTGTTCTGTATTAATAATAATAATAATAAAAAGAAAACAAAACAAAACAAAAAAAAAACACAAAAAACCACTCAAGAAAGAATTTCACAAGTCACAAGTCTAATAACAGCAAATCCAGGGCATTTGCAGATAAAGAAGTAGAACATTGCCTTTCTCCTGATGCTGACTGTCAGGGTGCCAGAACCCAGGGCACCATCCTCTTCCCCATTTCCTCAGGCTTGCTCCATTTGCCAGCAAGATCACTGGATTTCCAGCAGAGGGAAGGGTCCAGCCAAGGGAGACTTACAGCAGAAACTGGTAAATAAGCAACTCAAAAGGTTTTGCCCAATGCAACTATTTGCTAATCTGCTAATTAAGTTCTGTTAATTAGTTAGATATGATGGGGGTCTAGAGTCCATTCTTTAGTGTATGGGCCTCTGTGAGCTTATGTTGCTTAGAAATTCTGGATTTTTCACAGAAATTCAAGTCATGCATAAAAGAAATGAAAGGTTGGTGGTGGCACTAGTGGCAGTGATTGTGTGTGTGTGTGTGTGCACGCGCGCGCACGCACGCAGACTATTATAAATAAAAGGGGTCTTTTTTTTTAAGATTTTATTTATTTATTTGACAGAGAGAGAGAGAGATCACGAGTAGGCACAGATGCAGGCAGAGAGAGAGGGGGGAAGCAGGCTCCCCGCTGAGCAGAGAGCCCAATGTGGGGCTCAATTCCAGGACCCCGAGATCATGACCTGAGCCTAAGGCAGAGGCTTAAGTCACTGAGCCACCCAGGCACCCCTAAAAGGGGTCTTGTGTGTGAGACTGGACTTTGATGATCTGTAGGGAGGCAGCCTTCAGGAGAGAAAATCTAAATGTTAAGGTAAGACCTTTTTCATTTAATCTGTTATTAAAAGACTATATCTTGGGGCGCCTGGGTGGCTCAGTCATTAACGTCTGCCTTCGGCTGGGGTCATGATCCCAGAGTCCTGGGATCGAGTCCCGCATCAGGCTCCCTGCTCTGAGGGAAGCCTGCTTCTCCCTCTCCCACTCCCCCTCACTTGTGTTCCCTCTCTTGCTATCTCTCTCTCTCTCTCTAATATATAAATAAAATCTTTAAAAAATAATAAAAAATAAAAGACTATATCTTACATGTGCTTCCCCCCTCTTTGTCTCTCCTTTTGTCTCTCTCTTTCTGTCTCCTTCATGACTAACATTGAAATACCATATTTATGGCTGCATTTCTCATTGTTAAATTCTGGGTTTCATTCCACGAGGGCTGACATGGATGTCATTCCGCCCCCTTGCAAAAAGACACATACCAACCTAAAAGGAGACGATTTAATTTTTAGCAGAAACAAATTCATTCTAAGGATGATTTGTTGCCATTTTCATCACCATTTACACTTAGTGTTTCTAAGAATTAAATTTTGTAAATAGCGCACGTTTTAAGGGGAAAGTCAAGGCCATATTAACAGGCCACCAGTACTTGCAGCCTCCATCTGCCGGTGCTTCTTGCAGCTTTCTTCAAAGGCCAAATGGCTTGATAAAGTAGTAAAAAAAAAAAAAAAAAAAAACCTCAAGAACCCAGAAAATGAGAACAAATGTTCCAAACCAAACCATCCTCTCAAGTCACAAAGAAGTTTCATTGTACTGTTGGGACAAGTGGCTGACAAAAAGAAGGATAAAAAAATCAACTTTCGGGGCACCTGGGTGGCTCAGTGGGTTAAAGCCTCTGCCTTCGGCCCAGGTCATGATCCCAGAGTCCTGGTATCGAGCCCCGCATCGGGCTCTCTGCTCAGCAGGGAACCTGCTTCCTCCTGCCTCTCTGCCTACTTGTGATATCTGTCTGTCAAATAAATAAATAAAATCTTAAAAAAAAAAAATCAACTTTCAAGTTCTCCATTCGGGCTCCACTTAGGAGAGCTCCCTCTACAAATCAGGTTCATCCTTCATGCAAGGTGGGGATCTATTTCCCTGTAAGAGTTAAGTGGAACAGCGACGAAATTCGGCTAGTTCATCTCTGATGAGAGGAAGACGACATACGATTCCTCTATTCACTGAGGGGCTTTTGGTCTACGAGTTGTACAGAATGTTTACTTCAGATAACTAAGTGTCCTTTTAGGGCACACCGCCGTTATTATGTATTTATAACTGCTCTGTTTGTCTCTCAGGATTGCTCAAATCTCTCTAAGCACTTCAAGTGGCGACTGAAAAGAAATCTAAATGCAATCTCTACTGTCCAATCAGAATGCTACCTCAATTGCTTTTTCTCATTTTTAAATTATAAAGCACAATTTTCTGCCAGTCAGAACACCGGTTTTGGATTCTGCTTATGAATAGAAAGACTCAACAGTTTCCACCTCCAAAGCCGTTACGGTGTGTATGGAGGGAAACATGATTGTGCCTCTTACTCCCAGCCACTTGATTTAAAAAATGAAAGGGGTAGCCTTCTGCATAGGATCAGCCTTCAAGAAAAATTAGAATGGAGCTAGCCTCATTCTCCTCGGGGACTCCTCGGGGACACTTCTTTTAACCCAGAGATCTTTCTTACCCGTCACTCTGAACCAACAAAAAGGAAACACAAAGATGGAATGCATTTTAAAAAGAAAGAAGAAGAAGAAAGAAAAAAGAGAAAGATCAAAGGGAAAAACCCAGCAAGGAAAGAGAGAAAGCAAGATAGCAAGAGAAAATTCTGAATGCAGCCCTGCTTCTGAAACCCTGACACCTTGATTCAGTCATTCCTTCGACAAATATTAGGTGACTTCTCATTGTTACCCTCATTCCCTGTATCCCAGAGTTATAATAAGTGATAACATTAATTGAAGATGTTGATGTTCCAGGCAATTATGTAGAATGTGCTAAGCACTGTATACTTCTTATCTCATCTGATTCTCCCTGAACTCCCTGAGATAGATACTATTACCCCTCATTTCCCTAAGTTGAGAAACCAGGAAGTTAAATGACTTGCCTAAGTCCCCTTCATTTCTATATCACACTGCGTACATCTTTCTGCTTTTTTTCCCCCTACCCAGACTAAAGAGTTGTGGGTATCCATAGACTCAACTTTGTCTTTGAAATATCACTAAAACGTGTGATTAACTTCTCTTGGGATTGTGAAAGACATATATTCCAAGTCATGTGTTATTTGTTAGTGGGGAATCAGACCCTGCCTTTCCATGACCTATGTTTAATGACTTCACCTCCCATGACAGGGTATCACAGGATGATCACGGTCACCAGTGGGGGAAGCTTATAGACTTGTGGAGCCAAAATGGGTTTGAATTTAGCTGATCTCATTGCGTTCTTACATAAAAGGGATTGCAGAGGAGCCCAATATGAACCCCCTGGGACAAAGTGACTCAAGGTCAACATCCAACTCCAGATGACTCACTGAGTGTGTCCTCAAGTACTCACCCTGTATCCAGTACCCCCCCCCAAGATGAGAGATTTGAGAAATAATGACAGATTCTCTCAGAAGTTTGGGAGTTGTTTGGAAAAAATGAGTTAATGGCTCTCTCCAAGCATGAAAAAAGTCACCACTGTTATTCTGATTTGGGGAAATAACTTTGGCTCAGTTGTTGAGTGCAAGGTACTAAAATGGTCAAGGGACACAAGAATGTCTCACAGCCAACCTAGGCTCTGTCACCCCCCCAACCTGAGATGTCCGACTTCCCAACCATGGCACCCCGGGAGGTTGAAAAGCCCATCTATCAACACTGTTTGAAGAATAAGGCAAAGCAAGCAAATCCCTCTCTGAGAGGCACTTGTGGCTATCTCTGTGAGACTTGCCTCGGGGAAGGTTCCGAGGGAAATCCTGCTCTCCCTGCAGTTGTCAGCCTTCCCCTACAGCCCAGCAGTGTTTAAGAGGCATAGTGAACCCCGAAGACAAGGTCAGTGACTTGAGATCCAACAGCTGGTGCTATATATTTCCCTCTGCCAGCAACTGCAATTTCTCCTTGGCTCTGTCCTCTCCCTTAATCCCTACAGTTGGCCAACTAACTCGGATTCTAGTTCCTCCCCGTGACTACCATCTCTTGCTTAGATAACGATAATGGCCCCCTAACTGATCTCCCTGCCTGCATTTTGGTCCCTCCTCCAATTCATCTCCACCCTGTGCCAGAGAGAATCACAGTAAATGGAATTATGACTATGTCTCTTCTTCATTTAAAACCGTAAGTGAAGGGGCGCCTGAATGGCTTAGTTGGTTGAGAGTCTACCTTTGGCTCAGGTCATGATCCCAGGGTGCTGGGATCGAGCCCCACATCAGGCTCCCTGTTTGGTGGGGAATCTGCTTCCCCCTCTCCCTCTGGCCCTCCTCCAACTTGTGCGCTCTCTTGAGTGCCCACTCTCTCTCTCATTCTTTCTCAGATAAATAAATATCTTAAATATATATATATATACACGTATATATATGAAGCATGCAAGTCCTTCCATGATTTCTGCCTAGCTCTCCAGCTTCTTCTCCCACCATTCCTGCTCTTTGGAGAGGATCTGGTAATGATCTGTTCATAGTCGCCCTATATACTCATGTATCACACAAATTCACTTTTTGATGAAAAGGAGAATTTGTAGCTATTTTGACCACAGAAAGTTAATCAAGCTCTGTATTGGATACACTCCAGCTCTCTTGCTCCCTGCAGAAACAGATAGGAATGTGGTTTCAGAAGAAAATGAGGGTGAAGGCCTAGACCCCTCCATCATCACCCTGGGACATTTCCACATCACCCTGGGACATCTAAGGGAATCCCAAAAAGAAGGAACACTACTGGACTTAAAAAAAAAAAAAAATCAAGCAAGAGCACTAAGTATTATGAGAGCCTAGGCAATCATTTGTCTTATATTTAATTTCTAGTGCCCACCACAATATCTAGAACATAGAGATGGTCAGTATACAGGTTGGTCATGCCCCCCTCCCACCCTGCCAAAGTTCATGTCCTTCCTGGAACCTCAGAATGTGAACTTATTTGGAAATAGGGTCAGTTCAGATGTAGTTTATTAACTTCAAATGAGGTTATATGAGAATAGGGTGAGCTCTTAATCCAATATGATTGTTGTCCTTATAAAAAGAGGTAGAAAGACACACCAGGAGAATGCCATGTGATGACAGAGGCAGAAACTGGAGTGATGTGTGTATGAGGAGAGGAACTCCAAGGATTGTTGGCAACCACCAGAAGCTAGAGAAGGCAAGGATGTGTCCTCCTCTAGAAAATTCAGAAAGAGCATGGTTTTACTGGTATCTTATTTCAGACTATTAGCTTCTCGAACTGAGAGAGAATACATTTCTGTTGCTCCAAGCCATCTCGTGTGTGGTAATTTATTACAGGAACCCTAGGAAAATAGTACACTCAGTGAATGTCTGAAATACAAGAATAAATGAGTGGATCACATGTGGAAAATTATGTGGAGCCAAAGAAAGTATTAGCACCCTTAGAGGTATGATTTGTAGGTTATTGGCAAAAACCGATTTCCATTGCCCCATGACCCTGTAACTAGATTAGAGCTGAATGTGTAGTTGGAACTCCAAATACCGGTCTTTCTGTAAACCGGCTACAATAACTCACTATAGCTAGAGAACAAAACTAAGAACCCAGAGGTTCTACTCAAGGAATCAGACATCCTTTTGAAAATCTGATGGAAACGATGGGTTCGGTCCTCAGAAAAATACAAGTACAGTCATATATGCCCAAAATTGCAGACAGTTTCTTCCTATGTCCCCAAACTCATTGAACCAAGATCGAGACCTCCTAAATTAGAAGATACTGGTAGGATATTTAGGATTTTCCACCAATTCTTTGAACACATGAAAAATGGAGAGAGGCAACAGAATTATTTCTCCTTTTTAAAATATCCTATTTTATTTTATTTTTTTTAAAGATTCTATTTATTTATTTGACAGACAGAGATCACTTAGGCAGAGAGGCAGGCAGAGAGAGAGGGGGAAGCAGGCTCCCTGCTGAGCAGAGAGCCCGAGGCAGGGCTCAATCCCAGGACCCTGGGATCCTGACCTGAGCCGAAGGCAGAGGCTTAACCCACTGAGCCACCCAGGCACCCCTAAAATATCGTATTGTAAAGATTTGTTTTTAAAAAATATTTTATTTTATTTAATTTAGAGAGAGAGCATGAGAGCGTAGGGGGTAGAGGCAGAGAGAATCCTCAAGCACCCTCCTTGCGGAGCATGGAGCCTGAGGTGGGGCTCCATCCCACAAACCTGAAATCAGACCTGAGCCAAAACTGAGACTCTGATGCTCCACCAACTGTCCACCCAGGTGCCCCCGTTTCTCCTTTTTAAATCAGGCCATGCCAAATCATCAGGCTCCCATCACTTGGAATGGGCTTCGATGGATCATCTAAGAGCAGGAATGGACCACAGGGGAGCAACATGGCCAGGAAATGTAGAGACCTGAATTCCCAAACCAGCCTTGCCATTTAATTCTTTTGTTCTTTCTCTCTTCTAGTCACACTCAGCCCCACTAAAATATGGTTGCTTTTAGGGTCAGAGGACAGGTTAATGAGATAACGCTGGTAATGCACTTTGCCCCCAAGAAGATGTTGCTATGTAAACATGAGATATTATTAGACATTATCAAACTTTGGCCCAGCCAGTGGCAGCCCAGACAGTGGTGAGTCCTCTTTTTTATCTACTGTTTGGCCAAACTGGGTCCTTTTTCTAAGGCAGAGTGTGGGAGGTCTCCTGCTGTCTGGTGTAGGGGACCCTGATAAGTGGACGTTATCATCTCTCCTTGAACAGTGCAAACAGATCATTTGACTACATTTGATTAAAGGCTCCGTCCTTTCTAACAGCCCCAAATCAATTTATGCATACATATTAAAGAAATAATCTTCAGGGAATTCTTCCTTTCCTGTGTGCGTTAACTTCAATGCGAATTATTCAAATATATCAACAAGAAAATAAGTCTTCTTTCATATTTGGTGGTTGTGATTTTTTAATTACCTCTTAGGAATGATTACATAGACCTTCTCCCTTTATTTCTGCTGTTCGTGGTCAATTTGAAAAAAGGAGAAAAACATGATGATCATTGGTTTCAAGGACATTGGCTTTAGAACTTATTAAAAGTAACCAAAAGAAAAGAGTACCTTCTGCAATTAGTAAATTACAGTCAAACTTAAATGTTTCAGACTAACATTTCCTAGCCTCTCAAAAAACGCCAAAAAAAAAAAAAAAAAAAAGGCAACCGCTTGAGTTCTATGGAAATTTGTTAAGAAAAAAATCTCAAGGGAGCTTTTTTCATCATCAAAACTGACAAGGACATAGTGAACCGAGAAAAACCTAAAATGACAGCAGTAATTTTCATCAACATGAAGATGACATAGAATCTTAACTCAGACCCTTAAGAAATCCCACTACAAAGGAAAAAGAGTTCACCCACAATTTCCCACTCCTGCACACATACTAAGTGTACCTGACAGATGACATTAACCAGCGCTCGGCATTCGGTCAAATAGCATTTCACCAAATTTCACCAGTCATACTTAACAACCATAAGGATGAACTTGCAAAGAGATTGTTGAATCCTAACCATACAGTGTATAAGAATCTTCTCTTCTTCCATCTTTCTTCCCTCTCCATCTCCCTCCCTCCTTTACTGTGCTCAGTAAAACTGAATGACATACATTCTACCATCTATAAGATCAGTATTTAAATCAGTTAGATTGCATATCTCACAACTTTTGGGGGGATTGAGATGCACCTTGGGAAGAGGAAAGTGTGTTTGGGGTGGGTGTGTGGGATGGGGGCAGTGGAGGGTAGGAGAAGGATAATTTGTAAGAAGGATTGCCCTTGGAAGGTCCTATTTCAGACAAATTTGAAAAGTGTAGTTGTATTCTACTGCTAATGTAATATAATGCAGGTAGGATCTTTTCTACTTGTATGATAGAAAGGGAAGCAAATTTTACTTCTTCCAACTTTCTCGCTAGTGGATCAAACATTTAACAGTTATTCAGGACCACCTTAAATGACACCCCCCCCCCAACCTATGATATGTGATCCTTATGTGCGTATCGAGGATACGTGTACTCATACTACAGGCTGTGGAAGCGAGGTAGTCTCCTCTACTTTTCCTTTCAGAATACTGTATCCTAGGAACATTCATGCCTCATCAAAAAGGAAGAAGGATGAATGAAAGAGAACCCCAGTAGGTTTTAGAAAAAGTTTATATGAAAGTTGTTTAAATACATATTTAACATTTACTAAAAATAACTCTGATTGCAGGAGAAAATTAATTAAAGTCAACGAAAAGCTTCTAATCAGATTTATGGTATCTGATCGTGTAATTAGACCTGACTTTTAGGCCATCCTAACAAGTTTATCTGAAAAGGGAGAGAGATCATTGTTTATCGGAATGGCAATAATTTGGGTTTCTGTAATTGAGTCCTGGTGTGAATACGTTGATGCCTGCTGTTTTCTAAGAGGCAGCATGGAAAGTTTCCAGGAAAAGTTCACATTCCAGGGGCAGCTTTGGAATCTACTTTCCACTGCAACCCAAGTCTGCCATTGGAGCTTGAATTCACCCCAGCAAAATGCCAGCTTTCAAAGGCAGCCTCACCAGGCGGCAGTCATCACCACAGTGCTGGGGGGAGCAGCGGGGGGCGGGGGGTGCAGGATAAGGAGCCCAGTTTTGAGCTGGGCCGTCAAGATAATGGGGGCATTTCCGAAATCTTACCTTTCCCGTGTCCAAAGCACTAAAAAGCACTAACAGCGCCAAACGCTGTGACTTCGGGGCCAACAGCAAGGATTTGCAGACGGCATTAACATTCTGACATTGTCAGTCCAAGAAGAGCTGTGATGAAAGGGGAGAGAGGAGTACTATATCTTTCTCCTCCCGGGGCTCCCAAATTCCCAAAAGCAGTGTTGCCAGTTGCCTGCTAAAAACGAGTACATTCCATAGGAATTTAATAAGGTACAAAATAAAAATAATCCATAACCCACTTGAAAGCAGAGCACGTTTTCAAGTCCCTCACTATGCTAAGCTCCAGTAAATTACTGTTTTCTTTAATAGGACGTTTCAGTAAGAAGGAAGGTAGAGAAGAGAGAGGTCCTGAAACAGGAAACAAGGATTTCAAATCCTGGTTTCACTCTCGAGGCCTAAGAGATGACCGATTCTCCCCACATGATCAGAGCAGCGGCCCTCCTTCCTGCTCTGAGAACACCCAGCAGGCAACGCAGCAAGCGTGAGCCCCACCATTTGGGTAGAGCACGAATCATGGCCCTTTTGCTGACCCGCAGAAAAATACTGATCATTGTGAGGGTAGGTATCTGACCCAAGCTGGGTCCAGTGGAGCTTTTCCCAGGGAATTAGAATTGGAGTTAAAAAAGAAGTCAGGCTCTCTTAGGGCCTCCAGGCTGTAGGACATGAAGTCCAGGCTTCCTTAAGTGCCATCTTAGCATAGTAAGAAAAAATTAGGGTGTCTTTTTTTTTTTAGAGGGGAGAGGAAAGGGGGTGTGGGAGGGGCAGAGAAAGAATCCTGACTTGGGATCCATCTCTCAACCCTGAGATCATGACCTGAGCTGAAATCGAGAGTTGGATGTTTAACTGACTTTAGCCAGCCAGCTGTCCCAGGATTTCTTTTGTTGCTTTTTTTTTTTTTTTTTTTTAAGATTTATTTCTGTGAGTACCGCTCAGTCTGTTGGGCGTCTACCTTCACCTCAGGGCATCATCCCAGGGTCCTGGGATTGAGCCCCACATCGGGCTCCCTACTGGGAGAAACTGCTTCTCCTTTTCCTCTGCCATTGCCCGTGCTTGTGCTCTCTGGCTCTGTCTCCGTCAAATGAATAAATAAAAAAATCTTAAAAAAAAAAAAGATTTATTTGAGCGAGAGATGGGTGGGGGGTCAGAAGGAACAGCGAGAGAATCTCAAGCAGGCTCCCTGCTGATTGTGAGCCCAATGCAGGCCTCCATCTCACGACCCTGAGATCATGACCTAAGCCGAAATCAAGAGTCAGACGCTGAACCGACTGAGCCCCCCAGGACCCCCGCCCCCCAGGATGTCTTTCTAATCATCTTCTAGGTCTTCTTCCTTTTTCTCCATGGGACTTTCCTACTTCATACTGCCCAAAATGTCTCTTACCGTGGAGCATATCTAATGTACCCACTTCTAACACATAGTGGTAATTGGGAAAGGGGCGGAAAAGAAATGAAACAGTAGATTTAGAACACATTGAGGACATCAACCTGGTACCCCGCAAGGACTGGGTGCCTGTCCGAGTCCTCCAAGAAGCAGACACCAGGAAAGGATTAGATATGCCAGAGATTTATTAGGAAAAACACCTGTGAGGGAAAAAAGGGAGGGAGCCCGGAGTCCTATCCGGCGGCAGACGGGTCTGGCCCTGTGCCGGAGCGGGGGAAAGGAGGAAAGTGAGGATGGGAGTTATCTTAGACTGCTGTGTGGTTCTCACAAATTCTTTAAAAGTTTGGCAAGGCAGGGACGCTTGGCTGGCTCAGTGGATAAAGCATGGGACTCGTGATCTAAGGATCATGAGTTCAAGCCCCACACTGGGCATGAAGCCTACTTAAAAAAAAAAAAAAAGGAAAAAAAAACAACACCAAGTTCAGCAAGGCAGCCTGGGAGTCCTGGAGACAAAGTTACCCACCAGAGGAGCCCCCCGCCCCCAGCTGCAGGGTCTCCCAAGGACAAGCCTGCCTGTCCTCGTCCTGCGGTCATCCCCAGTCACCAGCTAGGAGCCGCCGGAGGGAAGGTTGGCTGTGGGGAAATTGCTGGGATAGATTTCGGAGTGTGCACCTGAGGCCCACGGTCATTATGCTCCGCACAGTTGGAGATCTAAGAGGTCCCTTTTCTCGGTCACCACAGTCTGCCTCTTCTCTCCACAGGGTCCCATTCAGCACCTCTTTCTTCCACACCCACTTGAATATCACCTGCTTCTCTGCCCTGATTTATTCAAGCAGAAGTATTCTAACCCCCCCACCCGAATTCCCACAGCACTTGCTCCATCCTTTCCTCCCGCGACCTAATACTTTGTCTTCTGTTACTTTCTTGCAGTGCTTTCTATTTTATATTATGAGTGATCTAACAATAGATCCTCAAGAGAGATTCTCAACAGACTGCAGATACAACTGGCCCCTGTAAGCCACGATTCTATAAGGGGGCTGATGGCGGGGAGCAGGCTGCTTACCTTATTGGCCTCTGGAGTTTTCACCTGAAACTTCAGAGTTTACCTCATTTAGGCGGCTGCTTTATTCCCTCTGATGTCAGACTCTTTTTTTTTTTTTTTTTGACAGACAGAGATCACAAGGAGGCAGAGAGGCAGGCAAAAGAGAGGGGGATGCAGGCTCCCCGCTGAGCAGAGACCCCCCCCCCCCGCCCCCGATGTGGGACTCGATCCCAGGACTCTGAGACCATGACCTGAGCCGAAGGCAGAGTCTTTAACCCACTGAGCCACCCAGGTGCCCTGGTGTCAGACTCTTCTGTGTTCACATCTTAACATCTGTAAAACGGGGATGCCACTTAGAACTTGTGTTAAAAGAAATTTGCCACCCGCTGGCAGGAGAGTAAGTGGAGATGGAGCTCTTGCTGTCTGCCCATGGGAGAACTTATCACGGCATCGTTACAGTAAGTGAAGCAAATATTTATTGCTGAAGGCACGACCACACTTTCATGTTTTCTAGGAAAACAACGGCCAAGCACTCCAGAGGACACTAGAAGATTGCCAGTCTACACAATGGGCATAGTAATTACATACAACAAAAATGGAGATATCTCAGGAGAAATAGCAGAACCTTTCAAGTTAAGGGAGGTTGGTGTGATGAACTCCTTTATCACAAAGTGACTCTCAGGCACCAAGTATCTTTTAGAACCTTCCTTATAACTTTCGGGAGAAGCTGTTTACCTTCTAGGAACGTTTAATTTAATTAAGAGTTGAACAAATCATTGGGGCACTTGGGTGGCTCAGTCGGTTAAGCATCTGTCTTTGTCTCTGGTCATGATTCTGGGATCCTGGGATCGAGCCCTGCATCTGGCTTCCTGCTCAGTGGGGAGCCTGCTTCTCCCTCTCCCTCTACTGCTCCCCCTGCTTGTGCTCTCTCTGTGTAACATAAATAAAATCTTAAAAAAAAAAAAAGAAGTAGAACAAATTATGAATGTAACCAAACAGGAAATAAAAATGAAACCCTAGCATTCTACCATATGGCTAACAACTACACTGCCTAAGCCTATATTTACTAAGAAGTTCAAGACCCCAAGGTCAGGTGATAAAAAGCAGAGGATCCCCATAATGCTATGCACAACTGTCAACAGTCACAAAAGATTCAGAAGAATCCATAGGCTGAAATTGAAAGAGGTTTATTCTTGGTGTGCCTGGCTGGCTCAGCTGGTTAAGCATGTACCTCTTGGTCTCAGGGTTGTGAGTTCAAGCCCTATGTAGTTGGGGAAATTACTTAATAAAATCTTTTTTAAAAAATTATTTTGCTTTATGTATTTATTTGACAGAGAGAGACACACAGAGAGAGAGAACACAAAAAGAGGGGTTGGGAGAAGGAGAAGCAGGCTTCCCACCTAGCAGGGAGCCTGATGTGGGCCTGGGTCCCAGGACTCTGGGATCATGACCTGAGCCAAAGGCAGATGCTTAACGACTGAGCCACCTAAGTAAAATAAAATCTTAAAAAAAAAAAATAAAGATCTTAAAAATAAAATCATAAAAAAAAGAAGAGGTCTATTCCCAAACATTAAATGAGTTACTGAAAGAGACTACTCAGATAAGTGTTATATTTATAGTAGTTTTTTCCCCTTAAAACCTGTTAATATATTATCAGTGTATCTAAAAATGTATGGCATCTCAGACTTGAGGAACTAGGGTTACTATAATAATAAGTGGAATAATTCTTCAACTTTTGACTTTAGGTTGTTGCCAGAATGATTTGTTAAGAACGATTAAATCCACACCCTGTAATAAGAATTCAGTACAGTTTAAATATTGAGTCGGCAAAGCTCAGTACCAATGGTCCTCAACCAGCAGGTTCAATTTACGATAGTTCAACTTAACAATTTTTCAGCTTTAGGATGATGTCAAAGCAATGCACGTTCAGTAGAAGGCGTGCTTAAAATTTTTCATTTTCATCTTTGCCCCGGCTACTGATACGTGGTACACTATTCTCTCGTGATGCCACAGCTGTCAGTCAGACCAGGATGGAGAGGGGAACCACTGATATGCCCACAATTGTTCCATACCCATACAACCATGCTTTCTCATTCATGACAGTATTCAGTCAATCACACGAGATGTTCGACCCTTTATAAAACAGGATTGGGGTTAGATGGTTTGGCCCAGCTGCAGGTTGATGTCGGTGTTCTGAGCCTGTTTAAGGTCGGCTAGGCCAACCTCTGATGTTCAGGTTAGGTATATTAAGTGCATTCTCCACTTACAATGAGTTTATCGGGACTTAACGCCATCATAAGCTGAGGAAGATCTGTATACGTATCTCGATTCACTCTCCTTCCCTTGCCTATTGGAGACCTAGCTTATCAGCCCTGAAACTTTTTTTTTAAAGATTTTATGTATTTATTAGAGAGACAGCATGCACACCAGCAGGGGGAGAGGCAGAGGAGGAGGGAGAAGCAGACTCCCTGCTGCACAGGGAGCCCTTACCTGGGACTCCACCCCAGGACCCTGAGACATGACCTGAGCTGAAGGCAGACACTTAACCGACAGAGCCACCCAGATGCCCCTTCCATGAAACTCTTTTTTGCCAGGCCACAACTCGGCAGAATTATTCTCAGTCAAGTGTTCTAGGCAGCCACTACCAACTGATTGGATTTGGTACATAACAGGAAACCTGTTTGCCATCCCTATGCTATGTTCTTACATGAAATTAGCTCCAAAGAATATACAAGGGGTTCTAACACAGGTCTCCTCTCTCTCCACCCTGAAAATTAGCAAAAGCTCACAATGGTATGGCCAAGAGAACCATCTGGGGGTCAGTTTGGAATCTTCTCACAGGTTCTAGAATCTCTAGACCCATGTCCCACATTGTTTTGAGCCTCCCCACCTTGTTACCAATCACAGAAAGTTGTCTTTGCTTACATATTCACAGTATATGCAGCTTTTAAATAACATACATCTTTCAATTGAGATATTCAAAAGATTTTTTCCTTCAGCTGTGCCCTACAATGCTTGCTGCCTGTTCTGCTAAGTAATGAAAATGGCAGTGTGGTATTTCATAACGTTTTACACTCTCGCTGAGTGTTCTGTGTCTTTATTCTCTGGGTCTTTAATCAGAGTGTGCTATCCTTTGTGAGGAAGGGTAAGAATCACTTCCTGCTTAGAATCCAAGCTGAAAAATGTGTCCTTCGGTTCCGGGTATCTTGAAACTTCCACCACCAGTGTCTCCTGGAGAAAAGCAATTCAGGGTATTACTATTTAATCACGCCAAGCCCAGGAACATATAGGCTTCTTGTAACACATCTTATTTTCCCTTGCTAGTCTGTGAGCCTCCTGAGCCCAGGAACTGTACTCTTTATTTATCCCAATTACACACTCTTATATCAAAACATTCCTATAGAAGGTGCTCCATAATTTTTTTCAGGGAGGGGCTCAAAGGGGAGAGAGAATTCTTCTACGGCACTGGGATTCATCTCCATTTCGATCTGCTGTGACTCTCAGATCTGAGGAAGGATTACCAGAATTTTGTTTCTATAAATATTAACCTCTTCCTCATCTCCATCCCCAAGAATCCCTGACATTCAAGGAATTCTTCAACCTCAAAAAATAAATAACCTTTAGCCAGAATCTGCAGGGGGTGGGGCACTGGTACATCATTTCTCCTAGTTCTTACAATGGCCCTCCCAGGCTGAGTACTATTATCCCCATTTTCCAGATGAGGAAACTGAGGCCCTTAGAGGTTAGGAGTTTTCCCATCACACGCCTAATAGGAGACAGAATCAGCCTGGTCCCCACATAGCTCCCACAGGTGTGTTGTTTTTGACAAATGCCTCCTCCCCTCCCCGTGACATACTCGAACCACATGTGAGGTCACACCACCAAAAGCCCTCGCCCAGCCAAGCTGTGGCCAGGCTGGCATCGGACGCAGAGAGCCTTTCATCCACGCGTGGCAACAGGAGAGGACCTTCGCTTGCCCAGGCAGAGCAGCCGCAAACCTGAACCATCTCTGAATCATGAGCAGGCCCCGCTGCACCTGGGCTCCGTGACCAGACGACTGTTTTCTCTTGAGGAACCAGAAAGTTAGGGCAGCACAAATACTCGGGGTGGCCGGCTGGCCAAAAGTCAAACTTCTGTAAATATTCTTGAATTTTGAATGCTTCTGGTTCCTGAATGATGCTATGTGTTTAGCCTTCCGTTAGTCTAAGTGCATGGGAGAAAGTTTGATTTTTAAAAAGCTACAATGAATGAAACGGATTGATACGAGTAAACCAAAACTGAGAAGAGTTTGCTTCCTCTTTGCTTTGTTGCTTTCACTTTATGGATTCCCTAGACAAAACAAGAAAACCCAAAGCAATTCTCAGTAAGGCTAAAGAATTTCCCCCCTGAGAATGCCCATCTTGATTAGAGAATCGGGTAACTTTTTTTTCCTCCCCAATGCGGCATGAACAGCTACTTTTTCCTGCCATTCAGAAGCTGCTGAGACATCTTGGGGCGGGTGGAACAGGCTCCCCGGAATCGAGCGCAGGCTGACTTCTTTCCGCAGCTTGTGGCTGACTGGGGACAAGCCTTCCACAATATGGATTTTGTTGCCTGACCTCCCTCAACTCAGCAACGCCCCTTGTCACAGCACAGAGCCCGGAGTTATATCACAGATCAGCCCAGGAAGCAGCGAGTCATGAATCACAGAGGCTCAGGGATTTCTGCCGAACAAAGGACTTCAGCCCTGGGAAACTTTCTGGCCCCGACTTTCTCTCTGTCCCAGCGGAAAAGCAGGTAATTTCCAAAGGCCCCGTAGAAAGCCGGTGCAAGGATCGCACAAGGCAGGTGTATACAGCCCAGTCACGGATCTATCGTCTCCCATCCACAAATGCTATTTTTCATACCAGCTGCATCCTAAGCCCTGAGTTAAGATGGTGATTAGTGGTGGTGGTGGGCGTCTCGGCAGGAGCGTTCTTAAGAAGAAAGGGCTTTGATTGAGCCAATGAAAGCTGTTGCCAGGGAACCAGATGCCATGAACAGGCCACTCCAGCAGCGCAAGAATACAAACCAGGAGTGCTGGACTGAGCATTAAGTGTACTTGGCAGCCGAGTCCTACAAGGCCTATTAACCCTTTGTGCACCAGACCATGTCTAGACAGTGAATCAGGAGAAGGATTATCATAAAAATCTTAAAAGCCACTCGTGCTGTCAGTAGGCCCCACTGGAAGGCACTGTTTCAAAGACGTTCTCCCTGCTTGCCTAACAACTCCCCCTGGACAGCGGCTTTGAGAGTGGGTTGGCCTTAGAGGTGGCCATGACCGAGGGCTGGCGAGAAGCACGAGGCTCTGCGGAAGGCACTGCTCGTATCTGACCGCACTGTCACCTGGCTGAGTCAACTTGTGATAGAGCCTTAGCCGGTCTTTTGGCCCCTGGGGAAGGGATTCCGCTGCCTCGGGTGGGTCTGCTCTGTGAGAGGAGACAGAAATGTGCTGCTCCTCTACCTTAAATGTAGACTTGGGGAGCTTCTCGGGGCCACCCAGAAGTTGGCAGCCTCTGCCCCATTTTAAGATGGTTGCTGGGAGGAGCGTGGGCACCGGCTGGATGGCAGGAAAATCGCGGAGCAGACAAGGCTGCTGGGGATGGGCCTCCCAACCTACCTCCCGGGGTAGTCTTGCCCCACTTCCTCTCCCTCTGTCCCTCATTCTTCTCCTTATCAATCCCAGTTTCAGGTGTCCACTCTGGGTCCCATTCCTTCACAGTGTGATTCATTCCACCTCTCCAGAGGGACTTGCATTTTAACTCAGTTCTCAGGAAGACTTGACTTTTTCTTAAAAGCTGAGTAACAGGCAGCGAGATCACCTGTAGGTTATGGGCTCCTGGGTTCCCAAGGAGAAGTGCAGCAATGCATGGGCTTCGAGAGGAAGGTTCTCTCAGAACCCAGGCTCCCTGATGCCCCTTCCTCTTCCTCAGACGGTCCCTCCAGCTCCCTGGGGCTGAGGCGGGGGACATATCCATGTGTACATCGAAACCTGACCAGTGTGGGCCAATGGTGGGAAGAGGGGGCACCTGGGTGGCTCGGTGGGTTAAAGCTTCTGCCTTCAGCTCAGGTCATGATCTCAGGGTCCTGGGATCGAGCCCTACATCAGGCTCTCTGCTCAGCGGGGAGCCTGCTTCCCCCTCTCTCTCTCTCTGCCTGCCTCTCTGCCTACTTGTGATCTCTCTGTGTCAAATAAATAAATAGAATCTTTTTTTAAAAAATGGTGGGAAGAGAACTTGTGTCTACCTTGGGTTACACAATACATATGTCCCTGAAAAAAAAAAATACACGTTTTATACATCGAATGAATGTTTCTCTCAAATTATTAGCAGGCAGCTTACAATTTTTTGTACAATTTTTACTCTGTGGTGGTTAGAAAGAATAGAAATTATTCCCATCATGGAGTTTAAAGAGTGACCTGGAAGCCAGGTGACAGATCAGTGTCTGGTTGTACAGCCCAGAAGCTTAGACTCCAAACGAGAGTCCCTCCTATGAGGGGAGGGCTTTCAGAAAGTCACTCTGTCCAGCATTACTGTGTGCTCATAGTGGGGAGAGAATTCACCCATACTCTTAAGTATAGAATGGAATTTTTGGTTAAATGGTACTTTCTATTTACTGAGCACATACTATGTGACAGACACTGTACTCAGTGCCTTACATACACCACCTATTTGTTAATTAAACATCATCAGAAAAATATTTAATGAAAATCAAAAGAGAAACTGTTCCTACAACCACACTAATGACAGTCATAAAATATTTTCTCTTCTTACTCTAATGTTCAATGGTTCTCAATGATCAGGACCCACATAGCTTTGATGAAGGGCGTCTGCTCCTACATCCTCCCTTTGAAACTGAAATCACCACTGCTCTCATCACCCTCCACAGGTTGGTTCCTACAAAGGTTTGTCACTTTTGCCCGCAGTGACTGGGCCGCTAACCAGAACAGTGATTGATTTTCCCCATGTTATGAAAAATCCAAAAATGTGTGATTTTTATTTTTTCCCCAGCCTTACTATCTCCCCCACCATAAATTTAAAAGCTTGCAATGACCATGAGCACTCCTACGAATAAAATGAAGCCCTGAGCAAAAGCATAGCTATATTTGAGACTCCCAAAGCAAACCCTTCAGAAAAATCTAAAATAAATAGATCTTCAGTCCCCTCCCTCCTGAACTAGGCAGGCCATGGGGTCATAATTTATACATAAAGAGAGAAAGGAAGCAGGGAGTCATCACTGACTTTCTCCCTTGCTATGGTTCTAGAATATTCTTTATTGTCCTTTGTATTTTCTGCTTTCACACCTGACCTGCACCACATGAGAAATTAGCCCCAGTCTCTGAGCAAGTCTTGGCAGGTCTCTGCTTCTTCCAACAAATCTAGAGGGCCAGATCTTAAACACTAATTCTCTTGGTGCCCTTTCAGCCTTTGGACACCAAGTTTTTGTTGGCCAGTCTTTAACTTATAGCTTTAAGCTTTGCACTGTAGACAAACGAGAGCATATTAAAACAGGCTTTGAACCTAATTATCTCTTTTTTGGTATATCTTTCCTACTGGCCCAAAGATCATTGCACATCTCTCCGAGCATATGAAAAAGCAAGCAACAAATTTTGTTCAGCATTTACTATATGCAAGGGTGTCATGGGAAGTACTAAGAATCACGAGATGTAGTTCCTATCTTCCAAAGACTTACAATCTAATTGGAAGTATAAAACACAAGTAAATGAAAAAACAACTACAACAACAACAACAACAAAAAACACAAGCAAATGGAAAGAGACTTTGTGATGCAAGGCCATGCTGATTGTTACCTACATAGCCTATATTTTTTAAAATTTTGATTATTTTTATTAACATATCATCTATTATTTGCCTCAGGGGTACAGGTCTGTGAATTGTCAGGTTTACACATTTCACAGCACTCACCATAGCACACATGTCCATAACCCCACCGCCCTCTCCCTACCCCCTCACCCCCCAAGCAACCCTCAGTTTGTTTTGTGAGATTAAGAGTCTCTTATGGTTTGTCTCCCTCTAGATCCTATCCCATTTAAAAAAAAAAAAAAAAAGATACACAGTCTATATTTTTTAAAAAATCCTTTGTTTTGAGTTTCTCATACAGCTTGTCTTTGGTACTTATGGTAGGTAGCCATGGATGGTTCTATCAACCTACCCTGTACCCTCTCCCCAGAGCAAGAGACTGAAAAGCTAAAAATGTATTTTCCTTGACTCTCTTGCAACTCGATTTGCAAGGTAAAGTGAGGATAAGCAAGGTTGGGGAGATAGGAGTGTTTGGAGGCCTTCACAGGGCCAGACACAGATCTGGGGTCCAGTCCCCAGCTCTGAGGCTGAAGAGGGAGTTGTGGTGACCTCGGTCACATCAGCTTCCCAGCTGCCAGATATTAACCATGACGTAGCTTCTCAGGAATAGCTGCTACTACTCTGTTGCAGAAATGGGGTGACCAGCAGGCCAAGAAGAGGACCGAATTTGGACAAGAACCCGTTTTGCCTCTGGTTTGTCCTGTGGCTTTGTGCAAATCATTTAATCTCTCTGTGCACTGATCTCTCCTCTGTGGGTAACAAGGGCAACATCAATGACTCTTCTGGGAGGCTGCCCTGCTGGTGAACACAGTTCCTGGAAAACACTATCATACTGCCCTTTATATAATTTTTTAAACTTTTTTTTATTAGAGAGAGAGAGAGCATGAGTGGGGGTGGGAGGGAGAGAGGGAGAGAGAGAATCTCGAGCAGACTCCACGCTAAGCAGGGAGCCCGATGCTGGGTTCAATCCCACGACCCTGAGAACACAACCTAAGTCAAAATCAAGAGTCAACTGCTTCACGGACTGTGCCACCCAGGGGTCCCCATACTGCTTTTTAAAGGGGGATAAGGATGCTGACACTCTCCAACAGGCCACTTCCCAAGAAGAGCATCCATTTACCCTCAGCACTTTGGAGCAAGGGACAAATTCCTGGATGCTGTGGGGACACGGCCATGGAATAACATCTCCCTTCTTTGTTTCATGTAGTTTCTATTTACTTACAGAGTGCCATGGTTATTCATGATGCTTTACAAACCATAAAAACAAGGTTTCCACCCTATAGAACTTACAGTGTAATTTAAACAGACATGCGGCACGGGCTGACAGGTCAGGCACGCCGGGAGATGGTGTTGGTGTTATATAACATGGGTGTGGAGGGTTTCTTCTTGAGTTATAAATACTTTCCAGTTACAAGGGCCTTTCATCTGGGATCCCCAAGCACTTTAGAATAGCAATAACCTCGATTGCTTTCTAAACGCACTTTCCATAAACTGCTGTGGGGTCTGAGTAAATGCTTTTAAATGTCTATTAATTGATCGGTACATCTGTTCATTGTCCATATTAAACAGCATGGATGTAAACACGACAGTTTAGGAGAGGCCTGCTCTGGGCTGTGGTCTGGCTGCTCACTGGTTACAGCCCCACCGAGGCCTGGGAGCCTTGCCACGGTGTGGGGAGAGCTGGATGGGCCCCTGGGTATTTTGTTCACTCGACCTGGACTCAGCGAGGCCACTTCCTGGAGCTGACCGCGTAGGGGTGACTTAAGGTTTCTAAGTCAGGTGAGCTCGGAGGAAGAATTTCCACTGGAGAAACCTGGAGTCCTTCCTCGGCTGACAGTAGTGGTTCTTACTCGGGTCTCGGTCACTCAGTCGTTTCCTTCTTGTGCTCCTTACTCTCTGCCCGAGCAACGGCCTTCGCAAAACAGCGACATCTGTATTTTCTTGCAACTGGAATGGAGTTTCCTCCTTTATGTCCCAGTCAAAGACCAATTAAGCGGGTGATTATTCCTGATGATTTGATTAATCCATTCAAATCCAAGAGAAGGTTGGCCTGGGCTGCAAGGTCCTGAAAGTCCTTCATTCTATCCATCCTTTCTACTGTTCTCCAAGTTACCTTTCTAAAACCCAGATGGAATCCCATCACCCTGCCGGCTTTAAAAACCTACCTGAGTGAAGTATGTCAATTCTGTGTCAATGAAACTGGAAATTTGTAAATTTAAATTTAAAATTTTAAAGAAAAAAAGGGGGCGCCTGGGTGGCTCAGTGGGTTAAAGCCTCTGCCTTCGGCTCGGGTCATGATCCCAGGGTCCTGGGATCGAGCCCCTCACTGGGCTCTCTGCTCAGCGGGGAGCCTGCTTCCCCCTCTCTCTCTGCCTGCCTCTCTGCCTACTTGTGATCTCTGTCTGTCAAATAAATAAATAAAATCTTTAAAAAAAATTTTTTTAAATAAATATTAAGAAGTAAAATAAATTAAAAAAAAAAGAAATCAATTCTACTAGAATTCACCCACTCAAACCTATTGTAAAAAGAACCATGTTTTACTACCCACTGCAAACACAGCACAGAAGTGGCTAAGTAAAGCAGTGTTTGAGACTACAAACACTGTAGTATTTTATACAGTCTTTTATTACAGAACAAGTCGAACTAATGTCATACAAGCTACTCAGAACTACTATGTTTTATGATATAGTCCATGTAATTTAATTTTCAGTAATGGATCGGGGCTGTTTCTTCCTTTGAAATTCAAAATAAATCTCATTATGAACCTGTGAACCACTCTGAGGAAAACAAATACAGAAACAAAGTGACGACTAATGTCCTTTTCAAGTCTGAAGTTCTGCGAAAACACGAAGGTTAGGAAATGACCTGCGTTTTCATGACCAAAATGTTTGAAATGATACTACTAAAAATGTCTAAGCAATCTAATTCTGAATCTAATAATTTCTACGTTTTACTGGCTTTACCTCAAAATCTCTTACATCTATTCTTTCTGTCCCTCTCCCACTCCCGCATCTCATAAAATGAAAGAACAAACAAAGAAACCTGAAGAATAAAGTCCAAAGCGCCTTGGTAGGGCACGTGTGGCCTTCATGGCCTTGGCCCACTGGCCTGGTTCTCCAGTGGCATCTCTCCCCACGCGACCTGTGGCTTTGGCTACACCCAAGATGTTCCCCATCTCCAAAGATCTCAGAATTTCCTGTCCACGCCTCCTGCAATATTCTCTTTCATCTTCCCTCCTTGCCATACACTGCTGTTCATCAAAGCCCACCTTTAATATCGCTCCTCTTCGTAGCCCTCTACAAGGCCCACCACCACACAACACCCACCCCCCTCTTGTCCTGGAGTGCCTACTTATCTCCACTTCCATTGTCATATCTGTCACATCCTCTCAGGTGCTGCTTCATATATGCCTGTCTTCTCTACCCTGCTGGGAGCTGCTGTTCCTTCTTCTTTTTTTTTTAGTTTTATTATTATTATTGTTTATTATTAACATATAATGTATTATTTGCTTCAGGGGTACAGGTCTGTGATTCATCAGTGTTACACATTTCACAACATTCACCATAGCACATACAATGTCCATCATCCAGCCACCCTATCCCTCGCACCCCCCCTCCCCTCCAGCAACCCTCAGTTTGTTTCCTGAGATTAAGGGTCCTTTATGGTTTATCTCCCTCTCTGGTTTTGTCTTGCTGCATTTTTTTCCTCTCTTCCCCTATGATCCTCTGCCTTGTTCCTTACATTCCTCGTATCAGTGAGCTCAAATGAAAATTGTCTTTCTCAGATTGATTTATTTCACTTAGCATAATACCCTCTAGTTCCATTCACGTCACTGCAAATGGCAAGATTTGATTTTGATGGGTGCATAATAATCCATTGTATATATATACCACATCTTCTTTATCCATTCATCTGTTGATGGACATCTGGGCTCTTTCCGTTCGTAGTTTGGCTATTGTGGACATTGCTGCTGTAAACATTCGGGTGCACGTGCCCCTTCAGCAGTTCAATTGGTGGGTGGTTAGGGTCTGCTGGGAGCCTCTTGAGGACAGGGGCCATGTACAGTGATATATACTAATGTATGTTATATATATAATATATATATTATATATATAATTAATATATATAATATATATAATATTAATAATATATATAATAATATATAATTAATATGTATCTCTCTCAGTAAAGTTTTGTGGTGGGTCCCTTTTGCATATCAAAGGGGCAGAAAGGGGAAGAGAGGGAGCAACTATTGTTTAAGAGCCCTGTAAACTCTCTGGAACCCTCATTTTGTAGGATTTTTGTCTCACCTGCAGTGAGGAGCTCACTCCACAGTAATGCTGACCAGTCGGCCTTCAGATTATAAAGTGATAAATTCAGCTTTTTGTTTTCTTTTCCTTTTTTAAGATTTTAATTGTGGTAAAATATGTATAACATGAAATTTATCATTTCAGTCATTATTTAAATGTACCATCTATTGACATTAAGTACTTTCATGTTGTTGTGCAATTATCACCACCAACCTCCAGAACTTCCTCATCTTCCCAAACTGAAGATTGAACATTAAACACTAACTTTCCCTTCCCTCCTTCCACCTGCCCTGACGAACACCATTCTACCTTGAGTCTCTGAATTTGACTATTTTAAGTACCTCATATAATTGTAATCCTGTGATATTTTCCCCTTTGTGACTGGTTTATTTCACTTAGCATAATGTCTTCAAGTTTCTTCCATATCGTAGCATGAATCTGACTTTTCTTTCCTTTTCAAGGCTGAATAATATTCCACAACTATGTCACATTTTGTTGCTTGACTAATTTCCACATTTTGGCTATTGTAAATGATACTCACAGGGTGAAATATGGGGTATTTCAATATCTCTTTGTATCTCTGCTTTCATTTCTTTTGGATTATAAACCCAGAAGTGGGATTCCTGGATCGCATGGTATTCATTATTTAAAGAATTGCCATACTGTTTTCCACGGGGGCTGCACCACTTCGTATTCCCACCAACAGTGCACAAGGGTCCTAATTGCTTCATCTCCTCACTAACACTTGGTATTTTTTTTGTTTTGTCTTTGAACAATAGCCATTCTAATGGGTATTGAAATGGCACCCATTGGTTTTGACTAAATTCCATTTTGAACCTCTGCATTCAATGTCCTAATTGTCCATGATAAACCCAATCTATTAAATAGCATGACCTGTATTTATTCCTCGGGAGACGAGCCTGCCTCCTTGGAAAGCCACGGAGGGAGATCTAAAACGAAACTGGGCCTGTAGCCTGTTGTACTTCTTCCTGGAGGTCAGTAGGGGGCACTCTCACAAGGTGGCCCTCGAAGTTCAGTAGACTGATGACAGGGCAGGATGGTTTCTAGATCAAAGCAGGGTTCTAGATGACCCAGCAAAAGTGTCTTTTGGCTTCCGGAACTTCTTACTGCGTCCTGCCCTCATAGTGTCAGCATCAAGGAGAACCAAGCAGCTCAGGCCATAGCCCTGTTTCTCAAAGTGGGTGCTACTGGTACGCGGAGGGGAATTATTCTGCATCATGCAGGACAGTTGTGGAAAGCACCTCCCCGCCCCCTTCCCCCCACATCTCTTAAGAGACTGGGAGTTGCCCAAGTGAGACAGACCTGCAAAAGAATCTTGAGATTCCCAGTATCTGCACTCACCCATGCAAAGTCGCAACTACCATAAAAAGGCCTCATGTCTAGTTGAGAAGATGCTGGAGCTCAGCCAAGGGAAACGTCACAGGTTGCTTTAGGTGACCCAGACGACTCCTCCGAGTCTATCAATGGCTGGTTGACAGTGAAAAGCTAGCCTATCAGGAGAACGGGGAAGACAGCCTTCTAAAAGCAAGAAGACTACAGTAACAGAAAAAAATACCCCAACACCGCTGCCGCTCCTGCAATCAGGACTTGAAATCTGAGCCCCGTCCCTGAACCGTCCCTTTGACCTTCCCTCCCCCCTGCAGTGTGTGAACACTGCCCTCAGCAGTCCCTGAAGAGACTTCACGTCCCAGTGCTACCATAGCAACCAGGAAACAACCTCCGCTCACAATGAGAAGGATGGTGCATGGCCCAGATCAGCATACGCACGCGGCCCCGTAGCAGAGCAACAGGACTGAGGGACAACAAGGGTGCAGGCGAAGAAGAGAGAGAGAGGGGTTGCCCGAGGAGGAGACAATCCAGAGCTTGAGATCAGTCTGGGTTTGCGGTTTATTTTTTTCTCCCGACAAAGACACACACTGTCTAAACTGTGTGGCTGGTTGTTATTAAGAAGCTGCTGTACGAAGGAAAAATGTATTTCATAAAAGGCCCAGTGTTTGTGGTCTTCTCGGGCTCACTGCTGAGCTCAGGAAATCTCGAGGTGTGACCAGTTTTCAGCCTTCAAAAACCAAGATGAACTGCCCTTGAGGAGGGTGGTCAGAAGGGAAACATGTTCACGCTCTCTCTCCTGAGCCGGGGACATGGGAAGTTGGTCCAGAACAAACAGAAGCTAGAAGTCTATTTTGAACCAGAGGTGAGTCTTACAGCTGAATAAAGGCATATTTGGGGGGTGGGAAGAGAATACTCTATTTTTCCATTTGGGGCTGAACCATGCGTGTTTTGGTTTGGTTTGTTAGTGAGGTTGGCGGGGGTGGGGGGTGGTCGAGGGTAGATGTTCCCTCTTCCCTTGGTTAAACTCAAGAAAACAAGAAAGTTTGCTTGCACATCAGTGTTGCCTCTGCGACCCTCTTCCTCCCCCTTGAGCACTCACTTACAGCCTCATTTGCTTTAGACCGAAGGAGATTCCAGACTGTTTAGAATTCAGGCGGTTTGGTTCAAGACCAGAATTTCCACCTGGGTCCTGGGCACGTTGATGGCCGTTTGGTTTTTAGAAGTTGTGCTCTGCGGTTGAAAGACTGTGTATGTTCGTGCCATTTCAATGGCTTCCTTGAACTTTCTGGAATTCAACCCAGAAGACTCATTACTTGACATAGGCAGAAAAAATAAAAATCCATTTTTTTTAAAAATCTCATTTTAGAAGGTTTTAAAGAGGTGGCACAATTCCCTTGTACTGGAATTTTATTTCATTGAATCCTGCTGGGAATAAGCAACCCAGTGAGGTTCTTTGAAAATGTTTGGATCACACAGAGACTTCCATTGTCATGGTAGCTTGTCGTGATATTTGACCTTTGCTATATTAAAAGACCTATAAAGTTTCAAAGGACCTCTGTGGCCAGTGGCATTTACTTACTTACAAGATATGCAACTACTTTACAGGGCCCTAAATAGCCAAATTAGGTAATGTTACATGGCATCTGGAATGCAAAGAAAGTCTCCCTGTGTAGAGTGATGCTTGGGATGAACGGTTTTCCCCTAGTTAAACTGCCAGCGAGTCCAGTTCTAATTTCAAAGTTATCTGCTGCCCTTGATAATTGTGACTACTTACTTGCATGCCATACATGTTAACTGGCCTACTGAAGCCTCCAGGCATGAATGGCTCTGCTAAAAATTCTATGGCGGTAAAAGGGAACCCTGCCTGAGGTTCTCCTGATTCTGAGATGTGGAGAACGAAATCCGTTGCTCAGAAGAGTGGTTGTGTCCTGTGACAGCATGGAAACAACTCACGGAAAATCAGTCACTGCAAAAAGATCAAACACCTTGCACAAGGGCTGTGGCTGTCGAGGGGCCTTGGACTGAGGTGGTTTCTTTCCCCTGCAGGATTACTTGAACTGGAAGTCCCCAGAAGATTATGTCCTGGTCAGCAAACCGCCGGAGGAGGGCGGTGCCAACCAGCACACCTGGAGCCTCTTTCTCCCTAAAACCTTCAGTACCAGGAAGGGGGCCTTGATCCTCTACTCGGAGGGTTTAGCCGTAACAGCATGGACACCGGAGGAGAGGAGAAAAGGCCCCCACCGCCCCAAAGGCCGTAGGAAGAGGCCGGGTATTGAGCTGCACACACTTCAGGACCTCAAAAAAGCCATCCTGGCGTATGGAAGGAGACAGGTAGGCAGAGCAGTCCTGGGTTTGGGGAAGGCGCTGGCCTGCGTGTCTAGGAATCCAGCTGTAGCTTTGGCCATGCCTTCTCAGACCCCAGGGAAGGTACGAAACCCTAAGACCTCCGTTTCCTCATCTCTCTGATGGGACTGTACCCTGGGCCCTCTGGGCCTCACAGAGTTGTCACGGGGCTTAAACAGGATAATGTATGGGAAAGGGCTCTGGAAGCATCGGGGGCAGTTGCTACCACCATCTTGTATTTTCCTTTCCGTTAGAGTAACACAAAGTCCTTTTCAGCTTCAGACGGACCCAGGCCAGCAGACGTTTCATCAGAATCCTTGAAATCCTGCCTCATAGCCACAAGCATCATCATCACACCTCTGATGTTTTTGGCTTTGTGCAAAGGAGAGGAGGAACATTTTAAATATTTACCTTGAGCCCTTCAGCATCTGTAGGAGAAGTTAATGAGTCTTTCCATTCTGAATTTAGTATTAAGGGAAAACCCTTATTTTTCTGATTCATACTTTCTAATGTCTTATGAGATGTCCACGCAGTCCCTGATTGACATGCACGATCTCTTTGGCTGAGGCCATGAGAGTCTGGGAAGATGTGTCGCTTTATACAATTCTAGGTTATAGATGTTGGGTTACCCCCTAGTTTTTTGTTTTTAAGATTTTATTTATTTATTTGAGAGAGAAAGCACAAGAGAGAGCAGAGAGTTGGGAAGGGAGAGGAATGGAGGGACAGAGAGAGAAGCAGACTCCCTGCTTAGCAGGAAGCCTAATGTCCGGCTCCATCCCAGGACCCCGAGATCATGACCTGAGCCGAAGGCAGATGTTTAACCAACTGAGCCACCCAGGCACCCCGATTACTCCCTAGTTTAAAAGTCTGCTGGCTTCTCGTTCCCCACAGGCTAAAGTCATTAGCTTCTTAGGCCAGGCCCTTCCCGCTGACTTTCTCTTCCAAAGCTAGCCGCACCTGCTGGTTGTTCTTACCACCACGTTAACTGTGAACCCCTCAAGAACCCACCTGCGTGAACAGCTCACTGTTCCCCAAACACTCCGCACCCTCTTCTGATTGTATGCTTTTGCATCTGCTTCTATGCTCCTGCTTACCCTACAAAATACGACTCAGATATCATTTCCTCACTGAAGTTTTCTCCCATTTCTCTAGGCAAAGATATCCCATTGCTCTCCCCTCTGTAAACATTCCCATAGTATCGTTCATTGCAATATATCTCTTTGTCCATCTGCTACCATCTCCTTGAGGGCAGGGACCATGTCTAAGTTCCAGAAAATAGTGAGTACCCCTAACTGTTTGTGGAATGAATAAATCGATCATGTAGGGTATTTTCAGTGCTTCTTCCATCATCTCCCAGTATCATTACTGGGCAACTTACCACCTACCCCTCCCTAGACAGAGCTTCCAAAAGGAAAGATTCCTGTGCCCCCTTTCCTTCTTTCAAAACACAGAGACGTTTTGTTGTTGTTGTTTTTAAAGATTTTATTTATTTATTTGACAGAGAGAGAGAAAGAGAGGGAGAGAGCAGCAGAGGGAGAGGGAGAAGCAGTTTCCCTGATGAGCAGGGAACCCGAAGCAGGGCTTGATCTCAGAACCCTGGGATCATGACCTGAGCTGAAGGCAGATGCTTAACCAATTGAGCCACCCAGGCGCCCCCAAATACAGAGAAGCTTAATGATGTGACCAAATGCTCATTGTCCTTTGTCTTAGAATCATGAATTCTTGGTCAAAAGGAAACCAATTGTTATGGAAAGCTTACTATTATTTTATAGCTATTATTTCATCTTCACGGTGACTCAGTGACATACGGTTTTTCTTGCCGCCTTCCACATATGAGAAAACTGAGGCTCAGAGGAGCTAAGCAATGTGGCCAATGTCTCAGAGCTAGTAAGTGACAGAGCCAGAATTCAAGCCCAGGGGTGCCTACCTCCCCAGAACAGGCATGTTTGGTCCTTTGTCCTATTGTCTTTGGGCTTAGAAGGGCCCCCAGAGGTCATCGTGCCAGGCCGTGGCCTGTCTGCCCTCACATCCATTCCTCACCTTTACTTTGCTTTGCACAAATGTGGGGTTGAGCACAGGCTATACACAATTCCACAGACATCTGTATCAACTGGCTTTTAGTTGAATTTGCCAGTGGGAGACGCTGGCAGGAGACTGGAGAGGGAGGACAGAAAAAACCAAGGTATTTCTCCCCCTCCATTCTGTCTGTAGGTGGTGATCACCTCTGTGTCTAGCTCCCCACAGACAGGCCCGGTGTGGCTCCTCACCAGGTTTCTCCTGCTGGGGACCCCCACCTGCTCCTCCCTCAAGCCCAGGGACGGTGCTGGCTTTTTGATCATTCATCTCAGCATCACCTGTCCATAGTTCCGGCTTCCGAGCTCTCTAGTCATCTACACAACCAATTCCCAGAATTAAATTTTTGCTGTGTTTAAATACTAAGAGTGGTTTCTGCATTCGTGGTTCAACCCTGCTGTGTAGGCTACCTTACTGTCAAGAGTAAGAATACCTTTCACAGCTTTCCGAAACTTGACTATTTCAGGCCGCCTAAAGTAGGAGAGTCTATTTGGGGATGGGTTAGACTTGGGCTCAGTGAAAAGAGGGGAAGTTCCCGGTCCTCCCGTGGTACCCACCTCCCAGGTTTATAACCCACACCCGTAACAAAACAGAACACTGTCACCTACCCCCGGGTGGGTAGAAGGGAAACTGTGTGAAGAAATCAGAAAGGAAAGAAAAGAATAGTTACAAGGAGGAAATGTAAGATTAGAGGACGTTGTGGGTTGAAATAGGGGCAGGAATTTGAAGGGATTTGGGATTAAAGAAAATGAACAGCTCAGGAGAGCTTTGTAAACTACAGACCACCATCTGATTAGGAAAACTACAGACTGGCAAGAAGCTTTTTACATCATAATATCCAGTGCTGAGAAGGCTGTAGGGAAATGAGCTGTCTCATACATCAGGAGCGCACAGTCACATGAGTTTTCTGAAGGGCATTTTGGCAAAAGCCTATGAAGAGCTAATACTCTGATTCGGCATGCTACTTTCAGGAATTTGCCTTAGGAAATAATCAGAGATGTGCCCGATGATTTATGCACAGGAATGTTTACTACAGGTTATTTATTACTATGCAAGACATTGAAAAGAATAAATGTCTAACAATGAAAGATTGATTATATAAATTATAGTATAGTCATATAATGAGTTTGGGGTTGGGGAATAAAGTCATGTGTTAGTCATGAATAACATGATAAAATATCCACAGTACATTCTTAGGGCAGATTACAAAGGAATATTCATCTAATGAAAATATTGAAGTCCATTAATATTTTTTGAGTATTTACTGCATTTCTGCTAACTCATGTATGCTTCCTATCAGTCCTGAGAATGTACTATTACTATCCCATTTTATTTATTTATTTATTTATTTATTTGTTAAAAAGATTTTATTTATTTATTTATTTGACAGAGAGAGAACACAAGTAGGCAGAGAGGCAGGCAGAGAGAGATCAGGCTCCCTGCTGAGCAGAGAGCCCAGGACACTGGGATCATGACCTGGGCCAAGGGCAGAGGCTTTAACCCACTGAGCCACCCAGGTGCCCCTTAAAAGTCATTTTTATTTACACATACCTTTTTACCAAACATTATTTTTTTAAGTCATGGAATTTAAAAAATAAAATAAAAATCTACAGGGAATCTCTCATCTTTATATTGATTCCCTGTGTATATATATGTAATTACAATAGATTTCCTCCTGGTTAAAAAAAATAAATAAAATAAAAATTTTAAAAAGTAAAGATCTACTAAAAAAGTAAATATCTATCCCTTTGAAGGAAGTAAAACAGTGGCAGAGAGAGTGGGGTTAACCCTAAGGGAGCCAGGAGAGGTCAGGAAGGGAAATGAAATAGGAAAAGTGCTGTAAATTGAGCCCACCAATAACCACTCCATCTATTTCTCAGGGTCAGTATTTCATTATTCAAATAGTATATAGTTCAGGAGTTAAAAACACCACAATCAAAGTAAAAGAACCAAAACAGGGCAGGAGGGAAGAGGAGATAGTTAACAGAGTAGTATTACTTACAGAGGGATCTATTCTGGCTAAACTATGAAATCAGGAAACCTGCGAAAAATTCCAGCTCGTTCAGACCTGTGGTCCTAGAGCCCATCGCAGGGAGCTGCGATTAAATTTTTCAACCATCTTCCATTATCTCCAGTTCCATACATGGATATAAAGGCATGGGTGTGGCAGTACATCTATCTGGGTTTCATAGTTCAACAAATACTTACTCTTTAACCTTCTTGATGGCCCAACTCCTAACGAGCAAAGGTTAAGTGCTAAGTCAAGTGATTAGATATCAGAGTTCTCACACTTGTAGATACACACAATATGTTGCTGATTTGGTTTTTTTTTTGAAGGAGAAAATATTGTTAAAACATTCCTGAAGCGGTTACCATTTTTTCCTGAGGGTTTGAATTCATTCGGCTTCCCATTATTTAGAATTTGAATAGCTCTAAAACCTAAATAACCATAATCTGGGGTAGTATTGAAATGATAGTCATGATGATTCTCTTGAAACATGTCAGAATCTTCAAATACTTCTCAAATCATCAGAAATATGACATAATTTTCCCATTGTTTTAGTATGTCTTGTTCTTTTTTACAAATATATTTTAGTTTTATTTGGTTACAAAGAGTGTGAGCCTTTTTGGGTTTTGGGGTTTTTTGTTTTTTCTTAAGTAATCTCTATACTGTGGGACTTGAACTCACAACCCAGAGATTAAGAGTTGCATGCTCTATCGACGGAGCCAGCCAGGTGCCTTAGTATTTTTAATTTTTTTAAAAGATTTATTTATTTATTTATTTAGAGAGGGACGGGGAGGGGCAGATGGAAGGTGAGAGAAGATTCCCTGCTGAGCACGGTGGTCCATGCAGGATGCAGGGCTCCATCCCACGACCCTGAGATCATGACCTGAGCCAACCAAAAGTCAACCACTTAACCAACTGAGCCACCCAGGTGCCCCTCTTATTCTTATAGTTTTAGAATTTTGTAAATCTGGTGATATTTTTAAGTGTCCAACGATGGAACATAAATAGCATATTAAAAATAATTTGTGGGACGCCTGGGTGGCTCAGTTGGTTAAGCGGCTGCCTTCGGCTCAGGTCATGATCCCAGCGTCCTGGGATCGAGTCCCGCATCGGGCTCCTTGCTCAGCGGGGAGCCTGCTTCTCCCTCTGCCTCTGCCTACCACTCTGTCTGCCTGTGCTCATGCTCTCTCTCTCTCTAACTAATAAATAAATAAAATCTTTAAAAAAAAATAATAATTTGTTTCAAAAATTAAATTCACAGAGCATCCCATTTCTCTGTCCCAGTGAGGGATAAATGGAATTCAGATTACTATAGTTGATTTCAACCAAGTTTGCATTGCTCCTGCCATCTCCCTTATAAACCTGGCTACATTTAAGGGTAATAACAACCTTGCTCCACTGAATATATCCCTACACATTCTGCACTGTCTAATATTTGAGCCTCAAGGTTCTTAACTCTTTATTTGGTGTTTTCAGCCAAAGTCCAAGCCGTGAAGGCACATTCAGGCTACTATCTTATCAAGTAATATTGTGAGAAATGTGTTTTTTGAGTAAAATTTATTTTCCTGTCCTGAATATAATGGTTCATCATACAAAATAGAAAAATATAGAAAAGTAGGCAGTATAAGTTATTTTTTGAGCCAAAGACCAGGAGGAAGATGTTCCTTTTGTGACAACCTGCTACTTGTTTGATGGTGTTCCTAAAAAATGCTCAGTGCTGACAGCTATCAACAAAGCATCAAGTAGGCACCAAAGCAGCGAAAGGTTAACAGAGTGACCTGACTATACTCTTTCTGCCAACTGTCCTCCATTTGAGCTGCTCCTAACCACTTGTACGTAGAGCCTTTAGGAAAGCCAGAAGTAGAAGAGTAAATCACGGTTCAACCATGGCAATGAGGTCAAAGGTACTGCCAATAATAGCTAGCACTAATTGAGTGCTTAGTGTATGCCAGGCATTTTATCTATATAACCTCACTCAATTTGCACAAGTTTATGAGTTGGGTATTAGTTTTATCCCCCAGTTTGTAGGAGGAAACATTGGGGCTTGAAGTTAATTAACTTGCCCAAAGTAACACATCTGAGGGTGGATCTAGGATTAGAAGCCAGACAACTGATTCCAAAGCCCGACTCCTAATGCTTAGAGGGCCTGATTTTGAAGATTCCACATGCTCCAGAGAAAAGAAGCACCTCTCTTGCTTTAAGAGCAGTTTTTAGGGGCACCTGGGTGGCTCAGTGGGTTAAGCCTCTGCCTTCGGCTCAGGTCATGATCTCAGGGTCCTGGGATCGAACCCCGCATCCGGCTCTCTGCTCAGCGGGGAGCCTGCTTCCCTTCCTCTCTCTCTGCCTGCCTCTCTGCCTACTTGTGATCTCTGTCTGTCAAATAAATAAATAAAATCTTTAAAAAAAAAAAAGAGCAGTTTTTAAAAAGGGATCTGGGTCTTCCTAAACATTCCTTAAAACCATTTACAATTCTAGGAAAGCAAATCAGATTTTCATCAAAATCAGCCTGGGTTATAGGTAATATGTTCCTAGTTAGCCATATATATGATCCAGTCGACTTCTCTTTTTCTAGGCTTTATGTACTTCATCCACTGGGTCCCTTGTATGACCAACAAATAGAGAACATTTACACTCATGGCTAACGCTTATGTAACACTATTATATCCATGACTATTGTAAGCACTTTACACTTATTATCTCATTTAATCCTCACAGCAACTTTATAAGGTGTGTTGTAAAATTTATAACAACTTAAAAATATATTTAAAAGTATACATATATGAAACATATAACAACTTTATAAGGTGTGTAACATAAAATTTACCACTTAACTTAATTTTAAATATACAGTTCAGTGGCTGTAAGTACATTCACATTGTTGTACAATGATTACCAGCATCCATCTCCAGAACCCAAAAGATTTTATTTTATTTGTTCTTTTTAAAAGATGTATTTGAGAGCGAGAGAGCGAGCATGGGTAAAGTGAGGGAGGGACAGAGGGAGAGGGAGAGAGAGAATCTCCTGCAAACTCCCCGCTAAGGGCAGAGCCAGGCACAGATATGAGTTTGATGAAGATTCTCTTCCTCTCCCTCTGCCCCTGGCTTGTTTCACTTAGCGTAACATCTTCAAGGTTCATTCATGTTGTAGCGTGTAGTGTATCAGAATTTTTTTTTAAGCTGAATAATAGTCCTCTATGTATAGAGCTTTGTTTATTCATTCATCAGTCAATAGACATTTAGCTTGTGTTCATACTTTGACTACTATGAATAAGGTCACTATACATGTGGGTCTACAAATATCTATCTCCTCGGGCCACCTGGCTGGCTCAGTTGGGTGTAGAGATTACTTAAAAATAAAATCCTAAAAAAAAAATCTTAAAAAAAAATCTATCTGTTTATGTCTCTGCTTTCATTTCTTTAGAGTACATATCAGAAGTGGAATTGCTGAATCATCTAGTAATTTTATTTTTCGTTTTTTGAGGAGCTGCCATATTGTTTTCCATAGCAGCAGCTGCATCATTTCACATTCCCACCAGAAATACACAAGGAATACCCAATTTCTCCACATCCTCACTAACACTTGTTATCTTCTGTTGTTGTTGTTGTTGTTGCTGCTGTTTTCATAACAGCCATCTTAATGGGTATGAAGTGGTATTTTGTCATGGTTTTGATTTTCATTTCCTTCCCACTGAGCTGACTTTTCATGTCCTTATTGGCCATTTGTATCCCTGTTTTAGAGAATTGTATATTCAAGTCCTTTGTCCATTGTTAAAATCAGGTCATTTTGCTCTGTTTGCTTTTGAGTTGCAGGAGTTCTTTATGTATTCTAGATATTAATCCCTTATCAGATAGATGATTTGCAAATAATTTATCCCTTCTGTGCATTGCCTTTTCAGTCTATTGACAGTATTCTTTGATGCACGAGTTTTAAATTTTTATGAAGTCCAACTTATCCATTTTTTCTTTTGTTGCCTGCTCTTCTGGTGTCATATTTACAATAAATTATTTCCAAATCCAGTGTCATGACGCTTTTCTCCTATGTTTCTTCTTAAAAGTTTCATAATTTTAGCTCTTATACTTAGGTCTTTGATCCATTTTGAGTTAGTTTTTGTGTATGGTGTGAGGTAATGGTCCAGCTTCATTTTTTTGCATGTAGGCTATGTACTTTTATCATCCTCATTTGACAGTTTCTTAACTGAGGCAGAGATGGGTCAAGTAATTTCCCCAAAGTCACAAAGCTAGTAAATAATGGAGCGAGGAATCAAACCCAGGCAGACTGAGCTCTTATAAGAACTGAAGCTTAATTTTTGCTGTTTTCAATTCTAATTGTTATTATCTTTGCTTTTATGACATATGGCTGGTCAACACTTTGATGTTAAATGGTGTGGTCAGGAATCAAGCAACAATGGGACTATGGGAAAATTCAGGCCACTTTCTGATTCTCTCTCTCTCTTTGTTTTAAGAATCACTTATCTATTTGAGAGCAAGAGAGCATGAACAGGAGGGGCAGAAGGAGAGGGAGAGAGAATCGCAAGCAGACTCTGCCCTGAGCATGGACCCCAGTGCGGGGCCAATCCCACAACCCTGAGATCATGACCTGAGCAGAAACCAGGAGTCGGATGCTTCACTGACTGCATCTCCCAGGCACCCCAATTCTCTTTTTAATGGCTTGATATCCAGGAACATATAGTCACCACAGATACATGTAAGAGAGACAGTATCATTTGCCCAGAATCGCAGAAATTAAATCTGCAGAGAAAACGGCTGGCTGAGAGTGGTAGTGTTTACACAGAACTAACAGAGTCAGGCTACGGGTGGAGAAGGCTTCCTAGGCACAGCTGCAAGTGGTACACATCTCTCTGTTCCCATTACAGTCCCACTCGTACCCCAGTAGCACATCCCTAGTATCTCCACGGCTGGCTCCAGTCAGACCTGCACAGGTGCGACAACCACGGGTGGTCAGCCTCTGTGGGAAAGCTTGGCCTTTGCCAGAGCACGCTGGCTCCGGCAAGCCTGACTGCAAAACAGGAGGCAGCTGTGTTCCTCCTCAGAGAAGAACTTCTGATGGAAGCAGGCAGTTCAAGAGACAGGTGTTCAGCAGGGAAGGACAGGCATTTTGGGGATTTCGATTCAAATGCGCCAGCATCTCGAGGGGTTATTAACTAGTCAGTGCCTAGAATAGTGTCTGACCTACATCAGAGGCTCAGCACATCGTTGTTGGACGAACATATGGGCTGTCAGGGTGCGACAGGGAAAGGCTATAACCTCTACCCAGCAGGGGTGTGCAAGGACCAGATTAAAGTGACTACATCTTGGAGGAGGTAGAATTTGAGCCAAGTCTTATGGTACAAATAAGTGGAGAGAAACCTTCCAGTCATAGGTAAGGGAAGGCCTAGAGGGGAGAACCAGCGGAAGAAAGGGCAATGAGGCAGGCAGGACTCCTAGCTGGAAATGGACCTGGAGAAGTGGGTGGGCTCAGATTGTGCAGGGTTTTGTCTGTTGGTCTTGGGATTTCTGGACTTCTCTCTTCACCCCTTTGTCAACTCCCGCACGCAAAGGCTGGCCACCGTCTGTGGTGAGATGGCAGCTGGCTGTCTGGGCTTGGCACCCTGCCACCCCGTTATCTGCTGAGCAGCCTGCAGCGGCTCCTTCCACTCTCTGGAAACCCTCACTGGCCAGCACTGGGGCAGGGTGGACATGACAGCCAGTGCACGGTGGGGGCGGGGTTAGGGGGTGGGGAAGTCACTTGGGGTCTTCTCTACTCCTCCGCATATGGAGGCCTGGCGGGCACGGCAACATGGCTGGCCAGAGAAAGTCCCTTATTAAAGGAAGCACTCTGGTAGAGTGAGGACAACAGGCTGCGCTGTGCACAGTAATTACTCATTTCAGAAGAAACCAAAAGCTGGAATTGATTGGCAAAGCCAAGGCAGGCCTGAGAAGCCACCTCCTGCTGTCACTTATTTCCCCGTTCCAGAAACTCCCTTTCCGACTCCCTTCTGTCTCCTTTTAGGTTTTATAGAAACTTCTGGTAGTTAGAGGTCCAGGTTAATGTTAGAGAACGAATTGAGAGGAGGATGGGTGTAATAAAATAAATTAATTTTTAACATGTTTTCCATGTATTAATATCATCTAACCATATTATTGGATTTTTAATTTCAAAAAAGGAAGGCAAAAAAAAAACCTAACTGTAACTTTATGCCCAAGACTCTATTACCACTGTTATTAGAATTTTAGTATATTTTCTTCCAGTTTTTCCATCATGATTATACATGTATAAAATATACTTTTATGAGATTGTAATTGTACTTTACATTCTCTCTTGAATCTTGCTTTTTTCCACTTTACATATTATTCTACACCTTGGAAATGATTGAATAGGTTTAACCCTGCCTGGTCTTCCTGGTAGCTCTAAGCAGGCCTTGGGCCTCTCTCTCAGTGCATCAGTGTATCCAATGACATGTGAGATCTATTAAGCAACTTCACAGACATGATTTGAGAAATAACTAAGAGAAACCAGAAAACTAGAAAAAATTTAAGAGAAACTGTGGCAGGCAGAATCATGACTCCCAAAGATGTCTATGTCCTAATCCCTGGAATGTATTAGGTTAAATGGCAAAGGAAAATAAAGGTTGCAGACGGAATTAAGGTTACTAATCAGATGGCCTTGAAACAAAGAGATTATTGGGGTGCCTGGGTGGCTCAGTTGGTTGAGCCTCTGACTCTTGGATTCAATTCAGATCATGATCTCAGGGTCGTGGGATTGAGGCCCACCTCAGGCTCTGTGCTCAGTGGGAAGTTGGCTTCCCCTTCCCTCTCCCTCTGCTCCTCCCCCTGCTCACCAGCACACACTCTCTCTTAAATAAATAAATCTTAATTTTTAAAAAAGAGATTATCCTGGATTATCTGGGCAGGTTAATGCATCCCAAGAATCCTTAAAAGTGTTAGAAGGAATTGAAAGGGAGAACCAGAGAGATAGCAGCACGAGGACTTAGCCCAGTTTTGCTGGTTTTAAAGATGGATGAGGGGTTCACAATCAAGGAATGCAGGCAGCCTCTAGGGACTGGAAAACGCCAAGAAACAGATTATCCTCTAGAGTGTCCAGAAAGAAAACAGCCCTGTCAACACCTTGATGCTAGACCAGTGAGATCCATTTTAAACTTCTGACTTCCAGAGCTATAAGATCATAAATGTTTATTGTTTAAAGCCACTAAGTATATGGTAATTTGTCAAAGCAGCAATAGGAAACTCGGGCACCTGGGTGGCTCAGTCGGTTAAGTGTCTGCCTTTGGCTTAGGTCATGATCCGAGAGTCCTGGGATCAAGCCCCACATTGTGGGGTCGGGGGGGGGGGTGGTTTCTCCCACTGCCCCTTCCCCTGCGTGTGCTCTCTCTCTCTCTCTTTGCTCTCACTCTTGCTCTCAAATAAATAAATAAAATCTTTTTTTTTTTTTAAGAAAACAAAGCACCAATAGGAAACTAACACAGAGACCAAGATCAGCTTTCAAACTACAGGCAAAAATGGGTCTAGATACCCCAAATTCCAGGACAAAGGACTTCCTAACTCTTCTTCGCAACTCCCTGCCCATCTAGCACGTTGCCCAGTAGAGCTGCAGAACCAGCCTGATACTGCAGAAATACCCACGACTGGGCTCTTGTCCAGATCAACCAGTACATCATGCCGTCTGCGTAGGGACTGCAGCGTCTCAGATGAGGCTTGGTATTGTTGCATTCAGAGAAAATTCTGGAAGCGAAGATTTACAGGGAGGGAATGAAGCTCCAGGTCACCCAAAAAAGGCCTTTGATCTATGGCTTCCTATTGCATGACTTACCACAGTACCAAGCACTTAGAAGATGCTCAGGAAAGATTACCAATGTTTGATTACCAAATGAACAAATGAAGAGAGAGAGAACTTGAGTCACTTTGCTTCCACTGCCTTCCCTGTAATTCTTTCTTCTCCATCTGTCTTATTTGTCCCTTCTCCTCCAGTGCCTGGCATATTGTTTGATGCACTGTATGAATGAATAATTGAATGTATGAAAGAATGAACGAACGAATGAATGAATATCTATCCTGGGTACCTGTTTCTCCCTCCCCAGCAGAGACATTCTTTTGCCCTATGGACTTTGGCTTCCCAGCCCTCCTTTTAGCTGAAGAAGAGTTTCCAGTGGTCTTGACTCTTCAGCTTCAGCTGTAGGCTGTCGTTCTGTGGCATTTTGATATCCTGAATACATCAGAATGGGAGCAAACCACAGATCGGCTCCATAGAACAAGAACCCAAAACCTAAGGCCTTCCTCTCCACATTAAGCAGGTTCTATATTCCCATAGTATTTTTCCTTTTTTCTTTACTTTTTTAAATTTAACCATTCTTCTTTGGTAAATTCTGGCAGGATATGGCAAAGTAACCCAGGCCTGTGGTTTACTGACCTCATCAGTGATTCCCTGATGGGTGGGGAGAAACTGACCAGGAGCTAGCATGAGGGAACTTTCTGGGTTATATTTTGTTTTGTGTGGTGGCTACAAAGGTGTATACAATTGTCAGATTTTATTAAACTAAACATTTTAGCTTTGTGCATGTTATGATATATAAATGATGTCTCAGTTTCTTAAAAATCTGTAGGAGAATGCAGCGCCTGGGTGGCTCAGTTGGTTCAGTGTCCAATTCTTGGTTTCAGCTCAGGTCAGAACTCAGGGTCGTGAGAATCAAGTCCTGTGTCAGGATCCACACTCAGGACCTAGTCGGCTTGGGATTCTCTCTCTCCCTCTGCCCCCCCCCCCCACATTCTCTCTCTCTCAAGTAAATAAATAAGTCTTTTTTAAAAATTCTGTAGGAGAAGGACTCTGAAATCACAATCTATTCAACAGTCAAGAATGCCATGATTGATTGGTGATGTCCACCATAGACAAGGGGGAGGCGGACAGATGTCAACCCAAGTCCTCGTGTTTACAGTTCTTGTCCTTAACTGATCATCCTACGAGAGTTCTGCATCACTCGAGTAATTATAGTATTAACTCGCCCACATTAAAGGATTATAATGAGGTGAAAGTTCTTTGTAGAATATATATGCCCACCTAAGTGTAAGATGTTCTTATTCCCATTTATTTCCCGTGAGTCTTGCACAGGGGAACTGACTTTGGCTGGTAGGTTCCCAGAAAATTCTCCTGGGCTGCAATGAAAGGTAGCAGAGCTAGATATTTCCAGAGTGCCAGGCTTCCCAGTAACATGAACATAGTCTGTCTGTCCCATTATTCATACTGTAAACATTGACCGGCGATGCTGACTTGTTGAGCTGACTTTCCCACTGCCCTATAGGACCACTTTTTCAGGTACTAAAATGATTTCCACAGCTAAGTAATGTGTTTTCTTTGAGGCTCTTATTCTTTTCTGATGCTTCGTCTCAAGACAGGGTCTGGAATGTCTCATTTGTCCTTCTCCTTCCAACTGCAAATCTGCAGGGGCCTTTCAGAGCTTTGCTCTGTGGGCTCTTGGTTTACGTCTGTTGGCTGAGGCATCTGTTTCAGGGGCCTTTAGGCACCTTCCAGGAGTCACCCTGATTACTGATGAGGATTATGCTAACCAGAGTGTATCACTGGGAGGCTCAGGACTCAGCAGCCGTGCTGTTTCCTGACTGGTGTCCCCACAGAGGGAACAGGACAGAGCCTGGCGACCGTACCTCCATTTCCGAAGCCAACCAGAGAGCCAGGGCCAACGGCAGATGCAGCCTGGGTATTCAGCCAAGAGATACCTCCGAGGCCTCTTGCGGACATGGCCCCCTGACACCATGTACAGGCTCCATTGTGCAGGTCAGTGGGGCAATGGGAGGACATACATGCTGAGATGCCCTGCCTTGAATTCTGATGTGAGAGTATTTTCACCAAGTCCTGAAACACTAGAATTTCAGGTCCAATTTTGCGTAAGACAGACAAAGGTGCTTCAGCTTAGGAGCTGAGAGCCTCTGTCATACCTTTTGCCTTTTGTCCTCTCCCACATTTGCAGAGGAACATACAGCCTAAAGTCTTGCCTTCTTTCTAGCTCTTCTCAGGACCTTCACAGCCCACATCCCAAGCAGAACTTTCTTCCCAACCTTCCCCACCAAGAGACTTCAGGTCCTCTAGATCAATCCCTCTCTTTTACAAGATAAGGAAAAGGAGGCTGGGGGAGAGAGGGCAAAGTAATTTATCCAAAGTCATTCAGTCAAAAGCAGAGCTGGGACCAGAAGACAAATCCTCCCCACGTTCCCCCCAGCTCCCACATTCACCCCGACACACGCTAGTTGCCCTTCTGAGGTGATCTCAGCTCCAGGAAGTGGAAATGTTAGGCCTCCTCCTCTTAAAGATGGCAGCTCTCCAATACCACCCACCGAGGAGATGGATGCCCTTCTGCTGAACAGAGATCCCAAACGGACTCTGTAAAGGCTTAAAAATGAAAACAGGAAACTGTTGGGGATTCAAGTTGCCAGGTTTAGCGCATACACACAGGGACCCACACAGACATACACAGATACATAGACATAGTGCCACACGTGGGTTTCTTCCACATAGAGTATATGCGTAGCATATACTCTATACACAGACACATATGGACACAGAGAGTTAAACTTGCAATATTTGGTACATATTTTTGCTTAAAAAAGTATTCATTGTTTATCTGAAATCCAATTTTTTTTTTTAAATCCAACTTTAACTGGACATCCTATATTTTATTTGGCAAACCTGTTGGGGATGAGAGAAGTAAGAAGGAGGACTTGGCAGTGCCCATTGGGTGTCTGCCATTTCTTCAGCACAAACAGACAGGACCAAAGGAAGACTGACTTGCTTCTTGCTTTATAGGTTTACCTTGGGAAGGGAGAGAAAACAGCTTTCTCCCCAGTAAGTGATGACTGAAGGAAAATAAGATGTGGGTTTGTCCAGTAATTGGTTTTACCTTCATGGCAGGCCCAGCATTAGAGGCAGTTCCATTATTTAACACTTGTGAGAAAGAGGCCCTTAACCAAAGATATATTTATCACTGGGTGGGGCAGAGGACACAGCAGACCACGGCCGCATAGACTAGGCCCAACATTGTCAAACACAAGAACCCCACTTAACATCAAAAAATGCCTCAGACTCCTTTTTGGAAGTCATATGGCCACAATGTGTAGTTTAAGAAAGGATTCGTGTGTATGTGCATTCTTGGGCCCCTTGCCATAATTCATCACTGGTGTACCTCTTGACGGTGAGACCCTCAAGCTGGAGGGACAACAGCAACACTATGGTATGAGATCACTGGCCCAGTGGCCTCCACCAGAGAGCTCACGTCTCAGAGCTCACTACCCTCGTGATGCTGGTGTATGTTCTCTGGTCCCATCTTTCCACCCCTATGATAACTCCTTCAGACCCTTTAGGCCCACATTTTCTACAAATGCTTCTCTGACAACTCCAGCCAATATCGAGCTCCCTATTTTCTGACCTTATGTCACACTGACCTTTGGGGCCACACAGTTGAGCATAGGAAAGCTTGGTCTCTCCAACGGACTATTAGTGCCTCTAAAAAGGGGCCATGCTAGCCGTCGTAAGTCCCCAATAAATACTTGTAGAATGAGTTGAGAATCATGGGGCCTACAGAACCAAGTAGGATACCTCCAGGAGAAACCTTCAGATTTTCCTCTTAAAGCAGGAGGGGTCTTCTACCCAACCCCAAAGAAGCAGCTATGCTTCTCCCACCAGGGAGACCCAGTTCTTGGAAATGATGAAGTGGAAGAAACTCACATGTGGCACAGGACCAGAAGTACCCAAGACACTCACCAGAGAACCCTCTGTGGGTTCTATACGATTTTAATCCCTCCATCTTCTAGTTGTCTTCTTTAATGGGCAATGTCTAAAGCAAGTGGGGAACCTTGTAGTCATCTCCAAGACCTCTGGACTGGCACCACTATTTCTACCAATAACTCCTGACCTACTCTTCAGGGTACATCAAGGATTCTGTGCTGCTCCAGGACAGTCAACTTAATGTACCAAAGAATCTCAGGCCACAACAGGATCTTTCAGGTGTACCCCCAAAATACCATCTCCTGCCTGTCTTCCCTCCATTTTGGATTCAACAAGGAAAATCTTTTGAACAAGGTACATGTTGATTTTATGACCAGATCTCAAACATTTAGATTTTTAACACTTTAAAATGGAGTTAGTCAAAATAAGGGGATTCTGGGTTTCATTGTCTTTAGAGTCTAGACCAGAACTATCCAACCGTACGTTCTGCATGATGGATTATTCTATAATAGGTACTGTCCAATTGGTAGCCATTAGCCAGATGTGTCTATTGAGTACTTGAAACATTGGAAGTACGACTGTGAAACTGAGTTTTTAAATTTTTACTTACCTATGATTAATTTACATGTAAACAGCCACATGTGGCTATTGGGTACTGTATTAAACAGTACAGGTCTAGACTCTAGATTTTAGACTTCTTAGGCCTGTTCTACTCTAACATTCTTTAATTCTATAGTTTTGTGGCAATATCATAAGAAAAAAATCCAGGTTTTGGAGCAATGTCTGTTCTCTCTCTTACTAGATGTAAGATCTTGAGAAGTCGCTTAACCTCTTTGAGCTTCTGTTTGCTCATCTCTGTAATGAACATAATAGGACCTGCCTCATTACTGTACAGAAGATTACTGAATTGTCTGTAAGCTGTTCAGTACTATGGGGGTTTTATTTGTCAAAATTATTCTTGGGAACTTGAAGCAATAAATGAGCCAAAAATTGCCTTTGCTAAGGGAGATAGGAAAAGATGACTGAGTAACACTAATGGACATAGAGTAAGACATTGGCTAGTGCCAGGGTTTTCAAGAAAAGAGAAGGGAAGAACAAGAGCCTAACATAATATAGTTATTTTTTTCTGAAATGAAAAAAGGAATTTTCTGGACATAATGGTAGTGCCTAACCAAGTCTTATCCTTAGAAAAGGATCTAGTCAGAATAAGTAGACAATCTGGTCTATCCAATGAATGGAGAAGAATGTGGCATGTTCTCATTAAACATTCCTGCCAAATACCTCCCTTAAGTCTTGACTCTGGAACCAGAGAATTTTGGTTATAACCTGACCCACATATAGTTCATATACAGGAAATATGCTGGTCAGGCAATTGTATTCCTCTTTGTAAATTAATACCCTGGCTTATAGAGTCTCTATATACTTTGCTAATGTGGATCAAGATCTCTGAAACCAGTTGATTCTGGGACACTAAAAATGTCTAATTTCTGGGCCATTTTTGGCCTGGGAATGGGTGAATTTGCCCAGGTAACGCTCCTGTGTTGGGACCATCTGTCCTTCCCCAGGTGGCACCCCATTTGACATTGCCTTATGTCCTCTCTCTTCAAAAATCCCACTGTCTCCAATTAATATCCTTGGATTTTGATGCCCTCGGGTCTATAAATACTAGACAGGGGACTGCAGTACTTTCATTTGGGGAGTAGATCAACACTGCACATCTAAGGGATCAAGTGATTTCCTTAATTAATGCCATATGCCAAGGGCTGAAACAATCAGGAAGAAAACAGAGAGGCCATATAGAATTGTAATTAAACACGTGGCCATTAGCACCAGATCCCAAGCCGTGTGACCTCTCAGGGCTTCAGTTTCCTCATGTATAAAATGGAGATGACCACACCCACTTTTGCCTCACAGGGTTGGATGTTGGAGTTAAATGGGATATGCCATATCTGGCACATAGTAGGCACTCAATAAATGCTAGGTATAGACCTTCCTACCTTGTGTATTTAAGCATAATTACTAATTGCAGTGCCTCATTGCTCATGATGATAAGGAACAAAAATTAATTTGCAAAGAAATAAAAACAGCTCAGAGGCTATAACTTGAACCCTAACTGATGGTTTTATTGGTTTTAATTTCATCTCCCCTTGGCCTCCCTCTTTTCTCCAGACACTTTATTCAGGAAAGTAGGAAAAGTCCCAGCTGCAAATATAAGATTTCCCCAACTATATGATGTTGGTCATGTCACTTGTGCTCCCTGGGTCCTTAGTTTGCTAATCTGCAAACTGGAAGTAATGGTATCTGCTTTCCACCCTCTCTGGGTCGTTGTAAAAAAAAAAAAAAAAAAAAAAAAAAAAAATCACAGAAGAGGACAGAGGTAAAAAAGTTCTCCAAGACTTCTAAATTGCTACTCCATTTCACATTATTTGGGTAATCTGAATCCAAATTTTGAGACACAGAGACCAAGTTTTATGGTCTCCTTTCAACAACTGAAACTTCCAATACCTTGCTTGCACACCTGTTTCTATTAAGCATAAGCACATGAGCCAGAGATGATGTTTCCTGAGAAAAATCTTGGTTTCCCTTGAATAGATTGAGTCATATATTCAATATCACCTGGGATACAGCCAAAGGGAAGAAGGCTTCTGTCTATCCCCTGCCCACAGTGCCTCCTGCCCCAACTCAGTCTACTGCAGACAGCTGTCCGCTGAGTGAGTGGCCACTTGCCAGAGTTTCACTTCCTCTGCCCTCAGAAATGCATTTGGTTCCAGGTGAATCTGACCAGAAAGGATGGACCCGAAGTCTGGCTTGGCCCCCAAAGGATCATTCTAGAATACACAGAAAGGTCTTTAGTGCCACACCCTGTATGGTGGTGTGGTCCTCTTGGGGCCTCTGGACCTCCCCAGATTGAGGTGTTCCCCAGGGCTCGTCAGGTTTCCCTGCGCCGCTAAGACCTGAGCAGACCCCTCTGAACCTGAGCCTGGTCTGCCTCTGCTCCACCCACATTCTTGGCTTTGGCTCAGACCCCCAAACAGTCAGGAGCCAATGGGCAAAGGAAGGAGAGCTGGAGGGAAGGAGCAGCCTCACAAGTGGGCATCTGGCTTTGGACCCATGACACCAAGGAAGGGAATGACGCAGGGGATGACGAGGGTTGGGGAGTATAGACAGAAGGTGAGGCTGGCTGGGAGCCTCCGTAAGTCTGGAGTTCCAACATATACAGGGCCCCTGAACGGCTTCCAGAAGCCCCTGGTTGAAAGACAGTCCCATATTGTTCCCCAGAACAGCGTGCCGAGAGAGAAGGTGTTGCTAAAGCAGCGCCAAACAAGGAAGGTTTGCCAGATCGTTTCAGCAATAAATCTACCTTGAGTAAGTGATGAAAATAGCTGCGGGACCCTTTACCTCACCGATGAAAGATTTGTGAACTCGGCTGGAGTCATCTGTTGACTCAGATCCTTCTTGAGGGTTGCACAGACAGGGTAAGTTCAGAGAGCGAAGCAGCCGTCCATCACAGCACATTCCGCAAGTAAACAACCAGCAGACAGCCCAGGAAATCAAGTGCTTCCACCTGAGCATCTCAGTGACGACAGAGCATGGATGCGGGTCTGCCCTCCACGATCACACCACTGTTATCCTCTTGTCTCTCCGTCTGCAAAGGGCCATCATGTTCATTATTCTGTACGAGCTCCAGACAATTCTGTGAGGCAGCAAGGGCAAGGAATCAGTATCCCCATTTTACAGATGAGGAAACTGAGTCCAAGAAATGGAGACTCAGTCCCAAGCCTCCTGATTCCTAGTGCAGTTCTGTTCTATAGACCTGGCTGCCACTTCCATGAAGGCACTAGCAGAAATACAGGAAAAAGAAGGGAAGAGAAACAAGGGCGTTGATCAACACTTTTGCTCAGAAGAGCAAGAAGGGGGCTGCCTGGGTGGCTCAGTGGGTTAAGCCTCTGCCTTCGGCTCAGGTCATGATCTCAGGGTCCTGGGATGGAGTCCCACATCGGGCTCTCTGCTAGGCAGGGAGCCTGCTTCCTCCTCTCTCTCTCTCTCTCTCTCTGCTTGTGATCTCTCTCTGTCAAATAAATAAAATCTTAAAAAAAAAAAAAAAGAGCAAGAAGGGAGGCAACTTGGAAGCAGCTAATAGCATCAGCCTATCTCTGGGTTGACAAGGCTGACCCACTGTTCACTTTTGCAGGGCAGCAGGGCCTGGCTGAAGGGGAAGCTGGGGCTAGTGGACGTGTGGACCAGGGCTCCAGCACCAAGAGCAACAGCAGTCAGGGGATTCACTTGCTGCGACTCAGGAAGCAGCCATGGCAGGAAGCTGAAACCCAGGCAGAGGTACCATTTCTGATGGGCTCCCCTCTGTCATGGTTCTTGACTTCAGAGGGGATACGCCCTCCCTTCACCATTTCTTGGGGTTCCTCCAGAGAAGGGAAGAGGACTTCGAGCCTATGGACCACTGTTTCCCAAAGTGTCACGTGTGGAACCCTGCCAGAGTCTCAATGAGAAAAAAAGAAGTTCATGGCCAAATACATTTAGGAAATGCTACATAACATGTTCTCTTCCCAAAAAGTCACAGGGCACACTTAAATATGGGCCATTTGGGGGAAGTTCTATAGGTAAAGTAGCTGGTTTAATCTGAACTCATGAACTCCAAACTTAACCATGGGTTCCCCCTCCACTCTTCACCCCATCTAGGCAGCTGTCGTCTTCTCTAGGGAAAAGAGCTCATGGCCTTAGAATTGGAAAAGGCTTGGTTTGGGTCTTGCATCTGACAAGTCATGTTGAATGTGATAAAGAAGCTTAAAAGGAGCCTGAATGACCTCCTTTGTAAAATGGAGCTGTTACTATACAGACTCATTAGGCCACTCTGAGAATTAAATACATTAGAATATAAACGTGCTTTCTAAACTCTAAGGCCTGTGTGTGTGTGTGTGTGTGTGTACAAAATGACAGTGGTTCTGAGCAACATAGACAACACATGCTCCTATCTTTAAGCTCTGACTGACAAGAAAGTCACATGCCACTGGGAGCTGGAAAGGGGAAAAGGGAGGTGCCACAGGGGAGAAGGGCAGAGGGAGAGACATTTTACAATGCATAAAGACAAGGACATAGAGCTTTGTTTTGATTTTTAAATTTTCTTGCAGGAAAGCACTATATGAAAAAAAAGAAAGAAAACTGTATGTCAGGCATGGTTAAAGGTCATTCTTGCTCTCATGATAATACAATGTTATATTATAGCAGATAGCATTAGAGAACATACTGTTACAGCCTTGTTTTTCTTCCTAAGCTGCAAAAGAAATTTCTTCCTTGCAGCTGAGAGTCTAGCCGCAAGGTCTGACTGAACTGGTCTGTTTCCTCGGAGAGCCTGTTTATAGGATGTGTATCTGTCGTTCCCCAGGACACATCAATAGAGAATCACTACCGTATACACACTTCAAAGGAGAGCCACAGCGAAAACATACAGCAAACCTCCCGAAGGGCCTTTGGGCATGCCCACATCGACCATTCTTGGCTCCTGAGTGACAAATCCCACATTACATTCTATGGAGGGGCCTTCCCCAACAGAAAGGCAGATCTCAACGGTAAGAGGCTAAACGTCTTACTTGTTAATCTCGGTAACCCCAATCATGCAGAGTTCATTTGAGAACACTGAGGCACACCCAGTGTCACTGCCTCGGGCCTCTCCTCTTAGAAAGTAACAGCCCGAGTCCAGCAGAAGGCGGCAACAACACCGCCAGCCTCCTCCTTGCCTAGTACTCAAGCACACACATTCTGCCATCAGACTGCCTGGGTGTAAATTAATCCCACTTTCTAGCTGTGATCTTGAGCACGTTATTTGGTCTTGCCCAGGCTCAGTTTCCTCACCTATAGAATGGGGATAACGTAATACCTTCCCAAGAGTATTTTGAGGATTAGGTGAGTTACTGGAGAGAAAATACTTTGTATCATTCCTTTCCTATACTTAGCACTTAATATGTGTTAACTGTTAATACTAGCGTTATAATTCTCTCCATCACCTGATCTGCCAGCAAGAACCCAACCCAGGTGACGAGATAAGGACTCCCTGAACCTGCCTCAGCTAAAGCCATGGCTGTCTCAGTGCCTGTTCTTGCCTCTATTCCTGGTAACCCAAAAGTGACAAAAATTGAAGGTCAACTGTCCATTCTCATACCTGCATCTCATAAGTTCTCATTCCCATCCTGTTTCTACAGACAGACAAGGGAATATAAAACTCCATAAGGGCCGAAGCAGCCACTTGTTACAGGAGCCTCCTGCTGAAAGATGCCTTTTCCCTCCTCTAGCACCTGCTACTGGCTCAGAGAAAAACACAGCTGGGGAAGCAAAGAAGAAAAAGGTTGTATGTGTGCGTGTGCACGTGCGCATGCGTGTTTGCCCTTCAACGATTAATCTCAATCCGGGAACGAGGCAACTCAAAGGGATGTCTCAAACAGAGAACTGGCCTTACTCGCTCTTGAGCTCACCATGTGGAGCTGAAATAAAACGGTTATAATTTACTAAATGTTGAAAATATGAAGTACAAGGAGTTTCAGCTGCAAACCACCCCCCCCAACCAGTTCTACCTTATGATATTACCACACTCTGGTGGCAACAAGGTCCTTTGTGCTCTGAGGGGGCTGGGGCTTATCTGTAAATATATAAGAACAGAATTTGAGCTTGCAAGCCATTGACCCACTTCAAACTCGAAATGCTGGTGATCTTAATCCAGCAATGGTTTTGCTTAATTGAGGATCTGTCACCTTTGAAAATGTACAGTAAATCTGGCAGTTTTACAAGCCAAAAGTCAAGTATACCTTCTCCCCTCAGGAATATTCCTAGCTGTCTCTGGCCTTGTCCTGCTTTGCAATTCTGTTCAGGTCTTCGGTGGTCTGAAGGTAGCTGTGCTGAGCAGGAGCAATCAGGGGTTCTGGAATGTTCTGTCCCGTAGCAGCTGCGTGAACTCAAGCCGGTCACTCACCCCTCCGAGCTTCACTGACTTCATCTGTGCACACAGATAGTAATGCCCACCTCAGGCTGATGGAAGGATCACACGAGATTATGCATTCCTGTGAAAGTATCTCGTCTTGGAATGGGAACAATAGCAATGTTAGTTCACTCTGGGGACTCATAGTCTCTGAAATGGCGTTAGAGGAGCCATGGGCAACTCTAGGTGCTCCTGATGCTAATGAGGGAGGTTCTTTTCAACCTGCTCAGGATTTTCTCAGATTTCCTGTGTCTAACCTAATCAAAACCTTCCCATTCACATCAGAAGGGCCTCTGTCTTCTGAGGTTCCTTTGGACCAGGAGTAAACAGTAGGCCTGATCTGCCAGAGTCACTGCTGTCTTGAGGAAAGCTCTCGATCCCATACCCCAGGTCAGCCCAGATCCAAGCCAGGCACAGAGAACAGGAGTCCTTTCCTTCAACCCATGTATATGGGTTAGCAGAGGAAGGCAATATTTTCTACTATATCAAAACTCTATAAAGTTTTAATTAGAATAAAGAAATTAAGGATTGGTTTGTCATCATATCTCATACAAATCATTTGGGTTTCCACCTGGATTTCTCAATGCAATCCTTGTCAAACAACGTGCACAAGGTCAGTATTCAGGAAAGGGCAGCTGGTGGGCAGCTGGCACCTGGGCAATGAAGGTCTCCAGGAACATAAAGATCCTATGTGCATGTATTTGATTAAATCATTTTCTTAATGTCTGTTTTTAAAAGATTTTATTTTTTTGACAGACAGAGATCACAAGGAGGCAGAGAGGCAGGCAGAGAGAGAGGAGGAAGCAGGCTCCCCGCAGAGCAGAGAGCCTGATGTGGGGCTTGACCTGAGCCAAAGGCAGAGGCTTTAACCCACTGAGCCACCCAGGCACCCCTCTTAATGTCTTGAAATCATAAATATCACCCTGCATATACTTGGTTGAATTTCCTTCCTCATTCAACTCTAAACATGGATGATGCTTACATGTGTTTCTGATCATTTTTTTCTCTTTGAACACTAAAAAAAAAAAAAAATTGAGAAACATTGTTATTTTTCCTTCCATGAAATTGAACTCCTTGAAACCCAGCACACATGTACATTTCACAGAGCCAAGTTCATATGTTAAAAGCTGCAAACTAGAAGAAATTTCCAGCAACTTTTGCTTTTTAAAGATTTATTTATTTTATTTGCGAGAGAGAGAGAGAGAGAGGTGGGGAGGGGCAGAGGCAGAGCAAGAGAGAAACCCAAGCAGACTCTGTGCTGAGCACAGAGCCCGACACAGGGCTCGATCTCAAGACCCTAGTTAACAACCTGAGCCAAAACCAAGAGATAGACCCTCAGATGACTGTGCCACCCACATGCCCCTCAGCAACTTTTGAACAACTGGAAAGAGAAGGCTCTAAGTACTACCCCAATGTCTCTCTCCCTCTCTCTGTCTCCCTTTTTCTCTGGACGCACACACACATGCACACGCACACACACATATTAGGGTTTTTTGGACACCAAAAAAACTGGGCTAATGTTGTTGCTGCCTTTGTTACATCGTGATTCATTTTCAGCTCTGTTCATACTGCAGAAATGTAGGGATGCCCAGATACCCTGCAAGTGGCAAGACTGGGCATTAAACCTAGTAAGAGGAGAGTCCACCCTCAAAGAAATAGAGGAAAAATTCTAATTCCAAACACGATTGCAATTGTATGTAATTCATTTACTACTCACGGCAACCTGATGAGTAGGAAGTATGATTACTTCCATTTTACAGAAAACAAACTTGAGGCTTAGAGAGTTTACATAGAGTAAGCAAGCACAAATGCATATTCCTGCTTTCTGCCCTTTCTAGCCTAAAAGGCGGCAGAATGTTCTTCTGTACCTTGCTTTTTTCCCTTAGCAACATACACAGAGGTTCTTCCCTCTCTGTACATAGAAACCTCAGCTGTATCATTCCATCCCAGCTTAATTTCCCTAGCTGCAAGACAAAGAAAGTCTAGAGTTTGTCTTGAAGGCTGGTGAATTTATCACATTTATATTTCTCAGGGGAGTAAGAGGCTGGATTAAGGGAGGGGCATTGCCAGGTTTCCAAAGAGCAGAGCGACAGGGCTTTGATCAGACAGCTAGCCGCCACCGAGACGGCTGGCTCCACTTCTCCACCACACGTACTAAGGCTACATCACCCCCCGTAGCACCTGGCACCAGACTTACAAGAAGATGTGGTGTCATTTGTCCTCTGCAAGCAGCAGTTTTTAAATACATGCCGTGATGGGTTTGGTTTTGTTTTACAATTTTTCTCCAGGTGCCAAAGGCTTTGACGTTACCAGTTCTCCTAGAGGAACAGCCCAGAGTCCTGGACCCCCTGAGGAGTCCACTTAAAGCCAGTGAACCTCCAGCAGAGCTCTTTGTCCTCCCGGTGGAGATTCATTTCCACCCCCAACACCCCCCAAAAGAAAAACCACACCGAAGAGGTAGGTCCCCAGTGTTTGGGTGTTCCTCATGAAACACAGGCAGGTCGGTAAGCACTGGGATGGGCGGGGGGGAGTCTCCCTAATGTAACCATTTCCTAAATCATAGGTGACCCTCTCCGGGGTCATCCCCTTCAGAGCATGTTTTTTAAAGGAAGAAAAAGAACAAATGTCTTCTGGTCATCTTCGTGTGTCCCCATATGGCATTAAAGACAGCCTCGGGCAATTTCATGCTAACCTCTTACCTGTTAGCTGGACTGGAAAGGATATGCCCCTTACAAGCTCTTGTGAAAGTACCAGAATTGCTTCTCATTGGCCAGGCGTGGCTTGGATGCCCAACCTGGACCCAATCACCGCAGCTCAGACAGTGAGGAGTGCCCATTTGCCAGGCTTTAGTCGCATGCCTACCCCCAGAGTCAGGGAGTAGACACAGATCCACCCAGACCACATATGGGAGCAGAGAGGGAGAGACGGGCCTCCAGAAGAAGAGACAGCTGGCAAAAACCACAGACATCTACAAAACTTGGCTTTCTCCCTATCTCCTAGGTGCTCTACACCCTGAGGCAGGACCAGAAACAGAAGAAAAGTCCAGGCCTTTCTGGAAACCTTCCCTGAAGCATGCATCCCTAAGAAAGCCAAGGGAGTTAACCATGCGTCTCCCAGCGGGCACAGGCAGGGACATGCTCTCACGTCAAGGTAGCTCTCCATTCCCTCCAGCACCCCACAGGACTCTCACCCCAAAGGGAAGCAAGGCAAGACACACGAGAGTCCTCAGCCGTGCAAAAGGAGGCTGGAAGGGAGGCTAGTTCCTCCCCTGCCACCTGAAGATGACTTAATTCAGGCAGCTCCTGCCTTTTAACCCAAGTGCTACAATGAAATCACTTTAGTGTCTAGTTCATGCAACTTACTCAGTGAATCACCCCCTACTAAAGGTTTCTGGTTGTAGACCTAAAATAGCACCCAGTTCACTAATTTCTGCATACTTTATAGTTTATCCTATGTTTTTAACCAATGACATTTCATTTCTAATCAATTTAGCAATACATACTTATTCGTTAAAAGTTATAATATCAATGAAAGACTTCATTCCAATTTTTCAAAACATCATATAGACATGTGAAACCATACACATGAGTGTACCTACACGTATTTTCTATGTGTTGATAGGTTGGAAATAAGGGGTCAGATTTTGGAAAGCCCCTCATTTTCAGAAAACTGAACCTCCTTTCCAAAGGGCAAAATGACTATATGACAAATGCTAAGTGATCTCTGACCAGTGGTAATCAGAAGTGGAAGGATGAACATTTCTATTTACAGAGTCTCCTTCTGTGCCAGGCACCACCCTCAGTTTTTCTCACTTACTGCTCACAACAACCCTACCTTCGTTTCACAGGTCAGAGAACTGAAGCCCTGGGGCACCTGGTTGGCTCAGCCCATTAAGCATCTGCCTTCTGCTCAGGTCATGATCCGGGGGTCTTGCAATCAAGCCCTACGTGGGGCTCCCAGGCTCAGTGGGGAGCTTCCTTCTACCTCTCCCTCTGCTGGGCCACTCCCTGCCCTGCTTGTGGTCACTCGCTCTCTTTCAAATAGATGGATAAAATCCTTAAAAAAAAAAATTGACAGATAAGTAATTTGTCTGAGGTCACACAACGACAAGTGACCTAGCTGGGACTGGAGCTCAGGCCCTCTGCCTCCATCCTCCCACCCATTACACTATACTTTCTTCCAGAATAAACAAAACAATGAGCTCGGGTCAGGATGTTCTTGAGATGTTTCAGTTTGGAGAACTTCCTTTGATAACTGGGGCAGGGGCTTGTTTACTCTATCTCTTAAGTGAGAGTTAATCATCCTAAAGACTCTGAAGTTTCCTTTAAAAAAAAAAAAAATCCAAATACGGGCAAGGGTCACTCTGTGTGAACAGGTAGGAAAGGAGGTCGCCATCTGTGCACCACCACGGCCAGTGCACGGTCTAAGCCACAGGGATCGATGGCAACACCAGGGGATTTCATCTTTGGTGTCCTCGCTTCACACGGCTCTCTGCCTATTTTGAGTGGCCATGTCCACCAAGGAGCTAGCACTTGTCCATCCTCTGCCACCCTGCCAAGGGGAAGCTGCTCTAAGAAATCCGTGATACCTTGGTGTTAGCTAGTTCAGTATGTGACCCAACTAGTCAGAGAAGCCTAAAGAAGAGTCTAAAGAGAGAAGATTTGCATGGTAGTCTTTCTTACAAAGACTCCGGGGGCAGGCCTGCTGGGTGACCGTCAGTTAAGCGTGTAACTCTTGGTTTTGGCTCAGGTCCTGATCTCAGGGTCCTAAGATACAGCCCCATGTCGGGCTCCTCCCCCACCCCACGCCCCAAGCACAGAGTTTGCTTGATCTGTTCTCTCCTTCTTCCCCTCTCCTTCCTCTCCACCTAAAATAAATAAATACACCTTTATTTTTTTAAAGGTTTTATTTACTTAAGAGAGAGAGAGAGAGAGAGGACATGAGAGAGAGAGAGAGAGATCACAATCAAAGGGGAGAAGCAGGCTCCCCGCCGAGCAAAGAGCCCGACATGGGGCTCCATCCCAGGACCGCAGAATCATGACCAATGCCAAAGGCAGATGCTTAACTGACTGAGCCACCCAGGTGCCCCAATAAATAAATCTTAAAAAAAAAAAAAAGAAAGAAAGAAAGAAAGAAAAAGAAGAAGAAGACTCCTGGGACAAGGGTGTCTAAAGCTACCAAGCAGGGACGATCCCATTGCCAGAGGCTGCATGTAGCCATTTACATGCCTAGCCCTGGATTATCGCACCTTTAATATCACAAAAATAAAACCAGATTTTAGATATGCACATAGGCCAGACATATTTTATTGCCGAACCCTTGAGATTAAATTGCAGACTTTGTATATTTCTTCTCTTATCATCACGTATCTCCTGAGAGCACTGATTTTCTCCCTCATAATCACAATGCAATTACCACACTCAAGAAACTTTATTATTTAATATATAGTCCATATTCCAATTTTCATAATTATACCAATAATGTTCCTTGTGGTTCCTCCCCCCACCCTCCCAATCAATCCAGGATTCTACTCAAGATCATGTATGTCCCATGTCCTTAGAACCTTGTTTTTCATGGCATGAGCATTTTTGAAGACGATAGGCCAGTTGCTTTACAGAATGAGCCTCGATTTTGATTTGTCTGTTTCCTTGTGATTAGATTCGGATCCAACATTTTGGGCAAGAATAGTATGTAGGTCATGATACATCTTTCTCAGCATATCACATCAAGAGACAGGAAATATGCCTTCATATTTATTCCATTTATTATCATTTGTTTCATTACAGGGGATGTTAAAATTCATTATTCAGTTAAAGGTGGTGTCTACTAGATTTCTCCATTGTAAAGATACTTTTTCCCTTTGCAATAAATAAGTGGCCCATGATACGTTGAAATTATGTGTGAAGCCAGCTTTTTAAACACAACAGCAACATTGTGTTGAACAGGAAATAAATACCACTCCCTCTGAGATGAAGACATGGTCTCAATCGCTTAGATTATTGGGTTTCACCCTTCCTGGAGTAGTCCCTACTGATTTTGAAAAAGAACCGGAGAAAGAACAGAAGAGGAGGGCACGGTGGGCTTTGTGCATTTTCATCAATCCCATTACCCTCTAACTAACATCTGGAAGGTGCTACTTTGTACTTTACGACCTTGAGGAGTCATGTGATCATTGGCTCTGCTTAGAAAAGTTGCTTTGTGGTTGTATCTGTAGCCAACAATACCATGAGTTCTAAAGCTGGAGTCTTTTTTGTTTGAGCCTTTGTTTGGGGGGCTAGAAGGATCCCATAGCCTCTGTAGTCTTTTTTCTCTCTCTCAGGAGCCCATCGACAAGAAGACAACCACCACCACTCCAGTCCTCCCGGTTACTAGAAGCTCCCAACTGAAGGACCCCAAGGTGTTCCAGCCACCTCGGCCTCCATTGGTTGTGGAAAGGAGTCACTTGGCCTCTACTCCTTAGCAGGGCTAGAAAGGAGGGACAAACTTAGGAATGAACGAAATAAACCAGCCTAAGCACAAGAAGCCATCAAAAAAAAAAAAAAAAAAAGAAAAGAAAAAGAAAGAAAGAAGAGGAAAAAAGGTTCTTTCTCCTTCTTGCTGATTCAGAAGTTCTCTCACTTGTGTTTTTTCTCCTTTTGCTTTGAAAGATGATGATGGCCCACAAGAGAATGTGACCCCACCACTGTCCCTGATTAAAGAAAGAAAAAGTCCAGAGAGCCAGAGGGGCCTGGACAGCCCCAGGACATCAAGCTACAGCAGCTCCATGGGTTCCTTGGATATGAAAAGGCCTAGGGGGACACTCCCAGCAGAAGGACAAGGTAATCACTCTTGGGGGGGCACAGATGTTCCCCCTCCCCCACCCTCAGCTTGTCTGTGGTTCTGGGCTCACTTAATCATCTGCAGGGCCACACAGCAGCTGTGAAGCAAGCTGTCTGAAAGCCACCCCATTGAAAAGGGGGAAATCAGCAGTGTTTCCAGCAGCGTCTGGGATTAATGTTCACCACGCATATTCCTAAAAGAGTCAGTACATGTTTTAAGAGTTTGCTGCACCAACACGCAGTGTCAAGCTGTTCTGTGCTCTTCTCATTCCTGGCAGTGGTGTGCAATGACACAGCTCCCTGTGCTCACCAGTGATACATGCTCCCGGGTTTACCAGGCAATCCTCCACACCCTCCCAGGGGCCAGGGAGCCTGGTGACAGGACTCTGCCGAGAGGAAGAAGTCCCCAGAAAGAAGTCCCCCCCAGCCCAGGGCAGAGCCTGAGGCCTGTCCACAGAGAGAGGAGGGCTCTGGATTTCTCCCAAAGGGCGAGGCAAAGGAAATCCACCTCCTCTGTGACAGGCCCACTGAAAGTTCCTATCCTTAAGAGCTGACAATCTAGGAGGAGACTGGGATGCTTAGACAAGAGCAATAATGCAGAGACGTTGCAGTAATTGCTTCCACGGGGGCTGGGATCTAAAGGCAGCTCATAAAGCAAAAACAGCTTAGAGTCCAAGTCACCCCCTGAAATGCCCTGGGGGAGGTGCCGTGCTGGACACTGACGGCACCACTTTCTGGGAGAGGCGGCCCAGCCAGCTGTTCCTCCTTCCCGGGAGTGCGGGGCTACTGTCTCTGGCTGAACACCAGAGGACGAAGACTGGTGTGTGTTTGGGTGCCAGACACTGCGAAGAAAGTGTCTCGGTTAACAGCAGAATCACACCCGGGGCTGCGAGAAACTCACACTCTGAGAGGCACGTGGGAACTGAGAGCCACAAAGACAGGGTGCGGCGCGGCATCTTTCGTTTTTATCTCCTTCTCTCAGGGACCTGATGCCTCACCCTTTCAGTCCCTTCTTTCCTCCTCCCTCTTCCCTCGTCCCTCCCCCCTCCTCCAAGCATCTATAGTTGAAGCCTTGTAAGCACAAATTAAATACACCGATCGGTATCTCCATTACGTGTTTGCAGCTTCTCTGCCACCGAAATGGTCAACCTCAAACCCCCTTCTTCCCCAACTCTCCCCCCACCTCTCTCTCTCTTTCTCCCTCTCCAAAGACGTCATTTTCATTTGTAAACTGTTTTGGCCCAGAACCTCTCTCTTACACCCCACTCCCTTTTATAGTTGCCTGGCAGGGATCCTCTATTACATTTGATACAAATGAACCAAACTTTAGCTACAGTCAGTCAGTAACAAGCCTGTTCCTGCGAGGTTGAAGAGCCCAGGACAAACTATAGCAAATAGACACACACACATCCCTACCCGGACATTTTTGTAAAGGGAGAATTGGATTAGAATGAATGCCACGGGGGGCGCCTGGGTGGCTCAGTGGGTTGAGCCTCTGTCATGAGACCCTGAGCCTCAGGTCATGAACTCAGGGTCCTGGGATCGAGCCCTGCATTGGGCTCTCTGCTCGGTGGGGCGCCTGCTTCCCCCTCTCTCTGCCTGCCTCTCTGCCTACTTGTGATCTCTGTCAAATAAATAAATAAAATCTTTAAAAAGAAAACAAAGAATGAATGCCAGGGCCATGACAATGATGGCGAGCACGCGACACACTGGCTTCTCCCCGTGGGGGGTTCGAGGAGCCTCCCCTGTGCCGATGCTAACACCGACCATGCTTGTGCTTATTTTCAAGAAGATTCCAGAGACCCCACACTGGGACACTTCTCGCCAGGTCCAAATGAACGAAACACCTGCCTGTTCCTCCCCGGGCCTACTGAAACCAAGGAGCCTCTTTCAGGTAAAGGTAAGATGATACATCCCAGGCCAGCCTCATTTATACATGGGAATATTTTACCTGTAGCTTCCAAGACTTCCCAGCAGCAGAGACATCATTAAAAACAGATGCAAGCCAGCCAGTTTCTTCCCTCTCACTGACACAGAGGTGCCTCTGTAGCTCAGACACAATAACCCAATGTTTGCACAACAAGTTTGCTCTTGCTGGAGCATCTGGAAGGGAAGTTCCTGCAGAATGGCTTGGAGGAGGTCTCCTGTGCCACGCTGATGCCTTGATGAGAACGATAAGCCCTTTTGGTAATTGCCCAAACTAAACAGTGCCTTTTCGCTTGTTTCCAACCACCCTCCAGAGATGGAGATGGCTAATTGGTAATCCAATCAGGTACCCTTGTTATATGCGTTGGTTCATTGCTGCAAATCATCTGGCATCTGACAGATTATCAAGGCAGTTTCAAAAAACCCTTCTGGCACGTTACTTTTTTGGAGAGGAGATGCTGGCTCTGGACAATAGCCATTTTGCAAAGAAAAAAAAAGTGAAGTCAGAGGGTGATGAGTACCAACCACCCAGGATCCACCACGATGTGTGTGTGTGAGACGTATGCCCAGCAGGCCTCTTGGCGAGGCAGATTAAAATCTGCGCTCATGTGGTAGGTTAGGTCACCCCTGGCTTAATAAAAAGAGAATGGATTCAAAGCCAGGAGATCTGAGTAGGCCTGGCTTGTCCTCTCCATCCATCTCTGGGTCAGTCCCTCCCAATGTCCAAGGGTCCTCCTCCCATCCAAAGTGAGAGGATCAACTCTTATTTTAATGAGGCCGGAAGTCTCTTGACCATTGCTACAGTTTATGTGTTGTGTCTATTCCTCTAGAAGTAGCTTCCTAGCACATGGGTTTCCAGAAACTAGAAGGCATTCGGTTCCAAATTCAGTGTCACAACCACTTGTGTTATCTCATGAGATAAATACAAAAATAGCTTGGTCCTCACTTGGTGGAAGCAGGATTTGGACAGGTGGAGGCCACTGACAGCGTGATACAGCTGGGCTAACAACCAGAGAGCACATGATTCTGTTCACCTGCTGTACATTTTTCTACTCTATTCCAGGAGAAATAACCCCCCTTCTGGCAAAGCAAGAGTCAGAAGCAGAAAAAGAAAACATTCAGGCTTTAAGGTGGCTGTCACGTCATCGATAGGATGTTTCAGTCATTTTGGGGTTCCCAGCGCCCAACACAGCCCTGACACACACACAGCAGGATCACAATCGATTTTCAGTGAAAAAAATCTTTCAACAATTTCCACACTAAAGGAAGAAAGAGAGAAATGAAATTTCTGATGAATAAACAAGATGGCCTGCCATCTTGTGCTAGTCCCATGAACAGTGTATTTAATCCTACCTGTCTCTCAAACCTAAAAGCATTCACTGTAAGCTTGTTGAAGACGTGAATCCATCAGTCAGTCAGTCAGTCTGTCAGTAGACTCGCCCCAGCCTTTCCTCCACATATGATCGGTGGGTCTTTGGTCTCGATGGTGACTGGAATGTGCCCTGGAAGTCAAGGCAGAACCTCAAACCCACATTCCCTAGAGGGGCCTACAGGCCACATCTAGCCTCAAAGAGGATCTATGAACAGGACAGGTTTGTTGCTCTTCTATTTCATTTTGAGAAGCAGCATACTCAAAAAAAAAAAAAAAGGGTCAACTCTTGCAAAGGATTTGCTCCAATTATACCAAACTCTTTGTAGCTCAGTTGCTCAGATCCATCTTGACCACTCTCCCCACCCTGCCCTCCAGTCTTGTCTCCCATCACATCCGGGCCCGCTCTTCTCTTGCCAGTGGCCCAAACATTCAGGCTTCCTTCTCTTACCTCCCAGCCTTTGCCCAAGTGCCCACAAATATTCACCATGGTTTTAAGCTCCAGGCAAGGACTCATCTTTTCTGGGACAGTTTCCTTAATAAATCTACCTCCTCTCATACAACTGCCTCAGCCCATTCCCCTCTCTCAATCCCACTTTTGTGATTGTTGTATTTATCTGCATCTGTTTTCTGTTGAGTTCCCAAATATTACATGAGTCCTAGAGAGCCTCTTATCTTTATCATATGTCCGAGAAATACTTGTCGATTGACCGAGTACCCCTGGTGCTACAAAGGAAAGTTCCTTGGGGATCATAAATGGTTATTTTTTTAATTTAAAAAAGTCTTGAGTAAAGGAGAAAGTATGATCTGTCTGATCTTTCTTTGACTTTCAGACTCTGTCAACATCTATTTGGAAATAAATTCTTAGGCAATTAGATCATGATATCTTACTTTCAAAGAGCCTAGAGAAATGAATATAAACCTCCAGAAGGAAAAAAAAAAAAAAAAGATGCAAAGGCTAGAGCTGGAATTTGACCCTTTTGGTCGAGTTGGGATGTTGCAGCACTTAGAAAATTCAAAGGCTTAAGAAAGGAAAATTTCACTTGGAAGGATTTAAGTCAAAGCAGTGGATATGTGCTCTGCGTTGCTTATCCTTGGGTCAGAACCTTCACTCATCTTCCTAGTCACAGTGGCCACAAGGGAAGTTTTCTTCCAGAAGTTTATTCAGTCAGAAGTGTCTTACTGCAGGCCACCTGGGTGGCTCAGTCAGTTGAGTGTCTGACTCTTGATTTTGGCTCAGGTCATGATCTCAGGGTCCCGGGATCAAGCTCCATGGGACTCTGTGCCCACCGGGGAGTCTCCTTCAGGATTCTCTCTCTCTCTCTCCCTCTGCCTCTCCCCCAGCATTTACATGTTCTCTCTTGCCCTCTCTCTCTTTCAAATAAATAAATACATCTTAAAAAAAAAAAGTGTTTTATTGCAAGAAGTTCACAATGTCTGTGCCAGTGATCCAGGTTGGGACTTCAGGTCTCACATAAATTTAAATTCTTGATCTCTTTCAGAGTTCCCAGTTAGCACTTGTTCTTGTCCTAAATGGATGTTTACCCCAAATATGTTCCTTATGTTTTGGTCACTTAATTAAGCATCCTTCTTCTTATAACTTTTTCCTAGTGTGTCGGCAAATTCTTTGACTCTTGTCTCTCCAACAGGGAGAAGCTGATATTCCTTCCCTCGAGTGTAGACTGGACGTAGCGGCTCACTTCTAATAAATGTAGGGTATGACAGAAGTGATAGTGTGTGGCTTCTTCGCCTGGGTCAGAGGCGCTGCAGTTTCCTCCTCGCTCTCCCTCTCTCTTGAATTACTCACTCTGGGGAAAGCCGGCCACCCTGTCTGTCAAGAGGCCATTCAAGCAGCCTGGTGGAGAGGTCCATATGGCAAGGCGGTAACACCTCCCGCCAGCAGCTAGAATAAACTCTCCAGGTTTATGCATGAGCCAGCTAGAGAGGAGATGCTCCCAGCCCCGGGGAAACCTTCAGAGGCTGCATCCTGCCTGCCACGGGGACTGCAGCCTCACAAGAAACTCCGCACCAGAATCACACACCAAAGCCACTCCCAGATTCCCACAGAAACCGTGTGAGATATCATAAAGGTTTATTGTTCTAAGGTCACTAGATTTGGGGGCAATTAGTTTTGGTAATAGATCATATACTCCGTGTCACTTCCTGGTGCTCAGCAATTTGGTAAACAGAAAGATGAAGGGTCTAAGAATGTCCCAGCTGGTCTCAAAACAATGATTATTTGGAGGCAAACATATACTCAATGGTTGACTTTCTCTTTGTTTTCCCCATTTGGCATCTGTGATAAGGCTGGTTGTGGCATCCCATGGGTAAAAGAATATGATTTTCCTTGAGAAGTCTTTCTCTTAGCAACTGTTGCTTTAGAGAAGATGCCTGGAGATTCTTTTTAAAGATGTTATTTATTTATTTGACAGAGATAGAGATAGATCACAAGTAGGCAGAAAGGCAGGCAGAGGGAGAGGGGGAAGCAGGCTCTCCGCCGAGCAGAGAGCCCGATGTGGGGCTCGATCCCAGGACCCCAAGATCATGACCCGAGCCGAAGGCAGAGGCTTAACCCACTAAACCACCCAGGTGCCCACGTCTGGAGACTTAATGGAGGAAAAGTCCTTTAGATACAGTAAGGTGAGGGATAAAAAGAAACAACCCCAGACTAAATGTCCAAAGTCTTGAGTTATTCTCAGCTCTGCCACCTGTGGTTTCTGTGATGACGGGCAAGTAATTTCACTGCTGTGGACTTCAGCTTCCTCATATAGGGAAAGAGGAGTTGGAATTAGATCCAGTCCTCCCAGCAGCGTACGTCCCATAGAACTCCAGTTCCTCACAAGGGTAACAGGCATTATACAAAAAATCAAAACGTTCTGAGGTCAAATAGATGTGGAAACCAGTGGGCAAAAGCTAAGCAGATTCTTTACGTGGGATTTCACAAGGACTCAAATATGCTAACAGGACTTCCTGCTCTCTCAGAGGCTGTGCACCTGACCGCTTAGTTCTTTATTGTTTTCGGCAAAGCATCATGTGGATCTAAATCATTTTTGGAACACACCTTGGAAAATGAGAAACGGAGGTTTCTGTGGTCCCTTCCAGCTGTGCTGCTGTATGTTACTAAATATGCTCTTTTCCCAAGGAGACTCCCCTGGTGGAGCAGCTCCGCTGTCTGAATCTGGAAGCAGGATCTCAGGCATTCAGTAACTCATGACTGCTCTTATTTTCATTTTCCAAACATCACTCTGAATCCTCAGTTCATCCCTCTCTGAGTGAGAAGTAGAGGAAGGTGAGAAGAAGCCAGTGTGGCAAGAGGCCCTTTTGCCCCAGTCTGGGTTTGTTAATACCCCATAAGAAATCACATTGACAGTTTTAGGGATCTCGGGTTAACTGAAATAAAGGAAAATGTGACTGGGTAGGGTCCCTCGACACCCAGCATTTCCTTCCAGTGGCCCCTCCTGTCCTGCCGAGCCTAGTAGGCTAGAGACACTCCCAGATCCTTTGCCATCAGGAGGCTGCCCACGAATTTGCGTTCTTCCACAGAGCTGCCCTTGCAAGAGACACTGGAGGGCAGAAGCCAGGCAGACGCTCTGGACTGCTCCCCCTAGCAAGCAAGTTCATGAAGACTAAGTGTATCCAGTGGCAGGCCCGACAGCAACTTCATAAGCACCAAGTTCTGTAGAGTAACTCTGCTCCTTTTTAAAATATCTGGTGGTTTCCGTTCTCCACTAAGCCCTGCCCGACACGCTCTCCTTACAGAAATTAGGGGAGATTCCTATGAAGCTCGGCGTGGGGCTAATTTGGATCTGTCACATCCACCACAGGGCGGGTTGTGACGCTACGCTTGTTCCTGAATTTCACAGAGAAGTAGGTTCTTTCCCTCAGCACAGTGAGGCTGGCAAAGCCCCAGCAGCCCGTACTGGAAGGTGTTCTGATAGCCACCAGCAGAGAGCCACTAAAAAACATTAGGGAGCCTCCTTTCCTTTGACAAAGACCTCTCCTGATTCACAGAAGCACAAAGACTCCCCTACCTCACATTTGGCTGAAAATGTGTCATCACCACTTTCTGCTTCCCAAAGAAGAAAAATGCCAAAAAATAATAGTTCTCTCTCAATCTGCTCAGAATTTTTATTTTTAAGAAAAAAATCAGTATGAAGTGTTGAAGAATATTTAGTTCCTCTTTAGTTTTTGCATATGGTAGGACTTACGTTTTTTACAAAGCCCGTGAAACTATGAATTCTACCTCCTTTATGTTTGATCCCATTCAGAGAGCCTTAGAGTCGAGCGGGAATGTAAGCATTGCCTTCCTCACCGTTTAATACCAGACAGACTCGCCGAGGACACTAGTAGATAAAATGGGTAACCGCAGAGCCGTCTGGTTGAAGTGGGGTTGGTCTGTCTCCCCACAACTTCTCCACAGTCCAACTAATTCTTCCCCTCCTAAGAGGACCCCCGGGGAGGGTGTCACGCCACTGCAGCTACGAGACCACAGTTTGAAAGTCTCTCATTTTGTAGATAAGGACGGGGAGGCCCAGATAAGTGTGGTAATTTGCTCGAAGTTACACCGCTTCTCTGTGGCAGAGCTAAGGCTCAAATCCAGACTTTTCTACCCCCGATTAGGTCAAAGCTCTTCCCACTAAATCGTACTTGCCTCTCGCCTTATTTGTCAAAGTCTCCAGGCTTCAAGGACTAGCTGAATTCCCACCTTCCTTGTGATGCCTCAGCCCCCGCTGATGGCTACTTTCTTAGGTTCCCCTCATTCTCATGGTCTGGGCCTCTCACCAAGCACTCCATCACTTTGTCTTCTTTACTTTTTTTTTTTTTTTCCAAGATTTTTATTTATTTGACAGAGAGAGAGATCACAGGTAGGCAGCAAAGCAGGCTGAGGTGGGGGTTGGGGGAGCAGGCTCCCTGCTAATTAGAGAACCTGATACAGGGTTCAATCCCAGGACCCTGAGATCATGACCTGAGCCAAAGGCAGAGGCTTAGCCTCCTGAACCACCCAGGTGCCCCTTTATTACTTTTTTTCCTTCTTTCCTCTCCAAGATTTGAAATTCCCATGGGTAGATCCCCTTTATCTACTTCTGAATATCCCAGGAAACAGCATGTGCCGTCCTGGAACACAGCCCACAATTAAGGATTGAAACCGTGAGTAGCAAAGAGTCGAATTGTTCCCCAATATCCATCCTTTCATTATTTTATTAGAAGCACCTAAGTTGAAGAAATGGCTGCTGGCTAGAAATTCTGTTTCTCAGCCTCTCTTGCAACCAAGCACGGCCATGTGACTAACTTGTGGCTAATGAAATGGGAACAGATGTAACACATGCAACTTTTAGGTCATTTTCTTGAAAGGACATTGCTCTCTCTCCTCTTCACTGAAGAAGGTCCTCTTTCCCCTTGGACTTGGCTGAGGTGGTGAAATATCTTCAACCATGGGGAGGAGAGCCATACTCTATGGGATAACGGAGCCATAAGATCCAGGAAACCTCATTGCTCAGATGACTTCATGGAGCAAAGCCACCTTGGTCTGCCCACATACCTCTCAGCTCTTTCCTGAAAGAGAAATACATGTTTATCTTTCAGAGTCTTTTGGTTACAGCAGCTTGCCATGTTCCTTAGCTAAAACAACAACTATAATAATATCTGCCATCCTGGTTTACACTTTATAACAGTCAAACCAGATTCAAGATGCCTGGGTGGCTCAGTCCGTTAAGCATCTGCCTTTGGCTTGGGTCATGATCTCAGGGTCCTGGGATTGAGTCCCGCATTGGGCTCCTTGCTCAACGGGGAGCCTGCATCTCCCTCTGCCTGCCGCTCTCCCTGCTTGTCCTCTGTCTCTTCTGTCTCTCTCTGACAAATAAATAAAATCTTTCAAAATGAAACAAACAAACAAAAAAATCAGCTTATACTTGGTGTGCCTGGGTGGCTCGGTCGGTGGAGCTTGCGACACTTGGTTTTGGCTCAGGTCAGGTCATGACCTCAGGGTCACAACATGGAGCCCCAAGTGGCTCTGCGCTCAGCAGGGTTTCTGCTTGAAGATTCTCTCCCTCTGCCCCTCTCCCCCACACATGCATGTTCTCTCTCAAATAAATAAGTAAATCTTTAAAAAAAAAAAAAAGGTCATACTTGCAGTACGTCTTGTAAAGTATTAAATAAAATTCTGATATAAAATATTATTGCACTTAAAAGAGAGAAGACCCATGACATGTGTGCTTGATGCCTTCAGTAAAATGTGCTGAACACCTACAGTATGCAGGGGACGGAGAACAATGCTGATATTGAGGGCAAACTCTGTCAGGCACTGTGTCCCTCCGTCATTTCATTCCATGAGCCCAGTAATCCCATGAAGTGAACTGAAACACAGGAGCCCAACTCCCCTGCGCACGCTGATGTTACCTGGTAAGCAGCTGGCTTAGTCATTCCCAGGGCCACCTGCCCCAGAGCCTGGGCTCTTCCCCCTCTGCTTCTGAGGCTCAGCTCCTGTGGCTACTGCCCCGCAAGGACACACAGACACGTGAGGACAGACTCACAAGCAATGAACTCTACCACAGGGCAGGATGGAAAGAGTGCTGCATTTGAGGCCTAACTGGCTAATTCCAACCTAGGGGCCTGGGAAGGGTGTTTGCAGAGAGATCCTGTTGGCACTGACCTTTGAGAAACCAGGGGAAGAGGATAAACAGAGAAGAGAGAGAGACATGACCAGCGGAGGGACCAGCATGAACCCAAACAGAGAGATACAGAAAAAGAGAATAAGTGTGGGAAAGGACAAGCGGTCCAAATCAACTGTGAGGGCTTCCCAGGAGGCGATGAGGGTGAAAGTCAGGCCAGGGCCAGACCAGAGGAGGCCTTGTGCTCCAGGGTAATGCTGAGATGCTGCTTTTTCGGCACCAAGGAATCACAGATGTTTGAGGAGGGATGTCATGTAACCCAGTGCCCGTGCCAGCATGAAGGGACAGGCAAGAGAAAAGGCTGAGCATTTGGGCCACTGCGGAGCCATCCGGGCAGCAGCTGATGACAGCCAAACAGAAGGCCACACGCAGGCCTCGGAGATGCTGCCTAGCTGTGGGGACATGAGCATTTCTCTGAACCCCAGCAGCCAGTGACAAGCCTGATAATAGAGTCTCTTTTCAAAACTGGCTACCATCCTCATCTCCAATTTTAGACTCAAATTCCTTTTTTCATTTTCACTTTCAGGGAAGAGGGTTTCTTCAGGGTGTGTGTGTGTGTGTGTGTGTGTGTGTGTGTGTGTGATGTCTTATACTTGAGATAAAGCAACAGTCAAGGCCCTGGATCCCGCCACCCACCCAGCAGCAGACACGGCGCCGCAGCCTTCTGAGAGGCGTTCCATTCCGGCCACCTCCCTCACTTTAAGTCAAACTTCCACCAACACACATAAAAAATGAATTCCAGTGTCACACACCTCTCAGCGTGTCAGTGTGCCGCGTGCCTGTTTTGTGGCTTCTGCATTCTTGGGGAAGTGGTGGAGCTTCCTAGCAGACAACTGTGGTAAACAGTAGGCATCCTAAGGAAAACCTTGAGAACAAATAGCTTGGATGCTTCGAGGCAAAGGCCAAGGCGGTAAGCAGTGATGGAAAGTGTGTGCGTAACCCTCCTGTACCCTCTTACCCCGACACACACTGAGGTTTCTCTTTCATGGTTGTTTTAGCCTCTTTTTCCTCTCCAACCACCGACCACTCAATTCTTTGAGGGAAAATTAACATTCATTATGCAATTTATCTCTCTCCTTTTAATCCAGAGTGTCTGTCTCCAAGGTCCCTACTCAATAATTAATGTTTGTTCTCATTTCCCATTCTCCAGAGCATCCATTCTTGAACTGTAGGGTCAACAATTAACACTAATTATGGCTTTTCCTCTCTCCAGTGTTGGTTCTTAGAATCCCAAGTTGCCCTGCTCAGCCTAAGTTATGTGTGCATGCGGCTGGGTCTGCACTCTGAGGAGGAAAAACACCAAGGAACGGGCTTTTCCAAGCCCACCACAGTTTAGCAAATCATTAAAAACAAACATTCTTTTTTGGCAACCTCTCTAGTATATTTTTTTTATCAGTAATGAGACAAGGAAGCATAAATACTTACATACACGTATTTGGAAAGTAGTAGGGAGGGGAGGCAGTTAGAGCATTTCAAAAGCTTTTTCAAGTTGAATTTTCTACGATTCCGCCTGACTTTTTCCTCCCTATGGTTATCTCCTCAATATCTCACACACACCCCCACCCCACATGCACCCCAGATTTCCCATTAAAAACTGTTCTTCCGGGGCGCCTGGGTGGCTCAGTGGGTTAAAGCCTCTGCCTTCAGCTCAGGTCATGATCCCAGGGTCCTCGGATCGAGCCCCACATCGGGCTCTCTGCTCCACGGGGAGCCTGCTTTCTCCTCTCTCTCTGCCTGCTTGTGATCTCTGTCTGTCAAATAAATAAATAAAATGTTAAAAAACAAAACAAAACTGTTCTTCCATCTCAGATCCACTCAGCTGACCTCTTTGCTAGCATCACCATCCCTCGCCCTTAAAATTGTCTTTCTCTGGTCCATCAAGCAAATTCTCCTCATCCACTAAAACAGCATTGTTTTAACCAGTTTTCATTTTGACTGACAAGGACAGCCAGGAGAATGATTCTCGCCCAAGGTAACTTTAAGAAATTGGAAAAAAAAAAAAAATTCAGGGCTGTGCAGAAGCCTGTCTGTCTTCTTGGCTGGATCAGATGGGCTAGAATCCCTCCTGTCTCCCCTGGTCCAACCCTTATATTTGCGCTACAGCTGCAGGCTGGGGCTCCCACTTGTCTGTCATCCCCCCATCGGTGCACGCACTGGGGCCCCACAGCACATCTGCTCTTCAAATCTGGGCATCTCCTCCTAGCGTGTGTCAGGCATTAACTGTTTTGTGCTCTTGCTCTGTCAAAAGTTCTCCTCTCAGAATTTCAGCATCATGGTCCCTACTGGATTTCACCCTTAAACACCTTAAACAAAAGTTATTCTTTTCCTTGATGCTTTTAAAATCCCAGCTCAATCTTCTCTCCGTGATGGCATCAACAGATTTTTTTTTTAAACCACTCCATTTATTATGAGAATTCTTGAGGTAAGAAAAGTAGCTTTTTTCAAGAGTTTTCCACACTAACAGGTAAAACGCCTCTTGTTTTTCAGCCTATGAATCTGTCCGTTCAAATACCAGCCATGAAAAGGAGGGGTCTAGAATTCAATGTCCCCTAAAAGGTAAGCTTTTCCTCTAAAGAAGTCACCTCTACTTCTCCTCTAGATCATGGGATTTGCATGCACCTTATTCCATACAGGGACCTCTAGAAACACAATTTCTCCACAAAATGGCAATAAGGAGGAAAGAGGATTCGCTTCTTGGAGAGCCTGGGCAATGTGGTGTCCTCGTGAGTGACCCATAAGCAACACTGTGTGCTGTGGTCGGAGTGTAAATATTAGGGGAGAAGAGAAGCCAGACTAAGAGCTTGTGCTTAGCTCGCCCAGAAGGAAAACGTGCAGGGACGTCCTGTGGCTTCTGCAGGCCACACGCCGCACCCCTCACAGTATAACGAGGTGGGCACGGCCCCCAGAATTGTGCACAGCTCCATCTGCACAACCACGAATGAGGAGACTCTCTGGAACATCCTCTCAGGCATGTATTCAAAACGAAGGACTGAGGCCAGGTTTTCACCTTCCACGCTTCCTTTCATACTCCGTTTCCCCCACGTAGAAAGAAGCAAAAACTAGGAGCATAAGTTGACTTTACAGCTCATCCCCTCCCTCCCGCCACTGCTGCTTCTGCTTCAGCCCGGGGTGGGGGAAAGGATGGTTATGTAGAGACCTTTTCTCTCTCCTAAAAATAGTCTTTGATTAATAGAGAGACGTGTGTGGTCTTCCTCGCTGCTTGTTTTGGGACAGGCGGCAATGAATCCTGAATGAGGGACCCGCTATGGTGACAGGAAGCGATGCCCCAGATGGAGTGCTGGAGCCAGGGCTTGGGGGGGGGGGGGGACTGTTTTTGCCAGAGACTACAAAACCAGAAGGAGAACAGGCACAATCATACGCTTGCCACTCTCAAAATCTGTAAGCAGAGAAGTGCCCGAGAACTTGGCATTCCGCATCACCCCTCCTGCCATTTTCCTTGGATGGACATCCTGACCGTGGTGGGAAGTTTCAGCGTCAGTGCGGTTCATTCTCACGTGTTGGTCAGTTTCAAGGGCTGCTCTTAACAGGAGCCCTCTAGGGAAGGATGATGATGATGATGATGGAGGTGATGGGGATGATGGAGATGACAGCTACCACTGTTGTCTGGCTTTGACATGCCAAACGCTGTGCTGAGTGCTTGACAGTCATCATTTCACTTCATTGTCACAGCAATGATATGAGGTAAAGTCTATCATTATCCTCATTTTTCATCTAGGACAGTGTGGCTCAGAGAGGTTAAGGGACTTGCCCGAGGTCACACAGCTAAGTGGAGACACTGTGATTTGAACCCCAGAACCCTGCTTTTTTACCACAATGAATGGTGAGGAGTGATGTCAGTCAAACAGGCATGTTGCCATCTGACAAAATGGAGACTTTAGGAAGTTCCTGACTTTATGACACACATAAATGGCTTCTGTTGCATATTCTTCTCTCACTCCAGTTACCCTTAACTTGGCATCAGACACCCTTTTGAGGGTAACACTGAAAATGTTTTGCAACTTTTAGAAACATGGGGAGAAGGGAGCTGGAAAAAAAAAAAAAATAGGAACAGTCTGAGAGAAGCCAAGCTCTTGAGACAGATTTTCTAGGAAGATAGGCCATTTATAGGGTAGCTCTCCCGACCAAAAACATTCTTCCTAATATAGCCAAAAATGCTGTAATTTCACTTCATTCTACTAAAACCTTATTAATAGATTCACTTTGAATTCAGAAATATTCTCTTAAAAGTTTGATACTTCTGAGAAGCTAATAGTCATTCACACTTTAGTCATATATATTTAATCATACACACACACACACGCACACACAGATATACACACACAATCTCCATCCAGATGGCTGTTCTCTTGCAACCTAGCTGAGAACTGCTGTTCAGAGGGACTAAAAATTCTGACAGGGGTAGAAAGAGAGGTGGGTAATTTGAGGGTAAAGGGAATTTTAAGAATTGAAACATGCCTGACTGGTGGATTGATCTGGAGGGCTTGGACGAACTGAAGACATTAGCTATATGGAGGAAAAAAGAAGAAGAAAAGTACAGAAAGGGATACAGTAAAGCGCCAAAGACAAACTTGGACTATTTCAGAATTGCCCCATGGCAAGCTCTATATTCAGGAAAAGGAAAGGAAACTTTTATTTCTTCTTTTCTCTACTCCTAGTAACTAAAGACCTTAGGCTAATGCAAATCTCTTTCTTATTTCCAAGCTTTTGAATATCCTATTGCCTCTGCCTGGAGTACAATTCCTCATCTCCTTCTATCCCCTAAGATTTTTTAAAATTATGGTAAAATATACATAACATAAAAATTGCCATCTTAACCATTTTAAGTGTAGCATTCAGTAGTGTGAAGCAGATTCACATTATTGTGCAACCAATCTCCAGAACTCTTTTCTTGGAAAACAAATGCTGTACTTACTAAGTAGCAACTCCCCATTCCAACAGGCCTGCCCTTATAAGCTTAGGGCACCTCTTTTAGGGCTTAGATGTAGGACACATATTTGCTCCCTTGATTTGCTCAATGACCTTAACAAAAAATGCTTGTATCTCTTTGTGCTTAAGACTCCCATTTGTTTTTAAGAAAATGGATACAACACTACTCTGAGAATACATAATACTCCCTGGCATTGAATTCAAAGAGCAATTTAAGACTCCTATTCATTGGACAGACCTATAGATCTTTCACAACTTTTTGTTTTCTTTTTGGCCATTTGGTTTGAATGAATATTTTCAGGAAAAAAATGACAGGATTCTAAAGAATTACATAGATGGCGGACTTTGGGGATTTGTGGACTTGAAGGTCAGTTTCCCCTATTTGTAAATGACTTCGCAGATCAGGGATACAGACAATACGTCATCTTACAGAGGCCTGAAGTCAAATCGAAGACATTACAAGGCGGTAAAACAGAAGACCATCCCTAGGCTAGTTAGTGAGTGCTCCTAGGGCTCCTCTGAGCACCCACATCTCACTGTTGTGATCTATATTCATTATAACTTGTGCCATTACTCTTGTGAAGTTATTTTTCAAAAAGAAGAACACTGATTCTCTTCATATAAATATTGTTTAATGGACCTAAATAGAAGGCCAGTTGCTGGGACTGGTGATGAAAGCAAGAGAAAGTGATGTGGTCTAACATTTTGGTGGTTCTCTGCCCAAAAAAAAAAAAAAAAAAAAAAAGTTTTATAAATCACCCTAACCCTTTATTTATAGACTCATTAAGATCTTGAAGAATTCCCTCTCTTTTTATTGGGGATATGATATGCACTAGGGGTATATCTAAGGATTCTTGAAATTCTCAGAATGTGTCCCTTCCAAGTAGTCAGAATCTGTGGTTCACTTAGTGTATAATATGCACAAGGGATCAGGGCCTTGTTCGAGCTGTGAGGTAGTGCTTAGCCCAAAGCATTTTAAGGCTGGTATGGATTTTAAGATGTATGTGTGTGTATGAGCTTTGAGTACATGAATGTATTACCAGTTATATGTCTCAACCTATAATAAAGGTTACAGTATTATTTTTTCTTCTGTCAGAATGATCAAAAAATTATAACTTTCATTAACTAATAATCCATTAATACTCTTTACTGTTTTATCACTCCTCAGACATTTGTGCCGTAAAGAAACAGGAGGCTTTTCTTTAGGATTTTTTTTCCTTCCTAGCTTCTCCCTTGCTTCTTTCACACACCTTCCTGTGTGGTTTATGGATTTTCATTTACTGTTGTTTTAATTCTCCACAATTCCTTACTTGGAAAATAACGAAGACACAAGCATTGGAACATGCCCAATAGAAAGAATTAATGAGTCTGCTTTACAAAGCACATAGGATTGCTCATTTATTTATTCATTCAACAAACACTAATTGACCATCTACTAATGCCATATACAGCGGAAGGCACATGAATACAGTTGAGAGACAAAGTCCATGCCTTAGTGTCATCCACAGGAGTGACGTATGGGGACAGCTATGAATGAGTGCAGACTCACTCAGCCTGGAGCTCGAGAAAGCTTTAGGAATGAGAGAACACATAAGCTGACTTTCTGAGGATATATGTAGGAACTAGCCAAGTGGAGAAAAGGGAAGTATGCTCCAGGGAAAGGGACTACATTAAGGTTGGAGAACATGGTGACATAGAAGAAATGGAAGCGGCTTCTAACGACGGGTCCCCAGGGCACAGGTAGGGAAGGGAGTGGGGAGAAATGCAGTTAGCTAGTGATGTGGTCAGGAGCCAGATCAGGAAAAGTAACTGCAGCAACTAAGAAATTTATCCCAGAGATTGTGAGATCCTACTGACACAGGAATTGATATACCTAGATTTTTATTTTAGAGAAATGACTTCCAACTATGTGAAAAATGGATTGAAGAGGCTAAGTCTGGAGGCTAGGAGACCAGATGTCTATACTTATCTGAGAGTGAGTGACCAAGAACAGTATCTTCCATAGAATGAAGATCACCACATGAATTGAAGTGTTTCTTGTTCATTCCCCTCTTCCTCACAGTCTTCTACCACAGGTATCCTTATTAATCCTATGATGTATCTTGACTGGAGGGTTTCTCATAAAGTTGATATTTTGCTGCCACACAACTTGAATTTAAATTCCATCATCTAGCTTGCCTTCCATTTTGGGTTTGGTAAACTGCCATGTACCTTTGGACTGCTCCATAAAAAATAATTTATGAACTTTTAACAGACGTTGGTGTTCCCAAAGCGAAAGCCAAACCCTTCAGACTGAGCTAGACTTAGTCTAAGAAGACATAAGTAAGTAAAAGAGCTGTTATCCCAACTTGGAAGAAAAATATTGCCCTTGCATTTACTAGGCATTTCCATATTTAAATTCGAACCAACTTCTATCTTCTAGAGGACTCTATCTGGCTTCGTTAATAGAGCTCCCTGGGGTATGTCCTTAGCTTGGAGATTTTCTCAGGTCTTGAGTAACTGTTTGATATGCCCATCTCACCCTCCCCTTCATCCAAGATTTAAAGTAAAAATGTGTAGCATTAAAAAAAAAATGTGTAGCATAAACAAGGTCTTAAATCTTATCCCAAGAATTTGATAATGACAATACCAAAAAGCCATCTTGGGTCTTGGTTTCCTGAATTAAACAAGCAGATCAAGATTTATTATAACACGTCAAACACTCCCTAGGTCATAGGCATCTTGAGTCATATTATATAAAATATTTTTAGATATCATTCTTAAGAAAAGGTCAGCAGGGCTATGTAAAGGGATAAGAATCATCTTCCTTTTATGGTTAGTTTATACTAGGAAGATTTTTAAAAAATTAATCTGGAATTTGCCTTTGTATTTTCCATTTTTGACCACAAATACAAAACCACGAAGGTACAAAGCCTGACTTTTAGGACTCCTCCCATTGGCTTCTGCTAGGATCAGCAGGTCCATGTGCAAAATTGTCAGAAGGCGAAAGTGCTTTCTGAGATCTGTTTGGCAGTGGAGATCTCCCCTCTCCAACGAAGAACCACTGCAAATTATGGGGAAAGTGTCATGAGAGCACACTAGGGATCAAAAAGTAATCATGTCTCAGAAATGACATCTGTGGGAAAAGGCCCTAAACATACTTAAAGAGGATCCTGCCAGCACCTCCAAAAGCTACTACACTGGTAACCACAGAATTTTTGGTCACTTTGGAGCCTGTGGGTCTGATGTTCTTTCCCAAGCCCTAACATACAACCACAAAAGAGCCACGTGGCCTGGGCTGCCTAATAAGATAACTTTTTGGTTGGGTCTCTATTTTGATACCAGATGAGGCCCACCAGAGCATCCCATACCAAGGGAAATAAGTATTAGGAAACAATGGGAATAAATATGACTATATTTCACTTTTATCAAAACAATGAACATTATCAATATAGGTTTAAATGAAAGGAAATTTTAAGCCACCCTATTCCATGCTAGAATCAGATGCTCTTTGTTCTTTCCTGCTTTTGAGTGTTTGGTGAAGGATCCTATGATTTGAAGAAGGCAGAAGAGTTTGGAATGAGACCCCATCTGGTAAGGGTCATCTCTGAAACAGCCTGATTATCTGGTGGGAATGCTATCTCCTTGCTAAAAGCCTGTGGTTAGATTAATGCTAGCATTCGAAAATCTGCTCTGGCCTGATGGTGGGCCGCCAGAGGAGGAATGTGTTTTCTGTTTATCTCTTCAGCAGCAGCAATGTTCATCACAGAAAGACTCTGAGCTCCCAGTTTCAAGCAGGTCTGGAAGCTGCGCAGTCTGTGGCCTGTGAATGTACACACCAGTTCAGAATGAGAGAGCCAGGCCCGGGTTCACGGCCAGTTGCCTGCACTGGGTGATGGGTCAGGCAGTTTCTCCAGCTTGATAACAAGGGTAGATCCTGCCACATTGTCTGGAGAGGAAGTCTCACCACCCCCATTGCTTTATCTCCCAGGAATGCAGTTTGAATTGTATCTCCTCCTTGACAGCGTGGACCTCAGTAAATTACCAGGGTCTTGACCCAAGAGATGGAGAAGTTCTAAGCGATTTTTTTAGTCTCCTATCTAAAACTGTGTTTACATTTCCTGAACTCTGGCTGACTGATTCATTCTCCTGGTGTTGCAAGAACTTTCTTTATGCATTAGAATTTATAAGTTTCATTTCTAAGAGACCCAAGCTTCCTTCCAAGCCACAGTGAAGTGAACCTCATCTCAACACAATTCTGCTGGGCTAGATGTGTCCAGAGGATGGATCATGGCCAAGCAGCTGTGATGTGGCAAGCCCAAGCGAGGCTAATGGAGGGAGTGCGATGTGGAAGGAAAAGTATTAGAAACTAGGAAGATTTGGGTTCAGGTTCTAGTCTTACACTATTTCAAGGAATAGCCTCAAGCCAATCTCATGAAACCACTCTCTGGGCCTCAGTTTCCCCGGCTGTTTCAAAAAATAAATGTTTTAAATCTGTCTCCAAAAGCCACTTCCAAACAAGAAGAACAGGACAGCTGAGAAACAACAGAAAAGGAAAGGTCAGCCCACAAGGAATGAATAGAAACTCGGGTCAAAGAGACAAAGATGCCACTAGCTCTTAAAAGTAGCAAGCATAGAAATAACTTTTCGTTGGACACCCAGCCCACACTAGAGACTGACTAAAACCCTTGTCAGTAGAGCCATGTGCTTAGCTAAATCTGTTCCTCAAATAAACATTCCTTTATAAACATTAAATTCACTTTCTTGGGGATAAAAAGAAAAACAAAATAAATCCTATCCTTTCGCAGCATGGGATTTGAGTCTTGGACTCAAAATCGCTCCTGAAAACCTCACTAGTTGTACAAGCTCGGGTAGGTTAGTTCACCTTTCAAGCCTCAGCCTCCACACCTGGGCAGAGCAGGGATCCAGCAGCTGTGGAGGAAAATCATGTAGATCAACTCCACGGCCACGTCTGCGTGGCAGCTGCTTTGCGGCAAGTGCCACAATTTCCCTTAGTGCCCCCTCACCAGCCCTCCTTTGGCCTTTGCCTTTGTTTGCTTTATGTTTCCACTTCTCCTGTTGCCCTTCCACATTATAAGGGAAGAGCGAAATCTCTGATCTCTCTATCTGGAAGGCTGCAAAAGCATTTTCCTACTTCAGTCAAGTACGATCATACAAAATTTATATTCAACAGTATCAGCAGATATTTTCCCATCAATATTTCCTTTTTAATTTCAGCTTTATCTGAATTTTAGTAGCACAAGGAATTTACTTTAGTTCTCTGAAAGAGCAACCAAAACCAGAAAAATAGAAATCTGAGTATGAGTTCTCAACACGGTATTTAACATGCTGTGTAGACAATGCTTCTAGAGGGTACAGGTGTTGTTTAGTGAGTAAATACGGAGGTCATTGGGGTGTGTGTGTGTGTGTGTTTATGATCTTATATACATGAACTAGGTTTGTATGTATATAGTATATATAAAAATTAACTAGACCTAGATCTGACAACCTTGATCGTTTTCTCTGATTTTCACCATAGCAAACTCTGAATCCAGAACCTATCTTCTCACGAATCTTCATGAAGCCTCACCTTTGACCCAAAAACCAGAGAACCAGGTACAGTACTGACTCTGAATGAGCCTGAGACTGGGAGGCAGGAATTTCGGGTTCTTGTGCCAGCTTGCTGTGTGACCCTGGGTGAGATTGTTCCCCTCTCTGGGCCTCATTTGCCTCATCAGTAAAATGAGACGAGTGGATTATAAAATCACATAGGTTCCTTGGAATATCTTAACACAACCTGGACTATTTTGTGTGGCTCTTATGTACCTGAATGAGTTGGAACAGCCTTTCCCTGACTTCTGCAATGTCAAAAAGGCAACAAGGAAACACAGAAATGTATCATCCATCAAGGCAGTAGGCCCCAAGACTTTGTACTAAAGGGCCCATTTTTTTTTTCCATCCATTTCTCATTCCTAATGGGGAGGAGGAAAGTAGCAATCAAGAAAAAAAAGTAAGGATACCGTGAAGAAAGGAGAAAAATGCTTCATGTGGATGGGTCAGAAGTATGTATTAGTGTTTCAAGGATGTACCTTCACACATATTTATAAGTTTGTTCCTCCATTTGTGAGGTTGCAACTGTCTTCAGACTCACTCTAGAGAGACAACTCAGGGGAATTCCTAGAACGATGCCCAGGGTCTCCGAGAACCGAGGGAGAAGCAGCACAGCTCGAAGGCCTTCTCAGGTCTCTCCCTGCTGTGCGACAGCCTGGGCAGGGAGAGGCGGGGTATGATCTCCATTTCTCCCTTGTCCCCCGCTTCCTGAGCCTGGCTTTCTCCTCTTCCCTCACATTCATGAAAAAACAATAATAATAAAAATAGTTTTGTTTTCATGTGTGTGCCTAGCTGGGTTCTGAGGAAGGATCTGAACTCTCACTGTGAGAACCCCAGGCCTGGGTCAGGCCTCCGCTGAGGTAAAACACAGCTGAGCTGACCCTTCCTGCTGCTGAGGAACCACTGAACCAACCTCTGCATTTTGTTTTCTTTTCCTTTCTTTTATTATTTTTTTTTTTCTTTAACATGCCTGCTTTGAAGACAGCCTTTATTAGGGATCTAGAAGGTTTTCTTTTTTAAGAGAGTCTGTGACTAAGGAAAACATAACTATGCTATATTTTGCTAATTCCACAATTCCAAAGGCCTAGCAGATGCCTCCCGTATCCTAGACACGCTCCAAACTCAGTTCCAGTTCCAGAGGCGGCATTTCAGGAGGCCTAACATCACCTGCCATAAAAGGGTGGCTCGGCCACGTCAAAATGAAGCCCTAGACTGAATTATTAACCTCGTAGTCAGAAAGAGGAACACCAGACCGAGGGTCTTAAACTCTAATCCTGGGTTTCCCCTGTGAGGCAGCGGCCAACCTGCTTACTCCGAGAACTTCTCGAGTCTTCTTTGTGAAAGGAGGGCCCTTGCTCCCCCACAGAACCGGTGGGTTTGTTCAAGTCCCAGCAGTCGTACCCCCTTGAGAAGTCGCCCCCCAAAGGAAAGCCATTTGAGGGAAAGTCTAGGGAGCCCCACCACCCCTAAACCCAGAGAAAATGGGGGTGGGACGGAGGAAGGGAAGGGGGCTCCCAGGCCTCCCCCACCCCTGACTTCTTGAGGCCAACAGCCCTTTATTAGATTAATCACTGACTTCAATTTTAACTACTTCCTCAACCTACTCCATGTAAATGACTAATTTCATGTTTACTATAAAGCATCTGGAAAGGATTTAGAAACAAATTTCTGCCCAGCAGACTGCAGTCACGTACCTTGACTGGCCGCTGGCGAATCCAGTGGATTCCTTGCAGGGCTGCCTTCCCCGCTCTGAAGCAGGCTAGGATATCACACAAAATCGATCTTTATCATCATCAGCGGTTTCTACTTTTCTTTCCTTTCCATTAATTCCTCACTCACCCACCCCCTCCCTTCCCTCTCCGGGGTCTGACCATATTAGGAGTTCGGGCCCCTAAAACACTTGCAACTTTTTTTAGCATTGCGCTAGCTGCGAGGAAAGCGGGGGAGAACCAAAAACAAAAACCCACCAGAGGTGGACTCTTCGGGCGTCACCGTGCTTTCACAAGTCACAGAGCCAGATTCGGAGAACGAGTTCTGCCGTGGGGGGGAGGGGGGGCGGCAGGGAAAGCCAGCCGGGACCGGGTTCGCGGATTCGGGGCCCCGGCAGCGGGAGGCTGCCCCCCGGGTGCCCCCTAGCGGCTGCATGGGAAACTGCGGCGGCGCGTGGCGTCGCCGGCGGCGCGCGCAGCGGAAGAGAGCGGGAAGGACCCGGGCTCCCGCCTCCCACTAGCGCGGTGGCCGACCCCGGCGACTGGCTCCCGAGGCGCCCCCTCCACACCTGGCCGAGGATCGGGGCCTCGAGGCAAACTCGCCGAGAGAAATGGGAGTAGCCACGACCTCGACAACTTCCCGGGAGTTGGAGGAGGGGGTCGAGTCGCCGAGCGAGGGCGGAGAAACTACAAGGGCAAAAACGTGCAGATGAAAAGAGCAGTGAAAAGAGAAAAAGGAGACAAGCAGACATGTTTCAACTCCAAGCTCCCACTTCCTCTTTCAAACGCACTGCCTCCCCACTGTGAACAGAATCAAGTATTTATGAAGGCATTTTTTGCATATTAATAGCCGCATACGGAGCATTGCCAGTTCTGAAGTCCTCAAGGTAGGATGCCCTTTTTTTAATGCAGGTCCTCCAGGCTCCTCACGGAATCCGGGATCCTCCTTCACCTGTAATTTTCCTTCTGCCTTGTGGCTCCTCCTCGGGCCTTTCATTTGATTAAGAGAAATTAGTTCCCGCACACGGTCGGCCGCGGAGTCCTGCTCTTAACCTGGGTGGCTGACATCAATCGCTAGAGAAGCTTCTCGTCTTCCCCAGGGCCTCTCCCTGGCGAGACTGCAGGTTGGGTGAGGTGACCGGCCCCTAAAAAGAGTATTAAAGTTGTAAATGAAAATTCCAGCAGGAAATGTTAACGTATCTATGCTGTAGGGACAGAAAGGCAAAACTTAAAAAATAAATAAATAAATAATAAAGTTTTTTTTAAAAATGGTGTTAACTGTGACAGCATGGCTATCTATGCTCAACAAAGATGACATGCAATTTTAAAAGAAAAACAGTGAGAACCAGTTTAGAGAAGTAAGTAAAAGACATAAACAATTTATATCAAAAATAATAGCCATAGGAAATAAGGATGGAAAAGTATCCTGAGTGGCAGTTTGAATGCAGCTTAGGACAAACTGGAGGTATCATTATCTCCAAAATGATATAAAATATCTTTTTATATTTGAGGTATATGCCTCCTTCCACTTTTTTTTTAATGGTAACCCCCTGGACTGCCTATGTTTTGGTGGCACTGGTAAACTTAATACACTCCTGGTGGGTTGTAATTTGGTTTAATCCAGTTGTAAAGCAAACTGGCAATATAAATTTGTGAAGCATGAAAAAAATATTCCCCCTCGTTTGTTCAGTATTTCTGACTCCTAGGAATTTATCTTAAGGAAATAATTCAGCTGGAAAAAAAAAAAAAGTGAGTGAAGATGTCCACTACAGCATTATCTATAATAAGGAAAAATTGGAAACACCCTACTAGTCCAACATCAGAGAAATGTTTACCTTAATTATGACATCTCCCTCTTGGTGAGTGGTTTAATTCATTCATGAAAAAATGATGCTTGTTCATACTAGAAACTGTGACTTAATGCTCACAGTTTCTCAGCCTCCACACCATCAACGTTTTGCACCAGATACTCTCTGCCTTTGGGAGCTTTCCCATGTGTTGTAGGATGTTGAACAATATCCCCAGCCTTTTACCCAGTAGATGCCAGTAACGGAGCCCCACACTTGTAACCATAAGAAGTGTCTCCAGACCTTGCCAAATGTCCCCTGAGGAGAAATATCAGCGCCCCCCCAGTTGAGAACTACAGATCACATTTTTAAAAGTGGAAGTCGAAGTGATATTATCTAGAACTAACTGCAGCTATGGGAAAAATAATAAATGTATCTACGAGGAAAAGACTGGCAAAAAAAAAATATGCAAAAAATTGCAGTCATGCTCATTTGAAATTAAGGCTATATTGAGGTGAGGTTTTGGTTTGTCTTCTTGTTTTTCACTGCTTTTCTTTCTTTCCTTTTTTTTTTTTTTTTTTTTCTTTTTCCAAAATTCTCCCTGTAAGAAGGAAAATGAATCAAGCGGAAAACTGGTTTTATTCAAGTCTGGCTTAAAGTGATCTAGGAGTCAGAGTAACGAAGCATACAGCAAACTGAACAAGACTGTAGTGCCATTGTTTTTTAACTACTGTTAGTTAAAATTATTAAGTTTTTATTAAATATTTGGGATAGGGGCACCAGAATTCTCCTTTGAAAGATCTCAACCCCTTGTCAGCATTTTATCCCTCTGACCCTAGGCCTCAAGGGACAGTGAATTTGCCTCTTTTTTGGAAAAGTTTGATTCTCAAACGATGAATCTCTTGTGCACTCAGATCCATCCATGTAAGCTGGAAGCAAGAAGGGTCCTTAGGCCACTGGTTTATGGAGCTGTCAGGGCAGAGAGCTTGTCAGTAAAGAGTATCAAAGTACATGCTCCAACCTTAATTAGATTTCCCAAGAATCACTGCATCTCTTTGTTTAAAACAAGAAAGAAACTATCTCACCACTTTTCACGTTGTCTATTTTCTCCCTTTGTTAAGGAAAGCAAACATCCTTTCTCACATGCTTTATCTTGGGTTTTGTTTTGCTGCTTTGTGGGGATTAGAACTTTGGTAGTGTCCTAAAAATCCTGTTAAACTGGAATTATGTCCCTTTTTCTCCATCTCACAAAGCCACTTCTATTTCAACCTATATTATCTCTTAAGTTGAGGTTTCGTGAGTTTTTAAGAGTATGAATTTGTGTTTGATCTTAGGTGTCCTAAATTTACCTCTTTGGGATTTCAAAGAGTAGCCTGTAATTCTAGCACACTAGGATTTAAGTTGAATAAACCTATGTTTACCCCATCTGTTTCCTTGGTGGTTTCACAGATGGTGTTCATATCCCCTTTCAGCCTTCCTCTTGCAGGACAAAAAAACAACAGCATACACACCAAAACCCACCTGTAGACACACTAAGTTTTTGTAAAAAAGGGTACAAAGGTAACCTTTTGTTTCAGTGTCCTTCTGAAGCATATCCTGCCTTCCGTTGAAATTTTTGGCAGTTATCTGAAAGAACAAGCCACTGATCTTTAAAGACAGACCCCCCTACCCCCACCCCACCCACCCCCAAACATCGCCACCTGCCTCCCATTTTGCCTGATTCACCTTTGTATCCCTTGTATTAGTACAGTTCCTGGCACATGGTAGCTACTGAAAAAAAAAAAAAAATTGACAAGTCAATCTCTAGTTGACATTAAGGACCATGTTCTGGGTAGAAAAGCTATAATCCTCCGAATAAGATTTGGAAATTGCCCTTGCTTTATTTCCAGTGATAACGATATGAAGTTCAGCTGACATTTCTGTAACGGCTCACACAATCTCCAGGTAATTCCTGCCATTGGTTGGCACAATTTGGTATTTCACTCTCTGGGTCATGTGCAGATCAGAAATGTCACTAGGCATCCTTCCTGAAGATCTTTTTGAGGCTGATAAGTAAGATTGGGCTTATGATTGATTCCCAAGAGAATTAACTGCATCTCCCCAGTCAGAGAAATAGGCTTTATTTACTCCCTCACCTTTTGCTTCTCATTTCCAAAGGCATATCATGGCATTTCCCCAGGTTCCATGCTGGTCCCCTCTCCGCTTTCCCTCTCTCTCTCCTGGCTTTGTAAATAATTTTGGTCATGGAGCTGGATACAAAGGTTTTTTGAAGATCTAAGCAGACTTCAACTTCTGGTTCAACCTCACCCACAGGACTATTTTGTCAGCCCAAAACTCCACTGACAATTTAAGGATAATTTACTAAGAGGGGTTTGTTTTTAATTATAAAACCAAGGCTTTCATTTTTGGAATTTTCACTTTAACTATCATTGATTCTAGGAAGTCTGTGTTTATTGATCTATTGGCTGCTGGTTCCAACCAGGCACATGATCGGTGCCTAGTTGATTTCTTTCCTTTTTTTCCCTTTTATTATGGAAAATTTCAAACACGTGCAAAAGTAGAGAGAATAATATAGTAAACCTCCATTTTATAATAAGTATCAACAATTATCTCCCCATCATTTTGAGAGGGTCTTTTTAGATAATATCAGCCGATGTTGTCGAGGTTTACTTTGTGCAGCATTGATTTTTTTCCCTCAATCCTTATGATATCCCTGTGAAGTAGGCACAGTATTATCTCCATTTTACAGATGTGGAAACAGATGTCACTACAGAGTCCCATGCAGCTTGTGACCTGCACTTGCAAAGAGGTCTGCTGGTTTGGGAATCCCACAGAGCAGCTTCCTCCCAACAGGCTGTGTGGTTTCAGGCAGGTTATTTACCCTCTCAGAGGCCCGATTTCTTCATCTGTGAAAGACAATAATATGTCCCTCATGGGGGTCATGACAAGAATTAGACAAAACAACATATGGAAAGGGATTAGCACAGTGTTTGTCACTAAGCCGTCCCAATAAATTACAATAGTATTCTGTTCCCTTGCTCTCTGCTTGGAAGCCATTATAAAACAGAACGTGGCGCTTGTATGCAATCGAAAAGGTCAGATGTGGAAAAGGAGAAGCTTGAAAAGTAGGAATAATTTCAAGGATTGTGAGCCAGTCTACTTACTACTGTCCCCCTCCCCCACTCTACCCTCCCTGCAAGCCCCACTGTCGCCCCAACCAAATATTCCCCATATTGTCTGGATTTTCGCTGCTTACATTTCTACCTACTAGAGATTCCTTTGGGTTTCTCATATCTCATTGTGAATTTTTCTTTTTTTTTAATTGTTTTCTGTCCTGCACCTAAGGAAGCACAGTTGAAAGGTTAAAGGCCTGGGATGGCGGGGGTTGGGGGGGGCAGAGGATTTTGGAGTCAGGAGCAATGTATCCGGCTGCTGCCTGATACAGTGCCCCCCTCCCCTCATCCCCTCTTCCTCCCACCCAGCACTGGGCTCCCCAAGAAAACTGAGAGGTCAGAGGACAGGAGGGCCCAAAGGAAAGGAAGGGGGCGGGAAAGAAAGGGAAAGGAGATCTTCCAGCTCTCTTAGCTGTCCCAGCACTACCAGGGCTAGTTCAACTTTTTAGTCCAGCTAAATTGTGGGTTAGATAAACTTTTATGGGCCAGTGTGGGAATCAAAGCAACATGGGTATCATTTCTTTTTCTAGTGAAAATTAACTGATTTTAAATGACCTTTTACTGTGCAATCAGTTGGCAAGTTGAGATTCCCTGTCTCTTGGTGGGCTGTCAGATTGGAAAAGTCACACCAGACTCAACAATAACAAGGAAGTTACAGAGTTTTGGGTTAAAGTGTTGGGTTAGAAGGAGGTAGGGACTCGTTCAGATTTCCTACCCTGCACCCCACCACCTCTCATCTCCTGGTCTAAAATAGGATGCGTCATCTCTAAACACAGGCACAGTTCCAGCCTGAAGACAGCCAGACACCCCCTCACAGAAAAAGCTAGTTTCTGCCTCCCCTGGGGCAAAAGAGATCACTATTTTGGCTTAAAATTTTTCTCCTCCAGCTCCTGCTAAGCCAGATAAACAACGATTCTGTTGTGTCAACAAAGCACTTAATTAAACTGAAGACAATATCAATTAGAACTCATGAATAAGATTTATTCCCAGATAGTAGAAGTCCTGGAATGAAGGTGTCCTGGGTTTCATTATTCAAATGCTCCCTGAGGGGAATAGCGCAGCTGGTTGGCCCCATTGGATAGGTAGGGAAACTGAGGTACCAAAAGCTTAATGACATGGCGAGAGTCCCTAAATGAGTCTCTCATATGAGCTAAGACTGGAGATTGGCAGTGTTTCTCTTCCTAATCTAAGTTTGCTAGCGATTGGGGCTGATTTACTAAACACTCAGGAGAAACGTGAAATCTCCTTTGGTAGAGCTGCAGCATAAAAAAGTGGATGGAAACCAAAATTTGTGCCAGGGCGGGAAATAAGAAGGCTCTTCTGGCTTCCAACCAAACTGTGTGTTTGCCAGGCCTCCTTGCAGAGCCCCTCCCAAAACCGTCCACTCGGCCCATCTCACCAGGACCAAACTGCCTTTGGAACACAAAATGTGAGCCAGGATGTCAGGTGGCCAAGATGAACAGGCTGAACCCAGGTGACAGGCACAGGGACCACTGGGCACAGTGGTGATGAGTGGAACCACACTCTTCAGAAAGAGGCTGGGCAGGCAGACCAGGTTATTGAATTGAGATCCTGGAGTTCTCTCCGGCATCCTAAAGACTAGAGGTCTTCTGCTCCTCCAGGCCAAGGAAACCTAGACAGAGACAAGGTCTAAGATGGGGACCAACAGCTGGCTGGGGTCGCTGACCTTGCACGGGCTGGGTCCCCTCCCAGTTACCCTGAGTTGATGGTGTATACAAAGCCTGTGGCCCGCTCAGATCCCTCCCCAAGCAGCCCAGTCATAGGGAGCCCCGCAGGGCTCCATTCCCCTCTCAGCTCCCAGCGTGTCCCCATTCCTACCGCCTACTTTTAGTTCCACCAGCAAGAAATAACAGGGCCTGAGAAGGCCAAGTGCTGGGGAACTGGCCAGACCCTTCAGCCCATGGCTTCCTGGCTGGAGTGGCCCTTTCCAGGATTTGGTCCCCACCCAGCCAGCAGGGAGCATGGTGAGGGGGCAGCTGAGAATCCTAGCCCTCCTCACCCCTCCCCACCCCCAGTGACTAAATCTCTCAGATCTGTCCATCCCCGCTGGGATTCAGAGTTCCCCCAACCCCCAGGAAAGTGCAGGGACAGACTCTCAGCCAAGGAGGGGGGCCTGGTGGTCCAAAGGAGAGACTGGCTCTTTTCCTTTTGTTTGCTCACAGGAGGGGACAAATGCCCTGTGTGCACAGAGGTTTGATGTGACAACTTGATAGACCACATGAGGGTTTCAGCAAAGGCCTCCCGACCCTGCTCTCCATGCATTAAGATAATGATGGGGTGTGTGCCCCAGCACATTTCAGATCTTGGCTACAAAGGCCCTCCTTCCTTCTGTTTTCTTCCTCCGGCTCAGCTTGCACACAGGTTCCCAGAGACTCTTGGCAGCTTTCTCTCAGGCAGAATGAAGTTGTGAGCTGCGTGGGAGGCAGTTAGCGAGAATGTTGCAGCCTCCTTAATGAGGGACAATAGCTCTTCTTGGAGCCATTAGGCTGCAGCTATGGAGATGGGGAACCCCAATTAGAAAGGAGTGGGAGAAGAAAAGAGGAGGGTCTGAGAGATGCCTGCGGGACAGATTGTATCTTTGGTGGCTCTGTGGGACCCATGGGTGGAGCTCTGGCTGATTGAGTTTAGAATCTGCCTTCCTTCTCCAGGTAAGACCTTCCAATGGCTGTAGAGCCAACCCAAAGGGTGGTGACCCTTCTCAAAACACGAGCTGAAAGGAGAAGGAAAACTTAACCGGAGAGCAGGGCTTTTCTATAAGTTTGAGGCTTGGATATTATAGGAGTAAGAAAGGAAACGGTATTTATTTAATGGACATCCTCTGTAAGTTTTACTGCATTAGGTATGTGTGCGTACGGGTATTCGGATCATAGCCCATAGCTCTCTTTTGTTCTGGCTCTGAGCTCAATCACATTATGTTTACAGCAAGATAATAATCCTGGATTTTCCATGGCTCTCTCTGTCAGAGTATAAGATTAGCTCTTGAATTCATTAACAGCCATCTCCTTTTAAATGTCAGATAACTTTTTAAATGCCAAGTACTTACGCAACACCTTCTGTGCAATTCAAATCAGCTTTACCAAATTAACTCATTAATCTTTATTGTTTCATTTGCTGAAGAGAAAGGCTTCCAGGTGTTTTTAGCACAACATGAAAATATTAGTTACAATACAGTATAGGTGGGTTTTGATTTTCTGCTAAGTATTTCACCCTTCCATGGGTTTTGTAATCATTCCCATTGAAGCCTACACACACACACACACAAAGAAGATACAAAAAAGCTTCAGGCATCTCTGCTTTCTACTAATCCCCCCATTTTCCTTCCCTTCTGTCTATCCTTATGCTTCTTATCCTTATCCTTCTGCAACTTCAGATAATTGACTCCTGTTTACTATTTATTCTGTTCTCTTTGCTCTCAAAATAGCCCAAGAGGCGCTCTCCCACCTAGAAAACAAGCATGCCTCGCAGGATCGGGGATGGAGCCCAGAGGGCTGGTCAGAACAGGCCTAGGAATCAGGAATTCCACTTTCCTTTTCAGAGGACCCCGGCACAGTTTTACCTCTGAATAATCAGAGACAGGCCACCCTGACGGCTAAGGATAGAGCCTTCCATGGTTGAGTCCTTCTTGTCACCCAGCTCTCTGCCCCAGTCATCTCCAAAGTCTTGCCTCATCACCCAAAGGCAAGTCCCACCCTTCCCTATCCTATCCCATTTCATTGTCTTCATAGATTTATCACTATCTAAAATCATCCTGCTTCTGAACGTGTTTGTTTGTCTGACACATACAGTATCACTGTATAAATAACAGCTTAATTGCATAAATGCAAAACCATCCCAACACATGGCTTTCTTGCCAGATTTCAACTTTGACTTTTTTCTCCCCTTCTCACCACCTCCCAGAATCCTCTTTATATATTTAATCTTTTCTTTCCTCTCATCTCCTAAGCCCCCTTTCACTGTCATTTATTTGTTAGAACATTCAAATGTAATAAGCAAAAACACTTCTTCGCATTCCAGTGACTATAGAACCTTCATGAAGACATTCCATCAAGCTAAAATTCATGGCCCCTAAAGTTAAGGAGATGAACCATACAGTCAAAAGAATTGTTTTATCAAAAGATTTATAGGCCGGGGGGCACCTGGGTAGTTCAGTTGGTTAAGTGTCAGACTCTTGATCCCAGCCCAGGTCTTGATCTCAGGGTCATGAGTTCAAACCCCATGTTGGGCTCCACGCAGGGTATGGAGCCTACTTAAGAAAAACAAACAAAAAAAGATTTACAGGTCAGTTGATTTGGAGAGATTTTCCCAAAGCCTCTCAACTCCCTACTCTTCAGTCTGAGTCCCACATCAGGAGTTAAAGTAATTCTAGCCATTGGAACTGGCTGTGACTATGCTTTCGTCTCCTGGGCTAACACAAAATCTTCTCCTGAAGGTAATGGAGAACTTTCCCTCAAATCAGTATCGTCTGATTTCTATTATCGCACCCAGTGATTTCATGCGTGATTTTGGAAGCTAGGAAGCAGACAAAATTTTTGTCTGATTCTAGCTTGGACCAAATGTTTTCATTTGTTCTAGAAACAGGGAGGGGCTCTCTCACTCCAAGGAGCTAATCAGATATATGACTGAGATGACAAAAAATTGGATATGTGTTTGTCCAGAAAAGTCTTTATCTCTAGCCACATTTCAAAACAAAGGAAACGGGCGGAGGTGTTCATCAAAATGATGGCTCTTTGTGGGGGACCCAACTGCTAATTCATCATTAATATTTTAAAATAAATGTTATAGGAGGGGGAGTTTATAATGGCCCAACGAGACATCCGAGATCTAAAAAATATGGAAATGATCAAATCCACACCCACGGTGATCTCATGGCATACTAGTGACCCCAGCAAATCAGTCCTGAAAAACAACAGATAACTTTCCTCTTTGGAACTGAGGAGCCCGTGCTACACGGAGGACAGGCTCTGGAGGTCAGCCCATACTTTTGGTCGAGCCGTCTTCACTGGCCTTCCCCACGGTAACTGAATCCGGCAACACAAAGCTTGCCCCAATGTGATTGTTACTCTTTTGTTCAGCAAATACCTGTCAAGTAGGTACTGTTTCCAGACTCAGTGCCTCTGAACAGCACAGTCCCGGGTCCTGCCCTCATGGAGCTTACAGTGGGCGGGGAGGCGAGTCAGCCGTCCTGCAGGGCCATCCTTGGGGACCACAGGGGACGTGCTCCGTGCTGTGGGTGAAAGGCCCAGATGAGCGAGGACTGAAGAAGGAGGAGGAGTTAGGAGGGAGGCATGTGTTCCCGTGAAAGGGAAGGCCATTGCTCCAGGAACTAAAAGGTCAGTGTTGGCTGCAGCTCTTTGCACTTGCTTCTCCCACAGTGAGATAAACCGTTCCTGCAGAGAGCCCCACAGAACCTGCCCTGGCCTTCTTCAGAGCTTTGCTCAAACGTCACTTTTTTTTTTTTTTTAAGATTTTATTTATTTGAGAGAGAGAGAGAACATAAGTAGGCAAAGGGGCAGGCAGAGGGAAAGGGAGAAGCAGGCTCTCCACTGAGCAGAGAGCTGGATGCGGGACTCGATGCCAGGACCCCAGGATCACGACCCGAGCCAATGGCAGATGCTTAACTGACTGAGCCACCTGGGCGCCCCTCAAGCATCACCTTCTTATAGAACCTTCTCTGAGTGCCCTGCTTAAAACTGCAGCCTCAACTGCCATCCCCAGCTCTTCCTTACTCCCCTCTCTGCTGTATTTTTCTTCATATCACAAATCACTGGCAGACATAACCTGTGTTCCCCTTGCTTCTTATCTCCTCCCTCCCAGTGGAATGTCTGTGCCGTTTTCACAAGGGTGGAGACTTCTCTCTGCTTCTTGCGCTGTCGTCTCTGCTCTGCGGGGCATAGAAAAGGCACTCAACAAATATTAGTTGAATGACAGAATGAGGCAGGAGAGATGGTCCCGGGGCCATCTCTTACCAGGCAAAAAGGGTCTTCTAAGTGGGTTGGCCTTCATGCTGAGGGCAAAGGCCTTCTAATGTTGTAAGCAGAGGAGAAGACTGGTGTGGTCCTCTTTGCGTCTTGGAAGACCGCCCAGCCTGCAGTATGGAGCAGGAGCGGGAAAGCAACTTCAGATCAAACTTTGCTGTGCTCTGAATCATGACATCATTTGCCTGTCGTGGTAACAGGAGGGAGCAGAGCCCAAGAAATTAAAGAGGCCCCAGGGGCCTCGCATTCTTCCTTCCCTCTTGCTAGATGCATTCAAATCATTCTTCCTAACGGATCGCTACATTTTAAGCTTGCAAATAGACTGGAATCTTGCTATAATCTTATCTGCAAGGTGGATTTGATAACCTTTTGTGGAAATCACCCGCAAGCATTGAAAAGATCTCATTAAGAAAGGAGCCTGGGGCAGACGGTGATTTCAGCTCTGCCATTTACCAGCTGTAACTCCCAGTGCCTCATCTGGGAAATGGGAATAACAAGAACGGGGTTGTTGTGAGGACTGAATAAAACGACCACAACCCCAGAACACTGGAAGGTCCTTTTTGCCCCTTTCCCATTATACTGACCCCAGCTACGAATTAATAACAGTCTTGGATTATCCTCTATACATCTGGGTCCCCTGTGGCTTCGATGGCAAAAATAGGTGTTATGACTAGTGTTCCAACGATGAAAAATTACTTTCTATAAATATTTGGGGATTTAGACTAGCTCTTGTCGCACTGTATATCATTCCTATGAAAGTTGGGCTTTCTGCTTCTCTTCACAGGGAGCCCAGCAGTCCTTGGAGGCAGCAGCTCAGAAGACAGGAGAGCCTCAAAGTTGTATAAATAAAGGGCTGATATGTTCAAACAGAAAAGAATTTTACACGCGCAAGCTGCACATCGACATGACGCCGTTCCTGAAGGTGATCTCACACTGAGAAGACGAGGGGTTTTAGAGACATGTACACAGGCATTCCAGTTAATACATTTCTGCATGGTACAAAAACAGCTTCAGAAGTCCCTCAGAGTTCCTGCTTTATCAGAAGGGACAGAAAATAGGCAGTTTGTAGCGGATGAAGGAAGAACAAATTAGGACAGTAATCACAGCCAGCCATCGGGGACAAATCAGTTGGGTGTCTGGTTTGGGTGGTGGGGGACAGAGAAAAGAGAGGAGAAAGGACAACCTTGAACTACCTCATAAAACAAGCAAATACAATTCATTTTTTTCTTGACGGTAGCTAAAATAATTGTTACTCTTTTATCACCGTAACTGAGTGGAGCTGGTTTTCTGACCGGAGGACAAGACTGATTCTTGGTAACTATTTACAAGTCAACTGTGTATCTTCTTTGAATGTCTGAACTTATTTTCTGTTGTCTAAGGGTTCATTATTCTCCTAAGCACAGCTTCAAATCTAGTTAAGGGTCCTGAGCGTTCCTGTGGTGGGATGTCATTTGTCCACCACTGCATAGTCTCTCCTGTCCCCGGCATGTGACACGGAGCCTGGCACTGGAAGGCGCTCACTGATGGCCCCATAAATGGGCCCCCTTCTAATCCAATAGCCCTCTGGCTTGGGGTCCTCTTCTCACCCATTCTTTGCCCCCTAAAAGCTGAATGAACTGGAAATAAGTGATCAGGGAGTAAAAGAAAACTAATCAGGAACCAAGCAGGCAAGGCTTGGCATGGAAGGATCTCCGATCCTTTGTACAACCCTATTAGAGCAACGTCCCAGGCCCTAGATAAGGAGTGACTAGGAGAGATGCCTGGGTGGCTCAATTGGTTAAGCATCTGTCTTTGGCTCAGGCCATGGATCCCAGGGTCCTGGGATTGAGTCTCACATTGGGCTTCTTGCTCCCTCTGTCTGCTGCTCCTCCTACATGTGCTTCTTCTCTCTTTCTCTCCCTGGCACATAAATAAATAAGATCTATCAAAAAAATTTTTTTCTTTAAATAAGATATATTTTTAAAAAGAAGAAGTGACCAGGAAAGAGAGAAACAGAGGAAAAGAAATCAGATCCCTGCAGGTTCGTGATGGTGGCACTAGCTAATGCTGTAAAGGTCAGAGGCTCGGGAGGTCATGAGGGTCACCCCCTCACCTCAGTGAATCTGGAGTTCTCAGGTTACATCTTCTCTCGGCCACTCCAGTCCCAGCCCAGCAGTGTGGGACTTCAGTGAAGAGTTATGTGTCTTTCCCCAGTCTGTCTCACTCCATGGCTGGCCTCTGCGTTCCTCGGTTTCCTTTCGGTTAGGGTCTCTCCCCATGTAACAAGATGGTCACTGACTTCTCTTTTCTAGATCATTCTGGTACTGAATCTCATTGGTCCGACTTGGGTCACATCCCCATGCCCAGATGAATCAGTCTGGTCAGGAAATTGAAATACACTAATTGGCCCAGCCCAAAGTCACAGGCACCAAAAAGGAAAAAGAGGATCCTTATAACCCTAATAAGAGAGAATGATTCTGGACAGGGAAAAAAAAATTTTTTTTTTTGCTACAAGTATTTAAAACAATGAGTTTAATTCATTACATAGTTATATTAGTTTGCCAGGGCCACCAAACAAAGTTCCACAGACTGCGTGGCTTAATGGAAATTTATTTCCTCACAATTCTGCAAGCCAAAAGTCTGAGATCTAGGTGTTGGAAGGGTTGGTTTCTCCTGAGGCCTTTCTCCTTGGCTTGTAGATAGCCATCTACTCCCTTTGTCTTCACATGGTCTTCCCTCTGCACATGTTTGTGTCCTAATCACCTCCTCTTATGAGACACCAGTCACGTCGGATTAGACCCCACGCCAATAATTAGCTCACTTTAAGTTTTTAAAGACCATACCTCCGAGGACAGTCACATTCTGAGGTACTCATTGTGGGCCGCAATATATTAATTTTGGAGGAATACCGTTCACTCTAAAATACTTATGAAACAATCCTTTTTTTCTTAGCATCCGCTTAGTTCTCCCCTTAGGGCCTGTAGAATCATGGTTAGTACTTCCTGGGATATCATCAACATCATCACTAACTCACTCACTGAGTGTGTCTGGCCCTTTCTGGGCATTTGGAATACATCAGCAAACGAAAGAGACCAGGATCCTTGTCCTGCCCTAGGCAACATGTATAGTATGTCCAAAAGTGATAATTACTATGGAAATGAGATAGATATATTTACGGAGCATCTAGAAACTGCAGAATTCAGAGTGTAGAATTTTACAATAATTTTTTTGTGTGTTGAGTGTCCGCAGTGCTTTTGAGTTATGCTTTCTGTTCAGTAGTGTTGGCACCGTGTTAGAGAGGGAAGGCATTGTCATCCCGAAGACCCACTTTCCAGTCCACCCTTTCCAAGGCTCACAGAAACTGTAACTCAGCCTGTTTCTGCAGGGGACTCGCAGAGCACACAGGAGGCTTTCTGCCTCCCAGGCTGTCCTTCCCCAAAAGATCACACCTTTTCTTGGGAATGTTCAGTGTTAAAAGCTCTCCTTGGTAAATCTTCCCCTTCTTGGCATGGTAGCTCCTGGATTCTTAGGAAATCCTTAAATATCGCAGGAAAGGACAGATCTCAGATCTTGCATAGAAAAGGATGGTGAATTCAAACAGAGACAGTCCTGTCCTCAGCATCTGGAGCTTAACAGAAACCAGCTCATTCTACACATGTCATTTGTACATTTCCTGCCTATCCACAGGGCATTTCATTCATTTTTCTTCTTCCTGGTGCGTGTAGGAAGCACTGAACATTTCAGGGTTTGAGAGTAAGAGATAAAAATATTGAGGCAGAAAAGGGGAATGGAAAGGGATGCAAATAATCATAATTGCTAACATTACCGAGCACTTACTCTATGCCAGACTCTGTTCTAATGCAAGAACTCATTTAATTCACAAAACGAACCCGAGAAATAGGTAACATTATCCCATTTGACAGATGACAAATCTAAGGTATTGAGAGGTTAAGTCACTCCCCAAATGTCCTACAGTTAGTAAATGACAGACACAAAGACAGCCCAGTTCCAGAGCCCATGTTTTCAACCATCTTCCTTAAAGCCTCACTGCAAACCCCAAATGAGTGACCTTGTAACACTTCTGGGACTGTGCTTGCTCTTTAGTAAAATGGAAATAGTAATACTGGACCGTCCATAGTTGCCCCTCAACAGTGAGGCAAGAATTACAAGAAATAATAATCTTGAAAGAATGTCCACACCTACAAAAGATTCATAAAGGAGAAAAAAAAAAAAAACGAACATTTGTTGATTCCTACTTAGGACCAGGTCCATGTTAGAACTTTATTTAATTCCGCTCCCCACCCACCCCTTTCTGGTGAGTGTGTGGATCTCCACTGTGCAGACGAGGAACCAGGGCTGGTAAAATGAGCCAGTGATTGGTGACGTGGGGCCAGCAGAGGGCGCTAGGAGCTAAAGCTGCAAACCCAGCAATACCTGATCTTGACAAGGTCAGTCGAGTCTTCCTGTGAAGAACTCAATGGTACATCTTTGTTTCAACTTTAGAACCTAGGAGAGGAGCAGAGAATTAATAATATACTTAAATCTTAATAACACAAGATACCTTATGATTTTCAAAAATCGGTTTTCTTTATTAAAGAAAATGTGTGGGATATTTATAATACACAAGAAAAGTACTACCTTGAAGTTGAAACTCTTAAATAAGATACTGAATTTCTTTCTTTTTCTTTTCTTTTTTTTCTTTTTTTTTTTTTTTTTTTAAGATTTTATTTACTGGGGCGCCTGGGTGGCGCAGTGGGTTAAGCCTCTGCCTTCAGCTCGGGTTATGGTCTCAGGGGCCTGGGATGGAGCCCCACATCAGGCTCTCTGCTCACCAGGGAGCCTGCTTACCCCTCTCTCTCTGCCTACTTGTAATCTCTGTCCATCAAATTTTATTATGTGTCAGAGAGAGAACATAAGCAAGGAGAGGAGCAGGCAGAGCAGGCAGAGGGAGAAGCAGTCTCCCCGCTGACCACGGAGCCCAATGCAGGACTTGATCCCAGCACCCTGGGACCATGACCTGAGCTGAAGACTCACATTCAAGGACTGAGCCACCCAGTCATCCCAGGCATCCCTCTTTTTTTTTTTTTTTTCAAGATTTCCTTTATTTATTTAATTTATTTTGAAAGCCATAGAGAGAGCAAGCACGAGCAGAGGCAGAAGAAGAGGGAGAAGCAGACTCCCTGCTTAGCAGGAGCCCGATGAGGGACTCGATCCCAGGACCTTGGGATCACAACCCAAGCTGAAGGCAGACATTTAACAGAATGAGCCCCGGCAGGCGCCCTTGGATAGATTTTCTTCCATTATTAAGAAGCTGTTGAAATTAGTCATTTAGATGCATGTACTGTGGTATGATACACAGAATTTCCAAATGTATTTTCCTAAACAAGCCTTTCAGGAAGAAGCCCGTACAGTATTTATTACTACTCCCATTTCCCAGATGGGGAGAGTGAGGGGCAGAGGGAGGTCGTGTAGCTGGCTGCTGGCCCACCGGCTCCCCACTCTGACTCCGGCATCCCACGCTCCTCCATTCTTCCGGACCCCCTCAGGAAAGCCTGCACTGGGCCTAGAAGTCCCATGCTGGAGGGGGCATTGCGCGCAGGGGTAGTGGGCAAGACTAGTGGAAGATTCTCCAACAAGAGAGGAGAACTGCAGGCCACCTGGCCCGGCCCCTGTTCGCTGAGGAAACTGAGGCTTGGGGTTTAAGTCAGCGGCATGCTCTGTAAGGCAGGAAGTGTAGGAGTAGGGCCTCGGGGCAGTCTGACCGCAGGACCCGTACCCCAGCCACTCGGGCAGCTGCGTCTCTCGCCTGGGTTCGGTGCTGCACTTTGTGCTTACGAAGCGTTAGTTCCTGTCCCCACCCACCCCAGCCCAGGGATACCACCCTGCCGCCGGGGCTCGTTCTAAACACAGCTCAGCCCTCTCACTGGTTTGCTTGAAGTTTCTTAACCACGTCCCCATGGGCCTTCTGGTTAAATCCTGGCATCAAAGATGTATTTCTTTTATAAATAGAAAAATAGAACAAATCCTTTTTTTTTTTTTTTTAAACTCCATCCTGCAGCCTGCAAGGTCTGGCCCATATCTCATTCAGCTGTCCACGCTCGGCAGCCACACCACACTACCCCCTGACCAGCACCGGCTGCTTCCTCCGCCGGGAACTCCCCTATCTCCCCGTCCCTGCAAGACTCAGAGCCGTGTCCCCTGGCAAACAAGCCTTCCTCGGACTAACTCAGCTTTGCGTCCTGGGGGGTCCTGCGGAAAACTGTCGTGCTCTGTCACAAGTACCACAGCATCACAGTCCTGAGTTTTATGTCGTTTCTCCACAAGCCAGGGGCTCTGTGCTCCCAGGGCCTAGCGCACGTCCCGGCACCCAGCCCCCCCCCCCCCCCCCCCCCCCCCCCCCCCCCCCCCCCCCCCC